>NC_140496.1:39932931-40632931 GCF_964271855.1 Acomys minous
GACAGGAACTGTGGGGGAACACTGCTCACTGGCTTACTTTCTGGCTTGCTCTGGCTCATGCTCATCTGGCGTACACACACACACACACACACGCAGCCTAGGGAGTGGAGCTGCCCGCAGTGGGCTGGACCCTCTTACACAGATTTGTCAAGAACATCTTCAAATACATGTCCACAGACCAACCTGATAAAGACAGTCACTCAACTGATCTTCTTTTCTGGTGATTCTAGGCTATGCCAGCTCGACAGTTAATGCTAATTAGGATAGGCAAGGTGGAGGGGAGTTTGGGGGCAAATCAAGAGAAGGTTGAGGGAGGATGGCGGCGAAGGTTGGGGGGATGGACTGAAGGCTGGGGGTGTGGAGGAAAGGATGGTGTCTCTTGATGGGAGTACACCTTGCTGTTCCCCTGGCTTCTGTTCACGTGCTTTCCTGTTGATGCTCCTTCGCATTCCCTATTGATAATTAAACTTGTGTTCAGTGCCTGAAGGTGCAGGCTATGCTGTCAGAATGGTAACTATTAATATTTGGCTAAGATTTCAGCTCCAGACCTGCCCTGCTGAGCCCATTAAAGTCTGCTGCTGCTCGGTGGATGGGGCCGAGACCTGAGCAAGGGAAGGGCACCAGCGGTTCTGAGAACTTGGTGCCTTTTCCTCCGGCCAGGCCTTCCTGTATTGGGGGTGGTGACACTGAGGAGAGCATCCACAAGTAGGGAGAGCAAACTTCCTTCTGGGGAAAAGCCCCCCCCCCCTTTTCTGTAGAATCAAATAGAAGGGCAAAGAAGTCCAGGTCACAGCCGTAGTTGGAGGAGTCCTTGCTGCGTCACTGTAGCGTGGGAAGAAGTCTTTTAAAAGCTCCCTTTGGGATGAAATGTATTGTAAGGAGGGTGACATTTCTATGTCATGGTGGCTCAAGGTTTTGAGTTTACTGATTTTATTTTTTCAGGTGAGGGACTCCTAGTACTTTGGAAAACCTTGTCCACTCGGTGCCTACCCACTTCTTAGGCAGGGTGTTCGCTGAAGTGCGCGCTTGCATGGAAAAGGGTTACAATTGCTCACCCGTATGCAGACAATTTTCAGCTAGCTTACAGCAGCTGCGGCGCCGTGCTGATAGATTAAAAGCAGCAACCAGCCCCAGAATGAAGTGTATTAGAACTCCTGCTGGGTCGAGCTGGGGAGAGGGCCCACACAGCTGTTATCTAGGCCAAGTTTCCGACAGAAACTCAAGAACAGGATGGAACTCCGAGAAAAGTTAGCTCACAGTCGGTCTGGTGATGGCGGAAAAGGGCAGGGGACTGCTGGGGGTTAGAGGAAGGAGCTGAGACTCATGGCAGGGGGTCAGGGGGGGCTTACTGGAACTAAGACCAAGAATGGTTTGCTTCCCCAGGACTTTGGGGACCAGGGAGCACAGTGGTTGCTGCTGTGGGGGGCCTGGCTGGGCACAGCACCCCCACCCTCCCTGTGCCTCGCTCCAGCTAGGACTTGTTGGAGGAAGTTGGAGATCAGGTACTTCTCATATTTCCAAAGACCTCTAGTAGCTCAACACACTGCAGTATGTCCAGGGGCCCCTGGTTAACGTGACAGGCACAGATTTAGTGAGCCACACCAGCTTCGGCTGGCCTAGGAGCGCTCGCTGTTGTGGTCTGCTGACCCAGGCTCTTGCCGGCTGCAGGTTGAGCCTTAGCTCTTGGATTGCACTTCTGGGGGTTGAGAGGTGTCACCACATTTGACTCGGGGCTGGAGAAAGGCTGCTTTCCGTTGTCAGAGATGCCACCGGAGATGCTAGCTACAACACTCCCTTTCTTAGACAAACTGAACGCTGAGGGAGAAGTTCCTTTTTTTGGATATGTCCTGATTTTTGCATAAAGCAAAGTGCTTCCCAGTGGAAGGGCCAAGTTGGGAAAAAAAAAAGAAGAAGAAGAAATCCCACTAAACTACCATTGTGATCATAAATAGCACAGCCATGGGCACAGCTCATCACAGTGGTATTTGTGGTCCATTCTCAGTGAACCTCCTGTTGTTCCTCACCTGGGCAGACTATTGGGCAAGCTGTCAGCAAATGGGGGAGCATGTATTTTGAGTCAGGAGCTTCTGGGCCACACTTACCCTGGAACAGTCATAGGTGAAAAGACTCTTGGACTCCAAAGCCGCTGGCCATCTGATGGTGGGATTGGCAGCTCCTGAGCAGACCTGGAATGGGGCTTTCTCCCTGATGTGTTAACCATCTTCCAGGTGTTTCGTGGACTTCTAAACCGACTGAGGGGTCAAGAGGATGCTGGATAAAGACAGGAGCCAAATGGGCAGGGCAAGGTAGAGATGCAGGCCTCATTAGCCACCGTCAGACATAACTGGGATGCTGGGACCTGCCTCCCAAAGACAGACTACTGTGAGTCCGGGTACCACCCCTCACTTTAAGCAAGTTCTAACTTCCACGCACCCTGCTTTTCTTGTCTATAAATGTGAGGGTAAAACTGGGGAATCTGTTCGGTGGTGGATCACTTGCTTAGCATGTGCAAGGCCTCGTCTCCCATCCCCGGCCCCTCCAATAACAGCAGTATTAAGAAGACTAAGGGTAAGGATAACAGCTCTCGCAGAGGGCTGTTGTGAAGATTGATTGAGATAGTATGCGATCCTCACAACCAACTTAGGCTGTATAAATACACCCTGAGCACAGCAGGGTGGTCAAATTCTTCTCTGATAATAGTTTGACAAGAGTCTCGGAGGCTTCGGTCATCTGGTCTGGATATGGAACTTAGGCACGAGTCTCTCCCATGATCTCCAGCTTTTCTTGTGTGTTTCCCAAGACAGCGAGCTCACCCAAGGTTGTCATCACATCCAACCTTGGACCCAGTTTCAAACTTTGTGCCTCTTCAGTGGTTCTCACTGAATGTGTGTACCTCTCTGACCCCACCTCACCGTGGAATCTTAAGACAGTCAGTAGTTGTATCCAGTGAGTGGTAGTGGGACGGACACCATGGTAGCCACGGAACTGACACTGTCTGCCACCCTCCTGTCCCCTTAGGGAACAAGTGTTATTTTACCTGTTTCTCAGATGAGGAGACATAGGGTCAGAATGTTAGCTTGTCTAAGGGCCACATGATTCTAGATGGACCATTTGGGTCTGTGGTCCAGACTAGCTGACAATGAACCCCTGTTCTTAACCATCTTCCTTTTCAAACAGGTTCAAAGTCTACAACCATTCTTTGCTATTCCCCATGCTTCTCCACTCACAACTGCAGACAGCTCGCTTCCCAGATGCCTTCTTCTGGTCTGTGTTTCACCTGCATGCTGGGGCAGCATGCACACATTACCTTTAGCAGGGTGTCATACCCCCCTGTTTCTCACAGCACCATCAAACCGGCAGGGTGTTCCTATCTGCCTGAGACAGAAGCTACCGACCGATGTTGGATACTCTCTGAAAATTGAGAGAAGTAATAATCTGATGGACTGTTTATTGTCATTTATCCCCCTAACGCAGGGCATGCCTGCAAATTGTCAGCTGAACCTCGGGCCACTAGGAAATAGCCGGCAATTATCGGAGGCACTGCGACCAGGATGGTTGCAAGCCTGTGGTCTTCGAATTAGGAGAAATAATGAATGCATCCAGAACACATCCATTTTCAGCAAAGTGCTGCATGGATTATAAAATTTACTATCAATAAAACTATTCATTTGTGCCTTATACTGCACTTACTGCACCTGAACTGAGAGATTAGAAGTGTGTTTAATTCTGGGGCTGCAGGGAAATGTGAGTGCAGCACATTTGCAGAAACAGGAGAAACTTAATACCCAGGCAATGAAAAAAAGGGATCAATTTAGCTATTGCTTTTGTATTTCGGAAGAGCACGTTGCTTTACCTTTCTTTTTTATGGCAGAAGCATACAATTCACTTAGATCCTTGGTTTCTAGTACTGCTTTCTATTGAAAGAGAAGCTATGAATTAGGGAGAACATACAGACATTAATGATGTGTGCACGTACTCTTGGGTACAATAGTATATATGTGAGCAGGCTGTGCGTGCACATCTGAGTATCTCTGAATGTCTGTACACATACACACACACAGTGACGTGGTAGAGTGACGGTGACATAGTGATTTAGTAAATATTTAACAGCTGCTTGTCTGAGAAAAATGAATTCTGATTTATAGTTTTTCAATTTCAGTCCTGTAAATGCTCCTCCCCCTACCCCATAACTTCCATTTATTCTTTGAAAATGGAGGTCCTAAGTCCGAAGCTACTTCCAGGACACTGAAATTGATGTGCGGAGGGTGAACACACTTCGAACTGTGGGGACTAAAGAGGAGCTGGCTCCAGGACCCCACTATTTTATGCACCACTCAGGTATACAAACACATGCGTGCTTGTGCACGCCCACCCATGCACTTCACATTCACACGCACACACGTGTGCACACATACATCTGCACCTAAACATACACCTACAATATAGTTTAGGAAAGAGAAACAAAGTAACAAATGCTGCCTCTCATTTTGCCCTGAGTGTCACCTGTGTATTTCCCCCCAAGTGTAAGCTTCCTTTGGTGAACTTGTTCATCTATTTTATGTAAGTAAAGAGCACCCCTGCACCCCCCCACCACCACCAGAAATGTGGTGACTCTGTTTTCATTAAGTTCCAAGCAGGAAGGAAGCCAGGAGGCAGGAGAGGTGAAGGAAGGGAGCAGGATCCGGGCACGCCTTCCCCTCAGAGCAGCCGTACAAGTCCGCCTTCAGCGTGCTCTGCGGACCTGCCTTGGATTTTATCCAGCCATTGTTCATTTCTCCACTGCGTTTGCACACTGTGGTGCGTCTGGGGAATTTCAGCAGTTGGAATATACATGAAAAGAGTTCCGCTCCACTTTCATAAGGTCCCTGGACGGCTCGGACGAGGCCTCGAGGCCCCATGGTGAAGCCGGCATCACATTCATATGCCTTCCATCACCACACACACACGGTAGCACGGAGCCCAGACCAATCGAAAACTTGACAGTAAGCCTTTTGATTTTTGCGGGGAAACCTTCATCACGCTGCGAGAGGGAAGGGAATATAGCCCAAACTGGACTTCATACTGTGGCGAGCTTGAAATCCCAGCCCCACCGCAGAGCCGGCTGATTGGAATAGTCGGAGACTGTGTCCAGGAATTCTGCTGCAAGAACTTGGCTCACAGCAACTTCTGCCTTTTTGAAAGAAAAATTGTCAACTGGGAGAGCCACTTGGGGCCTGGGTTTAATCTGTCCAGGCAGCAAAGATTCACGGAAATGATTGGCCAAGTTTTCATAAAATGTTTCAAGCTCCTGCTTACGTGGGAATTCGGGTGGGGGGGGCAGTGAACAGAAAAGCGGCAAGGCTGGCTCCTGGCGATGGCTGTCATCGTTGCCACAGTTAGGGCACTTGTCACCAGTATCTTCACTATTGCTATTTTGCTAATTGCCAACCAGCTCCTTGGTTGAGAGCGGAGTTAGAAGTTCAAATAAAGCCACACAGAACATATGTTCTGCATGGCACCCCACATGGTCGTTTTCTGGGTACACCCTTTACCCTGAAGACCAAAAATGCTACCATGGAGATGGGGGGGCTGAGTCTTTATTTTGGGGAGTGGTGCTAGGAGGGGACTTGGGGCCTAGACAAGTCTGTACTACTGAGCTACTCTTGTCTTTATTTGAAGATGCTAGTAAACAGAGAGACTGAAATCTAAGGGTTTTGTTGTCAGCGTCCAGCAATGTCCTATAGATTCTGATGGCCATTACTCTTGGCTCAGATGCACAAAGCACAGAACCAGGAGCATGGAGAATCTCCCTACAGTATTGTCCTGATGCTCTCAGGATCACACAGACACAAGAGAGGAGAGGGCCCAGTTACTCACTCCGAGCCAGTAGGTGATTGTAGTCATTTCTCTGGGGACAAACGGAAGCTGCTGCAGGCATTCACTGGGCTTCCTGGAGGTTTAGGGGGAATAGAGGGGTACCTGTCCCCAAACTGATGCTTATACCACCTAAGGAAGTCTGGGAGATGGGGCTTCCTCCCATCCCACCTAATGTCCCCAGGTTACTTCACATGGTGTGGCCATCTGGACCGAGCAGGAAGCAGAAATAGCCCATGCTTTGATTCTTTAGTGTGACAAAGCCCTAGGCCTGTCAGTAGACCTCAGTTTCCCTGCCTGTGAGATATAAAGCAGCCGCTGCTCCAGGCGTACAGCCTGCCGTACAGTGTTGCTGAGGGGCCGGCTGTGTGGAGGAGGGTGGTGTGGCTGAAGTTCCAGAATGATCCAGAGGGACTGGCCTAGCCCTGCTGGGGTCAGTCTATGGCAGGAGGAGGACCCTGAGCCTGGGCCCTTCTGCATTTGGGGGGGACCCTGTCCCTATTTTGGACTGGCCTTGCTCTGAGACCCATACTCCCTATGGTCATGGAGTTGTGGGGCGGCACTCTTCAGGTGGAGCCCCCTTCCTCATTGCCAGATGTACCTTGGTTCTTCTCCATGCCAAGACTCTTTGGGGAAGGACAGGAACCTACTCATTTCTTAGCTGGAAAGCGTTGTAAAAATGCCTTTTGCAAGTTGAAAGGTTGTCAGCCACACACTGAGCCTAATTGAGTCCTCAGAGTGTGCACGTCCTGCTGCTTTCCATGCAAGATGTAGGTGTGGATAGGTGTGTGTGTGTGTGTGTGTGTGTGTGTGTGTGTGTGTGTGTGTGTGTGTGCGTGCACATGCGCATATGTTTGTGAGCATGTGCATATGAGTCCTGGGGGAAAGTGGCCGCACGCTGGCTCTGGAGCTGTGCCAAGTATGTATGTGCACACATCTTGTACCTATTGCAGGGCTCACTGTTGAGCAAAGGCAGAGACCCTTCTCGTGGGGCAGGGCCCCAGCCCATTTCTACATCCACTCTTTTTGTCTTGGAACACCTTCAAGTTTGGAAGTGACCTGGGGCTAGGCCAGGGACCCTGGCTGATCCAGCCACAAAGCAATTAACCTTTTTGTGCTTTGGAACTTTTTCCATACCACCAGAGTAAGCAACACACATGAACACACACACACACACACACACACACACACACACACACACACACACACACGGAGGCATTTTAAGGGCATTTACACCGAAGTGCAGCACTGTAAGCTTTGCCCACTACTGCAGGGGCACAAGACCTTATAAGACACACTGGTGGCCATGTTGCAAACACTTGCCCTTAAGATTTGTCAAACTCACTTTAGTAGAACTGACAAGAGGGACCCAACTGCCCCCCCCAACACACACACACACACACACACACACACACACACACACTGTGCCTGCCTGCAGTCCCTGATGTCCACATGCCATCTTTGACCCGACACTCATCCTTTTCCTTGGGAGTTTCCTAATTTGGTGTTTGGTTTCTCCATAGCCAGTCTCTCTAGTGCACAGGACGCCCGGGACCACCCTTGACCTCTCTCATTCATCTGCAGGGAGACCCTCTCCCTGTGGTGACCAAGCCTCCCTTCTGCTGTACGGGGTAGGGGGAGGTCTACCTCACTGCTGTGATGCGGCATGGGCATGGATCTGTGCATTTTAAGGGACCAGCCTATATAGGTGTGGCTCCCATCCAGACTGCTCAGTCACGTCACCATCTCCTCTGGTTTCTAAGCTGCCTGGAGCCTGGGGAGTATTCCATTCTCTCACTTGAGCTAGCCTTCTGCTGTCCTTTACCACACCACTTTTTGCTCCTGTGTGCCACCTCTAGGCTGTGAGGACAAAAGGTAGGGACCCTGCTTCAGCATGCTTGCCCCCAAGACCTCTCGCCATCCCCCCCCTTCTTTAGCCTGCCACCCTTACTCATGTGGCTGGGTTGTTTGTTCAGCTAAGACAGTCAACCCAGGAGATGGGGGCTGTGGGGGGTGGGGGGATGGCAGGCTACAGAGTCTGGCCCAGTCCCCCTGCCAAGCGCTCATTTGTATGCAGAAAGGATTAGGCGGAATTTACCGTGGCCTCACCCTAGGGAGCTGCTCGCGCCCTAGGAATGCTCTCCCGATGGCAGTGTGCAGTGGGCAAGATTAGAACAGCCCCTTCTGCCGCTGCGCATGCCCTGGTCACTCTCCAGGCTGCCAACATCGAAATCATTTTCATTTATAACCTTTTTGATCATCCAGCCTCAAAGAGGGCCTGCCTTATGTGACAGCGGGCACCAAAATGGCCCAATTATTTGGAAGAGGAGGGAGCAGCTAAAAACAGTCAGATGCAAGAGACAGCACACTTGATCAGGGCTCATGGCTTTCTTCCTGCCTTCTCCCACCAATATTTTTACAGCTGTTGACATATATTGAGTTACATGTGCCTGGGCTAGATCCCAGCGGAACTGTTTCAAAGATCTGTTCACCATAAAGTGTGCTATTCTCAAGTAAATGACTGACTTCAAGAAAGCACAGTAGTTTAAATGTTACTATAAATACAGGCGCTAAGACATTTTAATTATAATTTTTGAGTTATACAGTGTTCTGAAAGTACACCAGGCATTTACAAAAAGAATCGGTACAGACATTCAAGGCGCTCTGCCCTCTTGTGGATGAAGAAGAAACTGCAGGCAAATGCATTCTGCTGCTACTGCAGCTGGTGGTTCAGCTCTGGTTCCCTTGTGGTCAAGATGGGCTTTGGAGGCCTCAGTTTGCGACCTTGGAATGTATTCCACACATTTGTTGAGCACCCTCTGTTGCAGAGGGGGCTGTGAGCACCTCGGAGTGGGCGGGGTGGGACGCCCATGCTCATGTTCGTGGAAGAATCCAACGAGAGTTGTTCAACTGTAATCAAAGCCAAGTCAATCTTCATTGTGAGAGCATAGCTTGCAAGCAAGTGGCCAGGACTGCATGGTGTCTGTACCTGGTGCCTTTCTAGTGCTCTTTGATCCTTCAAATCTTCCTGACCATAATGAGACTCTGTGGCAGGAGGAGACCCGTGGCCTAGAGGCCTTGGGAACAGCCTCTGCTGGCTTGTGTGAAGTCCCTCTGTGGGGATCAGGTTATCTTGGGGGGTTTTGTTTGGTTGGCCTTCACTTTGGCTGCTTGCATGTGTGCAGCGCTAGGGGTTGGATCCAGGGCCTGGCACACGTTAGGCAAGTGTTCTCCTCCCAGATTGCGTGTCCAGGTCTTTTGATGGGAAACAGCCTTTGGTCATCTCCTTGTGTGTGCTCCGGGGATGCAAGAGCCTTCCACGCACCTCTTACCTATCTGTATCTGCCTTTCTGCTCATCTCCCTATGTCCTCTTCCCCTCTCATCCATCATTCACCTATCCATTCAGCATGACCCACTTACCTGTCCACACAAATTAGCACCCACTCATCTATTTCTCCATCCTCCCATCCACCCGTTCTATCCTAATACCTTCCTGTCTATTAACCCATAAACACATCTATTAGCCCACATATTTGTCCATCTAGCTATCATCCACTCACTCACTAGATGCCTATCCATCTATCAGTCCATCCATCCGTCCGTCATCCGTCCGTTCATTTATATACCCCATAGGTCATTATAGTGTGGGGACTAAAACGGAGGCTCTGCATCAGATTTCTTAAATTCAGATCCTTAGGAAAGCTGCTTAACCCTTGGGTGAGCCTCTTCATTTATAAAACGGGGCAAAACAGCAAAGGACAAGACACAAGTTTAGATTAATTAATTAAAGGAGATGCTACCAGCAAAGTGCTTGGCGCTGTGTCAGACCCACAGTGAGAGTGTACTGCTTTTGGGATGTGTGCTGAGAATCCGTTTGCCAGGTGCCTCCTTCACAGCCAGGCTCCAGGCGTGGGTACACTGGTGGTCTGAGAACTGGCGGTGGTGTGTGTGTGTGTGTGGGTGTGGGTGTGTGGGTGTGTAGGTGTGGAGGGCGGCGGTTATTGATAAGACATTAAGGGCCCTGAAGAAATAGCTTCTGCATTTTGTGTATATTGCCATTTTGCGGAAATGTCCTGTCTTACACTATTTGTCCATGCTGTTTTTAATGTAGGCATATTTGCTGTAAGGCCTGTTAGTCCTTTAAACATTTCACTGTTAAATAAGCCTACAGAATAGCATAGAAAACCATAGTTCCTGCTGAAGTTCCTTAGTGACAAAGTCCTTTGTTTTAAAGTGACATTTTTACTCACTGGACTCTCAAAAAGCCCTCTTACCCTCAAATTTATTCACTCTGAACGGTTCTCTCAAATATTTCTTCACCCTCTGCGTGTTGAGCACCAGCTGTGCGCTAGGCACCCTGCCAGGCACTTCTGTCCTTAAGATCTGTCTCACGACGGAAGGGCCAGAGAGACGGTGCAGTGAGGAAAGGCTCTTGGCATCAAGTCTGATGACCCGAGTTTGATCCCCAGGACCTACGTGGTAGGAGACGGTAACTGACTCCCACAAGTTTGTCCTCCAACCACCACACACACGCCATGGGACATGCGCGCTCACGCACGCACGCATGCATATATGTACCTTTCAATACTAAAAAAAGATCTTATGAAAGATGTTTATCTCTTCAGAGAAATGAACTGAGTCCCCGACGGGGGTTGCTGAGAGGAACAGAGCTAAGGTAAACTCTCAGCTTTCCTGTGCTAATCACTTCATGTCAACAGAATGCTTGCAACAGGCACTCTGACTAGGTGAGCATACCTGACCTCATAGAGCCTATAGCCAGGAAGGAAACGACCACTTGCTATGGCCAAAGTGCGTTTGTAAACTGACATGTTTGAGCTGAGTACAGTGACTGGCACGCCCATGTGATCCCAGGAGCCCCGAGACAGATGGAAGGGGAGTAAATCCTGGGTTTTAGGACTCAAAACCAAAACAGGCAAGGGGCATGGGTCAGCAGTTACAGCACTTGCCGTAGAGTGGGAAGCTCAAAGTTCAAGGCTTCCCTACCACCCATATAAATGCTACTTGAATATGGGGGTTCTCCTGTACTCCTGAAGCTCTATAAGGTCAACATGCAAGATTCTTGGAGCAAGCTTGACTGGTTGTATTGGCAAATTCTTGGTTCAGTTCAGAGACCCTGCCTGAGTAAATGAGGGAGAAAGAATTGAAGAAGATCCACTCATACACATATTCTGACATACGCATAAACCTGCATCTGTATACGCATACGTAAAAAACAAACAAACAAACGAGAGACAACTTGCATTGTTTTGAAAATGGGATTGGGCTTGAACCAGCTTCGCCTGAGTGGCTGACCCTGAGGATGCCTCTGGTGCCCTCCACCTTCTGTGTACTTACTTACTTGTTAGTACTTGCGGCATCTCATTCCAGTTTGAACAAGACAGTAATGGAGAGGGGCTTTAGCCAGGCAGTTGAGAGATAACTATGTCCTTGCTGTCCATTGGAGGAGCTAGAGCACTCAGGGTACTTAGGCAGCCATCGTAGTGGTGCTGCCCCACTCCTGCCTCTGCTATGGCACATGTGGCAGTCACAGACTCAGTCTCAATGCCTGTGTCGCCTGCTGCCATACCCTGCTCTACCTCCTGATGGTCCAGGGTAGGGGGAAGGCGAGAAGTGAGGTTCCACGTTCCCGCAGTCAGGCTTGAGGTCTGGAAAGTCGGGGAGCCAATAGGAAGAGGCTCTTTCAGGTTCTCCCAGCATGGAGCATCTATCCTTATCCCTTCTAGAGTCAAAAAGAGATTATTGTTTTGGGGTGGGGCAGAGGGCATATACCTAACAAAGGAAGGGGCAGTCTGGAAGTTTGGGGTTCCTCTGAGTCCAGGCCCAGATGGCACTGATGCCCCACTCCCACTGCAGCGATTTGATGTGTGTCTGTCTCACTCACATCAGTCTGGAGGCTTCTATTTCCCATCAAATGGAAAGACATTCTCTCACATCCTCTACGAGTTTCACTCAAGGGGGGGAAAAGGAATTTTGTAAACTGGGAGTCCTATATCAGAGAAAGACAGTGTTTCATAAAGAGACTCCAACTGTCGGCTAATCTAATTAAGAAATGCATTGAGGCAGCCACAGTACACAGCTGTACTCCCAGCACTCAGGAGGCGGAGCTAGAAGCATCAAGAGTTCAAGGTCAGCCTGGGCTACGTAGTAAGGACACTGTCTCTTAAAAACATAGGAGGGGCCGGAGACCTTACATTTCTTTCTATTTCTGATAATGATCGTAATATTGAAAATCCTGTAATTATTGGGAGGTGATACCGTGCCAGACATGGCAGATGCTCCCTCCCGCTCCTGTGATACCCTTGAAGGTGAGAGGAGGTTATTCTCGCTGCTTTCAGTGGGACTGCTGGGTCTGGAACCAGCTCTGTCTTCCTCCAGAGGCTGTGCTTTTTCCGGGTCTTCATGCCTCCTGTGGTTCGTTTGATTTTTGTAAAAAAAAAAAAAAAAAAGACCAGAGTTTTGATCCTCACAACTGTCTCAGGAGATACGTCAGTCAGGCTGACTTTCTTTACCCTGTTTGCAACTAGAAACAGCCCTGATGCCGTCCCGGGCTCTACACTGGTCTTCTTGCTTACTGGGTGAGCTTGGTTTCCCAGATAGAGCCATTTCTAGAAGCTATTTGGGAAGTGGGGTCTCCTGCAAAGCTCCCTGCCCGGGAAGGCCCTCCTGGCCTGCTCTCACGGCCTGCTTGCTGTCTTTCTCTGCTTCCCTTTCTCTGCCGATGTGAGTGTCAACGCTTGCACCTGTCCCTTTGGTTTTGCGGAAACCGAAAGCATGTCTCCTCCAATGCAGACTGACGTGCTCCTTTTATAAATGCTTGGCATTACTATTGATTTTTGGCTGAGGATTTTGAAATCCTATCTCTCGGACTCATGAGATTTCCCTGCTGCAGTAATAACGCATTGTCATTCTTAATATATCCCAGTCTCTGACACAATATTCATATCAAGATTCTGAGGAGTGGCGTCAGCACAGCCTCAGGGATGGAGCCTGGGCTGTCGGAGGGCGGGGGTGGCGGCCATGGCTGTGCCACCCCTGTAAAGTCCCTTTCATGCCATCTTCTCATTGAGAAACCCTCACCTAGGCCACCCCCATGCAAAAAAAGGCCAGAGGTGGTGTGCAGGAGAGAGAGCTCAAGTGTAAGACGAGTTGATTTGTAGCCTTCATTGTGGCTTTACTGCCCGGAGAGGGGCAGGAGCCTGGCCAAGTCACAAAGCCAGCTCGTGTTGGGGAGCTGGAACCTTTGCCCCTCTGCTTGCAGCTGCACGGCTGTTGACGTGTGTGTGTGTGTGTGTGTGTGTGTGTGTGTGTGTGTGTGTGTGTGTGAGTGAGACAGCCTAGTGCAGGACAGCTGTGGTCAGCAAGAGCTCGTGCCTCTCTCCTTGCTCCAGGAGACTAACTGTACTTGGAGCATTGCAAGTTTGCCAAGATGTGGATTTGATGTAAAATCTCATGCCTTTTAAAATGTTGAAAGCTAGTTCTGAGGCACAAGTGGGTGCACACACACAGGGTGGTTCCCAGAAAGGCTATAGCTGTGGGTTGAAAGCCATTGTCCTGTCTCAGTCCCACTTCGAGGCTACGCTGCTACCAACCTGTTCCGCTGTCTTGATTTCTACCCAATTTGGGTGCTTTCTTACTTAGAGTTCTGTTGTTGTGATAAAAATGCATGACCCAAAGCAACTGGGGAGGAAAAGGCTTATTTCAACTTAACAACTCTCAAGTCCTTCTCCATCAAGGAGGAATGTCAAGGCAGGAAGTCTAGGCAGGAAGTCAAGGCAGGACGTGAAGCTGAGGCCATGGGGGAACACTGCTCATGGCTTGCTTTCCATGGCCTCTCAGCCTGTTTTCTTCTTATACCATCCATGACCACCTACCCAGGGCTAACATTGCCCACAGTGACTTGGGGGCCTCCCACATCAATTGTTGATCAAGAAAATAGCCTCTGTGGTGGCGCACACCTTTAATCCCAAGACTTGGGGAGGCAGAGGCAGGTGGATCGCTGTGTGTTTGAAGCCAGCGTGGTCTACAAAGTGAGTCCAGGACAGCCAAGGCTACACAGACTGATGTGCTCCTTTTATAAATGCTTGGCATTACTATTGATTTTTGGCTGAGGATTTTGAAATCCTCTGTCTCGAAAAACCAAAATAAATAAATAAATAAATAAATAAATAAAAAGAAAGAAAGAAAGAAAAGAAAATGCCCTTTAAGGCTGGAGAGATGGCTCAGAGGCTAAGAGCACTGGCTGTTCTTCCAAAAGTCCTGAGTTCAAGTCCCAGCACCCTCATGATGACTCACAACCATCTATAATGAGATCTGATGCCTTCTTCCAGCAGGCAGGCACACATACAGGCAGAACATTGTATACATAATAAATAAGTAAGTAAATAAATAAATAAATCTTTTAAAATATGCCCTCTAGACTTGCCTACAGGTCAATCTTATGGAGGCATATTCTCGATTTAAATTGTCTTCCTAACTACATGTAGGTTTGTGTCAGGTTGAGGTATCATCTCCATATCCCCAACTTGTACCCAGCAGCCCACTCAAAGCCAGCCCACCCTCCCCCCGCCCACCTTCCCCCCCCCCCTCATCTCCAGCTCTACCTGCCAGGTCCTTCCAGTGACTCGGTTCCTCCTAGCCAGCCCTGCTCTGAGTTCCAGTTTGCACACACTGGGGTTTGTGGGGTTTGAGGTGTACAGGGCTGCCCCAGGAGATAGTCCCTACATCTGCAGAGCGGGTCATTGAATAGGTTCCCACTGAGAGGGTATTTTTTTTCTAGCCCATCAAAATAAAAGCTCATGCCCTCATTAATGCTAACATATGTAAACCAAGAGGAATGCAGGTGGGGTTGTGAACCGCCCACAGCCAGCTCGGAAGAGTGATAGGTGGAGGCTTAGGAAAATTTCCTTGGGAAAGCCTGTCATTAAGAAAATGATATTTCAAGCCAGGCATGGTGGCACATGCCTTTAATCCCAGCACTAGGGAGGCAGAGGTAGGCGGATGGCTGTGAGTTCAAGGCCAGCCTGGTCTACAAAGTGAGTCCAGGACAGACAAGACTAACATAGAGAAACCTTGTCTCGAAACACCCGCCCCCCCAAAAAAAGAAGAAGAAGAAGAAGAAGAAGAAGAAGAAGAAGAAGAAGAAGAAGAAGAAGAAGAAGAACAAGAAGAAGAAGAAGAACAAGAAGAAGAAGAAGAACAAGAAGAAGAAGAAGAAGAAGAAGAAGAAGAAGAAGAAGAAGAAGAAGAAGAAGAAGGAAAAGAAAAGAAAATAAAAAAAAAAAAAGAAAATGACATTTCAGGACTAGAGAGGTGGCTCAGAGGTTAAGAGCACTGGCTGCTCTCCCAGAGGTCCTGAGTTCAATTCCCTGCAACCACATAGTGGCTCACCACCATCTATAATGAGATCGAATGCCCTCTTTTGGCATGCAGGTGTATATGCAGGCAAAGCACTGTATACATAATAATAAATAAATCTTTTTTAAAAAAATCTCCTTCCTTTCTCCTTTCCTCCCTCCCTTGCCCTCCCTTCCTTCTTTCCTTCCTTCCTTTCTTTTCTTGAACCAGCTCTCATATAGGCCCAGTTGGCATCAAATTTGCTCTGTAGCAGAGGCTGGCCTTGAACTCCTAACCCTTTTGCCTCTTTCCCCCGCCATACTCACTCTGGTTTTTCATAACTGTAAAATCATTCTGTTAAATCCATAGGAAGCTGTAGACTGGAGGCAGCTGCGCCTCCCACCCCATGTCCCAGTTTGAGAGCTTCCCTCCGGAGACCTCGAAGTGGCATGAGAGACCTTCATCTGAGAATGTGGTGGGCCTGACCTCGGTCACGCTGCCACCTCCCTACACACCAGCCACAAGAGCCCCTGTTGGATCTCTCAGGTGGGCTTATGCTCGGGGGACCCTGGGTCCAGGCAAGGGACCACTCCCCGCCTTGAGGAGCAGCCCACAGAGGCAGGCAGGTTTCCTCCACCCAACCCTCAGGATCTTCTTCGATGGGACCCACCCTGAAAGCCCTGCCCCTACCCCTTCCTTCTTCCTCCTTATTCATTGCTTCCGTTTGCATCACATCAGGAACCCAGTGTGTTCAGAATAAGGACTTGGGAAAGACATCAAGCCAGAGGCCTGGACTTGGATTCTGGGCCTCTGAGTCCTGCTTTCCTCCTGGAAACGGAGGACAGAGACCCGTTAGCAAATCATATAATCAACAGGGTAGACGTGAGGGGCGCCAGGAATAGTGACAGACAGAAACAAGGGAGCGCTGAGGCTTGGAAATGCTCTGGCGTGTCCACAGGTGGCTCTGGGGACAGGGTCCTGTGTTCTGTCCCCAACACCAGGAGCAGGGTGCAGTTACCACTCTCATAGGTGTGGCTGTAGTTTTGTAGGGCAGGGGTTTGGCCTTGTGCCTGTGAGTCTTGGTGAGGGACCTGGTTAGGGCGCTGGCTTCCTGTTGTGGTTTGAGACATACGGGTTAGAAGGCCTCTGGGCACTCTGCTGAGCGCTCCAGTGAGGTTCCTGGGTCAAGATGATATGCAGAAGCTGGAGAGCCAACTGGCTTCACGTCCACACTCAACACAGAAGGCTGGTAGGACATGGGGCGTGATGCAGGCACAGCATCACTGATGTCAGGGCGGTTCTCCCCATGTAGGATTGGGGGGGGGCAGGTGCTTTCTAACCAGTCCTCAGACGGAAGGAGAGAATGTAGGGTCCCTGGTACCTCAGTTCTGAGTCTGAGAACCATCTGGGGAGCCTGGCTTTCCCTGTGTTTCCATGCCCTCTAGATTGGGGAGTAGAAGGGACAGGGTTTGGGCCATAACCAAGATCTCAACTTCTGGGGAGTAAGTAGGGCCCACAATGCGTCCGCTTACCACCTACCAGGCTGAGCAAGATGCCGTTGCATCCATATCTACCCCCCGGCTTGGGTGAAGTGGGTCTTATCGAGTACACACTACTTTGCTTCCCTTCAATAAAAATAAAAATAAAAATACCCTCCAACACACAAACCTTGCAAGATAAGCCTGTGAAGTGTTAAAAAAAGAAAACCCAGAAATGAAAATAAAAAGAACAGAAATGGTTGTGAAGGAAGCTGCCTGGCCAGGCAGGCCCTGCCGAGTTGGGAGCTCTCAACACAGGAGGAGGGAGGAGGGAGAAGAGAGGGAGAGAGGCCACCTGCCTTTCTTAGGCCAGTACAGAAAGAGCACCAGAGGAGCGAGGAGGCCAGGAAGTCCTGAGCTGGGCCAGTTGCAGGCTGGCCGGAAGGCAAGGTCCTTGGTTGGCCAGTCACCGGGGCAGGCTTTGTGCTTGGCAAGGCTGAAGGCGCTGCCGCTCCGCCCGGCCTCCCACTCGCCTTCCCCCCCCCCCCCGAGGTGCAGATGGCCACATTTGCAGGTTAACTGCAGCAGCTGGAGATGCATTATTAGTTTCCTGCTGCTCCTTCATATTTGCTTGGATTTTTTTTTTTTAACGGCAACATAATTTACAACTGGTCCACCAGCGTCAGAGCTGGCATGTTCTAAATCCGCATCAGATTTATGTAATGCCGTTGCTTATCAGTGAATGAAGTCATAATTATTGCTTTGTACCATTAAATAGCATAAATATATAAACTGTTATACAAATTGCAGCAAACGTTTCCTCTGGGGAGCTCTAGACCAAGTTTAATGTCGTGCATTTGTCTGGGATGGCAGTTTCTGTGGTATATAATAATGTTGATAAATTTTACTGCAGCAAGTGACATTTGAAAGCATTAATTTTGGTGCTCAAAAAATTGTGAAGAATGCACAGGATGATTGGGTCGGTGCTGTAAGGACCCGCTGGGTGAGGCTGGGTGGACGGGAATGCTTTGGCGTGTGGCACCTCCCAGCACTCCTCTCCAGTCAAAGATCGACGCCCCCCCCCCCCTTCCTCTCTCAATTCCCCAAAGATGGCAGCAGATACATTTTCTGTGGCGATGATGATAATTAATTTCAAAAAATTCAAATCGATTCATTTCTGCCTTAAATTTGAAGTGTGCAAAGGAAGGTGGAGGGAGGGCATGGAAAATGCACAATTGGTGGGGATGGTCCTCCTAGTAACCTCCTTCCCAATTATGTAAATTCTGTGTGGGGTGAAAAAAAAATCCCCATCCTAATTAGAGATGCAACACCTGGCCTCAGACGATGCTTCAGATGCCAGGCGTGCGGCTGCATAGCCTCCTAAAGCCATTATCGGCGAGAGAACGGCTTTTGCGAGCAGCCCCAAGACGGCGCATGGCATTTACCTGGTGAGCTCTTTGGAGAGCTGGTGGCCTGCGAAGGCTTGGAGAGAGGGCTCGCCTTCTGCCTTCAGGAGAAGGCATGGGCGCTGCAGGGACTCTGCTTGGCCCCCTCACCACTCTGGAGCTGCACCCCCGTGAAATGGAAACTATGACTCAACCTCTGTACCCCTTCAAAGCCAGGACCTTGGCCTGCTGGAACATTCTTGGAGAGGCTTGCTACCAGGTTTCAGCCTGTGCCCTGCGTTTTGCCTGACTTTTGCTTTGAGAGTGGCAGAGTCCTCTGGCAGGCAACGTTCTTCTTGGTAACAGGGAGTCCTTAGTGTCCTCTTTTGGCCTGAGGCTGTTCTACATATCCTGGTGCCTTTGGTGGGTACCTCACGTAGCTAATTCTGTGTGTGGACATAGCCTAGGTCGTGTCCAGATGAGCTCATTTATCCTTGAGGATGGGTGGAGAGCTCTGGCATAGTCTCATTGCCTGGGATACAGTAACTGTCGGTGTCACCATCTCAGGTGCCCAAGCAATGCATGAGCAGAGAGCCCTCTGCAATGGATGTGGAGGACAATGAGAAATAAACCTTGTGGTCTCCTGCCATTGAGAGCCTGGGCCATTTGTTACCTAAACACATCCAAGCCTGTCCTGCGTAGGATATGTCTCCTGTGGTTAGCTCAAATGTGCTGCTTTTCGACAGTATGCTAAGAATGCCGGCTGATCTACCCCACAATCCCGTCATTGGCAGTGAAGAAGTCAGGTAACTTTCCCAAGGTTCCCCAGCATTAGAGAAACTCTGTGTGTGTGTGTGTGTATGTGTGTGTGTGTGTGTGTGTGTGTGTGTGTGTGTTTCCCAGCCACACCTGCCAAGCTTTGTCTTCCATCTTGCTTTGCTTTAAAGAGTCAATTCTCCTCAACCAGAGTGGGCACTTCGAGGGTAGGACAGTAGGGACTGGAGAGGGTTGCAGACGATAATCTAAAAGCTGAGCAGCCGAGGTTTCTGCTGAGCCTACGAGCTCCGGCATTACTTCTGTGCCTGCTCATGGCCGTGAAGGATCTAGAGACAACGTTTTCTGTGTGAGTGGCTCATTCTGATGTCTTCCCTGTGAGTGTAAACCTGGAACTTGGTAGTGAAATCACACATGGTCAATCCTTTATCTCCTGCAGGAACATGGTAGACATGGGTGGGACGTGGAGGCCAGCCTTTACTGTCCCGGGACCTTGTCCCCTACTGTCCGGCAGTGATGGAGCCCACCACCACCTTTCACAAATGAGGACCATGGGCTCAAAGGAGATCGGTGCAGCAAGGACACCCTCATGGAGCACTTTTTTATTTTATTTTATTTTATTGTTTAATTCACAGAGCACTTCTTGAGTGTGGAGAGCTCTTCTTGGAAAACAGAGGAAGTAACAACTTAAGTGGATATTAAAATGGCTTAAGCTGAAGTAGGGAGTAGCCAGAAGGGAAAGACTGTGTGTTCTTACAATGTGTTGCCCTTGTTTATTGAGTCAGAAGCATTAGACTGTGGGGCGAGTCTGCGTGCTGGGTAGAGAGCACATCCATTTGCCGTGTCACACAGCCTGTGTTTGTCAGTGCTGCTTCTAACCCTGATTCCAGTGTGAACTGCATCATCCTTATTCTTCAGCTACTGATGGAAAAAAATTTTTTTAGGGGGGGAGGATAGGGTCTTTATGTAGCCCTGACTGCCCTGCAACTATCCGTGTAGATCAGACTTGCCTCAAACTCACAGAGCTCCACCTGCCTCCGCCTCCCAAGTGCTGGGATTAAAGGTGTGCACCACCACGTCCAGCTACTGACAGAAGTTCTTAGTGACACCAGTTAGAATCTGGGAGAGGGGGTGGGGGGGTGGAGGAGCGGGTGATGGTGGTCCAGAGCTCTGAATCTGATGCTCTTTAGGCTGCATCATGCATTGTGCAGGAACACTGCGCTCAGAGCTGCTGGTAGAGCGTCAAGTAGTCTTGGTTGGCACGTGGTAGGCACTGAAGAGTCCTGAAGGGCCCGTGGTCACTAACTTTGGGGTCTAGTCTGTCTTACAAAGACAAATCTATTCACTCCTATGATCCCTATGAAGTTTGCGTCCAAACTTCAGAATCACCATGGAAAGTGATTTCTGAGGTTCATCACACTTAAGCTATCTATCGCTCGGCCTGTCGCTACTCTTCTTGCTCAGCTTTAGGCATTGGGTGGGTAGAGCAGGTGTGGCCACCCAAACCAGCACATGAATGTCAGAGCTCGGCAGGATTCCACGTAGTTCACAGGCTCCAAATGGGGTGGAGGTGGACAAGGTGGCAATGGCATGTGACGGCCAGGGTCCAGGTTGCACCGGCTGGCATGTGTTGAGGCGCCCTCATCCTGCCCTTCCTTTTCTATGGACTCCACCATCTTGCCCTATACCTTGGAGCAGAGAAACAGCCCTTCTCAAGATTAGATCCCCGAGGTCTCCCCTTCTCTGAGGAGAAAGGAAGGAAGGTACAGGGGGGGAGGGGGGGATGGAGGGACTGAGAGGAGAGGAGGGAGGAGAAGCTCTGATCCAGAGGTAAAGTAAATTAATTAATTAAAAGAAAAGTTGAGCCCTGGGTGGCAACTTACACTGTCACTTGTGCCTCTTGTGGCTGGTGCTTAGAAGCTAGGTTGTCAACATCTATAATAATAAGACTGGGGCTGTCCCACTGGTGAAGAGTTCTTGCAGCTCTTGGAAAGACAGACCCAGGTTTAGTTCCCAGCACCTGAATGGCAGCTCACGACCATCTGTAACTCCAGTTGGCAGGGAGGGCATCTGATACCCTCTTCTGGCTTCTTCGGATACTAGACATGCACATGGTACACGTACATATGCGCAGTAAAAACACTCATGCACAGGAAATTAAAACAAATAAAACTTTATAAAAGAGGATTGAGAACTTGTCTCCCAGTGGACTTAGTGGCCGCAGGAGACATGAGGGTGACCTGTTTCAGGGGAGCCTGACGCCATTGTGAGCTCCCTTTGGTTTGCACCCTGGTAGCACAGACGTTTAGAATTGAGTTCCTAGGACTTCAGAGAAACCTTGGCACTTAACTTGTTTAAGCGGCATCTGTCTCCCCGTCTGGGCTATGGGCATATCCTGGCTGCTCAAGGCGCTGCTGTGTTGAGCAGCTGACTCACCGTGACCCTGCTTCCCTGAGTTCTGCTGGACAGCTCCCTCCAGTTTAATAGAGAACCAAGGGCACTGTGAGATCAGAGCACTGTGCCCCAACTCTGCTTGTTACCAATGCCAGCCAGCCCTGCACATACAGTCTGGAAGAGCTGCCAAGACTGTGAGCCTGGCCGGGGGAGGGTGCACCCCTGACCCTCCTGTATACCAGCACCTGCCAGTCTCCCTCAAGACACCCCTAAGAACTCCCTCATGTCTGCACGCAAACATCCTCTTAGACATGCCCTCCCCCAGGAAGTCATCCATCCATCCATCCATCCATCCATCCATCCATCCATCCATCCATCCATCCACTGGCTTAGTGTTCCTGAGCACCTATTACGCAACCCACAGATTAAGGCATTTTTCCATCTCACAGTTGCCCCAGCCCATCATCCACTCCCTTGAGGACCTGGCTCCTTCCTGTCTGCTTTATGCTTATGCATGTGCCTGCCACTCCTCCTCCTGCTTAGACCAGAGTGCAGGCACCATTAACAGCTCACACACTGAGAGCACAGCATGCTAAGGCCTCAGACACCCCTTGCCACACCCCACACTTCATGCCTCTGTTCTTCAACTGTCTCCAAGGTGGCACCCTCATCACCTTTGGGACACCTTTTGTTACCGGAGGCAGTTTAAAGATGGGCCTTTCTTTTTTCTGATTCATCCCTGTCTCCTGGACTGCCTGCCTTTTGTTAAGTCAATGGATGGATGGGTCAGGGCTGGGGAGTGGCTAGGTGGAGCGAGGGAGGGGTGACGAAGAAGGCAAACAGATTTATGAACCTAGTAACTCAAGAATAAGACTAACGGTAATTCTAATATAATAGATACAGATACAGCAATCTGATAGGCTGTTTTCATCAATGCTTATACCTGCCTCTTCTGGTCCTCTCAACCAGCCTGTGGCCCTGTGTTTCCCAGATCTGAGATATAGAGAGGTCTATGATTGCTCAAGGTCAGTTAGCCCTGAGTGTCGGTCACTCTGACCCAGGGCCTGCCAGGCTAGCCTGAGTCTGGAGCTGGCACTCTGTACCTCACTTCCTGCCGTGTTAAGCCCTGGGCTGTCTTTCTTCAGCTAGGCCAGCTGGACATAAGCTCAGCGGGCAGGAAAGCTGAGCTGTCCTTGGCGGATGCTGCCCCTGCCTGGCCACCCCCACCCACCTGCCAGGAGCCCCAACCCTCCTGGGCAGCAGAGCCTTCTGCGCTCCTCTCCAAAGGACAGGGCATATTTCTTCCCAACCCTCTTAAGACCCAGCCCGCACTGGAGGCTTCATCATCATGCAAATTAGCAGGATTGGATCCGCTCCTGCGGAGGACTCCGGGGGCGGCAGAAGGACGGAGGCCAGTGGAAGGGGGGGAGCACAGAGGGCTGGTGCCAGCAACATGCCACCCTGGGGAGGCTGCTGGGGATGGAGGGAGAGGGCTGAGGCTGGGCCAGGCAGGCTCCCAGCACTGTTGCTGAAGATGGAACCAAGAAAGACATTCTTTTCGGATTTACTCTTTGTGTATTGAGCCTTTTATGATTCATCAGTAAGTAAATATCAGCTGAGGGGTGATTTGTCTCTAACAAGCTTATAAAATACTGGCGTCGTTTGTGGCTTGTTGGAGTGCTGATTATAAACACTCCCCCATGCCCACTCCTCTGTCAAATTAGCATTCAACCAACAAACATTGGCTCTTTCTATCATTTTCTGCCCTGTCTTTGGGCGCCAGAGGGATGGGTTGGTGACAAGAGGGCGCGGAGCCCCAGACTGGAGTATTCAGTAACTACTTAAAGACTTTCAGGGATGAAGAAATGACCCCTTGCTGGGCCCTCCAAATGTGGGGAGACAGGGCCCTCTGAGTCTAGCTGGTCCTCTTCCAGGTCTCACTGCCAAGTTCCTTGTGACCCAGCTTCTCCCCGCCCCCAAGCCTGTCATCTTCAATCTCATGGAGAAAGCGTACTGGCCAGGCTGCATCTGGCCCTCTGCACTTGGAGCGGCTGCCTGCCCCCCAGGGGTCCTGCCTGGACCCAGCCAGAGGCCTCTGCCGCTAAGAACATCTGAGCAGGTCAAGGGGTCTGTCACATGCCAGCTCCTCACCCATGAGAGCTCACCCATCAGAACTGGCATGCATTTCCCCCTTCCTGCTGACCTCCAGCTTTATGTTTAGGAGTCATAGGCATTACATTTGGCTGTCCAGGACCCCTACCCCCGACCCTACCCCATCTTACATATAAAACAGTTGATACCTAACATGAAAATGCGTGGCAACTTACATTATTAAAACATCACCATTGCCATCCTGGGGAGCAACGGTTCGCCAAGTGCCCAGCAGGTGTCTGCCAGGCTATAGGAAGGCATACCATCACTCAGCCTACATGTCAGTCACGATTTTCCTCATTTTACACAGAGGGGGTGGGAGGTGGGTTCCACAGCCAGAAAGGGGACTTTCCCCCATCACAGTGGCAGAATCTGGATTTGTTGACTGGCCTACCCTCCTGACAGGTGAGGGAACACAGTCAAAGCCAACGGGGAGCAGCCTGCCCCACTGACAGGTCTTTGTGGGCCTCAGGAAGCTAGAACTGCCCAAGTGAGGAAAGCTACCACTTTCTTTAATATACTATTTTTAATTAATGCTTTGAGGATTTTGTACCTGCTGTAATATATTTTGTGTCTACCTCCTCCTCCCAGATGCATACCCAAGATCGCCATCCAACTCCATGTCTTTTTCTTTTTAAATAATGCACTGAGTCCAGTATGTGGTACCCATATACTCTGGGTGTGGGGCTATCCACTGGAGCATCGTTTGACCTACCTGGTTGATGAAAAGAGGTTTGCCTTCCTCTAACGGCCATCAAATGTCAGTAACTCCTTAGCAGGGGCAGGAGAGGAGGGGCTTGTGAACCCCTAGCTCCTCCATGCTTGCATGTTGACTGGCTGGATCCTGTGCAGATCTTATGCAGAATAACCAGAGCTGCTTTCAGTCCACAAGTGTAGTGGACCTGTCGTGTCCAGAAGACATTGTTTCTCCCAGGCCCTTCCTAACCTCTGCCTCTTAAATTCTAATTCCTCTTTTCCCTTTCCATGATGTTCTCTGAGTCATGGAGGGAATAGGGCTCCTCTTTTATGGCTGAGTGTTCCATAGACACTTACTCTTCATGCTTTGACCAGCCTGTCCTATCCAGGGGCCCACAGGGCAAGGAGATCTGTGCTCTAGTCACCGCTAGTTACTGAGCAGGCGCACTGTTAACAGCACAGCCATCACAACCATTAGGCACTGGGTCCAGTTTTTAATTTAATTTAATTTAATTTATGTTTTCCCGACAGGGTCTCACTCACTATATAGCGTTAGCTGTCCTGGAGCTTACTGTGTAGACCAGACCAGGCCGGATTTGAACTCACAGAGATTGCCTGCCTCGGCCTTCCAAGTGCTGGGATTAAATGCATGTACTGCTATGTCTGGCCTGAGTTCTATTTTTTTTCTTCATTAAAAAAGCTTTAATATTATTATATTAAAAAGCTATTTGTTCTCATTGCAGAGAAGCTAGACAGGGCAGCCAAGCATTAAGGGTCTCACTGTTTGAAGGTGATCCCTTGGTTTCTTCCTGTGACCCTAGCTGTTTTCTCTACCTCCCCACCACCCAGTATATTTTTATGTCTACTACTGGAGATGCTGCTGTTTAGAGAAAGTGCTCATCTCAGTGGGCAGGACCATGGACAGGTACTAAATACTGTTTATCTGTGGAGAAGCCCGTGCTTTCGCAGCGAAAACACACACACACACACACACACACACACACACACACACACACACACACACACACAGAGAGAGAGAGAGAGGGAGAGGGAGAGGGAGAGGGAGAGAGAGAGAGAGAGAGAGAGAGAGAGAGAGAGAGAGAGAGAGAGAGAGAGAGAATTAGTATTCAATGTGTTTTTCTGGGACCTGGCTTGAGGAGTTCCAAGGCTTTCCTAAGGCCCACACCTTGTATGATCAGAGTGATTAAACCACGCAGGAAAGGCAGAGAAGTTGGTTTGGGTGTCTTCTTTCCCCAAGACCCTGTGGCCACCATAGCGGGATGGGAGTTGTAGGCATTTGCTGTAGTAACAGATGTTGAAGTGGAAAAGTTCACTTTGCCATATTTTAAGGTGGCTCTGCAAAGTTTAGCTATCAACTGGCCTCCTTATCAAGGTGCGCTTGTGTGTGTGTGTGTGTGTGTGTGTGTGTGTGTGTGTGTGTGTGAAGTCTAGTTGGACGGGAAGTGCCATCCTCCCAGTGGAAGCCTTTGGCAACACCGGGACTGTTTCCCCATGACAGGACTCTACCATTCCATCTGCCCTCAGCGTGGCTGTGGGGTCCAGGCCCTGAGTCTTAATGCTGAATGTAGCATGTAGGAAGATCCACGTGCTTGGCTCATCAGCCTAGGTCTCTGCATCTCTAAGAGCCTTTGCTTGGCCTTTCAGACTTCTCTTTCTCAGCGCTTGATATGGTAGGTAGGATCCCTTTGGTTTCTGTGTCCCCTCTCCCCAATGTGGCCTGCATGGCTGCCATAGTCATCATTAGTGTGATAATGTTGATGGTAACAACACTTGCGATAAACCTGCAAGTCCACACAATAGTCTTGCGAGGCGGGGAGGGTGCTAGTCTGGGTGATGCCACCAGCTTAGAGCCCTCAGCTTGTGGGTGGCAGTTGGTGCTTGAGCTGTGAATTCTGTGCTTGCGTGGGAAGTGTCAGCTGAGTGTAGCAAGTACACAGAAGACACAGCCAGAACCAGCTAAGAGCAGCACACTGGCTGGGCATGACTAATGCAAAGGCCGAGCTTTGCCAGTCATTATGTGTGGTGCCCAGGGAACCATACAGCAAGGCTGGCACCTAGGCATGTCAAGTGGCATATGGTTTAGTGTCAGGTGACACAGTGGCCCCTATACTGTAAGGTAGTCATCCCCAGAGCCATGAGATGTGGCAAGCATGAGCCAACTGCCTATCAACCCAACCCGATCTTTCTTGAACATCTTTTGTGTGCCTACCTGGGCTTATAAAAACTTGAATTTTATTAGCTAGGGTTGTTTGGGTTGAGTAAACATAAACAAAGAGAATGCTTTCATTTGTTGTAACAGGTCAGCTAGCCTTGTATACAGTAGACATCTCTCAGATACTTGTGGCTAGGACAGAGGCACAGTACAGTGTAAGAGAAAATGCCCTGACTGGGGGCCTCCTGTGAGGGAGGCAGGACCAAGTGGGTGGATGTTAGGTAGTGGGGCCTGGGCCTTCTGATAGAAGGTATAACTTTATGATGGGCAGAAAGCAGTAACTCTGGCTTGGTTGACCTGTACTGCACAAACTCTGTGTGTGTGTGTGTGTGTGTGTGTGTGTGTGTGTGTGTGTGTAGAGGTGGATGTGCTAGTTTTTTTTTTTATGGAATATAGAAAAATGCCCTTTCTGAAAAGGAAAAGATGCCCTGAAAGCTAGAAATATACATGAGTGCAGAGTGGGATGTGTGTCCTACCACAGTGCATGACCTGACGTTGTTCATGTGTTATCCCAGCCTGTTGAGCAGGCTTGAGAAAATGAGGCTACCTGCGTGGTTTCCACCTTGATCTGCAGCTGCTCAGCAGGCAGCCTGCTCCTCTCCTGCTGGTATACTCTGCCTGTCACCCGTCCCCTGCCTTTCTGGGGTAGGGGCTGTCAGAGTGCTATTGCTCCCAACTGCCTCATCCTGGTCAACGGGATCATCAAAGACCTTAGCCTGCAGCACCTGCAGGGCAGAGGGCCGCACAGCCAGGGGCCAGCCCCAGAGCTGCAGGGCCCTAAACTGTCTAGACATAGCAGACCCCATACTAGACTCTGGATTCTGTCACCATAGCATCCTGAGGAAGTGTCTGGGATCTCCCAGCTCCAGAACTGAACAAATCAAGTGTTAATGTGAGCTTGAGCTAGTGTTAATTTGTCTTGGCTTCTGTCCTTGACTACTGAAGGAAGAAGTTACTTCAGGTGATGGCACTGGGCTTGCCCTGGAGATGGCGACAACAGGTGAGAGAGGGTGGTCCTAGGAGGCCCTTAGAGGCCTGTATACCTCGGGACACTGCTTTGCTGTCTGCGTGGCTTTCCCACTAAGCTGAAGGCAGAAGAATCCTTACCTCATGGGACTCATGGGGCTGGTTGAAGACTGTGCCATCCATGTGAGTGCGCTTGTTCATTCATTGCATGTAGCCCTCAGATTTCTACCATGGGTTTTCTTCTCACTGGGCCCAGGTCCCAGCAAGAAACCTGGTTCTTTGAGGTAGAGGCTGCACAAGCCACACTAGGAAGCTGTGCGAAGACCCTGAGTCAGGCTTGGGGACACAAGTATGCACTTCCTTAGCCAGCTCAAAAGGCACACTCCAGATTGTTCCCTCTCTCTCGACTTTGACCTTCAGCGGGTATCTTCTGTTTGCTGACCTTCCTGCTGGGGTCTCCCGGCTCCAGAGCTGAGCAACTCAAGTGCTGATATGAGCTTAAGCTAATGGGGATGCAACGGCCAGGACGTGACACAGACGGGCTCCATGGTGGGGTAGCTCGTGGGCCTCAAGAGCATCTCTGTGTTTTATATCCATCATATCCCGTCAGGCTGTGGGTCCCACCCCTCAGAGAAACCACTTTCTTCTTGAATGTTCCCACATTCACTGTACTCTTACCTGGCCTGAGCAGTGGCCACGTGATTAGAAAGGTAGTGTTTAAGTTGAAGGTCAGAGACGTTCCCACGTAAGCAGGCCCCACACAGGGCAATCACAAGCAGCGCCACCAGCAAGCCATCCCCCCATAGGGTGGGTCTCCATCCTTGAGGATAGCCTGACTCCTGGTGACCCTGGTTACAGTTTCGAATCTGCAGTGGTGTGAAGCCATGGGAGTTCTTCAGAGGTCATACCTGGACTTCTGAGGTGTCTTCTCCCGACTAGACACATTTGACTGGAAACCCGCTGGAAATGCTGGACAGCCACACACCACCAGGGTGACAAACAGCAGAGGCTTCCGTGGGCCATGTTGCCCAGCTGGGGAATGCCTACTGTCTTTTGAGCTCATATTCCACTGAATTAGCTGGCTGTGGCCCATGTAAATTGAGGCGCACATACACTTCAGTTCAGTTTGGTGAGCTCAGATGGGGCGGGCGGGGCGGGGCTGGAGAGATGGCTCAGTAGCTCAGTGGTTAAGAGCAGTGTCTGCTCTTCCAAAGGACCTGGGTTCAATTCTCAGCACCCACATGGCAGCTCACAACTGTCTATAGTACCAGTTCCAGGGGTTTTTTGACACCTTCATACCATTGCACATAGAATATAGTTAAATAAACTATTTTTTAAAAGCCTGATCGGGGAACAAAGGTCTTAATTTTGGCTATAATTAATTCAAATTTGAGTTGCCAAGGGTGGCCAGAAACTACCGTACTAGACAGTATAGAACTGGAATATGCTGTTTTATTTAGAAGGCAGGGGGCGGGCGGGTGGGAGAGGAGGAAGAAGAGGAAGAGGAAGGAAAAGGAGAAGAAGGCTGGGCGGTAGTGGCACACGCCTTTAATTCCTGCACTCAGGAGGCAGAAGCAGAGACAGGCAGATCACTGTGAGTTCGAGGCCACCCTGGTCTACAAAGTGAGTCCAGGACAGCCAAGGCTACACAGAGAAACCCTGTCTTGAAAAACCAAAAAAAAAAAAAAAAAAAAAAAAAAAAAGAAGAAGAAGAAGAAGAAGAAAGCAAGCAAATATTTTCAAGATAAATAAACCATCACTTTCTGACCTCTGGGTTTTTTTGGAGGTTGTTTTGTTTTGTTTTCCTACTGCGGGTTGGGATGCCCAGTGTGCAGTTAAGGGCCAAGGAGACCTCAAGGAAACAGTGAACTCCAGGATCCATGCTGTCCCAGCACCAGGATTTCCCACTGTAGGTCCCGTTGGGTGTGGGGACTGTTCCGCCTCTGACATGGAGGGGGGGTCGGGGGGGTGGAGACCATGTTTAAGTGTGGCTCCTTCGCATGCCACCACGTGTTGCATCTCTGTGTCCATGTGAGCCGCAGCCTGGCTTTTTTGATGCTGTGCTATTGCTCGTTTCAAGTAATGATTTTTTTTTTTTTTGGTAGAGACAAAAAGTGATGCCAGCAGTAGAGAAAACCCTCGAAGCAAGGGTAATTCGCGTGTCCCCGGCAGGGTCGGTGACAATGAGGGCTTTGTAGCCTGCCTGTCACGTTAATTGTATATTATTAGAGGCCATTAATCTGAGGATTATTAACAAGATGGAGTCTTAGGCAGTTGCCTTGCTGTGGAAAACTAATCTACCATCAGCACTGGGCTAAGGAGGGTAAGTTACGTGAACCCAGGCAGCCCAGGTAGCCTAGGCAGGGGATGCAAAATCTTCGCTTTCTGGAGCATCAGCCCTCAGTGTGGCAGATAGAGGGGAGTGGGTGTGAGGAGGGCTGGGGACCAGCCCCTTTTCAATGCATTTCAAGTCCTTTAAAGTCTCAAGTTTTAAAAGTTAGGAGGCAAGGACATTTTCTTTTTAATTTAGTTTTCTTAGGGTGCTAGCACTGAACCTAAGATCTTGCACATGCTAGGCGAGGACTTTGCCACTGAGCGGCATGCTGCCAGCCTCCAAGGAGTCTTCACTGTGGAGAACTCCAGCCTTGTTGTTGCTCTGGAAGACCCCACCTTCTGTCTGAGGGCTGCTGCTGCTGAGGGATTGATTATCTGTTCATTTTCTTTCTTTCTTTCTTTCTTTCTTTCTTTCTTTTCTTTTCTTTTTTTTTTTTTTTTTTTTTGAGGCAGGATTTCTCTGTGTAGCCTTGACTGTCCTGGACTCACTTTGTAGATCGGGCTGACCTCAAACTCACAATGACCTGCCTGCCTCTGCCACCACGCCCAGCGTCCTTTTTTTCTTTTTTCCATCCAGAAGGTATAGGAGATAGTTACCTTCTGTTCCTTGGTGACATGTCTTTTAAACCTGTCACCGTGTCCTGGAGGTTACACATTTTGCAGAGAGCTGGAGGTTCATGCTTCTGTTATTGTCCCCAGCTATGTCCCACCCAAGCCACTCCAGCCTTTGACTGAGGTTTTTGAAGCCTTTTGAGTCGGGTTGCTGCTTGCCCTGGCCCAGCTGCAGAGATGCAGGCTAGGGCCAAGACACAGGAGGGACACTTGGACCTGAGCCACGCTCTCCTTTTTATACTTCTTTGACCTCCGTGGAAAAAAAAGTCTCACTGGGATTTGGGAGAACAAGGGGCTAGGGAGATAGCTCAGCAGGCGAGCGTGCTTGCTGCATAAGCTCGACAGACTTGAGCTTGATCCCTGGAAGTCAGATGTGGGGGCTGGAGAGATGGCTCAGTGTTTAGGGAGCACTGACTGTTCTTCCAGAGGACCCAGGTTCAATTCCCAGCACAGATATGGCAGCTCACAACTGTCTGTAATTCCAGTTACACATACACACACATACACACACACACACACACACACACACACACACACACACACACACACAGGCAGAACACCAGTCAGAGGTGGTGAGGTTTTGGGGGGGCATCTCTTATTGCAAAGTAGGGTGTAGGGACAGCAGAACCTCATGGAGCTTGCTAGCTTGGAGTACCCAATACAGTGACGGAAACAAGACAGACCCCATCTTAACAAGGTGGAAGGAGAGACCCAAGTCCTGAGGACAATATTAAGTGTGCACCCACACTCCCCAACGCATGCATGCACAGCATAAATAAACATCTATTTAAGAAAGAGCAAGAAGGGAAGCCATAAGGAAATGACATAGCCTGGTCAGGATCCTCTGCAGGAGAGGCACAGTGAAAGGCCAACCCTGCCAGCAGTGGGAAGCTGCTGGGAGCCTCCAGCCATGCCCGTCCACTGAGTGCAAAGGCTTGAGATCTGCATAGGTCAGCACTTTTACGGGAACAGTATGGAGGTGGATGGAGGGTGGCGACAAAGCTGACGTGAACTCCTTCAAGGAATGACAGAGGTCCGGCCTGCAGTACAAGAGCAGTTAAGTATGTCTTTGGTGGTGGTGGCAGGAAAGCACATGAGCTATAGGGCCATGTATGCTGTAAGGGGACCAGGCTCTATTATCCTGATTATGCCCATCAGGGTGTGTGCCCAGTGGGTACCAGTTTCTGAGTACAGAGTAGCACTGCCAGTGGTCTGTCGCCTCTCACTCTCATGCAGCCCTGGGAAGTGGACTTCTTCTACATCTCATGGTCAGAAAGCCCTTGGTTTGCTCTTACCATGTGATCTGCAGTAGAGCCAGGACCACCTTTGTGCCTCAGACCCTTTCCTTTACTTCTCTGAAGAGGTACATGCCAGGGGAGGTAGTGGGCTGCCCCACTGGTTGTGATAGTTATCCTCCAGCGATGCCGACCCGGAAGCACTCTAGCTTTGCAGACCTCTAGCCGAGCTATGACCCCTGACATGGCTCTTGGGAGCACTCAGTCAGTGGAACCATCTGGAGTCTTTGGATTTCAGTTTTGGAGGAGGTAAAAGCAAAGGACTTGTAAATTAGGGGAGTCACGTCCTGAGAGTGGGATTGACCATACAGATGATCTTGCTTTGGAAGCCCAGATGAGAGTGTGGATAGCCAAGCCAGCCAATTTAGTCGCCCCCCCCCTTCCCCCTACCCCCTCCGGCAACCCAGCCTCAGTGTCGGCCTCCATTATGGAGAAGCATTCACACCTGCCTGGCTCTTCTGAGCCTCACAACCTAGAGCAAGTCTCTGGCACGGGGAAGAGTTGGGAGGGGAATCCTTCTAAGCGTACACAGTGCTCTCACACAGCAGACAATAGGGAGACCTGCAGAGCCCACCTGCTTAGGGGACTTGGCTAGACATCACCGATGGGTGGGTGGGGGGCAGGGCAGAGACTGTTGGGGAGAGAATGGCCTGTCCATGACAATGGCTACCTTCCACTGAGAGTCAGGCTTCCTTCTTAGCATCCTTTCTTCTTAGCATCGCATAGCCTCCGTGCGTCATTGGCTCATTATGGCCTCGGCCTCCTTATCTAGGGAGACTGGGTGTGTGTGAGTGGGTACCTGGGTAAATAAGTATAAATAGTTTTCCTTCTGATATGTGACCGGATTATTTTCCAGTTGATTTCAAGCCTTGGCCCCAAGTGGCCCACAGATCAAAAAAAGATAAGGGTCAGTTACAAGGTTGAGCTCATTCTCCGTTGCCATAGCAACTGACCTCAGGCAACCCTCCAAGGACTACACCCAGCTCCCCAGGTAATATTTTTACTGTCCACGCCATCAATCCCAGGCCTTTCAAAACTCAGACTGCCTAATTGTCAGGGCTCTGTTTTGAAGAGGTTCCGGGTCCCTCTGGGGCCCCCCAGTTCAGGCTGCCAAAGCTCATTTATAGGCCCTCCTGAAACATCGGGGGACTGTGTGATGATAGGTCCCTCCTGGCCAGACAGGCCTGGGAAGGTGCCCCAGGGGCGGATGAGGGGTACAGCCCATCCTCCAGGATTAATTAGGAAACCATGAACCCAAAGTGGGGGTGGCAGTGGCAGTGGCAGTGGGGCCTTCAAGTAGCCACTGAGCTTGTCCTGACTGGTATGGTGTGTGAAGGGGCACATGTTGCACCAAGCGCTGGGGATGACAGAGGCTGGGAGGTGCAGTGGTCACCTGTTTATGGGGTTTCCAGTATCTGTCCCCCCTACAGGAAATGGTTTCCCACATTAGCTTGCGTGGGCAAGCTTTAACTTTAGATGACTTCCTGCCTTTTAGAGAGCTGTGCCTTGTATGTACTCTGGTCGACCTGTAGTTTCTGGGCTATATCATTGGCTATCAATTTTTAGTACGTGCCCCCAAATACCAGGACACTTTGAAAATAATGTCTTCTCTCTGAGCTGAGCTCGAGTTTCTGTAACCCGGGTTTGTTGGTCAGGGGCACATGACCTGGGGCTGCGTGTACTAGGTGCTGCCGGGGTCCAGTTCACCTCTCTGTGCCTAAAGTGCTGTTCTTCTGCCTCCCTTGAAGAACCTCCTGCAGACACCTCTAGATTTGACATCTGACCTTTGACCTTTGACCCCTCCCAGCCCCATTGTCACTACCTCTCCTACATCCCACATCTCCACCATCCTACTCTCAGGATGGTGTTTGCTGCCACACTCCCCTCCCCTCTTGTCTTCTGCCCTGGGATCTTTGTTCCTGGCTGATAACAAAGGACTGACTCCCATGAGCCACTTTCTATTTCCTGTTCTTGTCTAGATGCTGTTGTTTGTTCGGGTGTGGGGGAGGGCGTCCTCTCCTAGATCTCCCCCACTGCACACACCTTCTGCCTCCTCATTTTACTTGCAGGACCGAGGCACCCTTTCCTCCTTCATCTCCATGGGTGGAGGCCGGGAGTGCGTCTGGGTCTGGGCTGCGGACTCCAGGGCCATCTCTTGACCTGCTATTTGGCAGCAGGCTGCAGGCTCGGGCCATGGGCTCATGCCTTGCACTGTGGAGCAAGCCTATGGGGCTCTTTGCTAAGTGATGGCTTCAAGGGCCACGTTCCCTTGCATTTATCCTCCACTTGTTGCAGCACTGTCCCAAGGATGACGTCACAGCCTGGCACCATTCTCATTGTCACTGTCCTTCCCTCACTCAGAAAAGTCCCTAGCTCTCTTGCCAACCCCGAGTTAGTGTTAGCAAGGGGCCCAACTAACTCAAACATGGGAACCGGTGGCTTTGTCTTTTCCCTTCTGCCTGTACCGCTCAACCCTCCTTGTCAGTGTCCCCAAAGACCTGGCATCCAGGGGCAGAGGCAAGGCCATGCTGAGCTCACTTGAAATGGGCCCTTTTTGCCTGGCACCTTCCTCGAGCTAGAGTTCTGATGATGTGACCTGTTTCAGTGACCCATGGTCATGCTTGGACATGGATGTACTTATCTCGGTAGCAGAATACCCCCTTGGTTGTCCTAGGCATTGGAGGGCCTTTGTTTGGCCTGGGGTCTGAGTGTCACTGTCACTTGCCACACACACACACACACACACACACACACACACACACACACACACACAAATGATAGGGACCATGGGTTGTTTTGCTGGCTCTGGTCAAGTCTGGTATCTTTTGTCTTATGTTTTCTAAGGCTATTGTGAGCTTCACTAGGAGGAAGGATGTATGTCCTACATAGTCCTTGGAGGGGACCACCTCTCCTCTTGGGTCAGTTGAAGGAGTCAGGAAACAGCTATGGTTCTGAGAGGATCCAAAGATTAAATCTGAGATCAGTGGCAGGCAATGGTGGTGCACACCTTTAATCCCAGCCCTCGGGAGGAAGAGGCAGGTGGATCTCTGTGAGTTCCAGGGAATTCAGGGCTGTTACACAGAGAAATCCTGTCTCAGGAGAGAGGGAGAAGGAGAGGGAGAGAGAGAGAGGGAGAGAGAGAGAGAGAGACAGAGAGAGACAGAGAGAGACAGAGAGACAGAGAGAGACAGAGAGACAGAGACCTATCAGTGTGGTTGTGAGTGCCCACAGACAAGTGGCAGCATTTCCCAGAACCTTCTCTGATGATCTGGACGTTGTATGCATTGTTCTTGCTGACCTGTGTCAGCCGAAAGTTGTCAGGCACTGCCCTGTATCCTGTAATCCAGCAGCCAGCCAGCCAGCCTTGTGGTGGTACTGAGCACAGTCAAGGATTATAAAGGCAGGAACAGTGTTGGCTGGGATACGAACTGCCCTGATTTAGTGAGAGGTGTCCCCTGAGACCTCTTCAAGGAGGCTTACCTTTTGAGCAATGAGACGAGGGGGGTTATAGAGCACTTGGGAAGTGATTCCTTCAGTGAGGGCGGAGGTTCTGTGGTAGAGCTAGTTTGTTTGCCTGCCTTGCCAAAACCTTATGATTACTCTTTCCAATTTATAGCAGAAACTTAAGCACAGAGAGCTTAAATAAATTACACAAAGGTGCACAGCAAATGATGGTGGCCCTGGGGCTTTAACCCAAGTGTTTCTGGTTCTGACTTGCACGTCCTTTATTATCGCTTCCTGAGTACAAGTGACTTAGTTGTGCCCCCTGTTGGCACGAGGTAGCAGTCACCAGTCAGTTCCCTTGCTAGAGAAGGACACACATTAATGATAACAGAGTAGCTTCCTCCCCCCCCACCCCCCACCCCCCCCCAGGAAGAGTCACTGCCAACCGATTCGGATCAGGCAACATGTCTGGAGCAGGGCTGCTCAGCTCAGTGGAGTCCAAGAACAATGCCCTGTCCACTCCCTCCACAGCCTGCTGCTTCTCCCTCCCAGGCAGCAAATTATGGCCTCTGAGCGTGTGCTTGGCCTGCCTTTGACATCAGCGAGGCCCACTGGAGTCTCACCTTCAGGGTTCTGATAATCAGATCTCGCTCCTCCTAGCTTCCCCCAAGACCTGTATGGAAATAAATATGTGTCTGCCAAGGATCAAATGCTTTTGGAGACAAAAGTCGGTGCCGAGGACATTACAGGGAGCTATCATCTCTGCACGGTGCTCTTCCACAAGGCCCTCAGCTCCTCTTTTGGGTGACACAGTTTCAGCCTGAAAGGTTCCAGTGAGCTGACTTGGTTTTAAGCAGAAGCACATCCTATTATTTTTTTGAGAAATGAAGTGTAAAATTAACACTTATTATTCCTGAGCAGAGGATGGAAAAAAAGAAAAACAGGGGCTCTGGAAGCTTCATGCTTGCTGGCTTGTTTGCCTGGCACATTGTGACTTAATCTATCTGTCTGTCCATCTATCTATCTATCTATCTGTCTGTCTATCTATTTATCTATTTATTTATCTGTCTTAGAGACAGGCTCTTGCTGTGTAGCATGTGCTAGCCTTAAACTGAGTATGTAGCCCAGGGTGGCCTTGACCCCATAGCAGTCCTCCTGAGAGCTTGGGATTCAGGCATATAACCACCCTGCCCACCTTATTTTCACTTAAAAAAAAAAATCATACTATGTCAATAGACTCCCTGTTGCCAGCATGGCTCACAGGGAGCAGGAGGCAGATCTGGATTTCAGGGCGAGATCTGCATTTCACTTTACAAACGAGCAGGGCTGCGTAACTCACTTGAGGTGTGCGGGTCTCTCTTATGGATGCCTGTCATGTGCTATAAAAAAAGAACAGAAAGAATGGAGTCTTAACTCACAAAGTCCCCCAGCTCCCACACTGGGGCGGAGAGGCCCAGGAGCTCCCAGACAGCTTTGTCACTCTGCTCTGAGGTGTGGCGAGCACTGCGCAATCTTATATAATTCAGGAAAGTGATTCTCAGAGGGCGCCACTGTCTTGGGACAGGAAGAGGCTGTTGGAGCCTGGGGGTGAGAGAGTGATGGCGGCAGGGTGTGCTGGGCTTGCTGACAGTGGGTCATATGCACTGTGCATGCCAGCCAGCAGCAGTTTGTCACACTAACTAGGACAGTCCCTCTCTGCCTCCTGGCCCTCCCCAATTTCCGGGCTGCCTTTCTAAGCAGAGGTGCACTTGATGGGCACCCCAGGGAGTGCAACCCACCCTGCCATAGGGAGGAGCCTGATTTGTGAAAGACTGACAAATCAAAGGCCAAGCTGGGTGAAAGACTTTTCCTAGGTCCGCAACCCCCAAGTCCTTTGTTGTCCCCTCACACTTGGACTTTCTGCATGTGTTATACCCGCCCCCCCCCCCAACACACACACACACACACACACACACCCTTCCTCAGGTCTGACTCTTTCAAGCACTTGGGGGAGATAGAGGAAAGGTCCCAGCCAGGCAGTTGTCTGTCTGCTGGGCTTTTGATCTAATTAGCCCAGAACCTCACTTTGACACAGGTTTGGGCTGTGATTTGTCAGCCGTTTAGGCCCCCGCAAGCGGCTGGCGGCTCAGGGCCGCCTGACTGTGCACATATTTATGAACGCGGGTGCTGGGCGGAGCTGCCTCTGTGATTCAGAGGGGAGCAGCTGATGAATTGCTCGGCGCTCAGGAAACGGAAAGTGACTGTCAGACATGATTTCTCTGATTTATAAGTTGCAGGAGCCTTCTTTGTCCTCTCAGTGTTTGTATATCAGATGGCCCCAGCCCCATTCACAGCCAAGTGGTGAAAGGCTCTGTTTGGAGTCAGAGAAGTCAGCCATCCGTCATCCCTGCTGCAGAGCGAGCTCTAGCCAAACAGGGGCAGAGGCCCAGCAGGGCACCTCTTCCTCAGCTCTACTATAGCTGGACTAGAGGTGGCCTGTGCTCTGGGGGCTGCAAGACACAGCAGGGCAGCATCCTTGCCCGCAGCAGTGGTGCTAGGACTGAAAAGTCTTAGATACTGGAGCAGTGAGAGGCTGCTTGCTTGTGGGTGAGGTGGTGGGGGGGGGGGCGGGGGGGGGGCGGGCGGGGGTAGGAGTGGGCTTTGTGGCTTGCAACAGAGCAACACCCCAATCTTCGCAAGTGACCTCATTCTCTGAACCGGCTTCTTCTTCCTGGAAATCCCATTTCCTAGCCAGCAGTACTGCTTCCGAGGCAGCAGTCACAAACCTCAGTAGAAGCCTTTCACAGCTGTCGCTTTTTACCCCTGCCTCAGTTGTGAACGGAGCGTCCACACTGCCACAGGAAAGCCAGACGGAAGGGAGGGCATTCTCATCCAGGCTCGCGTGCGTTCGTCGCATGCACCAGGCTCTGAGAAGCTTTATTGCTATAGTGGGGAGGAGTGCAGGGCATACTGGGGGGTCTTCAGAGGCAGCCCCCACACTGGAAGTCATCTCTAATTACAATGAGTGTCTCCCATGGGAAGTGGAGAGGGTGTGTGGGGCCTTTGTGGCAAGTGCGCTGAGCCTGCCCTGTGTCCCCAAACTTGTCAATGAGTCTCTTTCCCACTAGTGTAAAGGGAAGATCTGCTCGCCTTTCTGCCGGGTGCACGTGGCCTAGTTGCTGGGGCTCTCGGGACCTGACAAAAACCCGGCAGATTCCAGCCACTGGGCTATGTGGGGCAGGCCCACCTGTGCAGTTCAGTGGTGGGGGCGCCCAGGGTGTGGGGGGTGAGCTGGGCCAGGGGAATGAGAGCCTGCTGTCCCAGCATTCCTGCCAGGGCCTGGGGACCCAGGGACTCGCCAGGAGGCTCAGCCCATCTGTGTCTGTGGCTTGCCACCAGCAGAGCCCCTCTGCTACCTAATTCCTGCCTTTGAGGGCAAATCAGAGCACCTGGCACCTTTGGTGAGCTCACTTCCCAGGGGAGCCAAGGGAGGGCTGTGTCCTTGGCTGTCCCAGATTGCATTTTTGCCAAAACAGCCATGCCCAGCAGTAAACACTAATTGAGCACTTGCTGTGTGCTGTGTGCTGCTTTATGTGAATTAACTCATTAATTTACACTTTGATTACAAGAGGAAGGATGACTCCGAATGCTTCTGAGAGAGGGCACCTACTCTGGTTGACACAGTACTCAGAAGGGAGTGCCCACGCCTTCTCTGACCATTGAGACTGAAAGCATGGACCTCTCCGCCTGCCACAGTTGATCACGCACTCAGGCTATCTTTATACAATGCCCACGACATGAGCCTGGTAGGAAAAAAGGCAGCATTTGAACCCAGATCTTGATTCTGGGCAAGGTTGTTGGAGCTCGGCTCCAATCCAGCAAGTGAGCAGGCATGGCCTAGTCCTCGGCTTGTTCTACTCTCTGGGTACCACTGACTGAAGGCTTAGGTGTTGAAGAAGCTCCCAGGTGGGAGCATTTGTTCTGGTAGGAAACAGATCGAGGAGGCTGCCCATCCCTGTGGCCCACAGCGTAGTCAACTGTTTCCACGAGAGAGAGAGCTCGCTTGTTGCAACTTCTTCTAGGGTCTCACCAAGCTCCCTCACCCATCTTCTCCCAGTCTGCTTCTCTCTGGCCACTCCCTTTAGAGCAACCCTCACATCCAACTCACCAGCTGGTGCTCCCCACCCCCACCCAGCCCCCCTCCCCCCACTGTCATAAGGGAAAGACATTGTATTATTCTCTGAAGAGTGCATAGCTCCTTCTAGCCAGTTTCTGGCATATCACACACACACTCGATGAATATGCAATTGGATTTTTAAAGACCTGGTTACTCTATTTTAACCATCTAGTACCCTGGATGGCCCCCTTTCCCTAGGGTCTCAGAACTCAACGCTGTTGGACATGGCTTGTGACCAGGAGAACCCATGATCAACATTTCAGAGATGTACATTTAGACCCAAGCCCTGGCTGCAAGAGTCAGGGCGGGGCCATCCAGAGCAGAGACATGACTTGTGTCTGTGGTCCCTATACCAGCTTCAATTCCAGTGACCAGAGATGCGCTGGTGCAGGGTGACCTGCAGCTGGTGTACGGTGTCCTGGGGCTGGTGTGGGTGGCGTCCTGCGGTTGGTGTGCCCTGTCCTGGGACTGGTACAGGGTGCCTTAGCTCTGGTTGCTCCTGTGTGAGCATCACTGATGTTGTCCCTTTCTCTTGCAGAGGAAGGCATTAACCATGAGTGTAAGCTGTGCAACCAGATGTTCGACTCCCCAGCCAAGCTCCTCTGCCACCTCATTGAGCACAGCTTCGAGGGCATGGGTGGTACTTTCAAGTGCCCCGTATGCTTCACAGGTATGGTGTCCACGTGGGCATGGCAAGAATGCACGGGACGGGGGAGGAGCCTGTCCTGTATCATGGCTGGAGCCCAGCCTCTCAGCCCCTCTCCCCTTTGAAGCCCTGTCTCCCTTCATACAGAACGGACCCATAGCCCGCCTGCCCCTTCTTCTTGGGCACTTGAGTGACACCTTTCTGTTGCGGCTGAGCAGCTGTTCACTCCAGGCTCAGCTTCTCTGCTGCAGTCAACCGTGCCTGGGTTCCTCCGTGCTGTGTGGAGCCATGAGCTCCATCCAGCCTCAGTGGGCTGCTCGATATACTCTCCTTATGCCACCCACTTCCATCCTCTGAGCCCCCGGTCCCAGCCAGGCTTCAGCCAAGCAGCTCGAGGGCAGCTTTGTTGGCCAAGCCTCCAGCCCCCAGGCTGGCTGCCAGCCCCAGCAAGTGAGCGGCTGTCCCGGCCTGAGGCATATCTCGGGGGCTTTGCTGGCCTCCTCCTGCTGCCCAGATGGCAGCCGGTGTGCACAGGGAGCCGGGCTCTCCCGGCCTCCCCGACATCTGTTGTCTACCACTGCGGGAAGCCCACCCCAGGGAGGTTGCCTGGCAGGAGGCTATCTCTGAAGTGCTTACCTCCCAGACACACAGCTGCTTTGGGTCACCTCCTGGGTGTGCCCAGGGCTGGGCTGTCATGGGGGACTGCTGCCACTGTGAAGCGAAGCCAGTGCTATATATGACCTGCTCATGACACACATGTGCGTGCACATGTCTCTGGGGCCTAGCTGCCCTGAAACACCCCAGTTCTTCCCTTCCTCCCCCAACTCAGGATTTCCTACCCATCTGTTAGCATCACATGCAAGGATGTAGACAGTAACCCTGACAACAGGAGCAGTGATTCATGGGGTTGACTGACTGCTTGGTACCAGGCATTGTGCTACGCTGACCTAATTCCAGGCTTATCCCTGCAACCCACTTGCAGTGGGACCTTGGGCAAGTCATTTAATGGACCTGGAGCCTTGATTATTCTTCTGTATCAGACGTGGTGACAACAGTGACTGTCTTGCAGTGTGAAGGCATTTGGTTGACCGGGGGGGGGGGGGGGGGGCACATTCGCCATCTTAACCATGCACTGCTTTGTTTTTTAAAACACCTCACCCGTATCTACCCATATGATCCTCTTAGACATCCAGCGAGGTGTTTTCTACATCAAATCCCAGTGTTTAAAGGCAAACACAAAGCCTGGAGAGCTTAATTGTCTTTCCCAAGGTTGCACATTTACTAAGGGGAGGAGGGGAAGGGTTTAGGTTATAGTCCAGAGCCCGAGGCTAGGGGCTAATGCTTCCAGCAGTAGTCCTTGGCCAACCACACCCGTGCCTGGGCGATCCCTACTTAGGAGAGGCGGTGGGGCCGAGGCTGGCTTCTAACTGCAGTGTCTGCATGTGCAGTCTTCGTCCAGGCCAACAAGCTGCAGCAGCACATCTTCGCCGTGCATGGGCAGGAGGACAAAATCTACGACTGCTCGCAGTGCCCGCAGAAGTTTTTCTTCCAGACAGAGCTGCAGGTGAGTGTGCCAGCCCCTGTGCACCAGCGGCTGTTCTCTCGGATGGCTGGCCTAGTGTGTCCCAGCCCCCGCGTGTTCTTGGGAGAGCCTGTCGTGGGAGGCGGAGCCCATGAGCAGGAGATTCCCACTCCTACCCATCCTGCTTCCTTCTGCTCCCCACTCAGATCGTCTGAGAGCTTCTCACTGGGTTTGGCTTTGTGTCTAGTGGCCTGTGTCGCCCACACAGCCCGAATTCAGCTCTGCCCAGACAACTGGAATTATAAGAAGTAGGGGATGTCTGTTGGCTCCAGCTCAAAGGGAGGGTAAGAAATATTAAGGCCAGTGTGGCCCTCAGGTAGCCACAGAGATCACCACCAGTTTCCTTGGTCACTCCAGAGTCTACCATAGCCAAGGGATCCTCATGCAGGGTACCACTGGGTGGACATCTGCAGCCCAGCCCTTGTATCCCATGAGGCTCCTTTAAAAAAAAAAACAAACAAACTTGGTACTGATTTTCTGAAGATTTGGATCTAGATCCAGAACTTTCTGTCTCATTGGTTTTACCAGGAAACTGTAATTAACATAGAAGAGTTCATGTGCCTACCAGAAAACACCCTTCATGTTCTCATAAAGGTCACATCTTGTATTAGCATCACTATGTTAGGGACAGTCCCTCCCACCAAACACTGTGATTGACACTGGCACTCTATACACAGAGGGACGACAGACACACAGAGCTCAGCACTGCAGTCCCAGGGACCGTACTCCCACCCACAGGAACCAAGCCACATAGATTCTCAGATGCGCTGCCCACTGGGGCACTGCCCACTGGGGAGCCACTGTTACCAGCAGCAGTGGGGAGGTCAGGTTGCAGCAGCAACAGCAGCATCCGGATCCTTGAGATCACCATAGCCTGAAACAAAGGCGTATTTGTCCTTCATGTGGCAGATCCAGGCAGAGTTCATGATATTCGGTGACCTGTGCCCACAGAGGGTCCGTGCCCATCCATGTTTCCATGGTCACCATGCACGGAGGAGGAGAAGGAAGGAGGGAGGCGGGTGGCGAGTGCACCAGCCCTTCCAGCTTTACACTGAGAAGAAATGCGGTCAGCTTCTCCCACACAGGGTCCTCAGAGCAAGCCACTCCATGCTTCCTAGGGGTGGGAAAGAGCATCACCACCGTCTGAACGCACAGGTTGGGAAGCTGAGGGGAGCTGGCATGTGACAGGATCCCTACAGATACACCATGTGCTCACAGGGTGCATCCACCTGCAGGGGAGCACTCACCTCACACCTGCGTGGTGTGTGCCTACACCCAGAGACCTTCCACACGCCTAGAGCACGGGGCTGCTGTCACGCAACACTTTCCTGGCCATGGCAGTACCTGGCACAGGGCAGGCTGGGCCTTCTTCTCAAAGGCTTGAGCGCATCGTGGTAGGCATCGTGAGGACCAGGAAGGGTGCAGAGCGGCACTTGCAACCTCCTAGCTGGTCCTGATTGAGCTAAGCTCTGGCTGAGTGACCATCCTTGTAGAGTGCTAGCTTCTGTCCTTTCTGGCAAGCACCTGAGCTCCCGTACATAACATTCTTACCTGGTTCACATGGCCTTCATTCCCTCCCCAGTGTGGATGAGTTAGTTCAACAGAGCAGGCCAGGGAGGGCCTCCACTTCCAAGACACCATCATCAGTGCAGGCTCAGGTCGTCCTTGCTGTCCTAGTCTCTGTGCTGAGGACATTGAGGAGCTGGTACCCAGGCCCAGAGGTGGCAACCAACTCCCATTGGGCTGTCTGGGAAGCTGCCTTGCCTGCCTGGTGGCACGTGCCCTTTCTCCCAAATACAGCTTTCACAGCCCATCCTACTCTACCTGCCTTACTTGTGTGGCCCATCTGTCAATCAAAGTGGGGCTGGGTCTCCTGCGGGATGAAGCTTTCTGTAAGCCAACAGGGTGTGCTGCTTTATAAACACCTTCATGCGCATAAACCACTGCCACTAGTGCTTTACATCACAGGTTTCTTACGCTTTGTCTTTCTTAACTCCTGACTTTGTCCATGTCCATTGTCCCGGACACCACGAGGGGAAACAAGATGGTCTCTTCTTGTCTGCTTTAAGATTTCTCCCTGAGGCCTTGGGAGATGTGGTTCAGTGGGTAAAATGCTTGCTGCATATGCGTGAAGCTGTGAGCTTCAATTCCCAAAACTCTTGTAAAGCCCGGTGCTATAGCACATAGCTGTAATATTGCTGCTGCTACCAAGAGATGGGAGGTAGAGATGAGAGAATCCCCAGAGGCCCACAGGAGAGCTAGCCTTGTATATGCAGCCACACACAACAAAGAGACCCTGGCTGCATGTGCAAGGTGAGGGCACCTTGTCTTCTGGCCTTTACAGATGCATCATGACATGCATGTATTCCTCCCCCCCTCTCTCTCTTACACACACACACACACACACACACACACACACACACACACACACACACACATACAAGGATGGGGAGGGAGAGATACATAATAAACAAACAAATAAGTAAATTTCCCTCTGAAAGAAGAGGCTCTCTGTTCCTGTTTCTCCGGCATCGTGGTAGGCATCGTGAGGGCTGGTTTGGCTTCCTGAATGTGTAGGCATTGGGAAACTAGGGAAAGATACTGTGCCTCACTTTGGGATATGGACCAACCCAAGAACAACCAAGCCTATAATCCTAGCTATTTAGGAGCTTGAGATGGGAAGATCAAAAGTTCAAAGGCAGCCTAGGCAACTTAGACCCTGCCTTAAAATAAAGAGTGTAAAGGCTGAGGGTGTGCCTGAGTGGTAGAGGAGCATGAGCAGGCCCTGGAGCCCACCTCCAGCACTACCAAAAAGCAGCGCAGATTTCTAGAAGCCACTAGTTCCCAGGTCACCCTGATAACCTTTGAATGGGATCCTCAAGTGCAAGAGCCTCGCTAAATTATAGCCTTAACAAGTCCCTATTTTCTGCAATTAATTATTTTAATTACAGACCATTTAAGTGGGAAGTGTATCAACAGTAAATCTATGCAAATAATGGCTTTTGTTAAGTAACTTCAGTAGCAATTTTCTGGGTTTGAGGAGGGTTTTCAGTCCCCACAATTTCATTGCCATTAGCTGACGCCTGTTTGGATTGTCCTGTTTGTGTGAAGAAAGCAAGGCTGAGGTTTCTTCTGGGTGCCAGGCAAGGGTGGTGAGGTCAGCCAGAGGGCATTCATCCAGGGAGAGGGGGGGGGGGAGAGCCCTCCTGGTGGATGGGTGACACTTGCTAAACAGTGTCTATGGATGCTGAAATAACACGGGAGGATTTCCCATGCCAAGTAGGAAAGCCTGAGCATCTCCATCTGAGGGAACCATGCTGGCCTGGAGGCTGTGGGCACCAGACAGCCATGTTGGGACTTGGCGGAAAGCATTGAGATGAGGTGAGAGGGACAAGGCCTCAGGCCCCCGTCCCTGCCCTATTTCCTGTGACCCTGGCCTTTTCACTAGTTCAGGAGAGCAGGATGGAAATATGACTAGGGAATAAGACACTTGGAAAATGCCAGGGTTGTTGGCCTTGTGTTCTGTGTTTTTTTTTCCAGCCTCAGGCCTCAGCAGATGAAGGCCTGGGGCTCTGTTTGCCCCTTGCCAGGGTAAGCCAACCTAAAGGAAGGGGCAGCAGAGTCTGCCCGCCCAGCCCAGCTGTCTCCACATCCCCTTGGGCACCTCTGTGTCCAGCAACAGAGCGTAGATGGTGTGTCCTTCCCCCTCTTCGTGGCTTCTCTGCTTTCTGTTCTTCACGCAGGGATGACTGGGCCAGTGTATGGCTATCTGGCCTCCAGAGTTGGCCTGTGATCGTGGCCATGTCCCTGAAGTGGCAGGAACAGCAGTGGTGGCCTCCTCTTGTTTCACTTCTGCCCCAGCCCAACCCTGTCTCTAGCAGATGGTACAGTTCGTCTCAACACAGCCTTGAGATAGTTGCTCCATCTCTGTGTACAGAAATGGAAACTGAGGTTCTGAGAGGCTTGGGGGTTTGTCTGAAGTCACAAGCAAGTGGCAGAGTCCTTGTGCAAAACCACATTGTCTTTGCCAACTGAGGCAAACAGAAACCCTCCAAAGTTTAAATAAATTGCCATTTATATGAGCTAATAGATTTAAATGAGGCCTGCAGTGCTGAACTATAAAAAGCCTTGTTGTCAGGGGACCCAGAAACTATTTTAGTAGTTGGGCCAAGCAGGTAGCACGAGTGGCAGTAACAGGGGATGAAAAAGAATGTGCTCCTGGGCGAGCCAGGTGGAAAAGCTGTTGGTGGGGCTGCCCTGCCGCGAGCCAGGCCTGCGCATGCGCAGGCGGAACGCCACAGAGGCACCACAGGGTGGGTTCTGCTGAGGCTGGGCTATGGAGAAGAGAAGAGGGCAAAGCTTCCCGCCACGGTGACTCCAATGCCTGAGACCTCCTGCTTCCTGATCCTGCTTTTTCAGTTTGTTTCGGTGTCCAGGGACTTGTGCGGTATTGTCCACAGGAGAGGTGGAGTCTTAGAACTGTAACTGTCTTTTTCTACCAAAGTAGCACTCGGACATTTCAGAGCTGGTGGGCACAGCCTGCCTGGTCACTTGCAAGTTCATAACGTGTGCATTCATGCACACGTGTGCACAGGTGTTTGCACAGGCGCACACACTTCTCCTCCATGGGCTGGGCAGGGGGACCTGTGGGTCTATTCCATGCCCTGGACTCTCGAGGCCCTCAGTGATAAAGCGAGGGGGGACTGGAGGAAGTGATTCTGAGCAGGCCCGCGGCGGCCAAGCGGCCAGCACAGCGCTGAGCGGGCCTGTTTAAAGGATTAGCTCACGCTGTTTGCTTGTGTGTGCCTAATCATGCCGCTTCCAGCTAAATGATTACAATTGATTAAAAGCAGAGCTGGTGCTCTAACAAGCAACCCGGAGCACTCTGATGGCGAGAGCCCGGCCCTGCCAGGCTGGGTTCTGGTGCCTAGCCAGGGGGGGCGTGTCCGTGAGCCCGGGGTGTGGTCTGAGTTTTCCTGGGACCCTTCTTAACCGAGTCCGTTCCCCCATTTTCATTATTCATTTATCACACACTCACAACCTGGTGACATTTCAGGGGGCCTCAGATGAAGCTGGGGTGCAGGCAGGGACCTCATGCTCACAGGTAACATGGGAGATACAGTAAGCCAGTAGATTCAGGAATTGTACTGTGAGGAAAGTAGTGTAGAGGTGTGTGTGGGGGAGGGGTGGTGCAGGAGAAGTTAATGCTTAACAACTGGATTGGGTGCTTAAGAAAAGGTTAGCATTTCATTCTAGACCTGAAGTGGAGGAAGTCAGTGTGAGGCAACTGCCCACCTTTCTGCTTCAACACTGCTCAAGTGGCCCCATCACTGGGATGCTCTCCTTCATCCTCCCTCAGGCCTCTTCAGCCCTTGGTTTACCAATATGAGTTAGAAATAACCTGTATATTCCTGATTTCCTGTGTAAATGTGGAATTTCGGAGGATGAAGATGTCTACCGTGCCCCCATCCATCAGCCCACTCTCTAGTCATCTTACTAGCCGTCTCCTGCTCACCATCCATCCACCAGTAGATCTGCCACCCATCTATCTGTGTGTTAGTCCACCTGCCATCCTTCTGTCTATCCCTTCCTCCACCTGTCTTATCTATTCACCACATATTTGTCTTCCTACCTATGTTACCCAGCATCTACCTATCCAGCCACCACATACCCACCTATCCACTCATCCATCCACAGACCCATCCATCTATCCATCCATCCATCCATCCACTCACCCATCCATCCACTCATCCATCCATCCATCCATCCATCTCCTCATCCATCCATCCATCCATCCATCCACTTAGCCATCTATCCACTCACCCATCCTTCCCCTCATCCATCCATCCATCCATCCATCCATCCACTCACCCATCCATCTCCTCATCCATCCATCCATCCATCCATCCATCCACTCACCCATCCATCTCCTCATCCATCCATCCATCCACTTAGCCATCTATCCACTCATCCATCCATCCATCCATCCACTCACCCATCCATCCACTCATCCATCCATCCACTCATCCATCCATCCACTCACCCATCCATCCATCCATCCATCCATCCATCCATCCATCCATCCACTCATCCATCCATCCATCCATCCACTCACCCATCCATCCATCCATCCATCCACCCATCCATCCATTTTCCCTTCCTCCCTCCTTTCCCCCTTTCCATATACATATCCATCCACTACATACCCATCTACCCACTCATCCATCCGCAGATCCATCTACCATCCATCTGCCCGTCTCCCCATCTCCCCCACATCCACCCATCAACTCATCCTATCCACCCACCACTTATTCATTTAGTCACCCATTGTCCATCCACCAATCCATCTACCCACCTATCCATCCATTAGCCTGTCTATCCACCCCATATCCATCTATCTACTCCTCACCCATCCATCCACAGATCCTTCTCTCTGCCCATCCATCCACCCACCCACTGGACCGCCCATTTGTGCACCCACCAGCCACCTATCCACCCACCGACCACCCACCTGCACACTCATCCATCACCTTTTCATCCATCCTTGCCTTTCTCCCATCTATTTTGCTGTAAGTTTTGAATACTTGGAAAATAGAAAAGAACACAGCAGAGAAAGAAGAACAAAAAATGGGGGGTGGGGGGTACAATCTGCAGGTACTCAGCCCACTATCAGAACCCCTGGTCTTGATAAGATGGGTAACTGAGGAGCTGGTTTCCTTGCTTCTTTGTGCTGCTGCTGCTGCTGCTGCTGCTGCCAAATCCAGCCAGATAATTATAACTAATAATAATTAAAAAGTAAAAGTGCTGTAGGCATATGCTTAGCATTTGACTCTTTAGCTGTGCTTTCTGCGAATAGCATGTCTTCCTCTACTCTGCTTTAAAGATGGCCTGGCCCTTGGTACCTCACCACTTGAGGGAGAACAGAGATTGATCTTGGGTGGGCCTGGGATGGGAGACACCCCAGTGGCTCCTGGGAGTTTAGATCTACTGCTAGCACTGGAGTTCATCACTCATGAGGCCAGAAGCCCCGGGGCTTAGGGCCAAGCTGGCTGCTAGCCTCCTGGAGCACCCCTCTCTGAGTCTTCCTAAACCTTTTACCCCTCTGGGCACAGCTGTCATCTCTGACAGCAGGGATTGGTCCTGTTGCCTTGGGTCATTGTTCTCACAGGTAGAGGCTTTCACTAGCAGGGCCCCTGGGATTAGTATTGGTGGATTTCCACCTAGGTCACTGTGTTCCCACTAGGGCAGGAAGAACCCAGCATAGCCTATGTCTGCCTCCCCTTGCAGCCCAGCTTGCCTTTGAATCTCAGCCCTGCTCCTAAGCAGCTGTGTGACCATGGAGCCTCAGGAGCCCAGAGATTACAGTTTCCTCCGTGGGAAATTTGGAAGGTCAGCAAATAGTATTGCCTACAAAGCCTCCAGCACCAAGTCCATAAGCATTGGCCAGTGTTACCACTGTTATCCTCATCCCAACTGTGGCCTGGGTGCCCGGGCTCTAATTGACTCAGCACAGATCAGTGGCACATACCTGTGCTCAGTGCGAGGCCTCGGTGTTCGCTGAGCAGCTACTATTCCCAGTGTGCACAGGCAGTGGAGACCCACCAAGGACTGGCACTATGCACCTGCTGCATGGAGAGGGCAACACACTAGTAGGATCAGGCCTTCACTTCATGTTTGTGTGATGCATGGGCAAAACTGCACAGCTCTCGTCTAAACGTATAAAATTCCACACTGTGATGCCATGCTTTAGGCCGAAAATAATTATTTTTTTATCTAAATTAATTTATTCAGATTACACGAAAATAATTATTTTAGATGTTAGATAAAATTTTCCACAGTGTGTACACAAAATGCATACGCATTTTGTGTGTGCGCTTGAGTCCCATCTACAAGGTATAGGCCATACCTTGTAGTATATGCAAATACTGCAAGTTAAACAACTCCAAGATGTGAAGCTCTTCTTGTGTCAAGCATTTCGATGGTGAGACCTCAGTAATCAAGCAGTTGAAGGCTACAAAGGCAGCTCCACAGCTGGACCCCACAAGGCTCTGCAGGACACCTTGGGCCTGGATCCCATATCTCTGTCCACTGTAGGTTACCGTTTGCTGAATTCGGCCAGTGTCTGATGTCCAAGGGCCACTCCATCCACAGTAGAGCGCGTCCTCAGCACTGACCACTACATCATCATCTGTGGGCAGCTTTATGTACCGAGAGACTATGTGCAGGAATGTTGGGGTCTATATGCAGAGGAACCCAAAGTGAACACCAGTCCCATCTTTAGGAATCCCAGGACGTGGGTCTGAGTCCATAAGCTAGCACAGTGGAGTGTGTACTGGCTAAGATCTGGGGGCAAGTCCCTGCAAGGACCTGCCCTTCCTAGGCTTGCTGTCTGGGTCTCCTTGTCAGAGAGTTCACCCTAAGGCTGTGGGAGCTGAAGTGGAGGCCTCAGGATGCTGGGGTAGATGGCAGCCTTGTCTCCCATAGAGGTCAGTTAGTTATAAGGGTGAGGCCAGCACCAAGCCGAGCTACTGGGGCATGAGATTATGGCTGCTCTGGCAGCCCTGGGTGTATAAGGATTTCAATCACAGAGGGGCGAATGGAAGAGTAGCTGGGGCCTGTGGCCAGCTCTGCTTAGATGTCCTCTGGGCCCCAGGGTTTGGTCCAGCTGAGCAGTGAACCATGATGAGGCTCTTGTGGAGACTGAGGGCCTCCTCAGAGGCTCAGCTTTAAGCAAAGATAGCATTCAGAGTGGGACTCTGGCTGCCTGTTGGGGCCTGCCATTCATGCCCTAGAGCTGGGGCCAACCAACTTTCTGGGGCACCATGCCATCGTGACAGATGGGCATGGGGAAGTGCCAGTGCCAGGAGCCTCGAGCCCAGGACCATTGTGTGCGCTTTTGAGCTTAGCCCCTCACCGGCGCCATTTCAGGCAGGACTAAATACCTTCAGTTTCTTAGTAACAGTGACAATACCAGTGACAGTGGGTGACATGTCGCTCCAGTGCTCAGAGGGGATAGCACACTACAAAGATCCGCCCCACGTGGACAGGGATAGGGTCTTTAATGTACAGAAAGGACATGGACACGGCATGATCGTGAGGCTTGGGTCTGGGGAGATGTGACCCCTCTTAGTGGGATCACCACTACATCAGGCCACTGAACCCAGATCGCAGGAGGACAGGATAGAGGGTGCAGCATTGGGAGACAGAGTTGGCAGTCAGTGTTAACATCTTGTGCGCTCTCTCTCTCTCTCTCTCTCTCTCTCTCTCTCTCTCTCTGTTGAGATAGGCCGTTGCCATGTAGCCAAGGTATACTTCAAACTCTCACGCCCCTGCCTCAGCCCTTCTGCGTGCTGGGCTCAGACTCAGATACTATTGATGGCTTAGATTCAGGGGCACTAATGAGTTGATGTCAGGTCACACAGCTTGAAAGTGGCAGAGCTGAGCTTGTTTGCAGTCCTGGTAGTGTGAGGCAGGAAAGCTAAGGGTATCATAAACACCCCAAGGCAAGCACTGTGGGAAACCTTCCCCCCATTTGTTGTCTCCTTCAGCTCAGTCCCAACGCAGCCAGTATAGTCACCTATATATTTTACAGGTGATGGCTGAAATGTGAGTGGGCAGTGGTAGGGACAGAAACCCAGGCAGCCTGGCTTGTGGGCCGGTGTCACTGCTCTAGTAACCTGGATAGGCTTCTGTGTGCTTTGGCTATTCTTGCTCAAACCACATCTTTTGGGGAGTGCGGCTGGCTACCTCCTGCCAGGAGGCTGGGCTGTGGTGTAAGCAGAGGCTCTGGCCCCTAGAGAGAGAGAGAGAGAGAGAGAGAGAGAGAGAGAGAGAGACAGAGACAGAGACAGAGACAGAGACAGAGACAGAGACACAGAGAGAGAGAGAGAGAGACAGAGAGAGAGACAGAGACAGAGAGAGAGACAGAGAGAGAGACAGAGAGAGAGAGAGAGAGAGACAGAGAGAGAGACAGAGAGAGAGACAGAGAGAGAGAGAGAGAGCAGGGTGCTCTTGGTGGATGCTTAGATTGTACTCTTTGGTGCAGCAGGAACAATTACTAATGACATTTAGAAAGAAATTAATGATGAGAAATGCAAGTTGGCATTTCAGTAGCAGCAGTCAGCAGCCCCTTGAACACTCGAAGGAGCAAGGGGCGGAGCGGGCGGGGGAGCTAAGAAATTAATTTTGCTGTGTCAATAGTGAGCAGGCTGCACTCACTCTGCCGTTGAAGTTTACACAGAATCAAGCGGGCTGGCTGGGGTTGGTCCAGGCCTGCTCTGGGTGACAGTTTCCTTTTGGTGTGGCCTTTAGGTGGCACCAGGGGACAACAGGAAGAGGGTACAGCAAGAGACAAGTGCTACCTCTGGCCGAAATGCTTTCCTGAAAGACTGAGGTCCCCTCGGTTTTTTTTTTTTCATCCGAGAAATGGAGGTGTCGGAAAAATGGGGCTGTTGTGTGACAAGCAGTTTCCAGCACATAGCAGGGACTCGTGTATGACAGACAGCACATGGACATGCTCAAGGATGCGGAGCTCATAGCGCTTTGCGCCCGTTATCATAAGTCTTGGGTCATTCTGTTCTCCGAGCAGACAGATCATGGCACTGGTGAGGACCGTGGTGGAGGGAGAGGAGGAAATAAGCTAAACTCAGGGACAGGCTGTGAGGTTCCTAGTGGGACAGGGGAGCATGCCTTATCCAGAAAAAGCCATTCGACTCTACGCTCACATAGCAGCCAGGGGACAGGCCCAGAAAGGTTAGTGTCACCATGACATCAAACACCTTCCAGAGCAGAAACTAAACACCTCCTGGCCTGGAGGCCGTCGAAGCTAAATAATTGTTTCTGTCTTTCAGACCAGGAAGGTGTCCATGCCGTAATTATCATCCCAGGGCTACTTAGTGTTGGTCAAGTTCCAGGCATTGTCCTCAGCACATCTGTTTGTTTGTTTGCTTGCTTTCGAGACAGGTTTTTTTTCTCTGTGTAGCTTTGGCTGTCCTGGACTTGCTTTTGTAGCCCAGGCTGGCCTCTCAGATATCCGCCTGCCTCTGCCTCCCTGAGTTCTGGGATTAAAGGCGTGTACCGACTCATTCTCAGCACTTTTAGACATTAAATAGCTAGTCCTCATGATGTCTCTATCAAGATAAGGAAACCAAGACGCACAGAGATGAGTCACTCCCTGGAGCCAGAGAGCTGACCAGTGCTAGACCCAGGCCACCACCTAACCCCCTTTTTAAAAAACCATACCACACGGCTTGGTTTCTTTGCTATTTATTTATTTTCATATTTGCTTTTACAAATGTGGTGGTCCTCCATGGCAACAGTCAGCTGCCCCATCTGATACAGGGCGTTCTGTATGCCATTTTCTCTCTCTCTCTCTCTCTCTCTCTCTCTCTCTCTCTCTCTCTCTCTCTAAAACATCATAACAAGACTGTAAGGAAGCAAGACTGGGGGTAACCAGACAGTTAGCCCCACCTTTCAGATGTGTAAACGAGGAGTTAAAAGAATTGAAGTCTCCTAAAGGCTAGGGTCATAGACGTAGTAAGTGACCACAGCTGGATTTGAACGCCAAAGCCCACCGTGTTTGTTTTTGCTTTTTGGCCAGCCCGTCCACCTCCACCCCATTCATTCATCCAGGCATTGTTTTACTCCTGCCATTCAGGCACACACCATCTGCCCTCCCACTCCGCATCTATCCACTAGATGTCTGTCTATCCGGCAGCTTACACATCTACCCACCCATCCATACTGAGGGATATACATTAACGTTCATTTACAATTTTTTTTTTAGTTATGTGATATATGTCTGTGTCTCGATGTGGGTATTTACATGAGGACAGGTCCCCAAGGCCAGATTCCCATGGAGCTGGTTATAGGTGGTGACGGCCCTGCCCAGCATAGGTGCTGGGAACTAAACCTGGGTCCTCTACAAAAGCAATAAGCTCTCTTTACCACTGAACCATCTCTCCAGGACCCATGTATCAAGTCTACAGCTTTTAGAGTGTCTTCCTTTTATGCTTTTTTTTAAAAATAAAAGATCTGTTGATTTTAATGTTATGTGTGTGCATATTTTCTCTCCATGAGTTGTGCATTCAGTGCCAGAGGAGGGCGTGAGATTCCTCAGAGCTGTTAATAGATGGTTATGAGCTGCCATGTGGAACTGGGAACTGAACCTGGGTCTTAGACCAGAGCAGCAAATGCTCTTAACCGCTGAGCCGTCTCTCTGGCCCCCCTCCATGCCTCATATGCTCTTAATTTCACACTCCACCTTAAAACTGCCTGCATGAGCACATACTCTTTTGGTTTACAGAGTGGGATGGAATAGACCGGGAGTGCAGATGACTGTAGGCTTGCCTCACAGCTCCAGAGGATTCTGCTACTATAGAAGGGAAGTGTAGGGCAGACCCACTTGATGTTGGTAGGGCAGGTGTGTGGGCAGAAATACTGTGGCCATGGCTTGGTTTCTGGCTGAGCCATAGTCTATAAAAACAACATCCCAGGGGGTGGGGGTGGGGTGGGGGGGGAGATCACCCTGTGCCCTTCGGTTTGTGGTATGTGACTCCTTCGGGACTGGCAGGGGTACACACCTACGTGTTTCCTGAGGACTGTGGTGATCATTAGCTGTAATGGGTCTCAGCTGCAGTGTGGATCAGCGGTGCATGCCACAATTCATCATGGTAAATTAGGTCCATCTTTAAGACTCTTGCCCCGGCAGCCTGGGGGGCTGTGGGCAAGGGGCAGAGCTGCGTGGTCCCTGGAAGCCATTTTCGGTTGCAGGGCGCGACGTTTCTGAGGGGTGCCACCCTCAGAATAGCTGCTGGAACAGCTCTTTGTTGGCAGGGGTAATCCTCAAGAAAACCGGAAGGTGCAGGAAAGCCTTCTTTTTAGTGGGAATTTGGAGGAAAGCGGACAGAGATCTGGATCAAAGGTTTCATGTATCATTTACAAAACCTAAAAGCGCCAGTGCGGTTCAGGGACCTGAACATACGTGTTCAGTATAATTAGTGGCCGTGTGACCTAGATTTTCCAGGGCAGCCCCGTACTGGCTAGTTGTCCTGGTTTTTGGTTCGTGAGGTAGGATCGTTCTGTGTGGACATAGTAAAAAGCTGCCAAAGGTGGGAAACCAGCCGAGAGGATACAACCCCTCCTCTCCAGGTTGTTTCCATGTTTTTTTTTTTTTAAAAGAGGGCGGACTACGATGTGCTTGTCCCTCACTTCCTTTCCAGTGCAGACTGAGAGAAATGCAGATGACTCCATCAGCAGCAGGCTCTTGTCCCCTGGAACAGGACTTTTGTCAGTGGGCCCTGGTTCTGTGCTCATGCCTGGGTTCTGTGGCCATGATGGCCTGGTTCAGAGAGCCGCACCACTGCTGTGGTCAGTTCTGCTGTTGTGGAGGAAGGCTTTCTGCAGCGTGGACGTGGAGATTCCATGCAGGCAATGCCAGCAACTGCTGGCAGGTGGCGTGGTGCCCTTGGATGCTGCAGCTCCAGCTCACCCAGGGTACCACAGGCTGCTGCAGTCTGTGCATTCGACGGCCACACAGGGAGTGCAGTGCAACCTGTCCCTGTGCACATGAAGCCTGCCCCGCCCCCCCCCCCCCCAGTTTCCCCCATTCTGGTGTACAGCTCAGTGGCACTGAGATGCATACAGCACCATGCATTTTTCATCTCCTCCAACCCCAGAATTCTTTCACCTCCCCAGCCTGGAAATCTAGCCCCCTTCTCCCTGCCCCTGGCAGCCAAGTGCTGCTCTGTGAGCTGGGCTAACTCAGGATCCCAAACAAGAAGATTCCTACAGCGTACATCTCTCTGTGACTACCTTATTTTGCCTAGTGTAATGTCCTGAAAGGATTGTGGGCCACATTGGAGGCAGCTGTCCAGAATGTTCTGCCTGGGAGGGTGCTACTTCCCCCTATGTCAGCTGCCTTCTCTCTGCTGCCCAGCTTGCAAGCTGACCAACCTCTCAGCAGTAGTGGAGGCCTCATCAGGGAAGCCATCCCTAACTCCTAGAGTTTACAGCAGGGTGACCTCACAACCGGGCTCTCCACCCTCTTCTTCAAATCCTTGGCCAGTGCCATGACCCTACCTAGAGCACGGGGGCCATCTGCCATGCAAGAGCATTGGCCCAGACGGCCCTGCCTTAGGGGCCCTGGCCCAGTTAGTATGCTAACTCCAGAGGCCTCAGGCCACACTCACCTGGAGCTGAGCTAGGCATCTTTCCTACCAAGCTTGAGCTCTCAAGGCTGACACAGACCCACTGGCCCCCCTGCTCTGCACTGGCATGGGTCCCACGCATTCTCAGCACCACCCACCTTATGTTGGAGGCCTCCCACAGAGATCAGTCAACATGGTGGGAGCAGCACTTCTAGGATCTGCCCCCCTTCTTTACAGACACAAGCATGTCCTGAGTTGAGTCCCCACAACTACGTCTAGGCTACTTTGGTTGTGCCTGTGTGACCTATGTATGTGTATGCCCCATGACACATACAGGTGACCTTGACTCCAATCAGTGGCAGGGCTGGTCTGAGAAGCTCCCACCTTATTCTTGGTCCCCATATCTCTTCATGGCATAGCACTGTTCCTAGCTTGACTTTGTAATAGACAGGCTTGCTCCGTGCCTACCCTGAGGAATCAGCTTTTGGGATCTGATTTGGGCCCTTTAAGGGAAGGGACCCAAGGCCAAATTCATATTTGAGAAATGTCAGCCAGGGTCTAAGCCGGCTGGTGTGTTCAGAGTGAGCCAGCACAGTAGTCAACTCAAGAGGGACCAATGTCCACAGAAGGGGGAAAGAAAGTATCGCCGCCTGGTACACAAATGCCCATCTTTGGAGAGACAGTTGCTAACCTTCCTCAAGACTTGGGTCAAGCACGCACCCTGTTGCCTCACAGGGACAGATCTGTAAGCAGTCCTGGGCGTATTTCACCTCCTCTGCTTGTGACTGCAGCCACAAAACTGCTGGTTTCCCTTGCTGGTATCTTCACCCTCCACATCAAACACACGGACCAATTGAGTCCATTCACCGTGAGGCGCCTCTCCCTGAGGCTGAGATTCTCTGAGCAGGTCATGTTGGGCTTTGTTTTAGGGGTGGAGCATGGAGCCGATGCCTGCAGAGTCTGTTGGACTCTTATGTTTTCACACTTTCTCCCATCTTTTCATGTAAGGGACGACAGTTGTTACCTGTGGAACTGGTTGTGGAGCGGGGCATCTGCTTTAGTCGTTTGTGTCCTGGGGGCAAGAGAGGCCTTGGGGGAGGAGGGAGTATACAGGAACTAAAGCTTGGCTCGCCTCTGGGAGAAGCTTCTAGCAAAGGAGTCTGGGGCAGAGGCCTTCCTCCTATTCTCAAGGTGTTTCTTTGACCCCTGCATCTCTTCTTGCTCTTGGGTGTCCCACAAGGCTATACCTTGTTCAAGTTGGCTCTTAACTCTGGGATAGGAGGTTCCTATGCCTGCTGCCCAGCACTCCTGCCTAAGCTTAGTTTTGCAGTTCACTTGTTTCTACTCTAGAGTGGCAGGTACCAGGCCCCTCCTTGCTGCTGGCTGGACAGCAAGGACAAGCAAGCCTCACATTGGAGGGCCTCCCACTCTCACTCTGCCTTATAGGCCACCTTAGGGTTTTGTCCCAAGCCATTGGGCCACCAGTCTCACTCTGATGCAAAAGGTGGATGTCACTTGCACAGGGACAAACTTCTCTCTGGCCTGGAGGTAAATGGATGACACGTGGGGGGGGGGCAGTGCCATGCTGGAGGAAGTAGGGTACAAGTATATTCAGGCTTGCCTCCCCTCACCAGGGAGCAGCACGTCCCTGGCAGGCATTTATAGGGAGCCCCAACCATCACTCACTCCTAATTTTAATGACGTGCATTAGCTAAATTGTGTTGTGAGTATGCATTCGGCGCTGTTTATGGGGTGCTCTCGAGTGTGCCCACCGTTTGTCAGAAGTGCAAACTAGCGAACATACGAGCCTTTAAGACAGGCCATCTGTTCGTCTTAGACCCTTGGACGATTGTCAAGCGCTGCTAAAAATAAGTGCTCACAAGCAGAGAGGGGCCGCCCAGGTGATGCACAGCAGAAAAGGGGAGCAGAGCTGCCTGTGTCTGCATCCTCCCCTAAGGGAAAGACAAGTGACTGTCTGCCGGGGGAGGCCACGGGAGGGAGTGGAGGGAGATGGAGAGCCTCTGCTGAGACACCTCTCCGGTGGAAGGCATGAGCGTTCCCTCCGCCTTGCGTCGTGTAACTTCCACAGCTCAAATACCTTCGATAGCTCCCAGTGGCCCAGATTTAAGGGCAAGCTGCCTCGTCTGGCATCACGGAGCCTCATCAATAAGGCCCCTGCCTTCCTTCGGAGGCTTGTCTCCACAGCACATACCCCGTGCTTCTGCCAAGCTGAATTATTCATTGTTCCCCCAGCATATGCTGCACTTTTCACATTTCGCAGGCAGAGCCGCGCCACGGCAGAGGGGGTTATAGACACCGTGTGGGTGGATGTCCTGCACTGCCGCTCTCAACCAAAGGGTCCCCACGGTACGGTACCCTGCGCCTCAGGCTTTCCCGACACAGCAGGGATAAGAGGAGCAAGTGCTTTTTGGGGGGGCTGTTGAGGGCTCAGGTGAGCGAAAGGTACTGAAGTGCATGGTGTCCGACCTGCTGAGAGCCAGACATTGAGCCCCAGTCACTGTGAATCGCGGCCTTTATCAGTGCTACTCACACCTCCAAGATGCTTGGGTGGCTAATCCTGCTTGGCAAAGTGCTCCTTCATTCTCTGTCTGTTTCTGACTGTCTGTCTGCCTATGCCTCTCTCTCTCTCTCTCTCTCTCTCTCTCTCTCTCTCTCTCTCTCACACACACACACACACACACACACGCACACACACACACACTAGCTCTAGCTGTCCTTGAAGGGCAGTAGGAAGACTCCTCCTAAGTGAGTCTCCATCAGAAGCCCTCACTCCCCGCTGTTTTTCATGAAATCCTGCAGCTGGAAACTTGGCAGAGGCTGGCCTGCCCCCCATCTTCTTCTCGCCTGTCCGCTGCCCAAGGCCAAGCTCCTTGACTGTGCCGTGGACACATAATGAGTGGAGTCCCACAGCAGCCCTGCTCGGCTGTCTTCCACTGACACACTGACAACAGAATCGTTCAGGCTAAGGCCCATCCTAAGGCTTGGTCGCCTGGACTTGGGGGGCGATAATCCACTGTAAAATCAGGCCCACGAGGGCTTCTCCTAGCTGCAGCCTGTTAGGGAGTGGCACAGGGGCATGATGAGGAACAATTGCCTCTTCTGGGCCAGGGGCCTGAGGAAGATGAAGTGGCTTCCTAGAGGAAGGCCCTGGATAGAGCAGGAGAGTGTGGGAGGGGGAGAGAGAATGGGGGGGTGAGGTCATGCAAATTGGACGAAGAGAATGTGGGGGTGCGAGTGTTGTGAGTGGAGAGTAAGTGTGGCTCTGCACAGGCCCGGGCTGGGTCTTGAGGAGTAAGGTTTTTTTCCCCCTCTGCCGCCTTAGGGTCTTTGATGTCTGAGTCCAGACTCCCCACTCCCCACCATGGCAGTGTTTCCACAAGGGAGGAGTCAGGATGTCTTCATCTGTGCATCGTCAGCACAGAGCCTGAGACCTTACAGACAGGGGCTCGGTGAATGTCTGTGAAATGTATGTAGTATGTATGTATGTATTCGTGCGTGCGTGCATGTATATATGATGACAGGGAAAAGAAGTATCCAGCCAGGTCTGATGAAGAGAGGCCAACCAGTGACACCTGCTGTCCTGAGGGCAGAGCCATACAAGGCATCCCAGAGAACAGTCAACTTCCGGGACACTGTGGGCAGGACTTCCTTGGATCCCCAGGCCTTTGTCTGTAGGTAGCTCCCGTGAGTACCACCATTTCCTGAGTCTTGCTGGCATCTCAGAAAGAGGCAGCTAACACACTTTGGGGTCAAAGAATTTGGTACAAGGTTACATGGCTGGCAAGCAGCAGCTAACACCAAACAGAGGATGCAGCCCATTTTGGCCCCTAAGGTAACAAACAGGTCACTAAAGCGGCCTTCCTGTTTGTGGGCACCTATGAGGGTGGCTAGTGTCGGTGGGGGTACTTGGGAAGAGCCAGGCAGGGACTCGGTAGGTAGGTGACTTGTCTTCAGAGTAGCTGGCATACAGGTAGGGGAGCTTCTCAGAACACCTAGAGTGACTGATCTGCAGGGCCGAGAAGTCTCCTCGGCCTATTGCCTGTGCCTCCGGGACAGGAGAAGTCTTGTCGCTTCATGCTACCAGGCAGCCCGCCAATAAGCCAAAATACTTGTCTGCTCAAACACGATACCCGTGGGCAGGTTGCAGAGACCAAGCAGAGTCCAGGCCGAGGAGCAGAACCTGAGGCCCAGGCCTAGAGCCCTGACGTCGGCTGCAGACCAGCAGATCCAGACCACAACACTGTGAGCTGTGGAGGTGGATGGGGCTGTGGCTCTGCACGTGGAGTTGGGCATCACACGACCTTCTAGCTGGCCTGCCCGTTCCATGTGCTTTGGGGTATGAAAATAGTCCTTCCACCAGGCTTCTGCACAACCCAACACGTCTGTGCCCAGCACATTATCTGACACAAATCCAGCAAGAAGTTAGCGCCCGTCACCCAACAGAAGGGCAGTATGGATTCTGGGTGAAAGAACTCCCCACAAAGGGGATTCTCTCAGGCTAGGCGCAACCAGACACCAGCAGTGAGCATCACGGAGAGGCTCTGAGTCTGGGTATCACAGAAACCCCATCCGTGAGCGTGCAGGAGCGCTGCCCAGTGGATGGCGGGCAGCCGAGAGCCTTCACTATGCCTTTGCTTTATTTTCCTCACCTGCTTCGCTGCCCCACACCTGTGTCTCCCTGGCAGGCGTCGAGGCCTGCGGGTGCCAGGAGTCCTGGCCAGGCTCCTCGTCCTCGTCATCGCAGCCTTTGGCCGGCCCGCTGCCAGCCTTTATGGTTCTGGGAAGTGCTCAACTGTAAGATCAAAAGTGTCTTTAAAGACTGATTTTTTTTTCCCTTCTCTGAAGAAACTAAATATAACATAAGCATAACTAGAGAAGAGACATTATGGAGCTAGAATGGTCTTGCCAGAGCCGTGAGGGTGGGAGGAAGCCATCAGAAGCCTTGGAGGAATGCTTGGCCTTTAAGGTGTTTGGGGGTGTGTGTGTCTTAGTGATGGATCTTGGGCACTCCTCTGCCTTCTCAGAGACTGCTCTTAGGTGAAGCCTTCCTTGGATGAGTACCCGGCACACACACACACACACACACACACACACACACACACACTGTGTGCATGAACACGAAGTGACCTTGGGCCCTCCTGGGCTACTGTTGGTACCATTGATCCTTCTGGGTTTCTCACTCCTGCATGAGACCCCTGTAGAGATGGGTCCAGCTCAAGTCTTCCCTGTCCTCACTGTGCCCAGCCCAGAGACGAACGTCTGGTCTGTCTAGTGCTGATTGCGTTTAGAGCATTGAGTGTGACATTTCTTTCTGCTGTGATATCCTGGGCTTTTGTTGGTATAGTAAAACTTTAGGAAGGAAGTTTTTTACTTAGAACTCTCTTGGAGGAAGTTCCTTTTTAAGTCTAACCTGAAAAGCACATGCTATTGCTTCTGAAGGAAGAAGGCTCTAAGAATGTTATTTATTCTCAGTTTCCTAGCCAGTGGTCCAAGGCTTGGCTTTCCACCCGTAGGGATTGCCAGCATTGTCACATGGCTTTGTTTTAGCATCCTTACACAGGGGGCTGCCCCGTTATTCCTAGGTTCCCAGTTGCTCTTCCCAAGATGGAGGTGAGCAACCCTCAAGGGGGCTTGCCTGGCTTCCTGCTGTCTTTGAGCACGGTTCACACCCAGGGGAACTCGCTGCACACTCTCCAGTCCACAGACACACCATCTTTCCAGGGATGGGGTAGCACCTTCGGCCCCACGTTAACGCTGTTGTTCCCAGGCAGCTAAGCCCACCACACTGCCATGGGGCACGGGAAGCCCAGCATGTGTCCAGCCCTGACCAGATGCTATCGTTCTGTGTGCAGCTCCGCAGGGGCAGCCAGGCCTGCTGTACAAGAAGTGCACAGACTCATGCGGGCGCTGACCAGGAGGTGTTATCACAGGAAATGTAGGCCAGGCGAGCAATCTGAATGTCCAAGGAACAGGAGGAGCGCCTGGTTAGGAGGGCGACTGGAGGAAGAGGTCTGGAGCCTCAAGAAGGACAGATCTGTGCATAGGATGCTTTCAGTTCCACGTGGCTGGTTGTTATCAAAGGACTGGAGGACAGGGTTCCCATGTAAACCACCTGGGGCCCATCTTCAGGCTCAGACAAGGTGCCTTGGACCCTGGATCCTCCGTTGGAGGTGCGAAGTCATACTGGCAGTCTGGGCTTTAGCCTGGAGCAGGGTTCTGGAGCAGGCTGTGGTGGATAGTTGGTGGACTGAGAACACCCACTGGGTATAATCTAGTTGCCTGAATCAGCCCCTCTTGGGTCCCAGCAGGCTGATAGTGGGCTGATATTTTGTCTGCCTGAGTCACACGTTCCTCATGATGAGCGTCAAAATCGATGTACCTGTGTTGGTATGTGACCTCTGAGCATGCCAAAAGGACCTATCCTGGAGAGTAGTTCTGGTCCCATCTCCATCCATCCAAGGTTTCCAAACCTCTAGGGGAAAAAGAGAAAAAGAAAAAAGAAAAAAAAAAAGCTGTGGCTGTCCTCTGGTCCTTCTGAAAGCGCGACCTGGAGTCCAGGAGAAAGTCGCGGCGCCTCTCCTGCCCCCTGGTGGTTAGTGGCGGAGATGCAGGCTGCTGCTTTCAGCCGGTGGCCGGCTGGCTGTGTCTCCTTGTGGGACACTGGGGCTGGGAGACAGGGGTATACTAAACAGCCAGCAATGGGGATCGGCCACAGCCCCTTCGGCTCCGTCCCTGGAGGAAGTTGCTTCCCATCTCCAGGTGTCTTGAGGCGGGCTGGCCGCCTGAAGCTGGGACGATAATAGTCTGAATTTGCACTACCAGTGGCAGAAAAGAAACAAAAAGACCAGGTTTCAGAAGCCAAAATCCACCCCTATGCCCAGGCCGCTGGCGATGATGGAAACAGACCTACACTGTCCGCCCTGCCGGGGTTGGCAGGAGGAAAGAAATGCGTGGGATGTGGAGAGAGGCAATGCCCACCGGGTCCCACCTGCGCCCTGGCTTCCCAGGCTAGAGCGGCCGAAGTGCACCACTTCCCTCTCACGTGACCACACTAGCAGGGCCCTGGGAGCTCGGTTCCAGGCTCTTCCCAGGACCCTCCCTGCTGGGTGACCTGTCCCCAGCCTGGGCTACGGGCGTCGCCCACCCACCGCCTTGGCGCGTCTGCGCTCACTCGGGTGTCTCTGGGCAGCCGCGCTGCTCTGCACATCTGCGGTCTCCTCCTGCGAGGCTCGGAGCAGAGAGCGAGGGACCGAAAAGGGATGCGGGGGTGGGGTGGAGAGGCTGCCTGCTGGTCGTCAGAGTTTCCTCCTAGCCATTGGAGGGAAAGAGACGTGGTAGTCATTATTATTGCCGCCTCCCCGCCTGTACCTCCCTCCACGTAGCCCACCCCTTAGGTACGACCCGAATGGTCTAAAATAAATAAAAATAAATAAATAAATAAATAACAATTTACAGGGAACCCAGGTTGGCAGCAACAGGAACCGATCCCCAAGCTCGGATCGACGTGGCGCCTTGGCAGCTGCGTCCCCTGAGCACTTTTTGCTTCCGCATTTTGTTTTGTAATGATCGAGCCGCTTTCTACAGCTCTCGGCGTCCATGCCCCGGGTGGGAGGGGACAGGCATGCTCGCCATTCTTTTGCCCTCATGCGTGTCTCCTTTCTTCGCCTTTGCAGAACCACACGATGAGCCAGCACGCACAGTGAGGGACCTCGCGACAGGACACCTCTCCGCAGAAGGCTTGCCGGAGACGCGGTGGGGAGGGCCATTTGAACATTACATCCAATCAAAGTGTCATTTGCAACCCAGATGTAAAACTCTAATGATTTGGCCATGAGGCGCTGCTATTATAAGCAGCTGGAAATGAATATTAATGGCAGAGATTAAAAGTATTCCATGCTCAGTGTTTTTTTATTGTCCTGCTACATACAGCTAGTGTGCTTTTAGAGTTTTCGCCGCAGACTACATTTCTAGTGTTAGAGAAACCTGCTTTTTGAGGCTACTGTCCTTTGTTCCTTCATGTATTATATTGATAGGTTTTTTTTTTTTAAGGATTAGTGTGATTTTTTTCCCCTTTGCTTCTTTTTTTCCTTTCTTTCTTGTTTTTCTTTCTCCCCCTTCGGTTAACTACTTTTTAATTGCAATTCTAGGTAATTGTGCATCGTGATGTGATTGCTTGGCTATTGTCTGAATATTTCCTTTTAATTTTTTAATTAAAGACTAATGCTTTGATTGGATTTGCCAGTTCACCGGACAGTGATTAAAACTCTGTAATGAATATAATCGGTTTCCGTGCAACTGGATGGTCTGCTTTTAAATGTGACTTGATCTGACTGCAGTAACTAGTTCAGCTCAATAAAGGCAATCCATGCGATCAGCGGTACTGCCTGGTTCCTCTCCTCCTCAGCCAAAGGGGCTGGCAGGAGGTGTGCCTCTGGGGAGTTCCCATGGGCTCACGCAGGCCCCTGGGGGCTCCATACAATAGAGCCACAGAAAGAAGTGCCACAGACCAGCTCCCTGAAGGCTGGAGGAGCTAGGGGCGGGGGGGGGGGGCCGGTGGTCATTGAAATTAGAGAAGAAAGAATCCACAAAGATCAAGCGCGCTGCTCTTGTCATTTCTGGCTTGGGAAACTGAGGCTCAGAGCCCATTGCCAGCGTTTCCCTGCCCCTGCCGCATGTCAAGTGACTGACCCTCATGCATGCTGTGCCCTTGCCGCTTCTCTTCCGGGGTGGGGGCAGATAGGCTGGCCCCTCACGTTGCCAGGGCAGCAGAAAGCACCTGGCTTCTACTTTGGGCCAAGGCATAGGATGGGAGGGGAGGGGCGGCAGCTCCCCCCGCCGTGTGGTGGCTCCAACCGAGACCTGTGGCATGAAGCACAAGCAGGCGCTCCGGTTGCAGAATTCCAGAAGGCAGTGCTCAAAGGCCACCTGCATCCACAAACCCCGAGAACGTAGTGCGTACCCCGAGCTTCTCACTGGCCTAATGACCCGGGGCTCTCCGGCTGCCTTGCGTACACTCCAGCAGGCTTCCTGGGCCCGGCTCCCGCGTTACTACAGATCGCCTGGCTGGTCTGATTCGCCTATTCGAGGCTGGACCTTGCTTAGAGAGCCCTTCCTGGCTCGCGTTTCACCCGGGGCAAGGAGAGCGGAAATGAAGTAGACAGATTGCACCTAATTATAATGTGATAGCGAGTCAGCGGAATTTGGAGCAATTAGGCTCCTCATCTTCCAGGGGGTTCCTAGCCAGGGGTTTCCGGTGACCTGTACGAGGCCCTTCCTCCTTTTTTTTTCCTACAAGGATTAGGGGGTGGCGCTTCCCCGGTTGCGAAGCAAACCTTGGCCTACGGATTCACTCCGTGAGCTCCTCCTGCCCATAGACCGGGAATGTCGCCTTGGAATGCAGGTGGGCTCAAGGTGGGAAGCCACAATATTCAGTCCCCGCGGGGCCTGGCTCTTTCAGAGGAGATCTCAAAGTTTGGTAGGCGCGAAGTTTCCCAAAGGGACCGCTATGGCTGGTCCGGCAAGGGTGCTTTGGCCGGTCTTCAGGCAGTGGGAGGCTGTCGTGAGGTCCCTGAACTTCCTACCTCGCTCCCTCGGGCGCTCTCTAGCTCCGGATTTATCCGAGCCCTGTGCAGCCCAGGTGAGCCCTCAGTAAGTACCAACAGAAGATGTGATTTGACGGTTGGTGGCGTAGGGCTAAATTAGTCACTGCCCCCATTAAAAATACAGCGGGGGGTTTAAGAGCTTTTCACGCCGAGTGGGAATCAGCGGCGAAGCCGGCTGCTGCCTTGGGTAAGGAGAGAGGCGGCCTGGGGGACGGCGAGGTAATGAGGTTTATGGCGGTGACAAGGCTGCCAGGGAACCCCGCCGACTCCCCTCGCCCAGCCCCATTGTTCTCCGCTGGCTGTGCCCCCATCGCGGCAGCTGAGCGCCCCTCTCCACTTCCTGCGGGATGGGGGGCTGGGACTCGCCTTCGTCGCTGTCAAGCGGAGCTAGGCTGGGGGAGTGGGGGGCACGGCTATAAATCAGTGACTCAGAGCTGAGGGAGCCGGTTCCCCGCGCAGCCCGGGCATGTGTGTGATGGTGCCTGTGGCTCGGCTGTGAGCAAAGTGAGGCCCGGCCTTCTTCCCAGGCCCACCGTTAGCCCCGGAGGATGCAGGAAGCCAGCCGTGTCATTTGCATTCGGCTTTGGGGGCGGGTGTCCAGAGGCCTCCTTTCTTGGTAGGTGCAACTAGAAGCGCAGACCATCCAGGCTGATTCGTCAGGCAGACGACAGCTTTTGTCCAGGCTTGGAAATGACCCAGGAATCCTGGGGCACGTGTCCTTATTCTCAATATCCAACCAGAGCTTCTGAAAACAGGGGCGGGGGGAGGGGAGGGGAAGAGTTTTGGTCACTGGGGAAGCTGCCCCAAAGAAGGTCTCTAGTGTGGCCCCTCCCTCAACCATAGATTGGTTCTTTTGATAATGCGGTACTTCTCATCTGATTTTCTTCCCTCCTAGTCTGGGGGTGAGTTTTTTTGGGGGGTGAGAACCCTCAAACTTTGACCTAGTTTCCCATTCATTCATCTGTCTGCCTGTTGTTGTCTGACTCTCCCCGTGCCCCAGGTACCACCTAAGACGGGCCACAGATGAGGAGGTAGGTGTGTCCCTTGCTCTCCTGCAGCACGGAGTCATTTGACGACTGCCATCCAAGTAAGCAAGCCACTAGACGCCCAGCACCGCACAATCACAGTGCTATGATGGGAAAAGGCAGATGTTGTGAGTGATAAGTGGGGGACCCCTGCGTTTGCTGCCAGTCTGAGTGTGTCAACGAGGTCTTGCCAAGGAAGTGGAGAGCTGTAGAATAAAAGGAGCCACAAGGAAGAGGAAGAGGGCTCAGTCCATGCAGAGCTCTGAACTAGAGAAGCTAGCTAGAGGTTGCCTTAAAGCTCTCCATCGCATCCGTGCTGCTTTAGATGCTCTAATAGCAGTCCAGAGAAGTTGAGAACTTGACCCGGGTCACACACTGGATAGAACTGCCCCGGTACCTGGTGTGTCTTGCCCTCCCCCTTACATGTCAATATTTTTATTTAAACATAATGATGACGAGAATCAGTCAAGTGACACAGGGAGACTGCTAGTTCCCCCTTTCCTTAATAAAGGAACTGATTTCAGGCTCTCTACCTTGGAAAGAGGCAGATACAGATCACTTATCCTACTCCTAGAAAGTAGGTGTGTCTGTAGTCTATCAAGGCAAAATCAACAAAGGCTATGAAAACTGTAGGAGTTGTCTTTAAGGAGAGAGAGAGAGAGAGAGAGAGAGAGAGAGAGAGAGAGAGAGAGAGAGAGAGAGGAGAGGGAGAGGGAGAAAAAATGAGTTCATTTCTATTCCCAAATGGTTGGAATGTGAATTCAGTAGCTGAAGAAGCGGATGCCACCTTGAACCATCAGGCAGGTAACTTGAATATAGCACTGAATATTCAGTTTCTAGTTCTTTCCCATTGTGTGGGAAGGATCAAGAGTTACACGCAGTGCAGGTGCTGGAAGCTGGAGAGCAGGAAGTGGCACTGAGCAAGCATCAAATGGTTCCCTGCTTTCTTGCCGGCTCTCTCTCCAGCTAGCTGCACCGGCTGCCTGTCCTCTGCCTGCTCCCTCTAGCACAGCTTATTCTGTGCTCAGGTGGACGGCATTCCCTTTCGGTTCAGGACGGGCTTTTGCCTTTTTTGCAATGACCCTCCTACCATTTCATTCGTAGATAGAGCCACCGAAATGGTCACTCCAGGAGCATTGTTCAAGAAGAAAAAAACAAAACAAAACAAACAACTCAATATGTTAAAATCCAGACTGGTAGGTGGCAGCCCCTTATTTTACAGACCCAGTGATTAGGGTGTGGAGAACACGGCATAAATCTGTATTTATTTTACAATTGGTTATTTTTGTCCAGAGATTACTTTTTGGCATTAATTTTGATTTTCAAAAACACTGTATGAAGATAGTCTGCTTTCTTGTTTGCTGATTTTTGCATTCACTTAACTTAGCAAGAGTAAGTGTTCGTTCATTTAATTATCCCCAGCACTGATCCCTGACGTTGGCTCCAAAGACCAGAGTTCTTATAAGACCTGCTGGTCAGCTAATCACTAGGTGTGCACACACTTTATACCTGTCTATGCATTGGAATATGTATCAGTCAGGACAGGCTAGTTTATGGCATGGAACAAAAGAGTCCAAAATTTCAGTGGCTGACACAATATTTACTGCTCGCTCATGCTTTGTGGCTATACTGATTCGAATCCCCAGGGGCCTTTCTTCATCAGAGTTGTTAGATGTCCGCCTCACAGTACAGCCAGCACTTTAAATGTAGTCACTAACCCAGGCAGGGGACAGGGGGATCTCAATGACATCTCTGTACTCCTTCACTCCTGCCCTCATCACACACAGAGCCACTCCAACACGTGGCCCCACTCCATCACAAGGGCCCTGAAAGGGATCTGTGTGTGTGTGTGTGTGTGTGTGTGTGTGTGTGTGTGTGTGTGTGTGTGTGTGTGTGTGTAACCTAGAAGAGCGGCTGAGGAACTACAAGATTGCAGAGCCTGACTCAGGAAGCTGGGTGTCGCCAGTGCGGGCGCTCACACCGCTTAGCAATGCTTATTTACCTGATTCAGAAAGTGAACTTAAAGGTGATTGAAGGGACGGGGGAGCATGCTCAAAGACCTCTCAGAGCCCCACCTGCTGCAGAAATCGACCGACCTGGCTTTGAGCCATTATGCCGTTCACTAGCGGTGTCTCTTCAAGGCAGAAAGTGAGGTCCCTGGCAAATAGTATACTCAGAGTTGAGCTCGCAAAGTTGTAATTCTGAATGAGGGCGGAACAACGTCGGGCGCTCTCAGGCCCGGGCATCGAGCTAAGCACCGCGTGGATCTTCTATAACCACCATGTGCCCCTCCCCCTCGCCGCGGCACCCTAGACTTGGGCCAGGAGACCCAGGCACAAAGCAGTCCAAGTCCTGAGGCTCCAGACTTCGGCCTGCAGGAGCACCCCGCGGAGCCAGCTCCGCCCCCGCCCCCCCAGGCCTGCCTTCTGCTCCCAGAGTCCTGATAGGTCCGTCCTAGACAGTCCCGCCCACCAGAAGCCCCGCCCACCCGTGTCCTCCGCTGCTGCGGGCTGAGCGTGGGCTGCGCGGTGTGAACTTATTTGTGGAGTTATTAATTACTGAAGGGCACAAGCCGTGCTTCTGTGCATAAAAATATGTTTGAGCAGTTTCTACTTAAACTTTAAAGAGAACGTTAATCAATTTTATTTTAACAAAATGACCTTAAGCAGGGGGAAAAATTGGTGTTATTTGCCCAAACAGGCAAATTAATTTCTCTCTCTTGAGAAATCTGAGAAGCTTCTAGAAATAGCTATGCATAATTTACACCTGCCGTGGCCGCCACTAGTTTTAACTCCAAGCCCGTGCCCAGTTCCACCTAGTCATATAACACCGAGAAGTCCTTGCAAAGGCCTTGCTAAGGTCCAGCCGTATAACCTTTGGTGACCCTGGCTAGAAGATGCTAAGGCAAAGGCACACAGCAGTCTGCGAGGCCCCGCCAGCTGAGTCAAGATCACCGGGAAGATTAAGGCGCCTGCCAAGCACATCCTAACCCCTGTGTCTCCACGCCAGAGACTCTCCTGCACGCTGTTTCTTGGATAGGTGACCTCTGCCTCGTGGTCCACCTCAGGGCTGAGGCTGAGAGGCCAGGCGCCCAGACTGGTGGAACTGTTGCTTTGTAGTATTGTAGTAGGTGACACTGACAGCCTGGGCTCTGAGGGAAAACCCCGCCCCCTCCCTCCCAAAGGGTGGGAGGGCTCGGTGTGGTCTTTTATTTCAGCTGTATGCCTAGAACCGAGAAAAGTCACCGTATGTGCTCAGTAGATGCCTCATGAGTGGATAAGAGGTGCAGAATGGAGCAATTGTCTCCTTCTTAGCAATAGGGCTACTGCAGGGGATTAAGAAGCCCCAGAGAAAAAAATCTGCATTTGTTCGGTGTCTTCGTCAGGGTGACTATTGCTGTGATGAAACACCACGATCAAAAGCAAGTTGGGAGGAAAGGGTTCATTTGGTTTACACTTCCGCATCCTAGTCCATCATTGAGGGAAGTCAGGACAGGAACTCAAGCAGGGCAGGATCCCGGAGGAAGGAGCTAAGGAAGTGCTGCTCACTGGCTTGCTTTCCATGGCTTCCTCAGCCTGTTTTCTTATAGAACCCAGGACCACTAGCCCAGGATGGTCCTACTCACAGATGTCTGGGCCCTTCTCCATCAATCACTAATTGAGAAAATCGTCCAGGCTTGCCTGCATCCCAGTCTTATGGAGGCCTGTTCTTAGTTGTGGTTTCCTTCTCTTTGATTGACTAGCTTGACCAGCTAGCTTGTGCCAAGTTGACATAAAACTAGCTAGCACACCCTGTCCCTACCCTGTCACCTCCCTTAGACCAGCCAAACGAGAGTACAGGCTGCTCCTCTCCCCTCCTCCCTTAGCCCCCCCCCCATGCCAGCCTTATCTAGAAAGCGCTCAACAAGTGGCTGTTGAGTGACTGCACGAGTGTTTACAGCCAAACTGACGTGGGGGAGGGGGGCGTGCAGAGGGCAGGGCAGGCTTCAGGCTGAGGAGGGAAATGACTGCCTCCCACATGCCAGCCCCAGCAAAACTCACCGTGCCAGACAGTCTAGTAGAGAGGAAGAAATGCAGAATTGATTGGGAAACATCTGCCTTTTTAGTACTGCTTATGCTAGAGTCTAATTAAAACACACACACACACACACACACACACACACACACACACACACACCAGTGTGTCTAAGAAAAACATTCCAAGGGCCCCCGATTTGAGTCCTCTGGAGAATGGTAAGAGAATGGGTCAAACCTTGGGTGCCTGACAAGAAGCAGGTGAGCAAGCGCCACTTGCCAGATTGAGCAGCCACTGGGGAAACTAGGTTCACACCGCGGGTGGGAGGCACAGCTCTGCCTCTTCTCTTCTGAAGAACTTTGTTGTTGTTTCTAGTCTTCCAGCCCTCCAGATTCTTGGCTGTCTCTATGCCTCAGTTTCCCCCATCTGGAAAGCAAGTGTAAGTGTCAAGCTCCCCATAGGTCTGAGCATTTGGCAAGATGATGTCACAAGCATTTAGTGCGTGCAGATGTGGCCACCCGGTCCTGGATTCGGCTGAGGACTCCAGAAGGCACGTGTAAGCAAGCCGCTTGGTAAGCAGCTTTTGTCCCCGAGCTCCTGAGGATGCCCCACTACTGGTTTGTGCTAGATGCACTAAGAAACAGTGGGGAAGTGACATTTCAAGGTTTTGTGTTCCAATCCACAAGGCTCTGTGCTGTGGCCTGCTCTGCTTCTCATGTGGAGGGACAGGTGCTGGGACGGGGGTGCACTTTGGGCACTTTGTTAATCAGTGTTCTGTAACTGTAACAGAATGCTCGAGAGAATCAGCTTACGAGGAGAAAAGGTCTACTTTGACTCACAGTTTCAGAGGTTTCAGCCCACAGCCACTTACTTCTGAGGTTTTGGGACTTGTGGTAATGCAGAATAGGGAGGGGTGTAGTGTGTGGTAAAGCAAAGCTGCTCATTTCACCACTGCCAGGAAGCAAAAATTGGAAGGACTGCGATCCTGATGTCTCCTTTACAGGCATGACCTGATGACCTAACATCCTTTCACCTTGGAGCACCCCCTCCCAAAAGGTTCCACCATCTCCTGGTAGCACCTTGGGCTAGTGACCAAGTCTTCAACACATAGTTTGGTGGGGATGAGGGTGGGGGTGGGGCTCAAGTAAGGTTCAAACCATTACTTGTCTGTTCCTTCCTTGTCTCAATTTTCTCACCTGTAAGTGTTAAAGTCCATGTCTTACTTTTTTGTTTGTTTGTTTGTTTGTTTTTTGAGACAGGGTTTCTCTGTGTGTATCCCTGGCTGTCCTGGACTCACTTTGTAGACCAGGCTAGCCTCGGACTCACAAGGATCCACCTGCCTCTGCCTCCTGAGTGCTAGGATTAAAGACGTGAGCTAACACGCCCAGCTCCATCTGTTACTTTTAAAGCTCTGGGTGTGTCTGGGACTTCCTTGGGAGGCCTGGGAACTGGGACAGGGCTTGTGACTGGCTGGTGAATCTATATACGGAAGAAGGATGCCTGCATCTCAGGCTGCAGAGAAGATGGGGATGTGCTGCACATGGTGACATGCTGAGCACCAGGGGGACAGTTCTATCAGCTGTTATTGGTAAAGCCCCCTAAGAAAGAGGGCTGGGAATGTGGTCCAATGTGGAAAGACACATTCCTTCAAGCCCGATCACCTGAATTCAATCCCGGGGACATCATGGTGGTAGGAGAGAACTGACTCCAGAAGGTTGTCCTATGTGGTGGCATATGTGCAACACGTACACACACACACACACACACACACACACACACACACACACACACAGTAAACAAATAAATGCACCTAAAGAATTGTTTTTGGTTTTGCCTTTTTTTTAAAGAATGCAAAGGAAAAAATTTAGGTCTAGGTATATGACAAGTGTAGTGGATGTAAACATGTTTTTGTTTTGACCCCAGACTTGTATGAGGGTGTGTGGCGTTGGTCCGACGGAAACAGATTTGTGAGAGGGTGCGAGATGTTTGTCTGCTGGAAGAGCAACTGCCTCATGTGAGGCCATGGTCATTGTCAACCGAAAAACATCCTGATACAGACTTTGAGAGGAAATGCGTCTGAGCCCCATACCAGAGGCTTGTCTTTTGTCTTTTGCATCGTTTCCCATCACTTGGCTGTTTATGACTTCGAGACACTCCTAGAGAGAAATGCTCTGGGGAACGTTCTGGGTTCTGGCTGCTGCTTTGGGCTCCAGCTGCTGCGGCTGCTGACACTTTTGCTGAATTGCTGGTTTGCTGTTTTAACAGGTCTACTGGAATCCTGAGAACAAAGAGTAGAGTCTGCCCAAGGAACTGAGTGTAAAAAGATCTACTTCTCCTGTCCCCATTAATCTCTTTTCTCTCCTAACTAGGGTAGATGGGTTGGAAGGGAGCTACAGGCATCAAAGAACCCCCAATAAAGTAGGTTTGTAAAAAAAAAAAATTCAAAACCTACAGACAAGAAAACTTGTCATCTCCACAAAGTTGATGTTGGACGTGGCCTCTTGAGGGCTCTTGACTCCACTCTGCCCCAGCCACCCTGCATCCCAGCACTATGGGTCAGCCCTGCCTCCTGGCACTGGTATCGATATTACATTTCCCTTCTCCTGAGCCCTAACAGATCCTATGCCACCCTCAAGGCTTAGCACTCACTGCCTCCCCTCAGGCAGCTGCTGGGCTTTATGTGTCTGCTTTAATCCTCCTGGCACAAAGTTAGTCACACATACACTCGCTTTTATGTCTTTTCTCTCACCCAAAAAATGCAACTCATTATCTTACAACGTTCTCTTCATGTTAGCGTTTGGCAAGGAGGCTATCATTTCAGCTTCCTAGGTGGTTATAGTGTGTGTGCGTGTGTGTGTGTGTGTGTGTGTGTGTGTGTGTGTGTGTGTGTTCTGTCTTCATGAATGCCAGAGGAGGGCCTCAGATCTCATTATAAATGGTTGCGAGCCACCATGTGGTTGCTGGGAATCGAACTCAGGACCTCTGGAAGAGCAGCCGGTACTATTAACTGCTGAGCCATCTCTTCAGTCCTCAACTGGTATTTTTAACCTATACTTTCTCCCTGCCTTATTATCTGAAACGTTTTTAAAGAATTTCAGTTGAGGTGTGGGCTGGAGAGATGACTCAGCAATTAAAGGCACTCGCTGCTCTTCCAGGACCTGAGTTTGGCTCCAGGCACCCATATTGGATAACTCACAACTATTTTTAACACCAGTTCCAGAGGCTCCAATACCTCTGGCACATGCACACATGCACACATGCACACATGCACACATGCACACCTATACATAATATAAAAAAGAAGATAAATAAATCTTTAAAAATTTCAACTGGGCTTCCGGATGGGTTTTTGAGTGAACTTCCTAACTAAGAGCCTTTTAGTAGTTGCTCTCAGCGTCACAGTGCATACACAGAGCCTATTAACATCTGCTAATGTGGACCATGAGTTTAACCCTCGGGATCAGGAATAAAAGGAGAAAACGGACTCCCGGAGTTTTGTCCTCTGACCTCCACATATGTGCTGTAGCATGCCCATGGCCCCCTCGCACTAATAAATAACTGTAATAAAATATATGTAAATCTAGTGACGTCACCACTGCACCCTCCCAGGGGAGGTATGAAATGTTAACTTGTCCTGTGGTTCTTTATACTGCACTTTTTATAATGTAATTGTCTTAAGTATTCCACACGAGTTCGTATCAGACATTGTTAAAGTTTTTTGCTTCAGCCATTGAACATAATAAGACTAGAAAACCCCAAAGAAGGAAAATCAGTTGTGCGAACACACACACACACACACACACACACACACACACACACACACACACACACACTTTTTTCTTACCACTTTGGCTTTCCCTCATGTTCTAAGATTCCTTATTTTAAACACGCTGACTCTTTCACGGTCAGAGAATGTCCTCTGTTCTTTTCGGATAGCCAGCTGGTTACAGATGCTCTTAGCTTTCCTTCATCCGTGCACATCTTCAGTGCCCTTTATCCTGAAGGACGTTTGTCACTGAGTGCAGCTCGAGTTTGACAGCTCCTTTTTTTCCAGCCTTGAACCTTGTGTCGTCTCTGTCTGGCCTCTGATTTTCTACAAGAAACCCACTTTCATTCAACTTGTTCTCCTCTCCTACCCTTTTGCCGTCTTAAGTTTTTTTTTTCTCTCTCTCTCTTTACTTTAGGAATTTATCTATAACTGTCTTAGTGGGTTTCTTTGGGTGTAGTTTGAAGTTTCCTCAGATTTTTCTCTGTTCTGAGAATTTATAATAAATTGGAATTTTTTTCTTTAGTCCATATCCCTTTAATAATAATAATAATAATAATAATAATAATAATAATAATAATAACAACCTACTCTTTTTCCAGGACTCCTGGGACACTGGAGTTAATCTTTTATTATAGACCCACATGTTCCCAAGTGTTGTGTTTTGTTTTTTACTCCCATCAGATGGTTTCTATTGCCCTGTCTTCCAGCTCACTGAGTTCTTTCTGACCCCTCTCTTCTGCTGTTGAGCTCAGCAATGAATATGCTTACTCATTACCGTTCTTTATTTTTTTCCCCATTCAGAAGTTTCTGCTCAGGTCTTTGTGACATGTTTCTTTGCTGAGACGTTTGAGCATGTTTGTAGTTGATCAAAAAAATTTTTTTAGTTGATCATTTTTATGACTGCTGCCGAAATCGTTCTAGCATTGCCTGTCAGCTCAGCTCTGCCTTGCCTGATCCCTTTCCATTCTGACACCCCTCTGAAACGTTTACGTCTTGTATGTTGTCAAATTCTGTATCACATTTCAGCCTTCCTTATGACACCCTCTGATTCAGTCCCAGCAGGGAGAGATGGGGTGGGGTGGGGGTGAGGCTCTTCTTGCCTTCCTGACGAGGTCAGCTGCCTCTAACTTTCTATGCCCCCCTATCCCGCCTCCATTGACTGGGGCTGGGGATTCTCATGACATCCGGGTAGGTAGAAGAAGGTGGGAAGGCTGAGTTATTGCTTCCACAGGGCCTGGCTTCTCTAAGCATCCTATGACATCGCGCTAATGAGGAAAGGAGGCCCCCTCACCTGGGAGGGGAAGTTCAAGGTCTTTTGTCTCCCTGTTGCTGCACAGGAAGGGTGAACATCCTGTATGCCTACGTGGCCTCCTCTGGTACCCACCCAGTGAAGGCACGGGGTAGCGTTGTTGACCGAGGGTGGGTGTCCAAGCTCTCTAGACGGGGACGAAACCACTGTTCTTATTTGTGACAGTTGCCCGGCTTCAGCTCTTAGTCTCCAAAGTCTTCTCCCTTGATTGCTGGCTGTTTGTAGGGAGAGAGAGAGCGCACAGGCCTTTTGGGGGGGGGGGATGTCTGTACTCATGAGCATTTGGGATTGCTGGCCTTTAAGCCCGAGTCCACATCATCACGCTCTCCTCGAGGTTATGAGCCAATTCTGTTGGCTTTCAAATTCCTGCCCTCTCCTCCTTCCCCCCTCCCCTCTTCCTCTGTAATATATACTGTTCTGAGTGTTCACTGTACTTAGCAGGAGAAGTGGGAGAAGCCTGTCCACCCCAATCCCCCCTACCACCTCGGGTTCCCTGCAGACCACTTTTTTTTTCCAAGACAGGTTCTCTCTGTATAGCCTTGGCTGTCCTGGACTTGCTTTGTAGTCCAGGCTGGCCTTGAACTCACAGAGATCTACCTGCCTCTGCCTCCCGAGTGCTGGGATTAGAGGCGTGCGCCACCACGCCTGGCTTCAGACCACTCTTTATAGTGATCTCAGCACACTGCTGCATAAGCAGGCCATAGCTGCTGGGCTACTTGCACAGTGCCCACCCTTCGTGTTATAAACAGCACTGCAAGGGTACAGCTCTGTACCCAGTTCTCCGTTCCCTGTGTGAGTATGTAACGGTCATAGACGTTGTCGCCTGAGCAGATTGGACTCCAGTTGGTTCTTGAAGTGAACCCTTTTGGTAGAGAGAAAAACAAGGGGGTGTGTGGTGGGGAGTTGCATGTGATCTGACCGCGAACAGCACGTGGCTTGGTCAAGCAGTGAGTGGACTGCCTCAGTTTACCCATCAAGGTGTTGCCCAGTTCTCTGGGAAATTCTCAGCTCTAACCAAGCTTGGTCTTGCTGTCCATGGACCATCAACTCTCAAAACCTGCTTGGGAGAACACGCAAACTTCTCTCCAGCAGCTAACCTGGCTCCCGCCAGCCATGACCCTGGTAAGGCTTGACCCTGGTAAGGCTTGACCCTGGTAAGGCTTGACCCTGGTAAGACTCGAGTAACCACTATGGGCCCTGTCCTTCCTTCTGTAAAGACAGCACCCCAGCAGGACTCAAGCTTTTTCTAGTGGCATGCCTTGACTCTACTATCTACTTCACGGCACCTTATGCATACATCGTCTCCTTCGGGATGCCCTGTATGGAAGGCAGGCTGGGGCACAGACCCAGAACACACACTGCCTCGGAATGTTGTTCAGGAGTCTGACGTTAAAAGAGAAGATCAGAGTCCAAAGTAACATTCTAGAAAAGTCACATATAGAAAAATGAGCAGAAAGAAAACCACCAAGGTCTAGGCCCAATTAAGGGAACCATTTTGAAGGCAGACAGGTGAGGAGAGGAGAGACGTTGTTGTTTACACCTGCTTTCCTTCAAGGTCTTCTCAGGAAGGTGGTGCTGGAGGTGACCAATGGGTGACCATTGCCTCCCCTCTCTAGGGACGTGCTCTAGAGCAGTGTACAACAAGAGCAGGGCACTTTTTACTAGGGGGCTCAAAATACTGCTTATTGCAAGATTACTTCTAAGAGGCGTGATGAAGTCAGAGACGCAGACGCACATGCAAAGAGGCACACTCAGACCTAAATAGTCACACACAGTCCAACCCAGACACACACACACACACACACACACACACACACACACACACACTCACTCAGAGCTGCAGACAACTACATCCTATAGCCACATAGTCAACACAGATAGCAGTCTGGCACACAGGCACGCACGAAGACAGGCCCTCCAGACACATACGCACACCCCCACGCAGCCGCATATGGAGGAAACCTGCCTCGCCAGGCTTCCAGGAGGCTCAGCAGGAGGTGGGCTGCACATCTGACTCGCCTTGTGTCGTTAGACGCTCAGTGTAATTAAACGTTACATTGACTAACCCAGCACGGCTCAGCGAGGCAGAGGAGTCGCTGGGGCTGATGAGTTCCTACTGAATCCCATACCCTCCTGCTCCAGACCCCAGCCATTCCCTTTGTGAAGACTCTGTGGGGGAGCGTAGAGACCATTGACCGAGGGGGTCGCCAAGAGCAGAGACATCCTAAGAGCCACCATTTCTATCAGTCAGGTGAGAAGCAGCATGCCCAGGCGGCGTCTGGGGCTAAGAGGATGCGCTGTAGCCCAGGAGACACCAGGAGTCACTCTTTTTTTTTTTTTTTTTTTTTTTTTTTTTGTTTTTTGAGACAAGGTTTCTCTGTGTAGCCTTGGCTGACCTGGAGTCACTTTGTAGACCAGGCTGGCCTCGAACTCACAGTGATCCGCCTGCCTCTGCCTCCCGAGTGCTGGGATTACAGGCCTGCGCCACCATGCCCGGCAGGAGTCACTCTCAACAGACTCAAATCCCCAGCCTATACCTCAGGAACTAGGAAAGTTCCAGAGCACTGCAGAATGGCTCCTTGTCATCTCTGCCAGGAAGGGAAGGCAAGAGATGTTCCTATCTTCCTCGTTTCTCTCCTTGACATCCAGGAGACTGACAAGAGCACAGTCTTCTCCCTCTGTGGACTGGGCATCTTCCGGGTTAAGATGGGACAGGGTTGGAGCTGACCCACCTCACAGGGACTGAAAGGAAGAAATAAACCCTTCCAGCTCACAGCCACTAGTCTTTCCCTGGCCCTGTATCCTAGGGCAATGTGGACTCAGCAACCCAAGGGGAGGTTTGGAAGCCAGGGCCACCTGGGTGTACTCTGTGTGCCCCTGTCCCTTTTACCCCTTCATCCGTGGATGAGATGGAAGGTCACTCTGGCTTGTCATGGTGGCAAAGGTCAGATGGGCTATCTCAGGGCACAGGGTCTGATGGGCTCAGGTGCTGTGCGCAGCTTCCTCCACTTCAGCACCCCTTACCCTCAGCCTGCTTCATCAATGACAGCTTTTAGCTTTTGGTCAAAACACGCAAGAGTATGCAGGCACCCTGAACAGGCCCAGGGTCCCTTCCCAGCGGTCAGCTTTATTTATTTATTTATTTATTTATTTATTTATTTATTTTTTGTGGGTTTTGAAGTGAGCACCAGCCACCAAATGAGGTAGCGTTATCGAAGGAGAAAAAGTCGCCAGGGATGTAGCCTGGCATATTCTACCTGCTCCTACCTGGCCATCTGAGGGAGAGTGGTTGGGACTCCAAATACTCAGCAGATAGCTGGCCTTGCAGAGGAGAGAGCCCAGTCCGGGGCAGGCTGACGTTGATGTATGGACAGCCACAAGGCACACTCACAGCTCCATGGGTACAGATGCCAACAGTAGCTGACACAAAGCCGCATCGGTTCCTGGAGTCTTACTTGTCAATTCCAGTCAAGCACACTTGGGCCACGGAGACCTGAACACTCTGGCCTTATGACACTAAGCCATGCTTCCTGGACCAATGAGAGATTTGCATATGTGCCATACACCCGAGACACGCAGAGTGCTGCAGCGCCCCGAAGACAGGCCACCATCTCTTGTCCCATCACACCCTGTCACCTCTGTCTTATGAGTGCCACAGAGGCCACACCATTCCCACACAGCCTGGCTGGTAGAGTTCTAGGCCAGTGCTACCCATAGCTTTTGGGGAGGCATATGGAGAGGCTGAGCTGTGGGAATGGCTGTGGACAGGCACCTCTGAGAAGAAGCCGTGACTTTCGGAGGATGTTTTAAACATGGAGCATGCCCTCACTGCCTCTTGATGCCCTCCCAGGACCCTGAGGTATGCAAAGCCAGCTTGTGAATATTCAGGGCCCCATCCTGCAGCCTTCCCCACTCCTCCTTTTGTGTTGAGTCTTACGTGAACTAGATATTGAAAAAAAACATTTGGAGAAAGAAAACTGTCTTTTGTTCCCTTGCACCCCAGGGGCTTCTCAGGAGTGGGGGGGGGGCTGCCCTGTTTGAGGGGCATGTCTCAGAACCAATCGTTGCCTGGCACAGCTCCCTGGACACTGGGCTTGGGCTCCATGCCATGCGACCAGATGGCTGTGATTGCTGGCAACCCGAGACCCTGCAGGAGAGTCGCGTATGGGTGTTTACAGCATCCTGGGCCCGCGGAGAGCATCAAAATGGCAGGCTGTGTGGTGGCCAGTCAGAGAACATTCCTGAAAAAGAGGAGTGTCTGCTCTGGGGGAGAGCCCTCCATCCAGGACTAGGACTAGGCACGACGTCAGCAGTGTAAAGGTGCCACCACGGTGCCTCCATCATCGCTTCTGCCCCCAATCCCCCCTTGGGCTTTTACATCTCTCTGATCTGGTCTGCAAGAGAAGCCTGCACATCCCCCCCCCCATCAATACATTTGGGACATAGAAATGAACACTCGGGGTTCAGTATGAACACATTGGCTACTATATTCACACTTATTTTTTTTAAAAAGGGTAAGATTTAAGCCCTCTAAGCCTCTTCTGGTCAAAACCCCCATCAACCCATGTTGAGTGTGTGGCTGGACACATTCTTTAAAGTGATCTATGGGTGCACAGCACAGGCTCAAGAGCCCCCCTCTCCCTCCTCTGAGGCCTTTCCCCCCTGCCAGCTATTCAGGAGACTGCTGAAGGCAAGGCTTCGGGGGCCTTTCTCTCCCAAGATGCTGGCCACATTGTGGCTGCTTGTCACATGCATCACACAGTCAACGAGGAAATGAGGGCCCCTCCAGGTTCTAAAAAACGTAACCGGGGACAGTTCCCAGAGAAGACTGAGGCTAACAAGCTGACTTATTCACCTATTCCTCTCCTGCTTAGAGATCCTGGAGGCTGCCACCCCCTCCCACCTCAGACCAGCATTTGAGTCTCTTTATGGCCCTACTGTGTGCCTCCTTTCTTTTCCTTTCTTTTATTTTTTTCTCTTCATTTATTGAGCATCCACTATGTTCTGTGGTCCAACAATAAGACAATAGCTAAAATATCGAAGTATTGTCTTGAGTGGACAGCCTGTTGGTGGAACAGGCTGGAGACAGAGAGCAAGGGACCAGGTGAATGTAGTCTATGTTAGGGGAAAGTAAGGGCTTTGATTATCAAATGGAAGGCAAGGTGAATGGAGAGGAGATGGTGCCATCTGGACAGATTTGAATGATGTGATCCAGAATAGACTGTGGTCACCCAGAAGAGTCTCCTGTGGGGGGATGCAGCAGCAGGTGCAAAGGCCCTGTGGAGGGAAAGGATAGCCTTTCTGCAATGCCAAGCCAAGGTTACTGATTCTCATGGCTCTGGTGGTGAGAAAGAACTAAGCAGAGTGTGCTATGGAAAGTGCCGGCCTTTCAGTCCCGGTGGGGAAAGGGACTGGCAGACCAAGCAGATCTGCTGCAGAAAGCTGACCCTTGTCCCCTGCCCCCCCCCCCGTGCCCCTCCCCCGACCTCAGAAATCAGCCTTAAATTCTTACAGTGAGGTCTTCCAGTTCTGTGTTTTAAGATGTAAACTGGTTTCCCAGCAAGTTGGAAGGTATTTTTAAAGCTCTTTTTTTTTTTTTTTTTTTTTTTTTTAACAACTCTGCTTTGGGCACACAAAAGTCCACTCCAGATCAAACTCAGCGGCAAGCTAAGTTGGGCAGCTTTTGGAGTCAGCTTTCTGTGAGGTCCCTGCTGGACCAGATCTTGACTGGTGGGTTCCACTTCCAACCTCAGCCAGATGGGCCCCTTACAGCTTCAAGGTGGGGGTGGGGGTCTAGTGGGGGCTGGGCAACCTTTGGATCTGGGGGTCCTTGAAGACTAGTGCAAATATTTGCCTTTCCCCCTCCCCCAACCCCAGGCCTGTCTGGTCAGAGCTGAGGCTAATAGTCTTAGGCCTCAGGCATGTGGTCCCAGCATCTGCCTTGCACACTCTCTCTCTCTACCATAGGTCAGTAGAAGGAGGCTGCAAGCCTTCCTGTGGCTAGGAGGACGGCCAACTTTGTGTTCTAACTTTCTTAGGGACCCTGATGCTGTATGGCACCTCAGTGATCCCTTGTCCCCCCAAGGCAGCCCCACTTGCTCTAGCAGATCCAGGAAGACAGGCTGGAGTTACTCTCTCCTCTGGCTCTCAGCAGCTTTGTTAGGAACGATTTCCACATTGACACGCTCAGGCCTCCCCCACCCTTACTCGAGCCCTCTGCCGGGAGCCCCCGTTTGTACTAATGGAAGTCCTGTGGCCTGGACAGGGCTTCCTGCTGGAAAGAGGCCTCAGGCTGCCCACCTGCGAACATGACCTTTTCCTCTGTAAGAGACAAGATTTCAAAATCAATCAAGCCTGCACGCCTGACCGTTGCCAGAGAAGAGGCTACAAGCCCTATGATGGGGGTTGGGGGAGGGGAGTCAATAAAAGTCCTAGGAACCAGCCTGCCCGGGAAGTCACAGTCCTGCCCCGTGCACTACTGCCTGGCTTCTTCTTCAAGATATATACACCCGCTGTGAAGATTTCCACAGCTCCCCAAAGGGCAACTCTCTTTCTGAGACTCCACCTGCCCCTCAGATCCCCATCCACGAGGCAGGCCTTGTGGTCTTCTGACCACAGGGCTCCAAGTTGACTTTGGGGGGGCTGAACACGTAGTGGACCTCTTTCCTAAGGTTAGAGTGTCCTTCAGCAGTGGATTTCAGCAGTCCCTGCCTCACACCACCTGCTCCTCGTAGTCGTTTGAGATCTAGAGGATCTTCTGCATCCTTGATCCTTTTTCTTCTGACAAGGACCAGGGTCGAGTTGCTCAGGGAAGTGGCCACCATCACTAAGTGACCAGTCACTGCTCCCCGTCCCCCCCCCCCCCCCCCAATCCAGCTCCAGCTCCCTAGCACCCAGAGTCTTTGGAGTCTGCTGAAAACCCAGGACAGCCTGGGGTCTAGTCACTCTGTGCATCCAGGAAGCTTCCTCCTAGCTTTTCTAGGCTCCTTGTGGGTTAGGCTCTGTGACCAGGAACCTCACTGGGCACCTCCATCTGTTCTTTACTACAGCGCCACCTACTGGTACTCCAGAGACATTTCCTACAACTTTCTTCTTTAGAATACAAGATAGTCCTGGTGTGAACCCACAAGTAGTATGTCTGCCTGTCCCCAAGTGTGTGTGTCCCTGTCACCCGTGGAGCTCTGTGTGTTCCACCCATGCCTTTGACGCACAAATCTTTCTCAATATCTGCCCACTATGGGCCTTTCTCTGCCTTGGCTCCTCCCCAGGTCTTGTGTTTTCTGTATCAGGTCTAGAACAGCACGGTGCCTCTCACAGCTCTGCCATCTTCAAGCACATCTGCTTTGGGTTCCTGGAACCTGCCCCATGAACCAGACAGGGGAAAGGCCACCTGTGCCTACATCAGAGGAAATATGTCACTCATAGCATCCTAGAATAGGGCTAGCAGGAACTGGAGGTTCCTTTACCAAAGCTCTCATTTCCCTGGACTCCACAGACCTGCTCTATGCATCACCTGGAATTACAATCTCCGAGAGGCCTATTGTGATAATCCATTTTCAGTCTGAGCCATTTGAAGTTGCCAGTGTTTGACTATTTCTGGCCCACAAGAAAGACAATTTCACATGGCTACACACGACTGATTTCTGATTAAACAGTCCCTGTTGCGTTCTGTCTAGCCCCTAGTTGCTTTCACCTATATGCATGCCCATGGCCGTCTTCTACTGAGGGGTTCAATAAAGGCGTACAGAGGCCAGGGACCTCCCAGGCTACGCAGACAGGGCTGCAGAGCCAAGAGCCCAGTGTCCACTCCTCAGGAGCAATACTTCTCGCCTACACCCCAGACTTTGAAATCCTTTTCCATTTCCTGAGGGACTCTGGAGTTGCACAGCCCAGCTTCTCTGTCAGATGAAAATAACCTATGTTTGGCCGGGTGGTGGTGGCGCCTGCCTTTAATCCCAGCACTCGGGACGCAGAGGCAGGTGGATCACTATGAGTTCGAGGCCAGCCTGGTCTACAATGCAAGTCCAAGACAGCCAAGGCTACACAGAGAAACCCTGTCTCAAAACTCCCCCCAAAACAAACAAACAAACAAAAAAGAAAAAAAAAAGAAAGGAAGAAAAAAGAAAATAATGTATGTTCTTGTCACAAAGAATTGCACAGTGTTGAGGAGGCAAGATGACTTTGGGTCACCCTATGGCAAAGTATGGAGGTCAGAGTACAAGGAGAGCGGTCAAGGAAGGCCTCTGTGATGGAGACCTTAAACCACCATGTCACTGCAGTCCTAACCCAGCCCTAATTTGACTTTTCAGTCTTGTACTTTTGAGGCATGCTGACCTTTGCTCAGCCCTAGGGTCCGGGAGGAGCTGTCACAATGAACGGATATCTTTTAGCTTAGAACCAAGTGCCTGGGCGAAGAAGCCTTCCTTCCCTTTCAGGTTCCAAAGGCTCATTCATTTATTTCTTCCCTCTCCCCTTCTCCCTCTCTCCCTTCCCCCTCCCCCTCCTTCACTGCCCTACCTTCCCCCACTCCCCCACTGCCCTACCTTCCCTCCCCCACTGCCCTACCTTCCTCCTCCCCCTCCCCCACTGCCCTACCTTCCTCCTCCCCACTTTCTTCTTCTATCTCCTAGCTTGCCGTTCCTCTCACCTCCTTTCCCCTCCCTTCCCTTTCTTCCACCTCCTCAACCTTTCACACCCACCTTCATCTGGATGCTTTATTTTATAGAGGAATCTGATAGAAGGACATTGGTTTTTCTAGACCTCTTGGGGGTTGACACTGTTGGTTGCTTCATGAGCTTGGTAGATTTCTGTTCTGGGGACCAAATTTTCCTCTGGGAAGCAGCACAGCCTTAGGAGGGGCCCTGGCAGTATCCCTTTAGAGGCCACTGGTCATGACTGAGAGTTGGGAGGTGTCCACCTTAGCAGAACAGCTGTCGCCCTATGCTGGGCAAGGAGAGTGCCAGGGCCGGCGGGGGAGGCTTGGGGGAAGAAGGGGAAAGCAGGAGGCTAAAGGCCACTGACACAGAAGCCCAGAGCCTGAGGCTTGCACAGAGCTGGTCCATTTGCACCAGAGCTCATAGAAGTTCCTGGAAATCTCAGTGATCTGGGACACAGAGGCTAGATCCTGGTTTCACAAGAAAAACCTCGACTCACAGATCCAGGCGGTGGACCCTAAGGCCTGTGTTGATAAACTCGTCAGGCCAGGGCTCTCAGGGCAGTGCTCCAGTCCTGAAGTAAGCAAGCGAGCCCCGCTGGATCAGGAGGATCGAGGGGTCGGGTGGGCGGTCACCATGCACTCGCGTCTCCTCCTAAGATTCCATGAGTTTGTAGGTTTGATGAAGGGAGTCCTGCCATCTCTCTCTCTCTCTCTCTCTCTCTCTCTCTCTCTCTCTCTCTCTCTTCCTCCAGCTCTCAGACCCCTCTCACTCACACCGTCCTTCAACCCCTGCAAGCCCAGAGTCCTATGATAGACCTACTTCACCTGTGTGACCTTCACATGGTCCTATGGAACAGTGTGATCAGGACCAAAGCATCCCCTCACAGGGACAGCTGCGTAGGAGGGGTCAGTGCTGTGCACACTCTAGGTGAAATGCAAATGGGAACCCAGACCACACGAGGGTGGCTTTCTGTGTTAGTGAGCTTTGACCTGGCGCTGTGGGAGCCTGCCACACCCCTAAGGCATTGGCCCCAACTTTTACCTGCCTGTGTTCCTGGGTTCTCCCTGGCCTGCTGTATGGTGCCAGGCCAGAGAGGTGCTATAGCTGTGTGAATTCCTGTATGTACACTGAGGTAAAGTAAGGCAGTGCGAGCAGGCCGTCCTTAAAGGTGAGGCGCACAAAACCAGCATATACCTCCAACCCTCTGTGCGGACTGTGACTATTCTGAGAGACACCTTTAAGCATTGGCTGCCTGCTGCCCTGCCACCCTCTGCCCCGAACACCCTCCCTTGGTTGGGAGGCAGTTTTGAAAAGTGTCATAAGGTAAACCTCACAAGCATACTCTTTCAAGAAATCACTGCACTGGGGGAGGGGGGGGGGGTCTGTCATGTTCTATTCCTCAGGGAACTCACAACACGGAAGGCTGGGTCCATTGTCACTTGTGGGGTAGGGACAGAAAGCCCCTCGGTCTCCACATGCAGAGGCAGGAAGACGGGGAACTGTGAGAATGCCTGCCATCCTCAGGCCTTGAAAGGATTCCAAGTTTCTGAGTTTAAAAGGAAAGAAATGAGTTTCAAGTTGGAAAACTTGACGGGTGTCCGATGTCTGTGCGTTTGTCCTCCAGCCCTGCAGCCCTGGCAGGGGAGGACATGAAAGATGCCCACCATGAGCAAAAGAGCCGAAGTACCCAGGCCCTGCTGGGCATGGCCCCACCCTCACCCACGTTAGAAGCCCCTGTGGAAGCCCCCAGGTAAATCCCCCACTTCCTTTATCCCAAGCCTCTTTTTTGACTGACGGTTTGCTGCATTTTTGATCTTAACAAGTTTTTTTTTCCTTTTTCCTTTTTTTTTTTTTTTTTGTCATCTTTGCCAGGTCTTTTACAATGTGACGTCCTTTTATTTTAAGCACGGTGGCTTTCAAGCCTTCGTCTCATCTGTGATTGTTTCATGTTTGCCGGGTTCTGGAAGGTTTGCAGCCAGTCCCTGGGTGGGCAGCTTCTATCTACTCCCTGCCTTGCATGTCTGCTTGGAAAGGGGGTTGGGGCCCGGGAGCAGGGCGGAACAGTGACCTCCTCTTTAGGCCCCTCAGGCTGGATGTAAGGTGTGTTCCCCATTTTCCACTGGACAGGATGCTATCTTGGGGTGGGAAGCCTGCCTCTTGCATTCCGGCTTCAAGCCTTGTGACTCTGTAAGTCTTGGCGTTTCCATCTGTTGAATGGGGCTAGTGCTCAGGCTATGGGACAGTAGTAACGAGCACTTAGTGGGACAAATTAATAGTATGACAGCACTATATGTAAATAGTAACACCAGTTAATGAATGTCTACTGATACTGTGATAATTCTGCAATAGTCGTAAGCACTGAATGAGTACTTAGTAACACTGTGAGTGATAACAGAAAAGAAAAACACTTAGCAAAGTGAGCCCAGCATCATGCTTCCTAGGAGGTGACTTATCTTCACAGCCAGCTTTATCATCTGCCGGCCATGGCGCCCACCCCCGCGGGCAACTCACGCAACACCTTTGCCTTGTTTTGATAGCTTGTTTGGAGGTTCTAGCAGGAGAGCGCAGCCACCCACGAGCCTTTGGTGGAAGACCAGTTCTTGTGTTCCGGGAAGGTTTATTCTCCTCAACGTCACACACAGCTTCTGGAGAAATGCACGTTGAGTGGTGAGGGAGGAAGGGGACACCCACCTAGCCAAACTAGACCAGCCAAACCAACCCTGGTGATCGATCGATTGACCGATGCCATGACAGATTTGACAGCCAGACGTCTCCTACACCTACACTTCCGTTCTTGTGCGCTCACGGATCCCATGCATGCCCTCACCTTCCTGTTGAATGACTCCTCCATCCTTCTAGGCCCAGCTCACTGCTGTCTGGTCTGGAGCAGTTTCCTTTACCCCCCCCCACCCCCCACCCCCCATCATCCCTGCTGCATTTGGGGTGTGAGAACACACGGGTGCTCATAAACAACTTGCTATATGGCCTTATAGAATCCTTCACTACTTGGCTACACATACTGCTCTATGAGTGGCACTCTACTTACAACATACTGTCCACCATTGAGGGGCTCCTTTGCCTTATTTGTCAAGCAGATGCAAATGTTGAGTGACTGCTGTATGCAGACCTCAGAGGAAATGAGGGCCGTTTCTCCTGCCTGACGTCTACAGGCACAATGAGGGTGTCCTGTGACATGGTCGTGCAGAGCTGGCCCTGAGGTTCCCAGGCCACATGGAGTTTCTCTTGACCATTCGTTCTCTAGGTCACAGCCTGGGGCTGCACGTGCTTGAAGCCATTAAGTAGCCCGTTCATTACTGAAGCGCACCCGATCCCCAGAAGCCATCCATTGAGAGCTGTCTTAGGTTGGGGCTGTCCCTCAACTTTGCCGATCAATCACTCTCTTGAAGATAGAGGTGGGACAAGTGACCCAGGCCTAAGCAGTCAAGATTACATCCCTATGACCATATGTGGCTAAAGAGAGGCCAATCAGACCTAACCAACACCGGTACTGGTCCCAGGCCTCTGCTCCACTGGCCGTGGAGTAGGGAGAATAGAACCCGCTTCGCACAGTGTGATGACACTGTCTGTGATGTTGGGGATGAAGGGTGAGAGAGTCCTCTGTGCAACTTGCTATACCGTGCCGTGCCAGTCCTCTTTATCACGGAGGTTCTAGATACACGATACACAAATCCCTTGTTCCTACGCATTCTCCCTGCCTCCCTCCCTCCCTCTCTTTTTCTCTCTCTCTCTCCCCTTCCCTCCCCGCATCTTGCACATCTTTTTGTTTGCTTTGTTTTGTCTGAAGCTTTTGGGAAATGGGATTTTATTGGCTTCAATGGAAACATGTCACCATTTGGTGGACTCTCTGGTGGACTTGGAATTCTAGGCGCTGGAAGCAAGGCAGGCCCGTGGGGGTGCCTCCAGATCCCTCTAAGGATGGAATTCCAAACCACCATCTTCTGACTGTTTCCTTTTCCCTGGCTTTGCTTGTTACAGAGAGGGGACCCATCTTTCTTCTTAGGCCCGAGATGGAGATAGCTCAGAGATAGCTTCCCTATTGCTAGACTTTGGGGGCGCATTCTACAGTTTCATCAGTTTTTCTCTCCTTTTTTTTTTCTCTGTTGCAGGTTTGACTTTCTAATTAGGTTTCGCTCAGGCAAATATATTAGGATTAGTTTGTAATCCTTGAGCTCACTGAAAGAGAGGGTGGGATGGCCCAGAAGCAGGCTGGGACTCTGGAGGAGGTGTTTACTGTAGAAAAACCTCCAAGCAGGGGCATGGAGGACCGTGAGACATGTCTACACATTAAGTGGGTCTCAGATGCGTCATCTGCTCATGTTCGAGCTACGGTTGCGAATTATTAATAGTTATGGTTTGAATATGAAATGTCCGCCACAGGCTCCTATGTGGTTGAGCACACTGGTGGCACTATTTTTGGAAATGCTGGGGATTGTAGGAGTTGGGAACTGGCTTAAGGAAGTAGACCATTGGGAGAAGGTCCTTGGCAGCATCTTGTTCCTGCCCCACCCTTCTCAATCCTGGCCATCATGGGGTGAAGTAGCTCCTCATTCTGATGTTCTGCCCAAGCCTATGGACTGACACCTCTGAAACTGTGTGCCAAAATCACACACACACACGCACACACATGCACACACAAATGCACATGCACACACACACTTAGCCCCCGCCCCTCTGAGACAGGGTTTCTCTGTTTAGCCTTGACTCTCCTGATGTTCACTCTGTAGACCAAACTGGCCTTGAACTCACAGAGATCCTCCTTCCTCTGCCACCCAAGTTCTGAGATTAAAGGTGTGAGCCATCACCACTGAGCAAAACACCTCCCCCCCTTTTTTTTTCAAGACAGGGTTTCTCTGTGTAGCCCTGGCGGTTCTGGACTCGCTTTGTAGACCAGGCTGTCCTCGAACTCACAGAGATCTACCTGCCTCTGCCTCCCGAGTGCTGGGCTTAAAGACGTGCGCCACCACGCTTTTAAAAGTTATTTGTGTCACATATTTTGGTCATTGCTATGCAAAAGCAATAAACTCATTAATTATGTGCTCAGGGTCAATGGTGTAGAAGAAAGAAAAGCACCTGTCCAGCCTGAGTACCATGCTCCCAACACAGGTGGCTGACACTCTTGAGCTGCATTCAGCTTTGCCTCCTTCCTGCTCCATCCCTTATCTCTACTTTCAATGTCTTGACCACACATTCATATTTGTAGATAGCTCTTCCCACTCCCAAGGTGAGGTGTGAAGTGACAGGCGCGATCGGGAGATGGGTCTATGTGCCTGGCATTTGACTATTGCTTACCTTGCCCCATGCTAAGCCTCTGTGGTCAGCCAGGTTCTATCTTCAGAGGGCATTCTATTCCAGGGGCTTCTCAGACTAGGATGCTGGTGGACCACATGTGATTTGTCCTCCTCCTCCCCCATCCTCACTTGTGCCTTGTGTCCTTTAGGAGGCAGGGTTAGGTCAAGCTATTTCTCTAACCCTAGACCCCTGAATGCAGAGTTTCTGGTGGGCAGCTAGTAGCTAGTAGTGGAGATGAACTGGCATCTTCTTCCTTTCCTCCTCTTCTTCTACAGGCCCTATCCCTCTCTCTGTCCTTCTGTCATCCTCATGTGGTCCTGGGAAAGGAGAGGGACCATTGCCCCCAGCATGCCTTCCCCTCCTATCTCATTGGTTAAGGCCCCTCTTAAGCCATCACTGGTGATGTCATGGGATAATCTAGGCTCAGGGAGGGGGGAATGTGATGGTCCCTTTGCTTGCTTGCTTCCATTCATTTCCTGAAGCTAAACTGCATCATCCTTAGTGACTTAGAAAGTAAAATTTAATTTTGCTACCATTCTGCAGGGCATAAATTAAAAGTCAAGGTGTCATTAGGGCTGCCCTCAGGCCCCAAGGCTCTCGTGATGGCAATTGTTCCTTTGTGGCCACACCTACCATCTCAGCCTCTGGAGTCCCACTGATCCCCTCTTTGTTTCTGAATAAAACAGGCACATGTGGGTATCCAAACAGAAAAAAGACAGTGTCATAGGGTGGGCTACTGACATTCTGGTCTGAGAAGACAATTGTCACTGGATTAAGCTCCGCCCCCTCCACTGAGTAATTCACAGCAACTTCCTTTTCTCAAGAGCCTTAATTTAATCTGCAAGCGAATGACCATTTTTTTTTCAAGCCAGGCAATATCAACAGACCCCAGGGGCAGAGAACGAGAGTCACCATGCCACTCAGGCCAACATTCCCTCCCTCTGTCAGCGTCAGAGATGTGGGTGAGGCAGAACATCCTCCATTGTCACACAACAAAATCCTTGAGTTGTGTGGCTGCAGGGGCTTTGAATGGTGGTGCTGTGCACCCTGGCAGTGTGGGACCTGTATGGGGGAACCAAGAAAAGTTGGGCCAGCTTTGGGGGTTCCTCTCTCAGGTTCGTTTTCCTACCTTCTCATTTGGTTTGGACTCCCTGGAATTTTTTCTGTGTGTGTGTGTGATTGCAGAATTCTCTCATTGTGCCTTGCCCGACATCTGAGAGCAGCGAGTGGCCTGCCTGGCATTGAAAAGGAAAAAGTTTCTGCAAGACCCACCTGGGGTTCTCAGCCTTGAAGTTGCTGTGGGTCTGAGGCTTGTGAAGGGAAGCTGAGATGGGGGAGGGAGGCATGAAGGCAAGGGACCGGCCTTGAAGGCCAGAGATGGTGGCCCGAGGGACAGGTTCCCAGGCCCTGGGGTGGGATGGCACACGTGTGAGGACAGGTGAGTTGCACACCGGGAACACTGAGGGTCTTGTAGGGCCCCAGCAGGGAGAGCCCCCATTGCTGTCTTTCTTAAGCCCCCAAGCCTGAAAGCTAGAGTCCCAGGGAGCATAAAAGGGTCTGGGCAAAAAGGCTCCAAGGCAGTTCAAAGACAGCCAGAGACCGAGGATGAAGTTTCTAGCCTCATCCAAGGGGAGGGCTTTCATCTTCCAGCCTTTGAATCAGGAGCCAAGGTGGGCAAAGTTACTACCAGGTTAAAGTTTAAATGGTGCAGAATGGGGAGACGGGAAGATGAAACAGCGGCTGTCTGGCCAGGGGAACAAAGCCTGGACACCTGGCTGTAGGGGCACACATTGCGGAGTCCTAGGCAGGAGGGGCCCTGCCTGCCGCCGTTGTTCCACTGAAGAATGAAAGTAATTGAAAGGAAAGGTGAACCAAGGAGAGGCTCAGGCCTGAATTGTTAGGAAATAATTTAAAGGGAGCAGGTCCATCAAGCAGTCTCTCTTATGGAAATGCCTCATTGAAGGGAAGGGCAGGGAGGCAGGGCTGTGCATTCTTTGACTAAGAGGTATGGTCTCCCCCCCCATCCCCACCCCACCCCCATCAAATACAGAACAAAATATCTTTTGAAATCAGGTCATTTTGTAGACGTTCGTTCTCAATCGGCCTGGGCTGGGACCTTTTCCATGACATTCTCTGTTGGGGAACCTGGAGTTCAGGAGGAGGATGTGCTGGACACTCTGAGTCTAGGCTCTCTGTTTGCCTGGGAAGCCCAGCCCTCCTGTCCTCTTTGGTTCCTCATGCCACCTTCGTGTCCGCGTTGCCTTTAGTCAGGGTTGCTCGACCGACTGACATCTGGGATCTTGAAGACACAAACTGGTGAGTTAGCATCCTCATTCTGGGTGCGCATTGTTAATAAGTTTCAAGTCCCGTGGGAGACCTGGACCCATCCCTGTGTTTTGTTATGGCTCATTTGGCTATAATCAGGCAACGGTAACATAGACTGTTAAGAACTATGGCCAGAGGAAGAGACGAGAGGCCTGTAGATAAACTCTGGGAACTTTTACTTCCAAGCAAGATGGAATAAAATCGGCCAGGCTGAAACAAAACAGCTGGATGAGATGTATAAGACGGTGGGTGGGGCACTGGAGAGATGGTTCAGCAGTTAAGAGCAACTGGCTGCTCTTCCAGAGGACCTGAGTTTGATTCCTTGCACCCACACGATGGCTCATAACCACCAGGCTTGGGTGTGGTGCACAGACATGTAGGCAGGCAAAATACCCTGTACATGTAAAATAATAAAATATTTGAAACAATGGTTTGTTCAACGTTGACATTGAAATGAAGGGGGCTATGTTCCTTGAGAGATGAGAGTCAAATGAAACAAGCCCGTTGTCTGCCTCAGCTTTTTGTCTTAAGGTTGTCAAGGAGCTGGGCTGTCAGAGGGCTGTGCGGGCATCGGGTGAGGAGCTGGGCTCTCTAAGCCCTGAGCACAGGTAGAGTGAGGAGCAGTAGACAATCAGGTCCCTGACCAGAAGGTGGCGTGGTAGCACAGGCTTGTGATCTCAGCACTTAGAAGGCAGAGGCAAGTAGATCTCTGAGTTCAAGGCCAGCTTGGTCTACATAGTGAGTCCAGGATAGCCAGACTACACAGAGAAACCCTGTCTTGAAATAAACAACAGAGAGAGAGAGAGAGAGAGAGAGAGAGAGAGAGAGAGAGAGAGAGAGAGAGAGAGAAACACAAAACAAAACAAAAAGCCCCACAAAACAACACCCCCCCCAAAAAAAAGAGTCCAGTGTTACTTGTGTTTTACTGCAACACTAATGAGCCTATGGCTGGGAGGAAACTACCTGAGGCCCAGGAATGAACACTCACCACCCGGAGAGAAGAGGATCTGGAGGCACAGGGCTGGGGTGCTGCCTGTTCTGAGCAGCTGGATGAGAAGACGTAGCAATTTACAAGGCACTGGGCAGAGTGCTCAGCACGGCTGCTATGGCTTGGGGTTTCAGGTTGCCCAAATGACCATGTAATGGTAAAGGCTTGGTCCCTGAAGAGGGAGTTTACTATGTGGTAGCCACCACATTGCTCACCATAGACCCAAAGCACTGGGACCAACCAACAGGCACCAAAACCTCCCAAACCTTTTTTTGCTTTGTAAGCTGATCGTCTTTTATTTGTTACAGTAGTGGAAAGCTGACTGACATGGAGGTCTTGTCTCAGAAATAGCTGTAGTAATGAGCCTTAGGCTGAGTACTGTTGTTTCACAAACCCTGAAAACAGACCCCTAAAGGATGAGACTGGTTCTAAGTACTTCAGCTGCATGCTCAACAAAGCTTAAGAATGTGTACATGCACACACACACACACACACACACACACACACACACACACACACAAATATCCAGCATTCAGGGATTGAAACTCAGTTTGATGTCCATTTACAAATTACCAGCCATGCAAAGAGGCAGGAAAATGTGGCCCACGAGAAAGAGGGAAATTATTCAATTAACACTGAAATAGAACGGATACAGATGTTGGAGTTAGCAGACAAGGACATTAAATAAAACGACTGCATTCCATGTTTTAAAAGTTAACTCAAGGCATGGAAGACACACAAAGGCACAAGTCAAGATACTGCAAGTGAAGGCTGCACACTTTGAGTTGAAAAGTTACATTGGATAGAGCTAATAGGAGATTCTAATTTGCAGGATGAAAGAACGGTAAACTTGACATAGTGATAGAAGCCAGGCCAAAAGAAACGGCACAAACAGTATAAAAAGCAAGGCAGTAAGAACACACAGGTTAAAAAAAAAAAAAGAACACACAGGTGAGCTGAGCTGCAGAGAGAGACCCCAGCCTTTCCACAGCTGTTCTAGGCTTCTATAGAATGGGCTAGAAATATTCTAGGTATATTTGAAGAAACAGTGACCAAAACATAACGTGAACTATGAATCCACACACCCAAGAAGCTCAGTGAATTTCAAGCACAAAAAAGCAGTAGATAACATCTTTCAAAATACTCAAAGGGCTTTTAGTCCAGAATTTAAAGATAGGGCTTTTTTCTTTTTGTTTTTTGAGACAGGGTTTCTCTGTGTAGCTCTGGCTGCCCTGGAACTCTCTTTGTAGACCAGGCTGGCCACGAACTGACAGATCCTCCTGCCTCTGCCTCCCAAGTGCTGGGATTCCCACTGCCCAGGAGGGGAAAAAATGTTTATTTACTTACGTATTTATTTTATGTGTGTCTTAGTTACCTTTTTGCTACTGTGGCAAATTACTATGTCCTAAAGCAATGTATAAAAGGAAGTATTTAAATTTGGCTTGTGACTCCAAAGAGTTAGAGTCCGTTACAGCATTTAGACAAGGAAATGATGAGAGTCCCATATACACCCTATCAGAAATTCGAAGAAAGAATATTTCTGCCTTAATCCAGATGGCTTGTGCTGTGGTGATGACAATATCAAAACCAAGCAAAGGTGACACAGGAAAAGAAAGCTACAGGCCCATATTCTTCATGAATGGAGACAGGACATTTCTTTTTAAAGGATGCTTTAAAGTTGAAACCAATGGAGGGTGAGCCTTGACCAGGTCGATTAGCATCTGTGGTTCTATGAGTGAGACATGCCCCCAATGGATGCAGGAATTCGGACACTTGGTCTACAGTCAGAGGCTACATTTAGGAAGGTCCTGGGGAGGTGCAGCCTGGATGGTGGAAGTATGTCCCTGAGGCTGGACTTTAGTGTTAAAAACCTTGCCCCGTTTCCATGTTGCTCCTTGCTTTGTGCTTGTGGTTACAGATGTGATCTCTCTGCCTCCTGCTTCTGTCTCCCCACCATGATGGACCCTTATCTCGTTGGGACTGTAAGCCAAAAAAACCTTTCTTTCACGCATTGCTTTGGGTCATGGTGTTCTATCCCAGCAACAGAAAAGTAGCTAACATGGCATCCTGCTGGGTTATTCATCCCATTCAAAACCCAGGAAAGAGGTGCTGGAGAGTTGGCTCAGCAGGTGAAGGGGCAAATGGCTCACACACAGTACATGGGTGCAGTTCCCTTACCCATCTCGTGAAACTCACAACCAAACCACCTATATCTTCAGCTCCAGGGATCCAGCACCCTCTTCTGGCCTTTAATGGTATCTACATATATGTGCACATACACACCAACAGACAAACATACATGAAATTTAAAAATAAAGTGAGTCTTAAAATATAGGGAAGAAATCATCCATTTATCTCAATAGACACAGAGTGTCCTCCTTGACCACAAAAACCCACTGGTAACTGTCCTTTAATAACAACAAGTCAGAGGACACCTGCCAGGTCAAGAGCAAGGGCTGGATCTCTCTCTCTCTCTCTCTCTCTCTCTCTCTCTCTCTCTCTCTGTTTTTATTCAGGACCATCTAGGAGGTTTCAGATCTCATATGCACTTGGGTATAAAGGAAATAAAGCAGTTGGAATAGTTTTATTTGTAGTATACATGCTTGTCTATGTAGGAACATGATTCATCTAGAAAACAGACTTTACAACTAATAATAATGTTGAGCTGGGTTGCAGAACCCACTGTGTTTACAGACTAGTGAGGAACTAACACCAAAACACCACTTAATAGCATATGGCTTAGAATGATGTCTCAAGCTGAGAGACAGGTGTGTATGCTCTCCATATATGGCGAAACCACACTTTCTGGAAGTTTGGAGAATGGTTCTACAAGGATCACTACCGGAAGTTGGGTTGGAGCCATTGACGAACCCTGCACAAAACAAACCAACCTTGACTTGTTACTTGATACATACAGCACTGAACACGAGGTCACAGGCCTAGATGCCAAATGCACAAACTATCAAAAATTCTTGAATAAATCAGTGGGACATCTTTGTGACCTTGAGGTAAGCAAATCTTTCTTACAGGTAACACTAAAGTCATGATCCCTAAGAAAGAGAGAGAGAGAGAGAGAGAGAGAGAGAGAGAGAGAGAGAGAGAGAACCAACCAAATGACGTTGATTTTTATGAGAACAAGAAGCACTCAGAGGAAGGATAGCAAGTTACCAAGAAGAGACTCGATAATCTTAGAGCATATATAGGGGGACGAGGTCTCCCTCAATCACAGACATAGGGGAGGGGAGAAGGGGGGAAGTGGGAGGGAGGGAAGAATGGGAGGAAACAGGGGAAGGGCTAACAATCAAGATGTAATATGAACAAATTAATAAAAAAAATGGTAAAAAAAAAAAAAAAAAGAAGCAACCTCTTTGAAAGATGGAAGGGAAGGAAGGCGAGACCAAGTAGAGACATTCGTAATCAGACAGCAGCGGAAACAAACGTTCTTCGAATGGATTTCCAAAGCTCTCAACATTCAATGACCAAATGAAAAGATAAGGCGACAGAAAATGACAAGCAAGGTGAGGTGGCCTGCCACAAATGCACGACCAGCACCCGTGTGAAAGGATGTGCGTGGTGTGTGCATCAGAAGTCTTAGCACTGATGGGCAGAGGTGGAGGGTCCCTGGAACCAATGGGTTGGTGCACTCCAGGTTCAGGGAGAGATCCTGCCTCAAAACAACAAGGCTGAGTGTGAATAAGGAAGACATCTGGTGTTGACTTCTGGCCTCTACACACAGATGTACATTTGTGCACACACACATATGCACACACTCACAGGGACACACTTACCCAAGAAGGAAATTGGGAAATGCTTTCATTAAGCGAATAGGTGAAAAGTTGAAAAGTGGCGGTCCTCAGGGATGCAAACTTGTATCACAGCTAGCTACTGGGGATCATTTAGTTAGTGCCTTAAATAAAACCTACGTGATTTACCAAGTGTTGGTGAGGATGTGGACAAGCAAGAACTCTTTTATACTACAGAGGCAAAAAAAAACAAAAACAAAAACAAAAACAAAACAAAACAAAAAAACCACTTTGTTATGTTCTGAGAAGTTTAGACACACACCTATTACACAACTCAGCCATTCGGGTCCCAGTATTTACCAAGACGGGTGAAAGTATATGTTCATCTAAAGCTTGGTGCATGAATGTTCAAGCTGCTTGATGTTTAATATGTCAACAATCCACCGAGGTAAATGAATAAACTGCAGCTCGTCCAGGAAATGCAATATCACTTAGCAAAACAAGGGACTGAACGGCTGAGTGTCAAACCACGTGACTCAAAGCCTCTGCAGCTGCAAACACTGGGAGTAAACTATCGGATCAGAAATCTCTCAGCGGTTGTGGTATTTGGGACAAAGGATGGGAGAGATAACAGGACATCAGGAGGAATCTCGGGGGGGGGGGGTGGGGGGGGGTGGGGTGGGGTGAGGACAGGTGCGCTGACCTCACCGTGGTTTCACAGAGGCGTGTAAGAGCGTCAAGACTTAGCTCACTGTGCAGTTAAGTGTGTCACTTGTCGTGCATAAAACATACCTTAATAGACTTGTTTGAACCAAAAGGAAGAAGGGAGTGGGGGTAAGGAAGAGTGCCCAAAATGGAGGGACCAACTTGGACAGATGCTGGTTCCACCAAGTAGGCCTGGCTGAAGAACAGGGACATGAAGTGCGGATGGGACACTCGAGTATTACCGTCCCTGTAGCCAGTTTCTAATACATTCCATGCCCCAAGACCCCCCTGACAGGGCCCGCTATGGCTGCCTCTATGATCCTGGAACACTCAGTCTCCCCCTACAGATGTTCAAACGAGCCCCATGGTGTGAGTCTGAAGCTCTGGATGCTGAGGCCTGAAAGAAAGAGAAGGTATTTAAAAAAAAATATTTATTTATTTATTGTATATGAATGCTTTATCTGCAGAAGAGGGCATCAGATCACATTATAGATGGTTGTGAGCCACCATGTGGTTGCTGGGAATTGAACTCAGGACCTCTGGAAGAGCAGCCAGTGCTCCTAACCTCTGAGCCATCTCTCCAGCCCAGAGAAGGTATTTTTAAGGTTCAAGAAAATGAGCCCCAAACCTCCCTGCAGCCCAGTGTTGAGTCACAAAAGCCAGTGTGTCTACGAGTTGTTTTCAGACACAGTTCTCTTGAACTAGGCATCAAATACACACCTTACATCGTCCGACGGGGCTTTCTGCAGCCATTCAATGTCCAAAGGCCATGGGGCTGGGAGGTGGCTCAGAGGGTAAAGAGTGCGCCACACACGCATGAGGACCCGAGTTCAGAGATCTAGCACCTGTGTAGTAAGCTGGGCATGGTGGCACCTGTCTGTAATCCCAGTGCTGGGGAGGCAAAGGCAGGCACAGGCCTGGATTTCCAGGGCCAGGCAACAACTGCTGAATTCATTCATGAGTTACAGGTTCAGCCAAACCCCTGTCTCGAAATGTAAGACGGAGAGTGGTTGAGGAAGAAACATGCTTCTGCACAGGACTCTGTCTGTCTGTCTGTCTGTCTGTCTGTCTGTCTGTCTCTCACTCACTCACTCACTCACTCACTCACTCACTCACTCACTCACAGTCAAACAAAAGCAAAGTCCAAATGCTGGAGATGGAGGTAGAATTTGTACACAGTTCATTTATTCGGAGTAGGAGTAGCTTGAAGGGTCCTAGGGACCCACACTCCTAAAGGCAAAGCCCAAGAGGCTGGGTCAGCCCATCATCTGCTGAACTGGACTCCTGCAAATTGGCTTTTGGTGAAACCCGTTTCTGTAGCTCAGTCTGCAGACTGCAAAGCACTTTTCTGCTTCTCCTGGGAAAGTGGACATGGCTTGGTGCGGTTTTCCCAGAGAGAGCAGATGTTGCTCACAGTCCAGTGCTGAAGCCGGAAGTTGCGTTTGTAGGGAGTGATGGGTGTGGGGTGGGATCTGGAGCACAGCAAAGGCTCAAGCCCCTGAAGTCAGAGAAGAAAAAGGACGACACAGAGCTGTCCAAGAGGGTGGGGCCGGAAGTGGGTTGTGAATGCTGCCTTTTGGGGAAAATCCGATGGCATGGGCTTGCAAGGTGAACTCAGATTTGGATTAAGGTAGGAGAAGAAATTTCCAGCGCACGCTATGTTGTGTGACATTCAGCTGCAAGCATGACTTGCTTTGAAATGACCCCCCTGACGTCAAAATCACCCTGGACAGGGTAAGTACAACATGGTTGATGGGGTTCACATGTTTGCCGGGGTAGATGCTTGTTTTGTGCATTTGGAGCTTTCCGTCCTGGATACTTGTGTGCTTGTGTGTTTAAAACACACAAATAAATACAACTACTTTCCCTTTTAATGGGAAGATGAGCCTCTGCTTAGACAGTAGCTTGAGGACAGAGGGGGTCTCTTAAGAGATATAAGCCACAAGGTGTTCAGCCGTCAGCTGTCGGGGACCTGCTCAGGAGCCCTGAGTGTTCCTATCAGGCCATGGGCTTTACTGGACACGGGCCAGGGGCGGAAAGAATCGGAGAGCATTGCAAGGTGCCAGGCGCACCTGAGCAGCTGGGCAGGTGTGACAGCTGCCCGGCCTGCGTGGAGCTGGCTGTGCCCACCCGTCCCCATCTCGCCTCCCGCTCCTAGCTCCCCACCTTCCCGGCTAGCTCAGGTGTGGTGCATCTGTGGCCTGTTGGCAGCTCTCATGCCTGCAGTGCTAGGGAGCTGTCAGGTTAAAAGCTGGCTTGCTCGACTTGATCCCACATGTGAGCTGTTTTATTTCCCCTCTCTCCCTTACACACAGCTTCGGTGTGCTTTTATAAATATTTCACTAGCCTTGCTAAAGTCTATTTCATCTCTCTCTTAAATTTATTAAATATAAATGCAGCGACAACTCTACCATAAGTCTCTCTTTGCTGTCAAAATTCTCGGGCTCCCGTGGAAGTAAATAGAATTTGCTTTGTTTACCATGGGTAGCTCAGAATCCTGTCTGCTTAACAGGTTCCTCCCAGGCTCCCCAAAAACCTCCCTATTTTTGTTTTAGGGGTTGTTCCAGCCCTGCATAGGGTACAGGAACCTGGTCCTATTTTGAAGATAGCGTGCCAAAGGACTTACTAGGGCCTTTTGTCTGAGATGTGGGATGGGAGTTCCCAGGCTCATCAACCCCTTCACTGTCTCTTCTGTCAGCAACTATGGCTGCCTATTGTTACCAATGAGACTTGATCAACCCAAAGGCCCATCTGGGCAGAGTTCTGCCCTCACCTCTCTTTTGAAATAGAGGGCCCATTTGTCATAGCAGGAGACCTGGCCACAAAAGACACAGATTCACCCCCCCCCCCATGAAATGACTGGGACACCCTTTCCTACCCCTCCACATTTCTAGAGCCAAGAGAACAAGGGGCAAGGCAGGAATTCCAGCCCCCCAAAAACAACCTCCAAGCACCACCCCCAAACCCCCTGCCACTTCCTTTGTTTTTTGTTAATTACAAAATAAACACAACCGTGCTCACCGACTGTGGAAAGAGATGTCTGCCAGCTGGGGACCAGCAGGCACTGGGCAGACTGTCATGCCTTCTGGCTTTTGCCCTCTGTCCAACACATGCGATTTCACAGAGGAGCCAGGGAGCAGAGAGTGGGGTTGGGAGGACCCAGCTTAGGGAGTGCAAGTGAGTATGGTCCTACTGTATTTGCCCCCGAGGCTCTGAGAATGTTTTTCTCTTCCTCAAAAAGAAAGGGGCTCTTTTTTCACATTAAAAGAGATGGATGTAGAAAGTACTGGATTTCCGTCATAAGTAAATATCAGAGCATAAAGTTTAGGCCCAGACTCAGGCTCCTAAAGGTCTTCCCTCAAATGTGCAGAGCTTCAGCGCGGTGGTTACAAAGGCCTGATCATAAGAAGTGGATTTAAATGTTTATGTTAAATGTTTGGAATCAGGGGCTGGGTGTGGTGGTGCACACCTTTAATCCCAGCACTTGGGAGGCAGAGGCAGGCGGATCGCTGTGAGTTCGAGGCCAGCCTGGTCTACAAAGTGAGTCCAGGCATGGCTACATACAGAGAAACCCTGTCTTGAAAAACCAAACCAAACCAAAAAAAAAAAGTTTGGAATCAGCTTCTGAATGCACCCAAGGGACACAGGTTAGTGTTATTTGTTAGAGCCCAAATCCCACAGCTCGCGGGCTTCCTGGGCCTCTGGGTCCATTCTGCAGGCTCTGGACTCACCAAGTGTCTGCTTCACTGTCCCCCACAGACATGCTTGGAGGTAAGGAAGGACAGGTTCTGGGCCCGAAAACAGGGAGCCCCCTCCCCATGCCGTGTAGTAAGCCTGACTCAGCTCACATTGAGCGAGAGTTCAAGAAAATCATTTTGTTTTAAAATGCGAAAAATGTATTCGTACTCTTGAAATGACTAATTTAGATTTTACAGTTTTCTTTCCATATTCTAGACTCACCAGCTCCTTCAAAATGATTTCAAGCTGTTTAATGGTTTCGGGGGAGGACCATATGAGGGCAAACTGACTCCCTGTGCTTAAAAAAACAACAGAGCCACAGAGGAGTAAGTTTCTGAGGCCTCTTTCCACCCACTTCCATGTTGACCCCCAAAAGCTGGCTGGTAGTGTGGGCGGCTGAGAGTCCCCAGAGGGAAGTGACAGGACAGTGAAGGCTCCCCGTGTTAGTCACAGGACGGCTCTCTGGCGTGGGGCTGCAGTTTCCTGTCACTGTTGGGAGTGGAGCTATTTCGGGACTGCACTGCTCCCCTCTGGCTTGGTGAGGGCGGGTGGGAAAGAGGCGGGCAGGGAAGGCACAGCGTCTTGGCTTCTGCCAGGTGTTTTCAAGGCAAGCCATTCCTCTGATTCTGCTGCCCACTGCTGGTGGACTGCGTTTGTCAAGGTGGCGGCACTCTTTGGTGGGTGTTTAATTCACTTTCTTCTCGGGATTAAACACACAGCAACAAGCAGACTCTGCCACATACTGCATTCTACTCAAGGTCTCCATGTGCCACTGCATAAGGTTTGCTGAAGTGAAAATAAAATTTCTGGGTTCTTTAGGATTTCATGGGTTTTGAGAATTGAATATCCTTTGTTATTTGAGCATTTTGCTTGAGGAAGACGAATGTGGTAAATAAAGGCAGACTGTCTGTCTGTGTGTCTGCCTGCCTGTCTGCCTGTCTGTCTGTCTCTCTATCTGCCTGCCTGTCTGCCTGTCTGTCTGTCTGCCTGCCTGTCTGCCTGTCTGTCTGTCTCTCTATCTGCCTGCCTGTCTGCCTGCCTGCCTGCCTGCCTGTCAGTCTGTCTGCCTGCCTGCCTGCCTGCCTGCCTGTCTGCCTGTCAGTCTGCCTGCCTGCCTGCCTGCCTGCCTGTCTGTCTGTCTCTCTATCTGCCTGCCTGTCTGCCTGCCTGCCTGCCTGCCTGTCAGTCTGCCTGCCTGCCTGTCTGCCTGCCTGCCTGCCTGTCTGCCTGCCTGCCTGCCTGCCTGTCAGTCTGTCTGCCTGTCTGCCTGCCTGCCTGCCTGCCTGCCTGCCTGCCTGCCTGATTGTTTTTTTTCAATCTCCCTCAGGCTATACTCTCTCAGCTGATCCCGAGTGTGTTGAGTGTGGACTTGTGCCCAGTACTGTAACTATACACAGTGCTCACCTGTGCATCACCCCATTGCTCTGCAGCTCCTCTGGGAGGGTGGGGCTGTCAGTAGGATGCAAATGGGTGCCTCAATTTCTCACCTGAGGCTGAGGAGATGGGAGAAGAAAAGCTACTGTCCAGGCTGCAGGGTGAGTCTCTGAGGTTTGGGCTGCCTCCTCCCATACCTCACACCACCAGCCCCGAGATTCCATTTCCCTGTGAAGGTCCGCTAGGGCCTTGGTCAGTTTTTGTCCCCCCACCCCACCTCAAGCCCCTCCACCTATGGCTTCTATGTGCCATGGGACGTTAGTGAGTCAGGGTATAGGCTCCCAGTGACAAGAGGATTTTTCCTTAGGGGACATTGGGAAGTGTCTAGAAACCGTGCCTGCTGCTCTCCACTGGGGATTGGTTCTTGGCATCAATTGAACAGAGCTTGTTAAATATCCTCCAAGCTATGGGACCCCCTGTCTCCCACAGATCCCCATGTTGGGTTAGTAGTGCCAGGTTATGAGGCTGTAATCCGGGAGATTTAATTTCATGTGGCTGCTCACCCAGCCACAGTTTCTACCTGCGCTCTGCTTACAGACCACAACACACAGACACACAGCAAAGGGTTACCCAGTCCTTGCTGCAGGCAGGGCTCTGGCCAAGCCTGCCCACCTCAGGGATCACATTATACTTGTAAAGCATATGATGAAAGGGACAATCTGTAACAGATAAGAGTGTCAGGGTTCGGTCCACTTTTGGGTAAGGAACCAGAGCCTTTTGAGCAGTGCTCTGACATCACCCACTAGCTGTGGGCTCTACCCTGGTGTGTTTTGGTGGAGGGCAAGGCCCTGACATCCACTTACGTCAAAGGAGAGCCACCAGCATCTAGGTTTGCAGGTGCACCCTCCCTCCTTAGCATTTTTAACCTCTTAAGTCCCAGCAGGATTTGACCTCTCCAGTAGGAAACATATTATTTTACCATGCTGTAACACTCTAAATTAAGGCGGTCTCACATAAAGTTCTGAATTCTAATTTTCACTGAACATCAGGAAGTCTTGTCATGCGAGGCTGGTCTTGCTGAGAAGGGGTGGCCTCTTTTGCACAAGATGTCCCCAGGACCCTCTGCTATTCAGTTTGAGGCAAATCTCCTCAGGAATCACAGGGCAAACTTCTCAATGAAAACTAACGGGAACCAATTCCCCCCCCCCCCCTTTCTTCGACACCCTGCCCTTCTAGCTGACTCTGAGGTCCCCTGCTCAGGCACACATCATCTGCTTCTCCAGGTGGCTGTGGGTTTTGTGGGTGATTTGCTGTAGGGGGCCAGCCCCCGACAGCGGGGTGAGGACTGTTGGCAGGCTTTTGAGCGAGTGCTTCCAATGGTACGAGGGAGCAGCTTCGTCACGCGGTGGAGAGTGACCCATATTTCCTAACATGATTTCCCTGCTGTAACTCAAATTGAGTTCATGTTATTCTAATGATATCAGTTGACCTTGAGAATTAGACCAAGAAGCCTGAGGTTATTCTTCCAGCTTCCATTGCAGAGTCTTGAGCTGTGCTTGGAAACACCATCGGCTCCTCGTGGCCCTCGGTGGGCAGGGGGAAAATAGAAAACAAAGATTCTGACCTGCTCTTATTTCAAGAAAATGCATCTGGGCGGCTGCAGGACCATAGGAGGTTTTCCTCCCTCTCATTAGGTTCTGCGCCTGCCTGGTGCACAGCTGGGGTGGTCTCGGCATCCACACTGCCTGGGCCTTGTCTGCTCACTGGTGAAGTCCAAGCCCTTCAGTCTGGTCACTGTTTACACCCTGACCCTTCTTGTCCTCATAAACCCCCACCCCCACCCCCCGCCATGCATAGCACAGTGTAACTGCCTGCCTGCTTCGGCCCACACACTGTTCCCTCCATGCCTTCATTTCGTGGTCCTCCACAAAACCAGCCCATCACTTCTCCCATCCTCTCTGTTCAAGGCCACATCACCCTCCTCTTGTGCCCGCTTACCTTCCACGTGCATTGTGGGGCTCAGGCTACTAAGGATGTTGAGATTGCAGCTGGGAGGGAGGCAGCTGATAGAGCTCCCATTGCAGGGGAGAGGGAGGAAGCCAGACTGCGGCTGGAGGGTAGCAAGGAAGCTTCTGTGATGTAAGCCTTGAGGGGCTTAGCAGTGTGAGTGGCTTTGGGAAAGAGCCCTGAGGAGGATGCCTGAGACCAGAACCGAGAGAGAGGGAAGGTCTGTGGAGAAGCTGGCGGAAAGGCATTTAGTTCCTGATCTCTGAGGGGAAAAGGGCTTAGGGACCAACCTGGAGCGTGCTCTACAAAGTGTCCCGTGGCTAAAGGGAGCAGAAGTGCCAGGTAGAAAAGGCTCAAATGTAACCCAGGAGGTCAGGACGCAGCACAGATGGCTAGATTCAAGTTCCCCTCAGATGGCCATGTGACCTTGTCAAGTTGTGTGAGTTTCCTGTACCTCAGATTCCTTGTCCAGAAGGGAGAAACGCGAGAAGTCAGCCCCTCACGCTGGTGAAATGCTTATAACCATTCGCACATTGAGTCATGGCTGGCTTCGATTTTCCCAAACTGTAACCAGATCTAAGCACAACAGCAAGCAGTATCCACTCCTTCCTGGAACGGAACCAAATAAAGAGCTCTGATATGAAGCTCGGGTGATGGAAATGCCTGCCTGTGGCCACCGCGTCGCAGGCTGCCTGGTTGCTGAGCCGGTGAAGAACACCTTGTTTAGGGCTCCCCAACCCTCCATGCCAGGCAGGCAGAACCATTGAGAGGAGCTCCAGGTGCATCCCACTCCTCAGGGAATCCCAGCGCTCAAGGGAGAAGTGAGCGTTTTAGCCAGCCAGGCAGAGGGCAAGATAAGCTGGCTACAGCGGGGCCTGAGTCTGCGCCTTTGCTGAGCAGGAATGCAGAATTCAGACCTGGAAGCCACGGTCCCCCATCCCTGGAGGTGTCAGCTCAGCTCATTTGGAAGATACACCTCTCCCAGAACAAAAGAACAGGCAGACTCAGGGAGGAGAGACTTCCTGTGGCAAAGGAGGGTACTGGGATCACAGGGGAGGGGGGGACAGAGAGGAACGGAACTGAGAGACCAGAAGGGAGAGAGCAAGAGGACAGATGAGGAATAAGACCCCCTGGGCAGGACAGACACATGGAAAGAATCTGAGAACAAAGGACAGCTTCCCCCCTCCAAGTGTCCCGTTCACCCCCCCACCTCCCCCACCCCCACCTAGGAAAAAAACAGTGAAGGAGGTGGAAGCCAGACAAGGACCAGTGCTGAGCCCAATCCCATGGTGGGGTCTTCCCAGCTCACCCACTTTGCCTCCATGTGCCTAAAGTGGTTCTAGGATAAAGTTCCTCCTCTCATTGCCACTTCTAGCACCCGAGGCAGCACTTGCACAGACATGGTTTGTGTGTACTTACATACACTCTCACACACCCAAACACTTGTTCACAAATCACACTTCGACAGACACACACATTCACTCACATGTGCATGCTCTCATCTTCACGACTTATACCTGATTCACTCTCATATTGATACACACGCATTCACATATATATTTACTCACACTCATCTACTCATGTACACAATCACACACACGTACATTCACTCAACTTGCATTAGTCTCACACATACACTTATGCACACAGCACTAGAATACACATATGCGTACTCACAATCACACACTGACATATATATATGCATCCACTCACAATTCACACCCAGTTGGCCCTCACATTGATACATACACACACCCATACACATTCAGTTACACACTCTCACACATCCACTCACAACTCATACATACATTGATGCATGCACACCCACACTCACTTTCACACACTCACGCACATTCATTCAACCTACATATGTACACTTTTACACATGTTCATTCATCCACCCAGTCAGCCACATATCTGCACACATATTCACACAGATATATAATGTTACACATTTTCATTCACAGATATACACTCATCCACACTCACCCACACTCATGCACATTCTCACACATATACTCTCAAACATATTTATAAATACACTCATATCTACTCTCACACATGTGCAGTCACATGTATCACACGTTCATACACATATATGCTCTCACACATTTATTCCCACACACATGCATACACACACACACACCCAAGAAGCCAAATGTACAACTCTGTCTTCTAGAATAGTGGTTCTCAACCTTCCTAACGCTGTGATCCTTTAATATATTTCCTCATGCTGTGGTGACCCCCCAACAATAAAATTACTTCGTTGCTGCTCCATAACTGTAATTTTGTTTCTGCATTGAATCATAATGGAAATATACGATATGCAGGATATCTGATATGTGACCTCAAAGGGGTCGTGACCCACCAGTTGAGATCCTGTGATCTAGAACCTGGCACCCCTTCTCTTGGGTGTCATATTCCCTTTGGTCCACCCCATCTGCATTTGGGAAGTTTGCTTTGAGTGTGGAGACAGATTCTTCCTCGGTGGGGGGAAGTGGAGGGAGCTGGATCTTTCTGTGAGCCTTTGCTGCCCCTGCCCTCCAGCCAGTGTGCATCCTTGCCCTCAGTGGCAGTCCCTGGGATGACCCCACTGCCACTGAGGATGTTTCTCCCTTGGAATGGTTGTGGCCAATTTGCCTGGAGGCATGGTCCCCTGGTAATCCCAGAGCCTGGGCTAGGCAGGGCGACTTGCTCTTGCTCTGGGAAAGCTGAGGCTCTGGACTTTGCTCTCTCCTTTTCCCTCCAAGGCAGGTTTCTCTCTCTGGCATGACCTCCAGTGGCCTGGCTTCTCATCCTGCCTGTCACCCTGACTGTACGGTGCAGAGCTGGGCTGGCTCAGGGAAAATGGGACAACAGTGACTCTGCTTGTCAGGCAGTCTCACAGCTTTGCAGAAGAGCTACTTTCCTCAGTCTTGGCTATGGTGCCACCACGACACAGGGGTGCACCTGCTGGCCCACTGTATAGTGCAGCAAGCAGGCTCACAAAGCTGTCACCCAGACAAGCCTGAGCTCCTCAGAAATGCATCATGGTGACTTGTGTCCATGACAATCTATCCTCAATATACCTGTAGGAGAGCCACATAGCTGCAGCACCTTCTTTCCAGCTGCTGTGCTATTCCAGGGGTGGCTCAGTGGTAGAGGTTTGCCTGGCATGTGTCAGACCCTAGCTTCCATCCCCAGCACTGACACACACACACACACACACACACACACACACACACACACACATTGTCAAGATGTGCTCATAACCAGTATTGTTTCTGGATCTACAAACCACTAGCAGAATAGAAAAAGTTGTTTTCTATTTGGAGAAAAGGGTGTTGAGGCCTATGTAGGTTAACTCTTGGAGTGGAAGCAAAATCCTGGTCTTCAAGAAACTTCTGTGTGTAATCCCTTGGAAGCACCTTGTCTCAAGAGACAATTCCCTCTGTGATGCAGATACCAGCCTGCTTGGCCCCCAAATGTGTTTTTTCTTTTCTCCTCACAAACTTCTAAAAAACCTCTTGATGCCCAAACCTATCTGGAGCCTCCATGGTGGAGATAAGGTGGCTTTTGTGTCAGGACTGACTTTAACTTTTTTCCCTTTTTGCTACAGTTTGACTATGGTTTGGCTGCCCCAGGCCCATTGTAACTGACACTTTGGCCAGAGTGCTAGCAATAGGAGGTGGCCTAACATTGAGAGATGGGGTCTGGTGTGGATTCTGCCCTTGAGATGAGGCTTTCCAGATGTGGCTGTCTGGCTCTTGTGCTCATTCCTACTGTTGAGATCCACCACAGTGTGACCAGATGTTGGAGCTGAGTGGGTGCAGGAACCTCACCCTTGAACCTCCAAAACAGCTAAACAAACCTCCTTCTTCTGAAGGTTCGGGCATCTCAATATAGAGACAAAACCATGGTCCACAGTGTTTTCTCATTGGCTGCAGGCTCCACAGGGCAAGGGATGTGTCTGTGTTGTTTAGCAAGTCTTCCTGAAGCTTTGTACCTGCAGCCCACTGTGCAGTCCTCTCTCCACCCACCCTGCCACACCTTGCTGGTTCCGTGTGGCTGTTGATGTCTCACAGTGGCAGGCTGCCTCCTCAGCTCTTCCCTGCACCCAGACCGTATCCTGTTGTCCTAGCTTTCTTTCTGTTGCTGTAATAACCAGCACAAACAAAAGCAACTCGGGAGGAAAGGGTTTATTCTGGCTTGTGCTTTACAGTCTGCAATCACGGGAAAACAGGGTAAAAGCTTGAGCCTCTTAGGCAGGAACCTGGAGGCGGAAACGGAAGTAGAGTGTTGCTCACTAGCTTGCTTCTCCTGCCTCTTACTCAGCTGGTTTTGTTAGACAATCCAGGACCAACCACCTGCTCAGAGGTGGTACCTTCCACAGTGAGCTGGGTCCTTCCACAGCGACCAACAATCCAGAGAACGGGGCTGGAGGGATGCTCAGTGGTTAAGAGCACTTGTTCTTGCAGAGGCCCTGGGTTTGGTTCCCAGCACCCACATGGTGGCTCACTACTGTCTGAGACTCCAATTCCAGAGAATCCAGCATCCTTTTCTGACCCCCATGGGTATCAGGCTCTCCCATGGTGCGTGCACACACACACACACACACACACACACACACACACACACACACCCATACACAGGCAAAACACTCATACACATAAAGTAAATAAATCTAAAAAATAATATGTAGATGGGGGCTGGGGAGAGCCAAGGCTCTGCCATGTCTAACTATGATGTCATTGAAAAGAGAGAGCCATGAGGGAGAGGCAAATATGATCAAAACATTTTATGGATTATTAAAGAACTAATAACAACAAAAACAAAGAAGATAAAATCACTTGGTGTGTTGGCTAGTTTTTATGTCTTAATTGAGCTGTCTTAATTGAGAACACACCTTAATAGGATTGGTCTGTAGAGCATTTTTCTTGACTGATGATTGACATGGGAGGGCCCAGCTCATTGTTAGCAGTGCCACCCCTAGACTAGCAGCCCTGAATGGTATAAGAAAGCAGGCTGAACAAGCCACGGGAGCAAGCCAGTAAGCAGCACTCCTCTATGGACTTTGCATCAGCCTCTGCCTCCAGGTTTCTGCCCTCACTTTCCTCAATAAGTAATAAATAGACTTTTAGGTGGACCCAGAGGCTGAAGTAAACCCTTTCCTCCCCAGACTTCTTTTGGTCACGATGTTTTATCACAGCAACAGAAACCTAAGAATACACTTACCTGCTCTGGACCATGCTTGGCCTATGCAGTCCTGGACCATCCCTGGCACCCATCACTTGTCCACACTCCTTGCTCATCTTGCTTGGCTCACTTAGTCCCTTCTTTGTGCTCCTAAGCACCATGCAGGCCGAGCTCTCTCTACGTAGGTTGCTGCCACAAGAAGAAAGGAACAGAAAAGAAAGGATCCAGGTACCTTGTAGCTGCACCTACAGATGACGATAAACAAGGTCTGACTCTGATGGGCGTGGGCCAGATTGGCTCCACCCTGCAGCAGTTGAGATAATGTTCCGCTGGGTCCCTTTGTCTGCACCACCATCCTAGATGAGTAAGTTCGCTAGAAGAAAGTGATGGGGACACCAGTCAGTTATCTTAACACCCTACGACCTATGTGGGGTCAGGCACATACTTGGGCTTTGGGCCCCACTGATAGGCTGGTGGGTGAGTGAGAGTCTCTTTCAGGGCACTGCTGCTCAGCAGCCAGCTGCAGGCCTATTAGTGGGGTGACCAGGGACATCTGACCAAAAAAGTCTCTTCCTAAGGTCTTTATCCCCAATGGGAAGTGGATTAGGCCTGTGTAGTCCTTGCTCTCCTGAGTTCCTACCATTGGAAGCAAAATGTGGTGTAGTGTGATGTGGAAACGTCTCAGGCAGATTTCCTCTGGGCATACAAAGACAGAGAATTCGATTCTTGCCATCTAGAAAATTAAAAAAAAAAACTATTCCCAACATCAATAAACAAGCAAGACAAAACAAATAAAAACACAGAGCAAAGGAAAACAAACAAGACAAGATAAAAGAAAACAGACCCCGACAGGCTAGTGTGCCCACAGAGCCCAGGGCCCGGAGCTCGGACATCAAGATGTCTCAGGGTGGGTGGTCTGGGTTTGGCTTAGCTCCTCTGCATGTTATAAAGTATGTATGTCCTGCTAGCTAGCTGAGAAAGGCTTTGCCGTAGTACACAGGGCAGCACACACTCTTCCAAAATGTATCAGATAAAGTGTGCAATGGCCAAGAGTTCAGAGGCAGGGGTGCCAGAGGTCAGGGAAGGCTCCCAAAGGAAACGGGGGGGGGGAGGGTCATGGGGGGAGGATGGTGAAGGAGGCATCAGGGAGTGGGGCAGAAGCAGGGAGGGTGTATCCTTGTGGGGTTGTTCCACTGGTGAGGCGTGGATGCTGGCGCCCTCCTTCCTGTCACCTACACATCAAACTCCTCTTTGCCTCTTTGAGTCGCTCTTTGAGTCCCCCTGAATGGTGAACTTCTGGGGAAGAGAATACGGTTTTCTCTAACAGTGAATTCTGAGTGTGAGGCACAGAGTGGGGTTCATAAAACATCGTGCACAGAGGAAGCCGAACTCCAGGTCATGAAATGACTGATCCAGATAGAACGGTTGGGTTGCACCTGGTCACCGGCTCAGATCAGCCGTTCTGACTGTTCCTGGCCTAGTTTGGAAGGGAGGGGCACAGGAATGGCAGTGCCAGGCAGGCTCACACCTGGCCTGACAGAACTGATGAAACACTCTGGGGTCCAGTCCAGACCACTGTCAGAAGACCACAATGACCAGTCCCTTTGGCCTTTGTGGGCCAGGTAGACTGAACTGAGAGCATCTGCGGTCCTTTGGGCAGCCCAAGCATGATGAGTGCTTTTGGAAATAGAAAATGGGGCCTTCCAAGAAGAACCCTAGCTAGGGGCATTAGGCATGGCATCCCCTGACCCCCTCCCCCTGGGAATTCTCACTGTTATACTTATCACGTTTGCACTTCTTATAGGTGAGGAGCCTATAGGGGTCAGCAGAGTGTGATCGTGATCCCTTCCTGAACTTGGAGGCAGCTCCTTCTTTTACAATGCAGGCTGAAAGTCAGGTGCCCAAATTTCAGAATGATCCAGCCAGGTGTTGCGCTAACAGGATTGAATAAGGTAACTAACTCTCCCCACCGGCTGCTGTGCTGGGTCCCAACCTATCCTTTCAGAAGCTATAAGTCCTCAGTCTCTGTGTGTGTGTGTGTGTGTGTGTGTAATTCCAAACGCCTTCCTGCTGGATTGTTGGCAGGATTAAATGAGGAAAAACCAGTGTGCTGCCCAAGGCTAGCGATTTGCATTGACCTATGTTGAAGGAGAGGCAGCTTTGGAGTACAAAGAACAGAACAGAGAGGGACAGGGACTTCCGGGAGAGCCGTGTGTGTGTGTGTGTGTGTGTGTGTGTGTGTGTGTGTGTGTGTGTGTGTGTCACAGGGACCTGTGCACTCAGTGATGCAGGGATAGTTGGAAGGGTTCTGGCATGGTGACTGTGGGGCACTCCGGGCCACTTAGCCACCCTGAGAACAGTGATCTGAAGTATAGGAGGAGGAAAACGCAGAGCTGAGCTCGTGGCTCACCGGCTGAGCACGTGTAGAATATTTGATCCACCTGAGTTCACGCCACTTAGGCACCCATCAAACATCTGTGCCTCTTAGTTACTGGGTGGCAACTTCCAAGCCTGAGGGCCACGTCACAGAGAAATTAAATCCCAGTCCAAGCCGGGTAATCCTTAACAATGGCACATCTGGCCACCCAAGGCAGAGATTCTGGAAGGGGGGGGTAGGGGGGGTACAGGGGACAAGTAAGCAGGGCGAACAGACTGTGGGTGCCAACTGCTCTGCTGAGGGGTTCTTCGCAGGAAGAAGGAGGAGCCAAGGAGGAGTGTGGCCTGGGAGAAAAGCTGAGAGCAGGAGAAGTTTGAGGATGGTCCTGTTTCTGCGTCTGCTCTCAGCCAGACACATATGTATGGCGATATAGTAGCCAGCTCTTTGTGACTGTTACGAAGTACCCAAGGCAAGCTTCTTTATTAAAAGGAGTAAGATGTTTATTTTGGTGCATGGTTCTAAAAGTTCAGGGTTCCCACAGTGAGCACAGGGTCTTGCAAGGGTGCCCTTTGGTTGCATCCCAGGCAGGACCTCATGGGTCTTTGTGACTTGTGTCCCTCTGCCCTAATGACCTAATCAAATCTAACAAGTCTACAAAGGCCCTGCCGTTAAATGTCACAGTGGGAGGAAGGTTCCAGTTCCTTAACTCCTTTACATCAGACTCTGCACACCAAGTTTCTGTGGTAGTCTGGGGGCAGCCACACTCAGGTCCTAGCAGGCAGATGGCCACAGATGCTCCCTAGAGTGCGTCCACTCTCAGAGCCTGAAGAGCCCCTGCCATCACAGTGGCAGGAGATGCTTGGGTGTGGGTGGGACTCAGGGCAGGGGGTGGGACCCAGGGCAGGGGGCGGGGCCCAGGGCAGCGGGCCGGGCATGTGTACTTTAGGTCAGCTGTGAAATACTAAGCATTCTAAATGAAACTACACGGAAAGGGCAGCTGAGTTTTGTGTGCTTGGGGAGAAAGATGCTTCTGGTCGAAGGTAAGGGCGGTCAGACCCCCTCTCTTGACCCAAGACGGAGCCCTGCTCACTGCACCATCTCAAACCATAGCTCCCCTCTCTCAGTCCTCTGCAAGGGCACCAGGGTGGCCCACAGTCACCGCGAAGAGATGAAGGATATGAATATTTTATCTCCTCTCCCTTCTTGTCAAAACCTATAATATTGCTTTCCATAAATCAATTTCACCCGAGCATGCTGTTCGGGGTACAGCATGCCTTTATACACTTAGTCTTTGATTTGGTCTCTGGCCTGCCTTATGAACGGCGGCCTCTCAGAGACCCTTCAGGGCTGGGACACTCTGACGGCGAGTGGGTTGGTGACTCCTCGTCAACTTCATTGCTTTTACATTAAAATAATCATTTCTGCTGGGGCAGCCGAAGGCTGAGCACTGGCTGCTTAATTGCGCCCACCTTTTAGACCTCTTCTAGGAGATTGATTCCACGGCTTTCTTAGCATAATACACGGCAGGACGTGTAAAAGCAGAAAGCGGCAGCCCTCTTAGCCGGAGCAGCAAAGCCAATTGACGCATTTCTCCTGTTAAATTTACTGGCTTTATTGAAAGGCCTTTGGGGAGTTGCTTGCTCATTAAATACACCAAATACAAAACCTCGCTTAATATAGTATTATCTTGGTAATATGGAAGATTCCCCCGATGTGAGCTCAGAGAGATGGAACTGTCAACGCTCCCGAGGCCCTGCTAGAAGAGGTTCATAAGCATCCCCCGAACGGCTCCATTTTGGGGACATCACGTCTGGCTTCATCCAGGCCTGTATGCCATCTTTAAATTGCCCACTCTTGTCCCCCATCGTGGTCCCTATCCAATGTGCCCTACTATGAGCTCACAGAATTGTAGAGGACGCTATGTCAGATTTTCTCCCTAACTGATCATGTGATAGCTTAGAAACGACCTCACAGACCCTGTCAGCCTCTGCAGACGGTGCTCAGTGGTGGCAGGAGGTCGCTGGGGGTAGTAGAGATGACAGCGGTCATTAAAAAAAAAAAAAAAAACTAATCTCAGATACCTGGGAGGGACCTTAACCTCAATGAGCATTTGGTGCATATGTGATCCTGACTGATGCCTGGTGTCCATGGAACATAGATAGTGCAACTGGGCCCAGGACGCCTAGCCCAGGGCAGGAGTACAGAGCCTGTGATTCTTCCCTACTGATGTGACATGCCTGTCAAGACGTTTGTTAAGTTCTGGCTGCCCGTTCCTTTCTGAGCGAAATCGGGTTAGTAATGCTTTCTCTCTGTTGTAAGTTTGGCTCAAAATAAAGATTCCATCCATTTCCTTAAAGAATATGGGTCAGTGAACTGCACAGGAAACTTTGGATAATTTTAACAGAGCAGAAATAGAAGGGAAAGCCTGCCACGGAGGGGGGAAAGCACGCACTTAGTGAGCAGAAAGGGCCTGGGAGTAGGACAGGCTGCCATAAGGAACAGCTGTAGCAGCGCTTTACTGCCAAGCTTTACTCCAGCACTCTTCCTTCCTTCCACGGTGGCCTGGACTGGACAAGTGTTTCGAGTTGAAAAGAAATCTACCCGCTACTTTTTCACATTCCTTCCACTACTTCCCACCTGCGCACTGTACAGCAAAAACAAAACAAAACAAAAACAAAAACAAAAAAACCCCCACAAAACAAAAAAAACCCCACAAAAAAACAAATAAACAAACACACACACACACACACACACACACACACACACACACACACACACACACACCAGAGGAAAAAAAAATCAGTGTTTTTAAATCCATGTGCTTTAGGGGCATTTGTTATCTTAGCTCTGCTTAGTACAATGCTGACTGATGGACATTGGGACCAGATATATATACTAGTCCTATCTCACAAATACATTTCAGGGAAAGCTGTGGCCAGTTTGTGAAAGGTCCTTGACGCTTGACAGCATGTGTCAGAGGGAGCCAGTGTGGTGACAGCCACAAGGGCAAGGGAAGTGAGGTGTAGAGGGACAACTGCTCCAGGTCCCTTGGTTAGAAGGGGCCACGGCCAGGGAACATTTGAGGAACAAGAGGATGAGGGGACCAGAGTAAGGGGGCTGGCTGTGTCGTGAGGTTGGCAACGAAGACAAGGGTTTAGGGACCACACTGAGCATAAGGGAACAGAGGCCAAGCAGATCTGCAGGCCCCAGGAGCTTCTGTTGGGCCTTCTGGGGGTAGAAGTAGGGGTAAGGGGCTCGGAAAGACAGGTCAGGCATGTACTGATACCAGCCATCTCTGATCACCAGCCAGCAGATCAAAGAGAGCAGGGACCCCAGCTCTGCACTGTTGGCGCCCACTGGAGAAGGAGATCTTAACCCTTATCATGACACAGACCCCTCGGCAATGGCACAACAATGCTTTTAAACACAGACATAAAAGAAAGAGCATCGCACAGGAAGCACGGTTGTCTGGGTATTTCTTTTTTCATTTTGATTTAGTAATGTGCTTCCTTGTGGGCATTGCACAACCCTTGTGTCGGGTCTGGTGACCACTGTCATTTCGGAAGCTGGGATACAGGCCGAGTCATCTTGAGGGCTCTGTGATGCTTGCTTTTGGTTGCCCGCACTTGTCATCTGAAGGAATGGCAGCTCTCCCTCAGAGGTTAGTGAAAAGGGTTTGGCCATGGTCGTAGGCTGCACAGGGGCAAGCCTCAGTTTCCCACTTAAACCTGTGTGTGGTGTTTGTTGGCTTGCAGGGTAGGGACCAAAAGCCATCTCATCTCAGAGGCTGACGCAAGCTTCCTCAATCCCAGGAGAGGTGCAGGCTCCAAGTTGGAGCTCTGTTCTCCTGGCTCAGCTGTCGGACTTTCTGGATGCTGCCTCTCCCAGGTGGGAGTCTACTGGGGCCCTGGCTCCATTTGATCCCTCGCCATCCTCGCTGCTTGTCCCCAGACACTGCTGTCAGCATCCTTCCAACCTGCAGTCACTGCTCCTGGAGAGGCTCCTAGCCCTGTGACATGTTTTGAGCCCTTGGGGAACCCATTGAAGGAGTAGAACTGCTTCTGAGGAGTTAAAGGATAGACAGGCAAAACAAACAAACAAACAAACAAAAACCCACAAAAAACAAAAAACAAAACAACAACAACAACAAAAACCAAGCTTGCAAATTCATTCTTGAACAGGTTTGGCTTTCCAGAGTGGAGATGGTTTCTGACTTGTGGTGAGCCTATCAGTGTAGATATATTCAGTGTAGACACACAGCTCAGACGTTCAGCATAGACACACTCAGCAGGTGGACCCAGCCGTTCCTGATGGGGCTGGCAAGTGGACCCATGAGGGAGTCTAACCCACTATGCACTCTAGAGGCTAAGACCTCTGTGCCTCTGTCTTCACAACTTTCAGATGAGCTCTTGCTTGCACCCTGTTACTTCCCTACTGGACTCTCAGGGGGGCATGACAGTCAAGTGAAGACCCAGCCCCATCATGGACTTGCTCAGACAACTCTTCACCTGTGCAAGCTCAGGTCTGTCGTGTAAACTGGACAGCCAGTGATAGCTCACCCCCCGTGTCTCAAGGGCATCAAACCCCAAACCCACCCAATATGGAATCCTTGTCTGAGTTTTGTTCTTGAGACAGGGTCTTGTCATGTAGCCCAGGCTAGCCTGGAGCTCTCAATCCTCCTGCCTCAGCCTCCTTCAGTATAAGGGTCATAGGAATATGCTACCACCATACCTGGTTCCCCATTTGACCTTTTAAGATACCGTCCATGGGTCCAGACCGGGCTTGCCCCTACTCTGCTCAACCCATCCTGGGCTTCCTGTAGAACTGAGGCTCTTGAGAGTGGTCTTTTTCTGCTGCTACTGCTGAGGCTAGCTCCTTCGCTCCTTCGTTCCTCCTTGTTCAGCGCCTTTGTGCCTGCTGCTCCCCCTGCCAGTGTTGCTCACCTAACTCTTCTTGTGCTCAACGCCATTTCCTTAGAGAGGTCTCTGGGCCTAATTTTCTTGCCCACAGCCCTTAGTTTCCTCCCCAAATCTGCCTTTGAATTGCATCCTTGTCCTTGTGGCTATAGTGGTATGTGGCCTTTTTCTTCCAGACAATGTCCATGGAGGTAGGGTCTCTGTCTTTCTCTGTACTACCCTTGCCGCCCCCCAACCCCCACATGAGCCTTGTTTATATATATTTGCTTGATGAAATATGTGTTCATGATAAAAGGGCAAATTTGAAAGAAACTTGGAAAACCTGACCAAGAACAGGGTAATAGATGTTATTAAGAAAGTCTTAGTGCGAGTGTGGTGGCGTGCACCTGAAATTTCGTCACTCGGGGGGCAGAGGCAGAAGGACAGAGTGTGAGTCCAGAGGGGGCTATGGAATCTCTAGAAAAGCAGTGAGGTAAGACTTTGGTTCTCTTAGGGGTAGGGTGGGAAGAAGCCAGAACCACCAAAGACAATGCAAAGTGTCTCTGGGAGAAATAACTTCTCTGGCATTTTCTTTAAATATGCAAGTTGGTAGGAAAATACCAGGTTAGGGTGGGAGAAAATAACGTAAGAGTAGCCAAATTTTGGTCACCCTTGAGTTAAGAGATGAGGAAATCCAGGTCACCCAGGAGTTGCTGTTTATTCTCTAGTGGCCTCCAGCCTTTCCGTAATAATGGGTTAGAGGTGCATGGCAGCACTAATGGCGGACTGTGCCTGGGGCCGACTCCAGTGCCAACTGTACATTCGCTGTCACTGCCTTATCCTTTGATGAGGGAGCAGAAGGGGCGTGTGTAAGAGCCCCTCTCCTGAAAGCTCAGAGCAGGGTGCCCAGGTTGTTGGCATTCTGGAGAAGCTACTCTGGTGGCCAGAGCCATCCCGGGCCAGGGAAGGCAGGGGGTTACCTTACGAGCTGCAGGGCTGACCCTGAACACTTCCAGAAGGTCTTTGGTGGCCCTGTCACTGGTGTTGGCTGGGCCCAAGGCAGGGCTAGCAGGCCTCGGAAACAGGCAACGCAGGAAGCCATGTCTGTCCAGTAGCCTCAGCACCCTGGTTTACAAGTGTGTACGAAAGCAGGCTGGGATCGGGGTGCCAGACCCTGACTCTGCAGGGTAAAGGAGTTTGCAAGCACAGAAGCAGACAAGGGATGGCCACAGGGAGACTGCCGGGCACTGCCAGAGGATGGGATGCTTCAACTTAGGTTTTCACTGACCACGTGGAGTTCACCAGGTAGAAGGAAGGGACAAATCAGGGTGGAGGGTGGAGACCCACACACCCGCTAGCCCAGATCTCTCCTGCGTAGGGGCTTCCTGACAGTGACAAAGCCCTGCTGGTTATTAGCTGTTCTGCCATAGCATAGTTTTTCAAGTGCTTGATCTATGATGGCCCCAACTTAACACTTTGCACACATGACTGTAATTCTGACAGTCTCATAAACTAGAGCTTGTATGATTCCATTTTGGAAGTGGGACAACTGAAACTGTGGTTGGTGAAATATCTTTCCCCATGCAAACCAGCCTTGCTGTAGACTGTCTTGAGCTACTGGCTGCCCATCACCTGTCTAAGCCACAGCAGACACTTGGCATAGGGACTCTGTCCTTCGACAAGGTTACCAGCTCCCGGCGTGGACACTGAGTCATAACCTTGGAAGCTGGACGTCGGGGGCTGGGGGGAGCATTGAAAACAGCCTGCCTGACCCTAGGGAAGTGTTGTTCTTCTGAGACCTGGTGGCCTGGCTGCTATTATAAGCAGGTCTGGAATAAAACATCAGACGAGCTGACCCAGCCAATCGGAGGCAGCGAGAGGCTGTTTGAATGACCAGGAAGTGGTGTGCTGGGAGCTTCCTGCCGGGCTAGAAGCCATAAGAGAGCAACTCTGGGCAGCTCAGCCATCTTACTGCACTGAAGAAGCTGTCTGAGAAGGATGCTTGCAAAGAATGAGTGTAAAAATAGGAAGAGAACCACTGGGCTTGGTAACACCATCCTGTTTCTGATGACAAACTGGCCAGAGACTTGTCAGATCCTAAGAGCTAATAAAGCGTGGCCCTTTCACTTAATCACATGACCCTGGTTGCTTTCCTATATAAGCCTGGTTGTTGTGACTTGCCACCAAGAGCTCCAACGTATAGAAATACTTGGGAGCTTGAAAACGGACTCAGAAGGACGTTCAGGAGCCGCAGAGTGGAGGGGGCGGGGCTGGTGCTGAGCCTCACTTCAGGTGAAGCCTGGTTGTGCTTTTGGAAGGAGAGAGGAGCAAGCTGGCTTACAATCCCCACAGGGAATTGCCATGGGGAAGGGGGCGGGGGAGCAAGAATTTGAGCCTCCCCCAGCCCTGTGTTGGCTTCACGTCTGTGAGACAAACGGACCTCCTCTCAGCGTGGCCCAGCAGAGTTCGTTCCTTAAGCAAAACAGCCCCGTTCCTCCCTGCTGCCTTGCACAGGCAAGACGTCTCATTTAGTCACCCACCAGTTTCCTTTCATGGTCTCAAGTCATTAAGGAAATGCTTTGATGAGGCCGGGGCAGGGTGGGGAGACATGTGCTGTCATCACAATTAACTTGTTAGGGACAATGACTCCCAACCAAGGCTCCTGTCTGGGCGTTGGGAGGGTGAGAAAGAAAACAGGGCCTACAGTGGTGCGGGTGCCCGGGATCTGTTTCTTACTCTCGGTGGCAAGTAGCCAGGCCTCAGGCTTTGTGGGTGGAGACCACTGAGGGGATTTTTGTATGCACCAGGTAGTGGTCTCCAGGCCTAGGGCAGTCTGGCTGCTCCATGCTGAATGCTAGTCACCACTTTCTCATTGGTGTGACATGAGGAGCCATCGGCTCATCTGACTGGCTGGAGGAGTTCTCCAGCTCTGGGCTATAGTGAGCACAGGTCACTTCCCTGGGCCTGGGTCTTTTTAGTTTGTGGCTCTGGATTTCACATCCTGGATCATGTGTGCCCTCGTCAGTGTTCTACCGCAGAGATGCGCCCACCCCTCCAGTCAGCAACTGTTCCAGTGCCGGAGAGCTATTGGCCTCTCTGGTTTGGTTGTCATTTGTTTCAAAGCCTCAGAAGTGCAGCGTGGCACCCTTCCCCACCATAGGCCATGGTCATAGGACAAGTGTCCATTGTCAGGAGTTGAGTGACACGGCCCTGCCCGTCTCACAGTTCTGCTTGGGTTACTGTTGGGGAAGGAGTTCCGGCAGGCTGTCCTCTAGCCATGACAGTGGCCATCTCCAGCTCATCCCCTGAGACCCTTCCCGCAAGGGCTCAGTAGATTCCGGAGTCATCAGGACTGGGAGGGCCTGGAAGTTAGCTTCAGGGCCCGCCTCATGTCCAGTCAGTGCTAGCTCCTGGCTCAGTCACTTCCTTCCAATGTGCAGGTGTGAGCCCCACAGAAAGCTCAGGCCTTGTTCAGGGAGGGGGGCATTGGCTGCTGGGGATGCCTTTCTTTCTTCTGCCTGTCACCTTCTCCAGGAGGCCTCCTGGGAGGTGAGGGTAAGCCTGCTGCCTGCAGCTCTTCTGTCCCCAGTAGGCATGAACTGTTTTGTGTCCCCAACACTCATTCAATGCAGGTTAGGACAGGCTTGGGGGCCAGAGTCCTCCTCTGTGAAAGCTGTCTTTTTGGTTGCTGAGACAGAAAGACACCTGACAGGTCAACAGAAGAGAGGCCAAGATCATTTTGGCTCAGTTTCAGAAATTTCTGTGCACAGTCTCTTGTCCCTGTGAGCTTAGGTGGCACACCATGGCATTGGATGTGTGCAGCCGTGGATATTTTTTCACTGCCTGGTGGACAGGGAGAGAAAGGAGTGGGAGAGAGGTGGGGGTGTGCTGGGAAGGGAGATTTGGCATCAGGTATCTTTTTCAAGGCCGGTTTCCTGTAACCCACTTTCTCTAGCCACTGTGCCCCACTGTGAGAAATTTCTACCAACATCTCCAAACAGCAGACCAACCTATGGGCCCAATTGCTCAACCCAAGAGCCTGTGGGAAACACTCAGAGTCAAATCACAGCCCCTCCCTCACCAACAGCTGGGCAGGGGAGGTAACTGACAGGAATCAGGTAGTTTTTCATCTCTAGTGTTAACAGCCTCAGCGCTGTGGAGCTGCACAAAGTGTCAACTCCGTCCCATCGCAGGTTTGTGGTGTGTACAGTAGATTTGCAAGTGTGCACCTAGGAGGCTGGAGGTCAGTGTGGGGAGCCTGTTGCTTGCCCTCCATCTTCTTTTTCGTGACAGTCTCTCATTGAGCCTGAAGCTTGCCCATCTGGCTAGACCGGCTGGCCAGTGACTTCCAGGGGTCCCCCATCTCTATCTGCTGGGGACCAGACTTACAGACATGTGTCCCCTCGGCACATCTAGATTCTATGTGGGCGCCAGGGCTCTGAATTCAAGTCCTCATGCTCCTGTGAAGAAAGTACTTTACGGGGCACCATCTCCCCAGCACGCTGTTTCATTTTCAATCCACACCTCCAACCTTCAAGGCGTGCCTGCTGCAGTTTCCCTCTTGTGCTCGCATCGCTGCACCTCCCAACTTCCAGTGGGGCCTCTCCCCATGGCCTTTGCACACGCCATTTTTACTTTTAGATGGTATTTCCCTTTACCCCCCACCACCCTGGGTCTAGAAGTTTCCTTCTGGTCTGGCCAGCCAGCAGCAGGGGCCTCAGTACATATATTGTGTCCCCTTCCAGGCCTTGCTGGCTCGCATCCAGGCCCTCCCTTTCCATGTCAGAAAAGCTGGAATCCGGACGAACCATTCTGGTCCATCTATTCAGAGGGTAGCCATTGAATATTTAGTTCTTTAATGAGAAAGGCTTGTGGTAGAGGCTCAGTCTCAGGCTCACCAGTAATGAGGCTGTTCACGGAAGGGCCTCCCTCACCCTCCTGGCATACTTCTCACAGTGCTCCTGATCATCCGGGGTATAAGCCACTCTCTGCTTCCCCCAGGGTCTCAGTGCTCCACCCCTCCCACCCCCACATCACCCCCTACCCAGGGCAGTCTCTTGGTGCTGGGGCCAATCTGTGCTGAGTCCCCGTCTGGCCCTCCATGGCATCTCTGACCAGGACCTCTGTGCTGTAGTGAGGTGGTGGCTTCCAGGGGGGATGCCTAGCTCAGGAAGGGCCTCCTTACGGAGCTACACCAATTGGCGCAGCCTCAGAAACCTTCAAGTTCGCGACTGTGAAGACTTAATTGCCTTATGGACATCGGAAGAATGGAGGGGCTTCTCCAGGGAGCCAGTCCTCGCCTCGCTCTGCCTCTCTCCCCCACCGGATAATGACAAGACTTGCAGGCTGATTAAAGGGGGGAAGACAAACTCCCCTCTAGGGGGCCTGTGACAGTTCCACCTACATTGAATGCCTATCCCCTCCCGGCTTCCCTCCTCCTCCCACCGACTTTTCAGAGGTGATTTTTAATTGCGTTTTCCCAGGTGGAGAGAGGAAGTGGAGATGAGAGGGGTGGGTCAGGGATGTCTCCCAGCATCCTCCTGCTTAGTGGGGCAGGCTTCTGTGGGGCTCCAAAGCTCCGCCAGTTTGTGACCAGGTCAGTGAAGGCATTCTCCCTCTGACCTCTCCTCCCTCAGGGCACCTCCTGGCTCTCTGGCCCCAGGTAGACTGGGTTCTTCTGTTCTCAGGCCTCCATTCCGGGAACTCCCTCCTTCTCCTAGCAGTCATAACTGGGTCCTCCCACACTCGTCTCTTTATAACTTGGTTACTGCCTTGGGTGATCCTGACCCTCAAGTCCTCGACTTGGAATCTCTGATGCTGTGTAAATGCCATGTAAGTCATTGCTATCGTTGCATTGTTAAGGAGATCACGGCCAGCGGAAATGTCTGTATGTGTCCAGCGTCGGCCCATTTTTTAAAACAAAAACAAAAACAAAAACCCAAACAATTTTGGTCCATACATGCTTGGTTGAGAATGTAGCTATGGGGCCAGTGGGAATGCAAACCCAGAGGTCACTACCGTCCATCACCCACCCTCCAGCTTTGACGAGACCTATTTGTGCTCCCCCCATTTGTGATTGTATTGAACACCCATCCGCTTGTGTTAAAATGTGAACTCCAAGATGCAGACTGGGGGTGTTCCCGTGGCTCCCCCAGTGTTTCATGCTGTGCCCGGTTCACATTCACTGGGGGAGAATAGAAGGCAGGCTCCCTGTGGTCCTGAACACGCTCTTTGTGCCTCTTAGGTCTAGCAGCAAGCCTTGCTTTGTCTGGTTGGAAGCAGGCTGCTCCTAGGACTTTTGCCATTGACAATGGTGCCTTCTGGAAGTCACCTCCATTTCCTAGCTGGCCCAGTGGGGCCGGGATAACGAAGCTGCTTTAACATAAATAATTTGCTTCCAAGGTATAAGAAATGGGGAATATTTTTAGAAGGCCTGCCCTCCTAGGGGAAGTAAATGACTTTTTAAAAGTGGGATTTTTCAAAGTGGCCTTCAAGAGAAAAAGGGGGCCGTGTGTGGTGGTCAAATGGAATCCTGTGAATTAGTACGACTCATTATTCTGGCCGTCCTCACACAGATGCACACTTGCTCGCTCACTCACTTTTCCTCCTGCCTTCCATTTCATGGTCTTAGCTCAATCTGAAATAAAACCCCTAGCAGCCCTCCTCCCTGGTCCTCAGCGGCGGCGGCCGTCTGATTGGATGCCTCCCACAGCCCTGAAGACCAGAGCTTCAAGGAGGAAGCAGCCGGGGACACGCTGAGTCCTCGCTTCTTAAAGTGTGCGTCGCAAGTTACCTTGAAATGTTATTTAAAAAAAAAAAGTATTTTAGGTTCAACAGACACTTGGGGTCCTGTTAACAACTCATTTAAGGCAAAAGTGGGGGGAAGGCGTTCAGATCAAGGCTTCTTTGACAACGTGAACCTCCTTACTTTGAACCCTTACAATGTCGGGGGGATGAAAGATTCAGTGGCGACATGCATGGGTAAACGCACAGGTGAGAAAGGACAGATGTTAGTGACAAACGGAGACGCGGGATCTTGGGATGGGCTTTGTCTGGCCAATAATGGAGAATAGATATGGGCGGGGGGGAGGGAGGCCCAGAAAAACCAAGACACAAAACCCACTTTGTGGCCATTGTGTTTGCACAGGAGTCTTGATCTGGGGAAGATGTGCTGTTTTGAGAACTAACAAGGTGGCTGGCTTCTTTGATGAGACGCATTCTGAAAATCAAGGTCTGTAGAGTCATCCATCGTGGGTACCCTGGGGTGCCTTTCCCTTTATTCGAAATCTGGCCTCTTGGTGGCATGGGTGTGTCTCTTGTCAATCACCCCTGGACTCCGCAGGGATCCTGAGTCTGGAAGGACCAGGGTAGCCTCTCGGCATCCATGTGCTCAACTTGAAACTACTCAATCTAAGAACCAAAGTCCACCATGAGCTCTACTTCAACTTTTCTTTTCATTTCCTTCCAGGGGACCCCCTGCTCCCCAAGACTCCTTCTGGTATCAGGGTGATTCCAATTTGTTCCTTCTTTTCTACGTAAGGCTCCTTTCTCTGAAATTTCCTTCTCCACTTGCCCAAGGTCAGCCTGTCCTGAGCTTCAGCATCTTCACTGAACATGTCTCTGAGTTTTGATGCTGACCTTCCAGCATTTGACACTTCCCCTTCGCTCTTTCATCTAAGCTACCGGCTCCCTGGGAGCACAGGTCCTGCCAGCGGGATGCTCGTATGCAGCACAGGACCAACAGAAAAGCTCAATAGGAAATACGGGGCTCTTCAAACCACATGGAGTCATTGGACTGGATGTTGGAGGGTGTGGGTACATCTCCCCCTGGAGCCGCCTAGCCCCAAGGCTTAGGGGTGGGGCTCAAGATTCCTCTTGGCTGCCATACTGCTCTTACCCTCTGCCAGCTACCCCAACACCCAGAGCCAATGAGTGATGTGTGAGGCAAGGTCCAAACTTCTAGCCTTTGATGGAGAAGATGTGAGACATAGTCCTGGGTGTGAGGACAATCGAGTCATGGGAAGAACTGACTACAACTGTAACGGGGCAGGAAAGGTGAGAGCGCTGATCTAGCTCTTTCTTCTTCTTCTTCTTCTTCTTCTTCTTCTTCTTCTTCTTCTTCTTCTTCTTCTTCTTCTTCTTCTTCTTCTTCTTCTTCTTCTCCTCCTCCTCCTCCTCCTCCTCCTCCTCCTCCTTCTTCTTCTTTTCTCCTTCTCCTTAAGATTATTTATTATGTATACAGTGTACACCTGCAGGCCAGAAGAGGGCACCAGATCTCATTCTAGACAGTTGTGAGCCACCATGTGGTTGCTGGGAATTGAACTCAGGACCTCCTCTGAGAGAGCAGACAGTGCTCTTAACCTCTGACCCATCTCTCCAGCCCTTAGCTCTTGCTTTTTTTTTTTTAAAGAAAAGATTTATTTATTTATGCTTGTGGGTATTTCTTTGTATGTACATCTGCACATCAGAAGAGGACATCAGGTCCCATGGGACTACATAAACAGTTATGAGCTGCCATGTGGTTGCTGGGATTTGAACTCAGAACCTAAGGAAGGGTAGCCAGTGCTCTTAACCACTGAGCCATCTCTCCAGTGCCCCCTTAGCTCTTGCTTCTTATATCCAGCATTTTTATATCCAGTGGACTTTAAGCAAGACGCTTGCATGTAGCAACACACGAGGAAGCCAGGAACCACGTTGGTCAAGCACCCAATGGGGTGCTGAGCAGACCTGTTGGACAAAGGTCATTTCTACTTGGCAGCCTGAAGCAGGGCTGGCTTTCGAAAGCAGACGGAGAGACAAGTCTAGACAGACGTGTGAATGTGGACAGGTTCAGTTGTCCTTCCCACCAAGGCTGTAGTCCATGTGCTAAAAAATGTCATCTTTTCAATATACCCCGAGTCCCCTGCTGGGGCTCCTCAAGATTCCGCTAACATCTTCCCGGTGGACAGCAGTGTCTCCCTCAATGGTTCTCTTTCGCTTCCTTGACTTTTCTACTCATGAGGTTAGTGAAGCTGCCTTTGGCTCATGGTTCTACTGGAGTCATCTTCTCTATCTCCTGATAGACTGAGAAGTAGAGTCATGCATGCCTAGTTCTTTGCAAAGCAAGGGTTCTAGAGAAGGCAGAAAGCTAAGGGAGCAAGGGAATATTTGGAGTACCCACCCACTTCCAAATCCAGTGACCACAGCAGACATTATTAATCAATCCTGATGCTCCTTTGCACGATTCCTGGGTACGGGTTAGAAAGCGCTTGCCAGCCAGCTCGCCCTGTTCCCTTTCTAAAGCAGCCCTGTGTTTCCTTCACATTTAACAATCACACATTTAAAAAGGCTTATTTAGAACTGGTTCCCAGCTAAGCCCGAAAGCTCCTTGAGGTGCAACAAGGTATGAATTTGCCTTTCAGCTTCTCAGGGGGTTGAGGACCTGTCACCTAGGAAAGGCCCAGTTGGGGGTTGCAGCTGGAGAAAATGGCAGTTTAAGGAGAGAACCCAGGGTTCCTGTGAAAATTGCTAAATTTGCCCTGGCTCTTCCTTGTCCTAATTCTGTGCATTTGGGCAACTCTGTCTCCCTCTCTGGGCCTCAGTTTCTCTGTGAACAAAAGGAGGATGAAATCGCTGCCTTCTCAGAATCACAGTAGGCACAGAGAGTGTCAAGCGCATGGTGAGGTGGACCGCAGCAGAGCTGTGTCAGGCCTCTTCTCTCTATCAAGGCTATGAGCTAGCTGAGCATAGGTTTCTATTCTGGAAGTTTCTGAGGGTCTGGGTTAGAGCTGTCTCTTCTAAGTACCATGGCATTAGGGGAAGACCACTGCTTTGTGAGTTGGTTCATTTACTGTGAACCCACAGGCTGGTGGTCAGTGTGACCTCTCCTCTCTTACTTGGGTCCAGAGAAGCAGCGTGGGTTCCAAGGACTCTGCAGAACAGCAATTCTCAAGCTGTGAGCAGAAACCCCTCTAGGTGGGGGTGTGTGTGTTGGGGGTCTGGAGGGGTGGGGGGGAGGGGGTGAGGGGGTGAGGGGACGTTGGATGTTGAATGATCCTTTCACAGGGGTCCCTCCAGATCACTGGAAAACACAAATAGTTACATTACGATCTCTAATGGTAACACAATTGCAGTTATATGAAATAGCAATGAAAGTAATTTTATTCTTGGGTGTCACTACAACGGGAGGAACTGTTTTAAATGGTTGCAGTGTTAGGAAGGGTGAAGAGCACTGCGGCAGAGAATGGGCCCTAGTCTCCCGGCCCCGCCCACTCCCCATGTCAGTGGGACACACAGGAGGTATGCGGTCCCCTAGCATCCTACTGCTTGTCAGTTTTATCTCCACCACTCTTGTTCCACACCTCCCTCCTCAGGCCTGCCTTCTATTCACTGTGAGGCAGGAGGAGGAAGGCCCTGTGGGCCCCTTTGTTGTTTCGCCAACCAGTCCCGGTGGTCTCCCCCACTGGGATGGAGCCCCCCAGAGTCTGTTTCTCTGCAGGACTTGAAGGACCCCCCCCACCCCCCCCACACACTCTGCTCTGACCAGTGGAGCCTGCCTAATGCATCCTGGGGGAGGCAGATGCCTGAGGCAAGGCAGCTCAGCCTGCCCTGAGAGCTGAGGGCCAAGAAGCTCAAGCCCTGGGAATTCTGTGCGTGTACACTGGCTGCCTGTCAGTAGTCCCAGAAAGGGCCTGCTGTCAGAGAAACAGACCCACTGCCCTGCCTTTCCCTCTTAGCTGTATGGACTTGTCTTCTTGGGGGATTAGCAAGGTGGGGAAGTGGGTGCTCCAAGCCCAGAAGCCAAGTCCACTACTCGCCTTGACAACCAAGAGACCTTGAGCTCTATTCATCATGGGAAAGCAAAGGAGGGCCCAGGGAATGTCACCCCTTAGGTTCAGAAGGGCCTGGGACATTTCAAAGGCTCTTAGTGCCCACTGGGCAGCCTCATCAAACATCTCAGAGGAGGCCAGCACCAGCTCTGCCTCTCTACAGAGCATCGTATCTCTTTACCTACAAGTTCTAAATCAGATGCCACTACTCCGACACCCCTCCCCACTCCCCCGACCCCTGCCACAGTGGTGGGACTCCTCAGGGTAGCTGCTAACCTCTATATTTTCTCCCTTAGTAAATTAAAAGCATTCTGGACTTGACCTTCTTCTAGCCCCAGAGTTCAAGGATGTGGTCACAACTTCTGCAACATAGCTGTTCGCCTCCTTGTCCCCTTTCTCCCATGATGCCACTCTAAGAGCTAGAACCCATTGGTGGCTCCTGATAGGCTCCTGGTTGCCATTCTGGATCTATATACCATTGCTATTTCCTTTCCTGTTGACTGGACCTGAGTTGTGGGACAAATGGGACAGTACGGACATATGTGGTGGTGACTGGTAGGCTTTGGGGCCTCAAGATTTTGCCTGTTCCCTATGGATGGCTCGACCCGAGGAAGGTATTCATTTTGATGTCTATGCAGCTGAGTGAAAAATGGCCATATGGAGAGTTATTACTAACTACTCTCAACCAGCCTTAATCTGGACGTGGTGGACAAAGGGACAAAGATCTCCCCACACAGCCAGCCTTTGGACAGTGGCCAGTCTGGGACAGGTGATGAACACACACACACACACACACACACACACACACACACACACACACACATGCTGAAAGTGACAGAGCTGGAACGCCTGCCTAGTTGCTTCTGTGTCCTGCTCAGAATGTCCTGCTCAGACACACTGTGGAAGGCTGAAGGCTCAAGGGCTTCGACACCTAGCCTTAGATGACTAAGGAGATCCTCAGTGCCCTGTGGGAAGTTTCCCATCTTCCAGCATGTGGCTTTGGTTAGGAGCGGCCCTCAAATGAGCCAACAGATCGAGGCTGTCCCTTCAGAGGACCCTCAGGAACTCTCTCTGGGATTTGTACCTTGAGCATACACACATAAACACATATACACATATACATATGCATACAAACAAACACATACACAAATGCACAAACACACACAAATACACACATAAACACATATGCATACCTATATACACACATACACACACATGTGCACATATATACTCACCCTCAGCATGTGTGTTTACACACATGTGTACTTATTCAGAAGCCAGAGGAAAGTATGGAATGTTTTCCTCTGTTCCCTCCCCCCCTCCCCATATTCTCTTGAGAAAGGGATTCTTGCTGAACCTAAAGTTTTTCCCGTCACGTAGGTTGAGCAGCCAGCAAGCTCGCAGGATCCACCTGTCCCCACCACTGGTCACCGGGGCTGCAGGCACACCATGCCTGCCTTTTTAACATGGGTGCTGGTGATTTAAACTCAAGAGATCCTATTTGCCCATCAAGGACTCTTACCCACTGAGCCATCTCCCAAGCCCCAGACTCCTCCCTTTTACCAAAGACAGGTATGGCCATTGCTAAAGCTCTTTTGGTTCATTTGCCATCACAACACCCATCAAAGCCGCTGGTGCCTGGGACACGCACTCCTCAGCAACATCAGTATGCTGGATAAATTAACCGTCTGGAAGTGCAACTGATGTGAGGGGTATCTGTTGCCATTTTAATTTGTGTTTTGTTCACAGCCTTGGAGAAGAATTTTAAAAGCTGCGAATTCGTGGTGCTTATTTCTCTGAATCTCTCTCCCACCTCCCCCAGGACAGCAGCTTCCTGCTGGCTGACTGCAGCAGCGGAAAGCTGCTGTCCCAGGCAGGGAGCAGAAAGCATGTGCACACAAAAGGCCCAGAGTCTGGAAGGCAGGCTTCTTGAGGTGCACACTGGCTGAGAGGCAGGCAGAATCATGGAGAGAGACTGGCAGCAGGATGACAGCAAAGCGCTGTCTCTGCGGCTGGGAGAGAGGACTGTGTGGTCCCCAGGAGCAATGTCACAGCCATGGTGAATCCCGGAGCAAATCCTAGAGGCAGCTCTGGGTGGTGACTGGCAGAATTTGGTGGTCTCTTAAAGCTGGCGCCAAATGGTGCTCCTGTGAGAGCCCGTCTCAGGGGTGTGAAGAGTATATTCAGGTCATATCCTGGATTTCCCACTGTCCAGAAAGACTGGGTACAAAATCAGATGCACCATCATTAACCTAGGGAAAGATGTCACTTCCTTTGCCCTGAAGTGTGAAAGAACACTCAAGGCTGCTGACACGCCGGCTGCAGGTGGCAGAGTTCAGTTTTGGTCTGTTGTGTCCACTACTCTGCCTTGCAATAAATGAACCCCGCCTGACACATAACAGACGTTTACAAACTGCCTGCACCTCGCACCACAGCAGAAAAAGAATTGTTTACTGGAGAAGGTTCCTCAGACGTCTTCTCACCGCAGTCCTGGACTGAATGCCCACACATCTGTGCTGCCTCCCTCCTCCCTCCTCCCTCCTCCCTCCTCCCTCCTTCCCCCCTCCTCTCCACTCTGACTCTGGCCATCTTAAAGCATCTATGCACATATTTTATTGTAAGGAGAGCAGAGGGAGAGAGAGAGAAAGAGAGACAGAGACAGAGACAGAGAGAGACACAGAGAGAGACAGAGAGAGACAGAGACAGAGAGAGACACACACAGAGAGACAGACAGAGAGAGACAGAGAGACAGAGAGAGAGACAGAGACAGAGAGAGAGACAGACAGACAGAGAGACAGAGAAAGAGAGACAGAGAGAGAGAGAGAGAGTCTAGGCTAGAATGACACTTGTCATATTTCATATCTTCTGCCATCCACCACATTTTGCCATCCACATGATGCCAGATGAGTGGCCTCTAGGACCCTGCAGATCCCATCTGCCCTGGGGTTAGTATATAACTTGGATAGACCTTTGGCTTTTACGCTCAGGCCAGGGTCATCTGCTTGTCTCAGAGCGTAGGCTTTTCTCAGAATGTGTACTCCACTGCCGCAAGGCACGAAGGTCCTTCCTTTGGTGATGGCAGCGCTAACACCCTCCCTCATTCGTTTTAAGTCCTGTCTACTTGGCATCCATGGATGCCACATTGTTCTAATATATATACATATATATGTATGTATGTATGTATGCATGTATATATATGTATGTGTATATGTATGTATATATGCATGTATGTATGTATATATATGTATGTGTATATGTATGTATGTATGTATGTATGTATGTATATATATGTATGTGTGTGTATGTATATATGTATGTGTATATATTCTCTTATTCTCTTATTTTCGGGGAAGAGTCACAGCCTCAGGGAAGTGACATGCCCAGGAGCCCTTAGCTGGGTTGTGAATAGCTGTGTGTGTGACACTCTGAGCTCAGACCAGAATGTCCAGCCACCCTTGAATGGGCCTGCAGCCCTGTCAGCAGCTTGAGTGGTCGCCTGTGGGTGCCTCCAGCAGAGCATCTTGCGCTGGGATAGAGTGCCACCTGGTGGCCACCAGAGGGAAAACGCTTGGGAAGGAAGGCAGGGAAAGATGGAAGGCAGGTGGAGAGACTGTCTTTAAGGTTGAGGCTTTTCTTTTTCAAACACAAAACCAGAACACTGCTGCTAAAAGACAGAGCATAAACATTTTACATATACTTTTATCATCTGTGTGTTTGAGATAGGGTCTACCTATGTAGCCCAGGTTGGCCTTAAACTCACAATTCTTCTGTTTTAGTCACCTGACTCCTGGGATGACAGGCATACTCCTCCACACCTAGGTGTGTGTGTGTGTGTGTGTGTGTGTGTGTGTGTGTGTGTGTGTGTGTGTGTGTGTGTGTGTGTGTCCCTGTCAGCATGGCGGGGCATGCCACAGCATGAGTGTGGGGTTCAGAGGAGAGCCCTGGGTTTCCATCTTTTGGACGTGGTTTCTTTTGCTCCTCACTGTTCTGTACACCAGGCTAGCTCACCCGAGGGTTTCCAAGGATTCTCCTATCTCCAGATCAGGAATTATAGACTCCAGCTCTGTAGTCCTGGGTTTATAGATGTGCTACTCCATCCAGCGCTCACATGGGTACTGGGGATTTGAACTCAGGTCCCCATGTGTGCTGGGTAAGCAATTTACCCACTGAGCCATCTCTCCTGCCCAAGTGTACTTTAAAGCTTGGCACACCTACACAAAAAAAGCCCAAGGGAACATCTCATTGAGTGTTCAGTGCCCCTCTCCTGCATTCCACAGGGCAACCCGCCTGCTCTGGCTTCTAACACTAAGTTATTGGGATGAAGGGCATGTTAAATGAGAATCAAGGTGCAGTCCCTTGAGTTTTGCTACTTTTGCATGATGCTGTCTGTACGTTTTGACCTGGCCAATTTCTACATGGGTTCTGGTTTCTCTAGTCTGTTGTGTGAACAGACCTCAGGTCTTTCCTTGTGTTGATGTGTCCCAGGCCTGATTTCAGCCTTTGCTTGCACCAAACAATGCTGCTGTGAGCAGCTACCATGTCTCTGTGCCCACAAGAGGAATTCCTGGATCATGGGGTCATTGCAGCTAGCCTTTGCACGCGCCAAATTTTCTGGTAGTTGGCCAACTTAGAGTATCCAGGGCTGTGCAACTTCTGGTTGCTCCATAAAGCCCACTGGCAATTGTCACTGTCATCTGGGGTCATCCCGTCCGGAATGCAGTGACACTTCATTTGTATACGTTGTATATCTGTGCCTTATCATTTGTATATCCTGAGGACTGAGTTGGCTTTTGTTGTTTCTTTTTTCTTTTTTTTTTTAGGTTTATTAGTCACTTAACTACCCTCTCATGAAATGCCTACATACTAGCTAGACTTTTGACTGCTTCCAGTTCGGTGAGCCTGTTCTCGGTGTGTGTACACGGAGTCGGATCATCTGGAGACTGTGTGTCAGACACACATTTCCTCCTTAAAGAACTTGGGTTTTCGCTCTCACTGATGTCTTTTGTTGAGTAGAGTATTTTGTTTTAATACTTCATTTTGTTACAGGCCGTGCATGTGTGCTTTCCTTTCTCCAAGGTCATGAAGAGTGTCTGGTAAGTTTGTTTTCAAAGCATCCTCCGCCGACATCCATCTGGAATTGAATTTTGCCTCAGATGAGGCCGAGGGTCAATGTGTTTTCCATATGGACATTGAAGCGGCCAGACTGAAGGTGTTTAACTTCTGGTGTGCCGTGTCATCACTGTCATGGCACACAGTGACTCTGTTTCCGATATGTGTGTTTCTGGAGAGAGTGATGTGCCTGTACTGTTTGCAGGAAATTCCAGAGTTTATGAGGTTCTCAGAAGACCTGGTGCACTGTGGGTGATGCTGTCTGAGCCTGGCTTGGGCCTAGCTGGATTATCTTCTCTTTCCTCCGTCCGTCCCTCCCTCCCTCCCTCCCTCCCTCCCTCCCTCCCTCCCTCCCTCTCTTCTCTTCCTTTCCCTTCTTTCTTTTTTTCTTCCTTTCTTCTTTCCTTCTCTTTCTTCTGTCTTGTCAGTACTGTGGCTTTGAACTCACTGTGGGCTCTTAGGCCAGGTTACCAGGCAATTGAACTTGTGCTGTGGGCTCCTTCCTGGAAAACCTCTGGCCTCACAGAACATCCATGGAGCCTCCTTAGCCGCAGGTGGAACACAGCCTGTCTTCCTCCAGTCAGAGCTGAACTCCAAGGAAGCAGCAGTTTTGCTCTGTGGATGGCTCCCCCACTGCCCTCAATAGGGTCCTGAGGCACTGAGATTCCCCCAGGGATGTGGCTCGGCGCAGTAGGAGTGAGTTCAACCGCCCACTTGTAATACTAGTGAAAACCAGTTCACACGGATTCTCTACATGGGGCCTGAAGGAGAATCACTCTGAGACTCTGGTTCTGGGTTTCTAGTGGGAAATAGTAGGGTGGTTATGCCACATGGAGCCACCAACCAAGTGGGGAGACACAAGGTGGCTGAGAGGGTCAGGTCAGAGAGGGTGGTGTGGTGTGGGTTCCAGCAGAAACTCTGCTGTGAGCTTGGGGTGAGGGTGTGTGCTTGAGGGAACTTAGTCTCCAGCTCCCTTCATCTCTCCATGCTATGGGTTGGCTTATGTCTTGTCAGATCATCTGCTAAAATCCTAAAACAAATCCCTTATTTGAAAACAGGCCTTCAGAGGATTGGGAGGTTGAGATGGGGGTCACTCAGGTGAGCCCTAATTGGATATGACCTGTGAGACAAATACACAGAAGAAACGAGTGATGATGGAGGCAGTGCTTGTGGCCTGCTGCCAGGGACACGTGTGGCTTTGGGAATGAGACCAGGAAGATCTACCTCAGAGTTTGGAGGAGTACAGCCATCTCCGTGCCTTGGTTTTAGACTCCCCCGCAGACCTCAGAGCTCTGCAACAGGGGGCTCCATGACCAGGTCTGGTCAGCATTCCTGTCAGCTGCATCCTGCCTACCCCACTTTCCTGTCTGGTACCTTGCTGACGACGGGAGATGCTCATAGTATAGGGGCTGAGGGTGACTCCCATCTAATAGGCCCTAAAGGAATCAGTTGCTCTGGCTTTCTCTCCGCTGTCCCTCAGCTAACCTATGGGCCAACCCACCACACTCAGGCCCAGGATGACTCAAATGTTGCCCTGAGACCTATCCCGTATGCTCACCACAGAAGCTGGGCCCGCTCTGTGTTCTCTGTGACTGTGGCACTTGTGGGTTTCTATTGATGAGCATTTTAAGTCTCCCTTTCCTCCAGATTTCAAGACACACGGAGGCAAGAGCACGCCTGCTTCTGTTCACACCACACCCTCAGCCTTGTAACGGGTCTTAGCACACAGTGGGTACACACCGGAGAGTGGCAAAGCAAGGCTTATAACCAAGCCCCCTCCCCACACCTGGCATTTCTTTTTCCGTGCTCTTGCTGCCAGTGTCCCCTCCACCCAGACTTAACTACAGGTTCCTAACTATGCATTGTCCTAGTCTCTGAGGCCTTGCACGCCCTGTTCTCTCTGCCTGCCCTTCCCTCTCTCATACAGATCCGGGTCTTCTCATTTCTCAGGAAAAGTAGCCTGTTTTCTCGGAAGCCTGCGCTCTCTAGCACACTAAGGTCTCTTCTCTCCGTATTTGACTTCACTTTGTGCCCAGGGCACACTGCTCTGTCTTGGGGACTGTAAGTCCGTGGGTAGGATGACGGACTTGTGGGATCCTAAGCACCCTCTTGGGATCACCCACCCCGTACACCTGAGGGTGAGGCCTGTGCTAGCTTTTCCCCCCCAGGAACTTGTGCTGCACACAGGTCCCCAGAGCATGTGGGACCGAGCTTCTGTATAACCAGACCTAGCTCTGCGGGTGGGACCTAGGTCTTAGTGGACCACAAGAGGAATCCAGAAAGCCGTGCAAAATGCCTGGTGGGAAAAGGATAGATAAGAAGTAAAATCTGTGTTCTCATGAAGTCAGTCCTTGTACCAGCCCCCGGCCTACACACGAGGGCCAGTTCCCTATACAGCTATGTCTTTCATAGGGCAATCTTTCATATGTGCCTCCAGACAACTGGTCAACCTCCTCTCCTCTTTGAAGTTTCCCTGGGGACTTGAGGCCCCCATTTTATTGCTCTAGAAGTGTTTTCTCCTGAGAAGCAAAAAACCAACCCAATGCAACAACAACAGTAACAAAAACCCAAACAAGACCACCAAACAACAAAACAAAACCAACAACCAAAAACTGAACAACAAAACAAAAAAAATTTTGTACTCCCGCCTCCCCATGTTGGCATTTTAGGACAGGGCCCCATACAGCCCCAAGCTGGCTTTGAACTTGAACTTTTTATCCCCCTGCCTCCACTTGTGCTGTAATACAGGCGTGCATTCTCTGTGCCCAGCGTGCTTTCTCTAAGGGGGCTCTCTTCCCAGGTACTCCTGGGTCCATGCAAGGGAAAGCCGAGGGCAAAGATGATGCCGGCTAGTGGTGATGCATTTGACTTGTTCTCCTAGCGAGCTCTACAGAAGCTAGTGTGCAGAATGCTCAGGCCGCATGGGAAGAGCCTCCAGTGGGCAGTGTGCCTAGAGCGCTATGCTGGACCGGTGATCAAATATCTTCTTTGCGTCTATGTCGGCCTCCACCATGTGTGGGTGGATATCCACGTCCAGCCCCGCGTCCTTGCACAGCTTGATCAAGGTCTTGACGTTGTTCTTGGACAAACGCAGGTACCTTCAAGGGAAGATTGGGAGAGGTGACAAAGAGCTGTGGGACCTGACTTTCACTAAAAAGGGGGTTAGTTGGCTTTTGGGCTTGGTGTAGTGGCCCACAGCTTTAAACCCAACCTCCTGGAAGCAGAGACAGGCAGCTAGTTTTCTGTGAGTTTGAAGCCAGCCTGGTATACAATAGTGACAGATAGAGCTACGTAGTGAGACCCTGTCTCAAAATAAATAAATAAATAAATAAATAAATAAATAATAAATAAATAAATAAATAAAATAGGGGAGGGATTGGTTTTAATCAGCAGGAGGCCAGCAGGAAAACTTAGCCTGGCTCCTCTGTATATGTTCCTGAGGAGGAACACCCTGCAGGTGGCAGAGGTGTTAGAATTCACGATGCTATAACTCTTGGAAATCAACCTGCCCGGCATCACCCTGGTTAATTTTCATTGGCTCAGGCATTACACCCAGTGTGAAGCCAGAAAAGCCATGCTATGGGAAAGACAGGTGCTCTTTGGGGGGAAATGAGGTCATCCATCAGCCGAGCCACAGTCAGGTAAGGAATGGGCCATCCCGTTTAGAAGCTGCTTCTACCATGGCACCAGGAAGAAAGAGTATTGTGGCTGATGTGGGTGTGGGTCTGTAAGCTGGTGGAGCGAGGCGCGGTGGGCGCTGCTGCAGGCTGTGGCTGCGAGCCAAGGCTGGGGGCCCTCGAGTGTGCGTACACAGAGCTCCAGGAGCAGGCATACGTGCCTTCCTTCAACACACACACAGTTAAGCAGCAAGGCCATCGATTTAAAGTGTTTTCTAAAGCCTTGTAATCCCGCCTTCAGCTGAAGAGGGAAATTGATCCCATCTGTGCTGTGGGATCCAGACAGACTTCCTTATTCTACTGTCAACCTTGACCTTGGGGCCGACTTTATATTCAGTTCCTTCATTTATCTATTTCTATTGAGACAGGATCTCGTTATGTGGCTCAGGCAGGCTCAAACACACATTCCTCCTGCCTCAGCTCCTGAGTACTGGGATGACAGTGTGGACTACTCTGCTGACGTCTTGGTCCCAGTTTTAGTAGAGGGTGGATGCTACCAGCTACCTGTTGGCTGCTCATGGGTGACAAGGAGAAGCTGTGATGCCCTCACTGGGCTTTGTGCCCTGGCCGGGGGGGGGGGGGGGGGCGCGGGGCGGCGTGCCATGGCGTCAGGGGGCGGGGCGGCTCTTGGGCTCTGCTCCTGTACTGCCCTTGTTTGTGGCCCTGGTTCCCCTCTCTCAACTGCACCTCAAGGCAGCCTGCCAGGGTGATGTGGGTAGACTGGCACTTTCACGCATGCACCATCTCACTCTGGTCTTAACATGCCTTCCCAGTGACTTCACAGTTGTCATCTGTCCCAGTGCTCCTGCCTTTCACGGGAAAGACCCCCCTGCCCCCCCCCCCCCAAAAGACCCCCCCCCCCCCGACTGCGAAGCCAGGGCCAAGCAGAGCCACCTCACTGCTTGTTCCTGTAAGGGCAGTTGGTCGGTCGGGTGTTGCCTTTCATTATACCTCCTTTATACCTCAGTCTCCAGGAGTAATATGCAGCACTGACCTGGGCAGTGTGGCTCGTCAGTTTCTAGGCTCGGAGGCCGACTCTCACCCAAGATGGCTACGCTGCTGCCAGCTTGGCGCGAGGGTGACCCCCATTATCCTCCTGTCTCGATTTCTCCTCAGCTAAAGATTTTCCCCCCCAAAGTTTGCCTGTTATGTCAGCTAAGGATGACACTGGCCTTGGGTGTTTTCAGAGGGAGATCTGGTGATACGGTATGGATGGAGAACAAGAAAAAGGTAGGCGGGGCTGGGGCTCATTAGTGGAACTTTGCCTAGCTTGTGCCAGGCCCCGGGTTCCATTCCCATGATGACTTAAGGAAAAGTGCAAGATGGAAGCCAAACAGTTTCATGCTGTCTGGGGACTCTAAACCCCAAACACAGCATAAGCTCACTGGGGACAGTGCCACTATGAGAACGGCCACCCTCTTCCCCCATAGGCTCTGGTGTTTGAATGCCTCCAGTTGATGGCATTGTTTGGGGGAGGTTTAAGAGGGAGTGGTCTCAGTGGAGGAAGTGTGTCATTGGGTGGGAGCTGGGGGGGGGGGTGAGGGACTCTGAGAACTTCTCGCCCTTTCTATTTACCCCCTGCATCTTGCTTGTGTTTGAAGATACGAGCTCTCAGCCTCTTCCTACTGCTTCCCTGCCATAGCTGACTCTTAGCCCTCTGGAGCTAAAAAGCAAAAAGAATCCCTGTCTCATATAAGTTGCCTTGGTGGTGGTGTTTGTTATAGCAACAGAAGAGTAGCCAATACAGACTGTTGCCCAAACTCACCAGAGAGAAGGAACTCAGAGCAGCTTTCTTTGTGAGCAAAGGTCACAGACAACCTGTTTTTCTTTCGCTGAACCTCTATAACTTCTGTTGTGAAGCAAACGGAAAATGTGAATTTCCAGACTTAGAGCTCAAAAACGGCAGCTGGGACCTGACTGGCCACCAGGGGGAGTTTTAATAAGAGTAAACATACTACTTGTAGCCCCCCCCCCCCCCCCCCCCCCCCCCCCCCCGGCAGTAAAGACTGCCGGGGAAACCCAGGGCTTTAAGCCCTGTAGCAATCCGTTGCCAGCTAAAACCAGGTAAGGCAGAGCTGGCCCCCTCCATGTCCGGGCACGTGTTCACAGCCTACTGACCTACATCTGCCAGCTCCATGTCCTAGTGTGGGTCTACGGCCTAATGCCCTCAGCCTGACCCCTCCACGTGCAGGCATGCATGCACACTCTGCTGTCCCAGGCCTGACCATGTACCCCAGTGGCACTCACCTGCAGCTCAGCACCTCTTCTGGCTTTAGCATCTTGACGCTCTCTATCTTGGGCTCTGTGCCCTTCTCCATGAGGCTCTTCAGCTTGTCAGGAGCCTTGCTGGCCCAGTCTCTCAGGAGGCCTGCCCTCCGGGTGCCAAACATACTGTCCTGAAGAACGGGATCCGCTACAGAGCTCTGTCTGCGGAAGGGGCTCATACGACTGTTTTCTAGGGCTATCACGTCCTTGATGTCTAAATCTGAAATTGGAAGATGCCCGCAGGGAGTTAGTTAGAGCGTGGGAGAGGTGAGAGTCGGGCAGAGAAGGGTGGTGGTAGTAGGAGAGAGCCACCACTCTTCGTGGTGGATCTGATGTTTGTCGGGAGCTCCCGCAGGGCTGTGTGCCTAGCTAGCTTTAGCTCAGCCTCGCGTCTCCAACTGCCTTCCTGCTCCGCTTCCCTCTTGGCCCCTTTCTTTCAATCTTTTCTGTCTCTCCTTTCCAGAGGAAACTTATCTCAAAGGAATTAGCCTAGAAGAAGAAGTCAGAAGAGGTGCGCATTGAGCAGGGGTTAAAACGGCAGCAGTTAATGGTGCGGAGACACATTGCTCATGGCGCGCGTGGGTGGAGGAACGGCGCAGAGCTGCGGAGTTAGTGAAACTGGGAACGTCTGACATAACCCAGCCACGAAGCTGAAGCCGGGACACCTCACTTTTCCTTTGTTAGGTTCTTCTACACTAGCCGTTCCACATGGCAACTCTTCGAGGGTCAAGTCACCCTTTCGTAGGGGTTGCATGCCAGAAATCCCACATTACATTACGATTCATAACAGCAGCAACATTACCGTTATGAAGTGGCAATAAAAACAATTTTATGAGGAATTCCACTAAAGGGTTGCAGCATTAGGAAGGTTGAGAATCACTGCTCTACATGTTTACAGAACTACCAACTGGCACACTCTACTCATTCCACTTCTGCTTGGTATGGCTGGTGCAGAGAAGAGTCTATTGCTTCAAAAATACATTGTCAATTAGATTGTTTTAAGTTCTGCAAATATTTTGGAAAAGTGAGAGTATCTTCCTTTCAATATTTATGAAAACCACACCTTCTTCTTGGTGTACTGCATTTGACAGTCTACAACGGTAAGGATGGCAGGCTGAAGCCACACCCATTTTGATTAAATTTAATTTATCAGAATTCAGTTAAAATGACTTTAGCATCCCATCATCTGGAATGAGATTGGCCAGTTTCATTTATTTTCTAATTTGTATTAATAAGGCGGCTTCATCTTATGTATGATTTGTTTCATCTACTGATGCCATTGTACGGCTTTGCCCTGAGTCGGTTGCTGTGGGGTCCTGATGGTGCAGGACACTTTCCTGTTAGTTTTTACTTGCTTTTCCAGAAAGCATTGTTTTTAGCCCCCCTGTTACCTGTCATCTCTATATTTTTACTAATCTCAGCAATCTCTCTTTTTCATAGTGATCCTGTCTCTAATAAAGTACAAAAAAAATCAAACTTACTGCTCATGTTGTTTGCTTTATGTAGGCGAGAACCATTACTTCCATATTTTGTCTTTCCTGTCTGCTTCTCTGAGCGGAGGCTTTGGGATGAAGTAGGCTTATTTGCGTTTGTTATTTGATATGTGGGCACTTTTATTATGAGTTTCTTGGTCTTCCTTTTTCTTTGAAGTTGAAGAGTATCTTTTAACTTTATTTCTCATGACTATGTTTTAGGAAGTTGGAGCGATGACTCAGTGTTTAAAACTTTTCATCGCTCTCGCAGAGGTCCTGAGTTCAGTCCCCAGCACCCATGCTCTGAGTGGCCTCTGAAGATATTGTGCACATAGGCACTAAGCCACACTCACATGTATGTGCCTATATATAATTTGAAAAATAAAAATTTTTAAATAAACAAAATATTTATGCTTTAAAATGAATAACTTTTTGTTGTGAAGTATATAGGGGTGATGCTGACAAATAATTGGCAATGTAAGATTTACAGTGTGTAGATGTAAATCCGTATCATCTGTAACTGCATGGCTACAGCCTCCGATGTACTTCCTGTTATAGCTTTTTATTTTGCCATTTGACATTTCCTAAGTAGTCATATTTTAGAAAAATATGTTTTTATTTTATGTGTATGAGCATTTTGCCTATATGTATGTACACTGTGAGAGCACCTATTTTGCCTGTATGTATGTATGTATGTATATATGTATGTATGTATGTATGTACACTGTGTGGGCGCCTGTTTTGTCTGTTTGTATGCATAATGTGTGTGTGCCTGGTGCCCAAGGATGTCAAAGGATGGTGCTAGGTCCCCTGGAACTGAAGTTATAGATCTCAGTCACCACATGGCTGAGTGGGAACCAAACCCCAGTTCTCTGCAAGAACCATGTGCTCTTAAACACCGAGCCATTCCTCCAGCCCATAATGTATTTTAAAAAGCTTCCTTGGATTCCTTCTGCTCTTCCTATTTACTTGCCATTTTTTTGGTGACTGTGGCTGTATACAGTCGATTATTTAGCATTTAAGAGTCTCTATCTCTGCTTTCCCCTGTGTCTTCTACCCTGTTCTGCCTCATCTCATTTGCATTTCCTTGATATCTCCACCTTAGCCTTTGGTTTTATTTATTTATTTTTAATCATTTGGTTTTAAGGCTGCATCTGAATCTTGACTTTTAAATCCACCATTTCCTAACTTGATAGAACGTCTTTCTTTGGTGGCATTTCCTGCAGACAGAGATGGGCCTGACTGGGAGTCTTACACATTTCCAGACTTGCAGCTAGCACAGTCGCAGTCACTCTGAGGTGATGAGGGTGTGCTTGGGGCAGGCCTATGAGTCGCGGGCTTTCCCTCTGTTGTCTAAAGGGCACTACAGCTTTCGGCATCATGTCAGGATGGTTCTTCTTTCCTCATAAGTAAGCTTCTCTGTAAGCTTTCGCCTTTTTTACTAACAGCGTTTTTTTTTTTTTTACGAAAAGGAGTACTATCAGGATTTGCCCATAGGGACTGGCTCTAGACTCCCTGTGAAGGTCAGTGAACTGGAGAGAACGGCCTGACTTGCCCAAGGTCTCAGATGGGTACCAAGTAGCCTTAGAACCCTTTGTGCCCTAGATGGTGTTCTGGCTGGTCCCTGACAAGGTGGCTGGTTTGGGTAGTCTCAGCTGTGTCTGCTTGGGCGCGGTGAGGTTCAAGCTACGCTCCAGGGGATGGGGGCAGGGATGCGCCATCTCAGTGTCCTTGTATGAAATGAGGGATCTTAGAGCAGCAGCAGATACTTCCCTGTGCTCTCTGATCCTTTTTTGGCTCCAGGGGTGCCTACGGCGGAGAGAACAGCAACATAAGTAAAGGTTATGGCAACTCAAGGGCTTTCTCAGGGGTCACTCTAGTTTCACAATCATATCGCATCCATCTAGCTAGCGAGCAAGCTAAGGGTCGTGCACCCAAGACCTCACTTCTAATTCATGGTGACCCCATGGTGTGAACCTGGGATGTTGGTGCCTCTTCTGGGAAACCTGTCCTGACCACTCTCTTAGGAAAGAGATATGATCCTCACTTCTGGTTTATAACTGATTAGATAAGTTAGATGTTTAATGGACCACATTTGGGATGAGAGATGACTCTATATTCATGTACACAAAGGATGCATACGGATAGCCATCATTCGTAGCCTTTCCCAGTAGAAATACACTCTAGGCCTGAGAGCCACAGAGTCCATGTAGGCACCCAGGGAGCATGCCCACTGGAAGCCTCATCTTGCTAGTATTTGGACTTCACCAGGAACTGTGTCATGGAATATGTTACACGTCTTCCTAGGGGCTTTCTATGGCCTGTATCCAGGGTGACCATTCTAAGATTCAAACCCAATTTGCTAGTCCCCTTCTTAAATCATTCAGTGTCTTGCCACTGTATTTCAAGCAGGCTCATATCCTGGAGCACTCAGTGGAGACTCTTGCTTTCCGCCATGGTTGGCTGAGAGAAAGCGGGGTTCTGCCCTCCAGCACAGTGAGAAACCTGGACGTTGAGAGAGACTGAAGCACTGAGACTTTGGACAACAGGCACCAGGAGGCAGCGAGAAAGAAAGAATGGTGTGAGCCCCATGACTGTCCCAGGTCACGGCAGATGCATCCTTTCAGGACAATTGAGGGAGCGCTCTCTCGAGTTGTGCAAGAGCGGGTCATGTAAGGAAAGCCGGGCAGCTACAGGAGATGTCTCTCCGGACTGTTGGAGAGTGTTGAAAGCCTCCCTTAGTTCTCATGTAGCCCAGGATGGCCTTGATGCTATGTAGAGGAGGTTGACCTTGACTTTCTGATCTCCCTACCTCCACCTCCCAGGTGCTGAGATTGCATGTGTGTGCTATCATGCTTGGTTCTGTGTGAAGGTCCTGGGGCTCAGACACAAGACTTTGTCCATGTTAGGCAAGCGCTCTGCTGGTTGAGCCACCCGCCCAGTCTGGAGATGTCTATTTAAACGTACCATTATGCTCACCGAGACATGGGCATGCTAGGGGAGACACAGAAGATTCAACGTGACCCGAATTAAAGTTCTAAAGATGACAAATAACAATGTTTGAAAGGAAAATATATGGGAACAATGCCAGGCTGAGCATCGCAGACAAAGACTAGAGGTTTTTGGGGTATAGCCACAGTGACCACATTAAGTGACTCATAGGGGAGGCTGAAAGATAAGGAGCTAAGGAACTTTATGTGTTATTAGAGTATCTGAAAGACAGAGAGGAGGGTGGGGAACAAAAACAATTTTAAGAAATAATGGCTAAAATGGTGCAAATTTAATAATAATAATAAAAAAACAGAGATCAAGAATCCCCAAAAACCTCGAACACACACACACACACACACACACACACACACACACAAAGTATGAAACAATGACATTAAGGCCCATCCCTGGGGAACATCTCAGAGGAAAAACCTTAGAAGAATGTCTAGGAATGAGGTGTTTCTGGATTCAAAGGGCAGCCAGTTTCCAGCCTCCGCGGGGCAACCAGGAATCCAGCAGAGGGAGGGGCCAGTGGAGACCTGGGAGAAGAAAGGCCCTCAGCCAGGACTGACAGACGTGAAATAAAGAGCCTTTCGGATGTGCAAAGGCTGCAAGAATTTACGTTCTTTTTCAGATACGTCACAAGAGAAGCTTCAAGGGAAGGAAAATGACTCCGGACAGAATTCTGGCTCTATGCAGAGGAATGAACAATACTTGGAATGCAGGCAAATGCGCGTTCTTGTTTAAATGTACTGTTTTGTTTTTTTTTAACTCCCCCCCACCAACAACGATGCATTGTGGGCTTGTAACCTAAGCAGAGCTATGGTACTGGCAGCACACCCCACGAAGGCAGGGAGGGCAAAGATGGAAATGCCTTCCTGTGGGTCCCTTAAGCTAGTAGAAGGAGAAGGCGGCTGGGAGAAGTCAGGTGCGTGTTCCGGCCAGATTCTGTCAATATGCAACCATGCAACAAACAGGGTCACAGTTGACAAAACAAGAAAGATGGGACAGGAACAAAATCACCCATAGCAGCAGGAGAAAAGGGGACAGGAATGGAGAGACGCCACTGGCAATGGTTTAGTGGGCTACTCAACTTACAGTTGTCATGCTAGGGAGCCCCTGGGGAGCAGGGGAGACCTTTCCAACACACACCCAAACATAATCTAGGCTCTACCCCCGGTTTCCCAAGACTGCTCAACTGCGCCTTTGTGTTGGGAGTCATCAGTGGATTGGCATAGAGAGAGAGTCAGAGTTCCCAGGGCCCATTCACCTCTGACGACTGGCTCAGATAGCTGGGACCAAGTCTTTATAGCACAGGAGCCTTTAGGGACCACATTTCGTCTCCAAACCACAGCAGATATCAACAGTTCTCTGGTAGGCCAGTTGTTAACACAACGTCCCAATGTTATGCACTTTTGTAGATTTAATTTGCTGCATGGACATCTTCTACTTTGGCATGGTCCTTTGGTTTTTATTTTGTATTTATTTTCTCTCTCCTCTCTCTCTCCCTCTCCTCTCTCTCCTCTCCTCCTCTCTCTCTCCTCTCTCTCTCTCTTCCTCCTCTTCCTCCTCCTCCTCTTTCTCCTCCTTTTCTTCTTTCTCTCTCTTCTTCTTCTTCTCTCTCTCCTCTCTCTCCTCTCTCTCCTCTCTCTCTCTCCCTCTCTCTCCCTCTCCTCATATCAAAAAGCCAAGGCCAATGTTAAAGACACCCCCCTCCCCTGTGTGTTCAGTTCAGAAGTTTGATAAGTCTCAGGTCTGACACTTCAATCTTCAACCTACTGAGAATTTGTTGTTTTTGTTTATGTTCTGAGTGGTATAGGGTACATTTCTTTGTGTGTGTTTAACCACTGGCCAATACCACTCATTGCATAGACTATTCTTCCTCTTTTGTATGTTCTTGGCATCCTCGTGAAATTCTCATTAAGGGGCTGGAGAGATGGCTCAGAGGTTAAGAGCACTGACTGTTCTTCCAAAGGTCCAGAGTTCAATTCCCAGCAACCACATGGTGGTGACACATAACCATCTATAGTGAGATCTGGTGCCCTCTTCTGGCCTGCTGGCTCACATGCAGGCAGGGCACTATAAATAATAAATAAATAATCTTTGTGCCACGCATAGTGGTGCACGCCTTTAATCCAGGCACTTGGGAGGCAGAGGCAGGCTGATCTTTGTGAGTTCAAGGCCAGCCTGGTCTACAAAGTGAGTCCAGGACAGCCAGGAATAAAAGAGAAACCCTTCTGGTGGTGGGGGAGGGGGTGGGGGAGCTTGTTAGCTATACGTGTGGGATTATTTCTCAACTATTTGATTCTTGTTTCACCTGTTTTTAATCTGTCACCACAGAGTTTTGATTACTATGGTTTTGGAGAATAGTTGAGGTCCCACGCCTCTAACTTTTCTTTTTTCTTACTATTTTTTCTGAAAATAGTATTTTTGACAGATCTTATAGTGACTTTGTATATTGCTTTGAGTAATACCGAAAATCTCAGAGTTATTTCTCTAATCTCTGAACACAAGGTCCCTCTTCATTCATTTGTGGCTTCATCACTGCCAAATACCTGCCTCTCACCTTCTAAATCTTTTATTATTTAGATACTATGAATGTTATTCTTAAAAATGTCCTTTTCAGGGGCTGAAGAAATGGCTCAATGGTTCAGAGTTCTTGCTGCTCTTACAATTTGGCTCCCAGCACTCACACATGGCCCCACACACAAGTCATATATGCACACGCACACACACACACACACACAAATGAAAATAAAATTATAAAAATTTGCCTTTTAAGCACTTGTCAAGAAATACAGTATCATATTAAGAAAAACTAAGACAGTAGCTGGGCGGTGGTGGCGCACGCCTTTAATCCCAGCACTCGGGAGGCAGGGGCAGATGGATTGCTGTGAGTTTGAGGCCAGCCTGGTCTACAAAGTTAGTCCAGGACAGCCAAGGCTACACAGAGAAACCCTGTCTTGAAAAAAAAAAAAGACAGATTGACAAATACAATGTTTTTTCTTGTGTGCATAAAATTGTATGTGTGTATATATGCATGTGTATGTGCATGAATTTATTTATGTTTAAACAAGATTGAAAGTAGATGCGGGCAGCTTGTGCTTGGTCACTGGGCACGGTCATTCTAGTGTGGTGTTAAAGCCAGCTTGTTCCGAGGGCATTGGCCTGTGTAGTTCCTTTTCCTGTTATCTTGTTTATCTGGCTTTGATATCAGGAAACAAGGGCCTAGTAAATAGGCTTGGAAACAACCTCTGCTTTTCAGTGTCTTGGAGAAACCTGCAAAGGACTGGCCTCGACTCTTAAACGTTTGCTAGGGTGTCCCATGAAGCCATCAGGCCCTGGGCTTTTCTTCGCTCTGTTTTGATTATTGAGTCAATCTCCTTTCTATTCGTCTGATTCTTCATGATTCAACTTTAATGGGCTTCATGTTTGGTAGAGTGTCTTTCAGGCAGTAACCTATTACTGCGAAGTCATTGGTAACAACAGCTCCTTAAATTCTTCACTCTTCTGTGGCATCTGCAGCATAGACGTTTAATTTACAAAGCCTCCCCTTTTGGGTAAGTCTAACTAGAGACTTATTGGTTGTTCATCTCTTTGAAAATCCAACTTCTGGCTTCATTGATTATTTTATTATCCATGAGTCTGTATAATGATAATTATCTTTATTATTCACCTTGTTTTGTTAATTTGAGCTTACTTCCCCCGCCCCCATTTATTTGCAATTTGCTCTTTCTGTAGTGCAGCTGTCATGGGTGAGCTGCAGGCGCCCCTTGGCTTTAGCGTGTGGTGCTTCTGTTTTCACGCATGTCCGGATTTGTACCACGTACTTTTGGGCTTCTTCAGGAATATCTTGTTTGGAAGAGCACTGTGTAATTTATCATTTTCCTTGGATTCTGGCTGAATGCTAGGAAGACACTTTCATGAATCTGAGGCCTAACATGTGCCCTATCCTGGGGAGTGTCTGTCGTGCTTGAGAAGCACGCGCGGCTGCTAGTGTCAGACAGACGGGATGCCCTGTATGTGTCTATTAGGTCTACTGGTCTTGTGTTTTTTCCAATCTGCTGTTTCCCGATAGGTTTTCTGTCTGGATGATGTATCATCCCTCCCCCCCCCCCCTTTAAGCTATTAAACCCTCTACTATTATTGCCTTGCTATTTATTTCTGCTTTCAGTACGGTTAACATTTGTCTTATATATTCAGGTGATCCAAGGTTGGATGCATAGATATTTACAACTGTTGGGTCTTCTGACGAATTGACCTCTTCAGTGTTATATAACAACCTTCATGGGCTATTGCATTCGATGCCAATACAGCTACCTCCTGCCTTTTCCATTTACATGCAGTATCTTTCTTCCAGCCCTTTACGCTCAGGCTGTGTGCGTTCTTAAAAGTTCAAGTGAGTCTCTGTGGGCCGCACAGCTAGATTCTTTAAAATCCTTCCAGCCACTCTGTTTGGATTAGCAACAGCTATAGTTTACATGTGCTCCCCAGGTTGACATGTTGGGAACTTGACCCTCAATGGAGTGGTATTGGGGCATGGCTCGTGCTGGGAGGTACCTGACTAAGGAGAGGATGTTATCATGCAGCAAGTCCATTCTCCACACTTCCTTCCCTGCACACACCAGCCGCCCTTCACCTTCAACTACTCACGATCCACCACAAAAGCCCTCAGCAGGTGCTGTGCCGGCATATCCTTGACCTTGCATTCTCCAAAGTGAGGCAAATAAGCCTTTCTCTCGCCCGGTGTGTGGTGCTGTGACAGCAACACAAATGGATTGAAGAGACTTTCCTGATTAAAAGCAAGGACTTACTATTGCTGTTTTGCCTTTGGCGGCTCACATGCCCTTTATTTCTTTCCTCCTATCTTCCCTTGTATGTTGGTGATATTTCGCAATGGTGTGTTTTGACCCCTTTCTCTTAATAACTTGCATGTGTACCACAGGTTTTTCTTCTGTGGACTACCATGAGGCTTACTTGAACCATCTGACAGTTTCAACATCCTATTTTAAGCTCCTAACAGTTAGCTTTGATGGCATACAAATGGCTTCTCTTTGTGGTGCTGGGCACTGAACCTCGGCCTCCTGTGCTAAGCAAGGTCTCTACCACTGAGCTAACCCCAAGCCCACAATTTAAAATTTCTAATCTGTGTATTCAGTAGCAAAGCATTGTAGTTACAGTTATTTTTATAAATATATTGATTGAACCTTTTTTTTTTGGGAAATGATAACCCACTTCATAACTATAAATAGCTCATAAAATTTGTTAGGAGACACTCAAGATAACAAATATATGACTCACAGTGCACTCACAATAATTTGGTAAGTTCTATGATTAGTGTAAATATGCCCCAATATTATGCGGTCAATTATAAAAGACAAAAATATTAAAAATCTTTCTCCTTACTAGATACAATTATATGTCATAGCTATAGCGTTTAAGATGTTTGATGCCTAGTAATTAAGAGTATATACTGTTCTTGCAGAGGACCTGGGTTAGGTTCTTGGAACCCCAAATCAGTGGTGCACAAGCACTTGTAATGCCAGCTCCAGGGGATCTGGCCTCCTCAGGCGTGTGCACTCATGTGCACATAATCACACATAGACTATGTACCACACAAGTGTACATAACTAAATCTAAAAAAAAAAAATGTTTACTTTTGGACACAATTTACATATAACTATTTTATTAGATTACATTGCAGCCACTACAATGCCATAGAGTTTGACTGTTACCAGGGAGAATTTTATATTTATTAGTTGTATATTTATTAGGTTGTTAATACACATCCTCTTATTTCTGTTGAGAAACACCCTTTAGATGTAACACAGAGGAGCCCCCTCAAATTTTGCCTGTTTGGGAAAATATCTACTGCACCCCTCCCCTTTCCTCTGGGGTCCAGGTTGGCCTTGAACTGTGACTCTCCAAGTGCAGACCCTGAGTACTGGGATTACAGACATGCGCCACAGTTGTCTCTTCCACTTCTAAAGCACAGCTTTTATGGGTTTAGCATTTTGGCGTGCCGGGTGTCATGTGTTCCTTCTTTTAATTGTTTGACTATGTGCTTTACCTGTATGGTGGTCTACAGCATTTCCACTTAGAATTTCAGACTTCTGGAAGCTGTCTCGTATGTGAAAAGTCACTCTGCTGTTGCTTCCAAACTCTTCGCTTAGACTTGCGATTTAACATGTCTTGGTGTAGGTGTTTTGGGGTCTCATGAATCTGGAAGATTTTTTTCTCCCCCCAAATTTTGCAAGTCTTCATTCATTTATCTCTGTTTGTTTGGAGACAGGGTGTCTTCATGTAGCCTTGGCTGGCCTGAAACTCCCTGGGTAGACCAGACTGACCTCAAGCTCACAGAGATCCACCTGCCTCTGCCTCTGAGTATTGGGGTTAACGGTGCACACCACCATGCCTGGTTCATTTATTTCTCAATCGTCCACTAGTCTTTCTTTTCTTTCTCACATAGCCACACTGCATATATTATTTTATTTAAAATTATTTTTGTTGGGGCTGGAGAGATGGCTCAGTGGTTAAGAGCGCTGCCTGCTCTTCCAAAGGTCCTGAGTTCAATTCCCAGCAACCACATGGTGGCCCACAACCATCTGTAATGTGATATGGCACCCTTTACTGGCTTGCTGGAGTACATGCGAGCAGAGCACTGTATACATAATAACAAATAAATAAATCTTAAAAAAAACAAAAAATAAAATTTTTTTGTCCCTCTCACTTGATCATATCAAAAGTGTCTTTGAATTGAGACTTCTTCTATTTCATCAGCTGCACTGTTAAAATGCTCCTTTAGACCCTGTGTGCTCCTCAATCTTTTAGATTTCTATCTGCTTTTTAAAAAGTGATTATTATTTTTCTTCGCTGAACTTCTCATTTTAGTTGAACATGCTTTCCGTAATTTCATTTTGTTGCCTGTGTTATTTTTTTAGTATCCGTTTTTAACAGAATTTTTTTTTTCATACAGTGTATTCTAATCACGATTTTCTCTCCCTCATTTGGGACACATCTCAGATCCTCCCTATCCATTCAACTGTATGCCTTCCTCCTTCCTCCTTCCTTCCTTCCTTCCTTTCTTCCTTCCTCCTTCCTTCCTTCCTTCCTTCCTTCCTTCCTTCCTTCCTTCCTTCCCCTTCCTCCCTCCTTCTCTCTAGAAATCAAACAAACAAAGCAAAGCACAACAAAACAAACAAACAAAACCCCATAATTTGAAAAAACAAAACAAGGGGCTGGAGAGATGGCTTAAAAGTTAAGAGCACTGCCTGCTCTTCCAAATGCCCTGAGTTCAATTCCCAGCAACCACATGGTGCCTCACAACCATCTATAATGAGATCTGGTGCCCTCTTCTGGTGCACATGCAGGCAGAATACTGTATAAATAATCAATAAATAAATCTTTAAAAACAAAACAAAGAAAAAGCACGCACACACACACACACACACACACACACACACACACACACACACCACACCATACAAGCAAAAGACATGTAAGGCGGTAAATTTCCAGAGAAAGCAACAGATACAAGACAAAAAAAAAATAAAAATAAAAATCTCCAAGAATACCACTGAGTTGGCTGAGTTGGCTGGGCATGACAATTTCCCTTAAGTGTGGTTTATATATCTGGTAAGATTTCATTGGAGAAAACTTATTTTTCTCTAGCAAGTGGTTGTCAATTGGAGATAGCTTCTTGGTTAGGGATAGGAGCTCTCAGCACTGGGACCTCATCTGGTTTGGACTTGTGCAGCCCCTGGGTATGCTGTCACAGTCTCTGTGAGTTCATATGTGTGTCTGCTGTTTTTAGAAGGCCTCGTTCCCTTGGTATCATCCATCTCCTCTGGCTCTTCAAATCTTTCACCTCACCACACATCTCTCTGAGGCCTGAAGGGAGGGTTTGCTGTAGATAGCCCATTTAAGACTGAGCGTTCCAATGCACTCTCAAAACGCTGTCCTGTTGTGGGTCTCTATGTTGGTTCCCATCCACAGCAGGAGGACACGTCTCTGATGACTGTTGCCTTATAGTGTGCTAAGCTTTAAGAATATTGTTCTCCGAGTTATTGTTCAACCAGTTCACTGATCTTCATCTCTTTGTGGTAAGTTAACCGTCATATGAGTTTTATTAATTTTCTATGGCAACGCTATGAAGAAAACCACATTAAACACAAACGCATGTGGAAGGAATATCTTGTGTATTGTATGGATGTAGCACCTGCCAATAATAAATCTGATGGCCTATAGCTTAGGCAGGGAATGGGAGGTGGAACATCCGGTGGGCAGAAAGAATTCTGGGATAGAGCCAGGTGCATGAGATTCAGCTGGCAAGATGTGAGGAGGCCGATGCAAGGTACCTGAGCCCAGGTAACCAGCCAGGTGGCAGAATGTAGATTAGCATAATAGGTTATTTTAAGCTGTGAGCTAGTCAGAGAAGAGCCTAGCTATATGGGGTAGGTGTGTGTAAATAATTATCTTGAGTCTCATGAGTCATTATTCTGGGAGCTTAAGGACCGGGAAGAAAAATACCCACCTACATAGGAGGGGGAAAAAAAACCCCATCTACACACATAAATTAGTTAGGAAGGTAAAGGTGGCAGCCACGGAAGCCAAAGCTTCAAGAGGATCATTCTGTGGAGGACTAAGTGCAAATTAAGACAACAGTGGGGAAGGAAAAAAGAAGAGAAACGGATGAAGGCCTAACGATGGGAGAAGCATCAGACCAGGCCAGGAAAGCTGGAGGAAGAGACGGGTACCAAAAAGGATGGATCTCCTCCGCGTGGGCAATTCCACTGTCTTCTTCTGATGTGGACAACGCTTGGTGAGACCATATAGTTCACAGTAGCACTGGGAGTCAGGGCACAGAACTGGCCCTATGCCTGCTCTGAGCCTGCTGGATCTCCTTCTCGTCTTCCAATCCAGATCCTGCCTGCTTGTGTGAGGTCACTTGTAAGACCTGCACAGGATTATGTCTTTAATGTGTGGCTAAGCTCAGTCTGACTCAGTCCTGGATGCCAGAGGTAGACAGGTGTAGGTGCTTCTTAGATTCCCTTGAGCACTCACTCCTGTGCTTGACTGGACCCATTTAGCGCCCTCCAGTGGCCATAGGTTGCTTCACATCAGAAGAAGCAAGACTCCCCCATTCTCAGATATGGTAAATTTGTCTTGGATGGTGAGGAAGAGGATAAGGGGAAAACCGAGGATCCAACTGCCTGCAAGTCAGCCTTTTTTTTGTCTACATCTTGTACAAGGGAGGTGAAAACCTTTACTCCACAGCCAGGAAGTTCATGAGGGAAGAGACAGATTTGATAGCATCCTTTAGGAATGAGACAGAAGAAACAAAATCAGATTAAGTAAAAAGCCAATGGCACTGAGTGGGGTGGGGGAGTGCAGAGACGGAGGAGAGAGAGAGAAGGAGAGCCTTCAAGGATGGTGCTGGATGAAGGAGCCTTAAGCAGGCTTTTTGCTTTCCGCCCTCCCTGCAAGCAGAGCTGGCGATGATGAATACCAGGCATTTCCAGTTGCCTCCCTCTAAACTCAGCCTGGGACTTTTTAGAAAAACCCCAGGAAGCTTTTCCTACTTGCAAGCGCAGCCAAGAAAATCTCTGTGCTGTTGGGAGACAAAGGACTCTGAAGAATAAAAGTGGGGGTCTCACGATCAGTCTCTGATTTGTGTGTGATGTACCTCCGTGATGTGCTTCTTACCCTCTGCTGCCCCCAAAAGTTTCAGTAAAGTCTGCTCACACACAAAGGCTACCTGTGAGGAGTCTGGGAAGACATCACAGCAGCAAGGCTTTGGGAATCAAGGGGAAGAGGGGCTTCTGCTGGAAGCAAGCTCTAAAGAAGCTCACGAGCCCGGTGGCCCAGGGGTAACAGTAACAAGGGGGAGCCGCAGAGCTTGCCTGAAGTACAGAGCTTCCCCATCTTGATTTTATTTCTACAGTGACTTTTTAAAAAATTTGAAACAGTTAAGAACTTATATAGCTTTATATAAGAACAATTTAAAAAGCTTCAAAGAAAGCAAAGAGGACCCCCCCACTACTGTTCACTCAGTTTCCTTGAGTGCTAATAGCTCATATAAATGTAGTGATGTGTTTGAGCCTTCTGGAATTTTGATTTCTTTTTGTTTTGTTTTGTTTTTTTTTTTTTTAAAGATTTCTTTATTATGTATACAGTATTCTGCCTGCACACCAGAAGAGGGCACCAGATCTCATTATAGATGGCTGTGAGCCACCACGTGGTTGCTGGGAATTGAACTCATGACCTTTGGGAGAGCAGTCAGTGCTCTTAACCTCTAAGCCATCTCTCCAGCCCCTTGGTTTCTTTTAAAAATACAGAAATATAAGAAGGTGCCTCTGTTTTAATCCCAGGTGTGGGGATGTGGAGGCTGCTTGGACTGTGCGCTGCTTGGACTGTGCGCTGCTTGGGCTGTGCACAGTGGCTGACATTGTTGGGTTCTAGCAGAAGTGTGGTGTTGCCAGCTGCAGCTAGTTTCTGCGATTGTGTGACATTTGGAATTCTGGGAACTTTTCAGAGGATGTATAAATGCTAGGGCCCCTGAGAGGCGGGGTGGGTGATTGTTGGTCATTCTGGGCCAGGGTTGGTTGTGGTTTGTTAGTAACCATGGTCAAAGAAGAAACAAAAGGAAAGAAATTAGATTCAGGGCTCCCTCCTGCCCTCTCTCTCCTCCTCCTCCCCCCCCCTCCTCCTCCTCCTCCTTTTCTCTCTCCTCTCTCTCTCTCTCTCTCTCTCTCTCTCTCTCTCTCTCTCTCTCCTGTCTGTCTCTGTCTCTCTCCTCTCTCCTTCTTTCTCTCCTATCTACTGTTAGGGGAAGAAACAACCTGCAGGATAAAGGGTGGGAAAAGAAATCCACAAAGTAGTAAAGAGCAGCTACACATAAGCACAAGGATCTATGGTCGACAATTTGCAGAGCTTTCTTTGGATTAGAAGAGTGCCCCACTAACCCGTGGGTTCAAGCCAGTGTCCCGCCATGCTTTTTAGCTCCACAGCCCACATAGAGATCCTCTGTCATTACAGAACTGTGACAGACAAGCTTGGGTTTGCACACCATTCCTTTAGTGTACTAAATGAAAGGATAAGGAAAGTATTTCTTTTGGGACACAAGGGGACAACTGAGTAACTTTCCAAGCTCCTGCCCACTTTCCACATGGGCAAGTAGAAATGTCTCCCAGATTCCTCTTTCACCATAAGCTTGTGTCCCAAGAGGCCAAGCACAGCAAAAGCGTAATCTGTTTTCCAACCCTAAGGCACCACCTTACTGGCACTTCTGTGTGCCAGGCTGGTGATTTATAGGCCTCCTCTCTCTGCTGCCCCACAGCCACACTACAGAGAAAGTAGAGTTACTATACCATTTTATGTGTGACAGACCTAGACGGAGCATGGCCAGGATGATACAACTGAGTTTGCTATGGTGGTGGAGCAGGAGCGTAAACTGTAACCCAGGCCTGTCCCTTTCTAGGGGTGCACACCCCTTGACAGATGTCAGGTCGCCGGGATGGCACCTTCTGTAATAGACATTGTCACAGTGCTTGATTTAGAAAATTTGGAACTCACGAAGGCAGTGTCACTGAAATAGTTCAGGAACATGCAGCCCCCATGCAGCGGGATTCCTGAGACTACCTGGGGATAAGTGGAACTCAACAGCCATGTCCACTCCTACCCAGAGCACATGCTGGCTCCTGGATCCTTGTGTACACAGGTTTGATTGACATGGGCCCTGCAGCTCTTTCACTGACTTTGAGAAACTGGACCAGGGAGGACAGTTCTGCTGTCCCAGGGCCCGTGTTCTTTCCTTACCAGACTTCCTCAGAACATCCCTGTTGAAGGTGGTGGAAAGCAAGTTCACATGCTTGGCCTTTGTGTCTGCTCCCTTGCGGGGACCACTGGACTCCTGCTTCTTGGCGACATGCCCATCGTGGTTCTTGGAGAGCACAAGAGAAGTTATGCTCTGCTTATAGGACCTTGCTCAGCATCCTCCAAACCCAAACTGAGAACTTGCCACAGCTTGTTCAAGGATCTGTCCTGAGCTCAGGGAGAGTTTGGAGGGCAGGGCGGGGGGGGGGGGGGAAGGTAGCGGGTGGGTGTGGGTGGGGGAGGGGGACATGCAGGAATGCTCTCTGTGCTGGCTTACTGAGAACTTCTCTTTTATTTTTCCTTATCTCCTAGGGGTACATGCAGCCCATGTCTGCAGGCAGGTCTGCGATACCTTGTAGCTACAGGGCTGAGTGCTCCCAGGGCTCTCTGGGCCGGGGCATCATTGCGTGTGAAGGGATGTGGGTGGAGGAAGGTGAGACGCTTGCCCTGAAACTGGACCTCAGGAAAGCAGGGGTTGTTGGTGAAGCTGCACATGGCGAGGGTGAGGGTGCAGGGGACTCATCTATTGAGGTGTCATTTTGGGGCAGAGAGGTATCTCGGGGGTCTTCGTAAACCATGTGGCAAGCACCATAGCAGAGAGGCAGCTGTGGGGAGAGGCAGCAGGGAGGTTACCTTGCTGAAGGTCACTTTGCGGTCATTTTTGTTTACTTTCTTCTTGTTGCCTGGGCTTTTTTCTGCCTTCTCTTCTGCACGTTTCATTTCCTCAGCCTTTCTCTGAAAAGGCAGGGGGGAAAAAGGCTCTGTAGCTGCCCACCCTCTTTCTAAATGGGAGAACATTTCTGGCAAATGGCAAGCCACGTCTTAGTACTTACATTCTAGACCCTCTTGTCCCCTTCCCTGTCCCTTACCCTCTGGACCGTCCTGGCATCTATTCCTGGTGTCTGTGACAATACCCCTCTTTTTAAAGATGTGTTTGTGGTGTGTGTGTGTGTGTGTGTGTGTGTGTGTGTGTGTGTGTGTGTGTGTGTGTTTCCAGAGACAATCAGATCCTGAGGGGTCTGACCCAGTCAAGTTTCACCCCTCAATGAATTCATAACTTGATGACTGAGAGGTGTGGACAGTGGGGGCGGGGTAGAGCCCAGTGGAAGAAGTACGTCCCTGGGGGTATATATTAAGGGCAATGCCCTACCCTGGCTCTCTCTGGTGATTTTCCTTCTTCTAGCTGCTATGACATAAACTGCTCACCTCCACTGCTCCCACGCCCCACCCTCCCAGCTACGATGGACTGAGCCCACTGGAACCGTGTCCCAAAGCAATCTCCCGTCCCCTTAGTCGTTTTTGTCAGGCGTTGCCACAGTGCTCAGAAAGCCACCTAATGAGGGGCAATAGTCAGGGTTGCAGGCCTGACACCCGCCCACGAAAGAGGAATTTTCTGCCATGAAACACCTGTCACCCTTCTTTAGAAGCCTAGATGCTTCTGTGGCACGTGGCAACGGATGGAGAGTTGTGCTTTCAATATAAATTGTCTCCTCTCTAGGTTTCAAATTACCCAGAGTGAAGCTGCGTGGGAGACAATTCTGCTGAGATGCTAAAATACAATCCTTCTGAAAAGAGATGGTGACCTATTAACCAGGAGACAGAGTTGCTGAGACTGACACTGAACTCCAAGAGGTCCGGCAACCAGCCCCCCGCGGCCCTCAACTCCAGATGGAGGAGGAGCAGGCTGTGGGAGATTCTTCTGGCTGCACTCAGGTAAGCGGTTAGGCAGGCAGCAATCTGCTGAGAGCAGAGAATGGAGAGCAGAGAGGACGGAGGCAGCTGTAACAAAGCCCAAAATGGGTGGGAATTGGCTAAATCTGAACCCGAGACATCGTCCTGTCCTTTATTTATTTATTTATTTATTTTTATCACTCTGCCCTTTGCCTGTCACCGTTTCCGTGTTTTTCAGCTGGAGGACAATCGTGGCCCTGACCTTACAGCTTGCCTAGAAGCAGTGGATGACAATAAAGTTTAGCTAAAGGATGAGTGCCAACCTTCCGCCCATTTGCTCTGGGACTGGAGGCTATGGGATTCAAGCATCCTCTGCAGCTAAGGGATGTGGGCTCTGAGTATCCTCTGAAGAGGGTACCACCTTCCATAGGCCTGAATTGATTTTCTTTTTTCTTTTTCTTTCTTTCTTTTTTTTTTCTCTTTGGTTTTTCGAGACAGGATCTCCCTGTGTTAGCCTTGGCAGTCCTGGACTCGCTCTTATAGACCAGGCTAGCCTCAAACTCACAGCGGTCTGCCTGCCTCTGCCTCCCGAGTGCTGGGATTAAAGGCATGTGCCACCATGCCCAGCCTTTCTGACTTGATTTTCATAGATGATGGACCCAGGGGAACTAAGCTCTGGGGAAAGCCAAGGCAAATTTGCTACCTAAGACTCCCAGAGAAAGAGGAACGGGTTGGTGAGAGCAGCCCTGCAAGTTGGGGAGGAGGGGAGTATATGCTAGTAGGATTCTCATTGGGGGGGATGGTGCCAGGAATGAGTGATCTATCCTGGAGCCATCAGGAGGAGGGAGGAGGCTAGGGATGGTGGGAAGGCTCTCACTTTGCCCACATGGAGAACCCACAAGCCAGTGCCTATGACTGTTTCCAGATACTAGCAGTGCCCACAGTTCGACCTGACTTTAGATTCTACCGACTCTGCCTCAAGTACTTTCTAGGGTGTCCAGTTGAGAACATTTGTATTTGGGCAACCTCTTTCCCTTCCCTGTTAAATATGAATCTGTGACCCTCTCCAACATTTCCCACAGAGAAGCATCTTTCTCCAGGACCTGGGGCCTTCTCTTAAAATATGGTCACCAGGAACGACTGTAACCCTGTCATTGGTGGGAGAGCATTAGGAAACAAAGACCGCCTATCCATGGAGAGTGACCTCTCCTCCAGGACTTTCTTCTACTGGCTTACCCTAATGTTTAAAAAATAATCCCCTTTTGTTTTCAGGTGTTGAAATCCAACTCTATTTCTTGCTAATAATCTTGCATAAATTCTTCCAGCAATTTCTTCCAACGTACACACCTGGAAGGCACGCTTCTTCTTGCCCTGCCTCCGCTCCAGCCATTCCAGCACCCGGGTGAGATCAGACATTCGCCTCTCCTCAGCTGTTCTCCAGATGGACTTTCTCTCAGTGGGCATCAGATCTTTGGTGTCTTCTAGATCTTCTGACATGATGACGCCTCAGCTGTGCCCTACAACCCTACAAAGCCTGGCACTCTTTTTCTGTTGATCCCTGGATTTGCTGGGTGACTCAGAGGCAGGATGTGTGGCCTCTGGATGTAATGATAAAGGGCAGAGGTAGCAACAGATGGATGTTAGCCTTGGGGGGGGTAGAAAGTGTGAAAAGTGATTGTGAGGTCACTGTTGACTTAACAACTGTCCCCTAGTCAGCGGTTGGAGTGATAGTAGGATGTAAGCTACCTCCTATTCTTTCCCAGGAAGTCACACTCTCTCCATGGGTTCCTGTTTTCCCTGGATTCTGCCACATTCTCCTTTATAGTCTCTCTGTTCAAGTTATATGAGATTTTTCCTGAGGCTGTGAAACACAAATGTCTATTCGCCCAAGAGAGGGAACCAGTGAGAGACCAAAATAACAATTACACCAAAGGTCAAAGTGGCTAGTCAATGAGTTTTTTTGGGTGCTGTAGGTCTATGGGTGATGGGTTACTTATAGGAGTGGAGATGCCTCACAGGCAGCTGCATCACTGAAAGCCAAGCCCACCTCTACACATGTTTCTGACTGACAGCTCACAAACACGGCAAACTGGGAGCTCTCTCCTCAATTTCTGGCAGTGAGTCTCTTCCGAATATCTCTGGCTCTTCTTTTTCCCCCAACAATTACTTTATTTTTAAGATTTAAAAAAATTTGGGGGATAATATAGTTAATCATTTCTCCCTTCTTTTTCCTCACTCCAGACCCTCTCACATACTCCCCCATTGCTTTCAAATTCAGTCTCTTTTTCTTTAATTGTTATGATTATAGATAATATATTCCTAAATTATATACATTTACATAGTACACACACACACACACACACACACACACACACACACACCACACATTACTAAACACAAAAATACAGCCAGCCCAGTCTATCTAATGTTACTTGTGAATGTTTTCAGGCTCACCGTTTGGTATTGGATAACCAACTGATGTGCTCCTCCCTGGGGAAGATGATTTCTCCTGCTCTCAGCATTCTTTACTTGGAGTTCTTTGTGTAGGGTTGAGGCCCTCTGAGATTTCCCCTGTCTATGTTAGCAAGTCTATCGGTGCCATCCTCATCCGTGCTTAAGCTCCTGTTTAGAGCAGCCAGGTGGGTGAGACTTCATGGCTGCAGGTTCTGGTATTTCTAAGAGATACAATTGTTATGGGTGTATCACCAGCCATGACCACTCACAAGAACAACACCAATAGCTTATAATGTTTTGGAAATCTCTTGGATAGGCTCATGACTAGTGCTGGGGTTTTTGTTAGATCGTCTGTAGCTCTGGGAGAAGCATTGTCAACCCAGATGGGAACTTTCATTTCAATTATATCTGCGTATCACAGCTACTTTTAGCTAGGTGGTTAATAGTATGTTTTTTTAATGACTTTTTCAGAGACCGTTGCTACTATTTTACCGTTCCTATTTCCTTTTTCTGTATTTATCTCCCTCCCTTCCCCCATTTTCTTCCTTCTTCCAAATCATTTGTACCTCGCTATTGCCCCATCTGTGTTCCCTCTCCACACATAATGGCGCATTTTAACTTGCTAATTTCCATAGTTACTCCAGGTTACCCAGAAATTATTTATTCTGGTCTATAACTTTTGAGAGAGAGGGGCCCTGTGTGTCTTGTTTGTTTCAGGAACTTCTTGAGACCGCTGAGTTGTTTGTTCATGAGGCTCATGAGCATTTCTCCCAACCTCTTTCAGGGAGGGAATGTTTCACTTTAGAACTTCCTGAACCTTAAGGAGCCTCCCTGACAGAGTGGACTCATTCAACTCTGAGGAAAATGATAATGCAACACTCCTCCTGTGACGTGGTTTTCATATCTAGTCAGAAATCTGTTGGCTATACCCGTGATAGTTGTACCATTAATGCACAAACAAACACATTCTACCTAGTATTTTGGTACTGTAGCATACGAAGGCTATAGCCAAGCGGTACTTTTAGTGTCAGGTCTTCCCCTGCAGCCCGCATAGCACCTTCCAACACTATGAAATCCATCCAGTGAGGAGGGAACTTCCAGCTCAGTCCAGCTTTACTTCTTCATGTCTTGTAACCAAAGCGTGTAGTATCTTTAGCAATGGGATCTTACCTCGGGGGGTTAGGGGCGTGGCTACTTCTTTCCACCTATGCATTGTTAGGCAGGTGGCACTATCCTTATATCTGATTGTCTTCAGCCCAGTTCTACGCATCACTGCTTGTGAAACGACTACCCTGGTGACTGTCTGTTCTGTCTGCTGTTACTGTCAGTTAGGTCTGACACCCACACCTAACACTGAGTTGGTGAGACCCTTGAAGGTGCTTTCAGCTGCGTGTGGTGGTGCTCACGTCTTGCTTCCATCCATTAATCCCCTACAGGCAAGTTGACATACACAGGTGTGCCATCATAGCAGCCATCTACCAAGACCGCCATCAGAAATAGGCCTTGCACAGTTGGACACATGGAGGACGTCAGAGTGTTTTACTGAAATGCTGGTGGCTTTAGCTATTTCCCATCCTGTGTTGGCTTCCCTGTGATGACCAGACTTTACATGGACCCAGTAAGTGGCATCTGAGGGAAGATGATCTGTACTTTGGCAAAAAAAAAAAAATCTAGGAGACTCAATGGGCTGTGGGCTGTAATGTGGAAAATTATTAGGGGTTCTGATTCCTGTTGAATTCTGTAATGTATTTCCTTCCATCTCTGTTGTAGCTACACTAGCCAAGCTAGTGCCTGCCAGTCTTCCTTTTCCTCCGGGGTCACCCATAAAGCGAGGCCTCTGAATAGAGTCCAACTGTCCACACGAGTTGTCATAGGCTGGCTCTCATGAGCTATTACTATTCATACGACTGTTCAACCCACCAGCGGCATTTTCTTTTCCAGCCACACGGTGCCTGTGTTTGGTTTAATTGCTACAGCTACCCGTTCCTGTTCGGTGTTCCTACTGCAGGCAGCAGGCATCTGCAGGGATGGGTAGCATTTCTTTGAACACTTCATCTGGTTTAGCTGATGATTCAGTTACTGGAGGAAGCTCAGCAGCTTAAAAGGATACCGGCCCAAGGGCTGCCCTGCTCAGTGCTGGCGCTGGGACTCAAAGAGAGCACACCACTTTTGGAGGGTTTGGTACTTTGCCACCATGGGAAGAGGCTTCACCAAAAGGCCTCCAACCCAGTCTGCGGATGCTATGGTTGCAATGCCTTATCCACAGCCAGCAGTTGCTGTTCTTGCATTGTACATGGAGCTGATCCCAAAACCTTATTGGAACTGTTAGCTTGAGTTCCTGTTTGTTCTGCTGCGGTCCCCGCCCCAGCTATAGCTTTGTCAGCTTTTAGTGACTTCTAACAGGAAGGGACACTGGGATAATGGGGGCACACAGCTGTTTAGCCTGGCCTAGAAGGGTCTTAATGTACTCAAAAGCGTCTTGAGTATTTCTATCCCAGTTCAATTTGGCGCCCTTCATTATCAAGTTATGCAGTAAGAACAGGCAGCTGGGATGAGGGTGTGGAGATCCACCAGTATCCCAGGAGTCCCAGGAAAAACTGCACATCTCTTACCTTCACAGACACAGGCTGTTAGGGAGCTGTTTTTCCCCAACAAATTTGTCAGGCATCATATGCATCCTACCAGACCATAATACTCCCAAGAGCTTTGCAGCGGTGCCTGGCCCTTGCACATCCTGTAGGCTCGTCTCCCAGTCTCATTTGTTTAGTGCACCTCTATACAGAAGTTAGTATTATGTCATCTACGTAATGAAAGCTTTTTACAGAGGGTGGGCAGGATAACAGAGCAAGGTCCTGGCTTACGTCATGACGACGGCTAACAGGAATATGAAAGTAACCTGGGGAGTACACTGATGGCCCACTGTTGACCATTCCAAGTGAATTGCAATTCTTCTCACAGTTCAGAAGCTAAGGGAATTAAAATCATGTTATCAAGGTCTAATGTTATGAAAAGATTTTATTTCTTGTATCCATCGATCAGCATCCTCAACCACTTCCACGAGGCCTCCAAGCGTTTCCCCACTCCCATGAGTCTTATGGGGTCTGCTTAAGCTGTTTGGTTTAGCCAGCCTAAAATGACGGATGGTTGTGCCAGGTTACCTGGCTGTTCCCCACCACCTGGTCATATTCTCCCATTTGGCCTGGCTTCCCTCCCCCACCTGCCTGACCTGCATTCTGGATCATTCCTTCTACTGGGCCCTTGCCTGGCTCCTCTCCCACTCCTGGCTGCCTCCACTTGGCTACTCATTTGCCTGGTTGCATCTCTACCTGTGGCTGCCCCAGCCTGGCTTCCCTCCCACTCAAGAATGTGCCCCACTTTGCGGCTGCCCTATCCTCTGCCTGCTGTCCTCTTTCCTGCCTTCCCTCCCCCTCTCTCCTCCATGCCATGACCTCCATCCAGCCTGTCTTGCTGTCCACCCTTGAAGATGGCCACCCCACCAGAGGAGTTGCTGGCTGGGGTGGAATCCATCCCAGGACATCTTTTTCCTCCAAAGCAAGGTTTACAGGGAGGACTGCTTGGACCTTCCACTCCTTCCAACCCTTTGGTAAACTTCTGGTCGGACTCTAAAGCCTCTGAAAGACTCCCAAGTCCTGAATCCGGCTACCTGTAATTTTTTCTCCTAGGATCTCCAGTTCAGCACACATCCTGCCACATTCACCTTTGGAAGGTGGATAGGAAGCATGGTCTGATTTCTTAGCTCTCCATCTCCCGCACTTTAGCACCATAGGCACTTGGTTCATATGCTGGTTTGGGTCATTCAGGTCTGCCAAAACTTCTCTTACTTCACAAAGAAAATGTCCCACCGTGGGGTCAGCAGAGTCCCTACAGCTGCATTCCAGTCCTGAGGTTCTCAATGACCTGAGCTCTTTCTCAACTCTTGGATAAACACGGCTCTATCTGGCTTCATGAGCTGCCACTGTAACTGCTTTACTTATTCTTAGGTCCTGTGTTGTATCACTTGACCTCCCCTCTCTCCCCTTTTACTATCTAAGTCTTCCTGTGGCTCCCATGGTTTTAGATCCTAAGAAAGACTTCCGCACAGACCTAACTTGTCTTTTCCCCTTCAGGCCCCTCCCAGCCAGAAGATGAAAGCCAGCATTGTAACCCCTCCCCTTTTCCACTTTGCTTTCCAGGCCGGGGGGGGGGGGCTAATGTGGAGTATGCTAACCAAATCTCCTTTGCCCCTCTTAGCTCCTCCCTCCCACACATAAGTTCCTCTGGGCCTATCTTGGCCTCCAGTGCATCTCTTAGGCACACAAAGCAGTAGCCAGGTCACCTCTGTGGCAGCTTACAGGTATATCTTCCCTTCTGTGTTACTCTCATTAAGAATTTTCCCTAAACCTTTATCCATTCTTTGGGCAACTCTGCACTCATGTGGTGGACCCCACTCACAAAATAGGCATGCCTTCCCATATTCTATAGAGGAAGACAGTTTGCTAGGATTCCCTCAGTGAACTCCCTACCAAGATTTCCCCTTTGGCTAGAGGACTTATCCTTGGTTTCTTGTCTCCTCACCCAGTGCAAGCCCAATAGAACTGCTGCCACAGTAAGAAGGCAGGATTTTCCCCCTCTGTGAGGCTCTAGCCTCAGACTGTTCACACTCGGTAGTATGTCTTATTACCCCATAACCAGGAACATGCAATCACTTTTTAGTATCCAGACACATATTTTGCACTTGATCAGGTGCCGGGTTGTTGTGTGAAACATGACACAAACATCTATTCACTACAGACAGTGATGTGTCAACATAACAATCACACCACAGTTTATTGGGAGGAACTAATAGGAATGTGAGTGAGGGGTTACTCACAGGAGCAGGGACAACTCAAAGGCAGCTGTGTCCCTGAAAATCCCACCCCGAATGGATGATGACTCATGAAAGCTGAGATTCTAGATCTTTCTGCAGTGTTTGCAGGCAGGAGCAGCTCTGCTCCTTCTTTGTTTTTTCCTTCTCCTCTTCTTCATTTCTTCTTCTGGAGTGAGTCACAGGAGGCAGTAAATCTCTTAGAAGAGATTTATTGGGGGGATGGACCCAGGAGAGGGGGGGGCAAATCCAGGAATGGCTGCCTCTGCTCCCAGGAGGAGACTGCAGAGACCTGGGCAGACACAGCCTTTATATAAGGGTTCTCAGGGGGTGGAGCTTTCTGGGGGTAGGGATTTCCAGAGTGTGGATTGGTGGGATTTCAAGCCTGGTCTGGGGGGGACGCTCAGGGATAGGTGGGTTTTTGTTCACACTTCTCATCCTCAATTAGCATATTCTGGGATGAGTCCTACTGAGGGCTTGGAGATGGCAGTTACAGAGATTGGGGGGTGTGGGTGGTGTTGGTGTTGGCTGCTGGAGCTTTCTCAGGCAGAGGTTGGGCCACTTTTCAGCCTTGAGAGGTAATAAAGTTTACAATGTGTCCAAAATTTACAGAGTCCACTGTGAAGGCAGTGTGGGCTGAAGCAGGAAAGGTGGTCGCCATCATGGATAGTTTTCCTGGCAGCAGGCATTCTGAGGCAGGAAAGGTGTCCTGTTTTTAGAGAGCAGCTGGCTGAAGTGGAATTGTCATCATGGACAGCTCCCACGGAGGCAACAGTCGGCTGAGGTAGGAACAGTCACCATGGACAGCTCCTGCTGAGGCGCTGACAGGCGCTGCCATTTTATGGTGGGGATTGTAAGTGGCAGTGAGCCACTTTAAAATTTAGTGGCCCGCGGCTCAAGGGCTAGACATAGCTCTTGGGGGTGGTGATACAGTGGGCGGAAGGACTAGGGTGGGGGGGGGGCAGTGGGCTCCCTGCAGCTTGGGGAAGGTAGCATCACAGGGATGGTGGAGCGTGGGCAGTGGATAGCTGAAGCAGTAGGCCACTACAGCTTGGGCATGGACTGCCACGGCTTTGGCGCAGACTACTATTGCTGCCCCAGGCTGAGGCTCGAGGCAGGGCACCACGGCTTTAGCCTCAGTGGGAGAGGAGTAGTGGTGGTGTCAGGCTCATCGATGCAGAGTGCCTCGGCACTGGGCTCTCTCTGCCGTGGTGGTTGCCGCCTTGATCCTGCCACAGCTCAGGCAGTGGAGAAATCCCTACATGGATTGGCACTCAAGACATTTCTGACAAGGTAGTTCTATAACAACTGCCATATTTTGGCATGGTGCCCGGGGTGTGAGACAGGAGGAACACCTAAGCAGCCCTCCCAAGTCATATGGACTGGTGGGAGGGACAAGAGGCAAGCAGTGGCCACAGGGGTCTTCTGTATGCAATGAAGAGGGGTATGACAAAGAAAAAGAGTGCAATTTGGCCACTTATGGTGGGTCTCCATTTAAGCACAGAGTTAAAGGCCAAGTGTACATTTTTCTTTTATTGAAAAATTAAATCATTCATATTACATCTCATTTGCTATCCCATCCCAAGCATCTTCCCATTCCTCCCTCCCTCCCGCTTTTACCTCATTCCCTTTCCCTATGATTGTGACTGAGGGGGACCTCCTCCCCCTGAATATGATGCTACGGTATCAAGTCTCTTCTTGGTAGTCAGCTATCCTTCCTCCAAGTGCCATCGGGCCTCCACATCCAGGGGATATGGCCAAATATGGGGCACCAGAGTTCATGTGAAAGTCAATCCCCAGTCTCCACTTAACTGTGGAGAATGTCTGTCCCTTGGCTAGGTCTGGGTAGGGGTTTGATGATGACTGCATGTATTGTCCTTGGTTGGTAGGGCAAGCGTACTTTAACAGGGCTATTCTGGTCTGAGCAAGTTTGTGTCTCTCAAATTCAATTTCATGTGTAAAAACCCTCAAGTGATATCATCGGCCGTGATAAAGACTATTACAGGGAGAAATGTGGGGAGGAAAGAGTTTACCTCACTTTGTAGGTTACAATCTATCATGGAGGGGAGGTAGGGCAGGAACCTGAAGGCAGGAACCGAAGCAGAGACCATGGAGGATCACTGCTCCCAGTGGCTCACTCAGCCTGCTTTCTTATGTCACTCAGGACCACCTGCCCACTGGTGACACCATCCACAGTGGCCTGGGCCCTCCCATACCAATCAAAAAATGCCCACAGACTTGTTCACAGGCCAATTCAAAGGAAGTGACTCCTTCATTGAGATTCCTTCTTTCCAGATAACTCTAGCTTGTGTCAAGTTGACCCCCAAACTAGCCAGCTCATCCCATCCCAGACGCTGGATCTGCCAGCCGGAGCCATGGATTTTATGGTCTCCAGGCTGATGAGAAACAGGCACTTGTGGTTCATAAGCTGCATGGTCTTTGCTGTGTTGTTACTGCAGCCCTGATGGTAGGTAGCAGGAGAGAAGGACAGGGACACTTTCATACTGTACATTGTAAGGGTGCATTTGTACTCCATGTTGCAGGATGAGGTTTATATGTGTGTGTTATCAATAGCTTAGGATATACACACAGTGGGTGGCTTGTTCTGAGTTCATCACTCTCCTCCATCTAAGATGTACCCGGAAGAGTACAAGATGGACACTAACAGACACTAACTAGGCTCAGCATTTCAGGAAGGATGCCTGAGCACAGACATCCAGTTAACGAGGGAAGAGAGATCAAAGGATGATAGTGAGAGCTGTGAGGCAGGCAGGCAGAAGCAAAAAGCTTCACAGCCTGGGACTCTAGTTAGCTTGGACTACGTATAGACTCCTCTTCTAACAGTGCACTTGGCAGCCCAGAAGCATCACCTAAATGCACTATGTACATCTCTTTCTGAACAATTCACTTAGCAAGTTGTTAGCAATCTGGGAGCCCTCCATCGAGCTACAATGCCCTCCTTGCTGAACAATCGTAATGAGTTTCTTTCTCCTTAACAACCACTAAACTTAGATAGACCCTATTCAGTCATAGTCTGGACTGGTTCTCTGTGAAAGCGAAATAAGGCAAACTATTTCAGAAACCTGATTGGCCTCATGACTAGAGGGACAAGACTGAACTGTGGAATAACCAACTTTCTTTGCCCCTCCTCCTGCCTGACCTATGAGCCTGCTGGCCAGAGATATGACACAAGGCATCCTTTAAAAGATGTTATCCTGTTGATGTACATGGGCTGTATTGACACCAGAGACCATGCTGAGGTCCGTGGTCCATGATGCTGCTGGAGGCTGTGTGGAAGTCCAGTGGTGCATGCTGCTGCTGACTATAAAGGTCAAGGAAGTTTCTTTTGCAGTGGTATGGATGGCTGCAGATGCATAGTTGAGAATGAGAGACATAGAAAGCATATGCTGTGACAATGTCTCCCCACTCACTTGCCTCCCCCCAAAAGAAACAGTCTAGACAGAAAGCCATTGAAGAGAACTCTTAAAAATTGTGATCGGAATGCTGAAGTGTAGCTCTTCACAGCTGATGGCTTCTGGCAGGGGTCGGGTAGGGAAAGACTCAGTTTTCTTTAAGGGGCTGGCCACTGGGAGTTTGATCACTCTGTTGAGTAAACGGGTAACATAAATTTCACTTGGTATTCTCCTCCTCCTCTCCCTCCTCTCCCTCCTCATTCTTGTCCTCCTCCTCCTCTACATCCTCCTCCTCCTCCTCTTTCTCCTCTACATCCTCCTCCTCCTCCTTCTTGTGGAGGTCACAGGGTGGGGAGGTGGATCTGAGAGAATCGGAAAGTGAACGTGATTGGGGTGAGTTATGTGAAATTCCCAAATAATCAATAAAAATGTTATGTTAGGAAAAAAGGCCTGCTACTGAGGCTGAGGTCCCTTAGGATAGAATATGGGGGGGAGCATAAAACCAGTGTGAGATGTTTAATGGCTTTTTGGTCCCAAACAATAGGTGGAAGTGTCCATTTCTTTGTGGCTGTTGGTCCCCAGAAGTTTCAATTTCTCTGAAATGTAGCTAGCCCATGTCCCCTCACACGTGGTAAGTCTCTGTGTACCCATTACAGCCGAAAGAGCAGAGGAAGTTGGGGTGCCCACTTCTACCCAGCCAAACAAGTTCTTTCTGTGTTTCCAGATAGAGACAGAGGCCCAATTCTTGCTACAGAAGGGCACAAGGACACCTTTAGATCATTGGGGAAAGAGAGAAAGGGGGATTTCTGGGTGAGACACCCTAAACCCAAATAAAACCCAAATAAAACCCAAACTCTCTCAGTGTTTGTCCAGAGCTCTCCCCGTCTCTGGAGGGTGAGAGGCTTCTCTACTGTGATGTTTGATAATAAACTCGCACTTTGAGCCACGTGTTTGTCTGTCTTTGTGTTCTTTAATTGATGGAGAACAGAACCCTCCTGTTAGCTGCTATCACTGCTACCTCAGCTCTGAATAGAGCGCAACGTAAAGAGTCAATTGTAGAGGAGACCCTACTATCATGCTTGTAAACAGAATTAAATGGACCACTAATGACTCATCACTATACCTGTATATTAGTGTATCTCATGACCCTCATTGGAGAAGCTGCCTTCTGTAGTAAAAGATGAAGGCTTCAGAATGCTCAGCCCCAAACAAGAAATCTACCACATCTCCTCCTCCCAAGGCTAAAGCATCATTGGGAAAAAGGGCAGAAAGACTGTAAGAGCCAGAGGTGGGGACATGACTACAAGGAAATAATGTTTTCTGGGTACACCTGGGCAATTGCTCGGGTGAACTCACAGTTATTGCGATAGCATGCCCAAGACAGTTAATACATTAATGGTGTATTTAATGTTTCCTCCATTAGATTTTTGAGAATTTTGAACCATTGTTATTCTCCAACATTTTCCTGTACCTTTTTGTTTGTTTGTTTTGCATTTCTTGCTTCTGGGACTCCCATCATGCCTTGGGCTTCTTGAGGCTGTCTCACTGCTTCCTAAGGCTCCTAATTTTTCTTGAATCATGTTCTTAATCTCCATCCTTTAAAGAAGATTGTTTTTAACCACCCTGTCTTCAGACTCACTGGTCCTTCCCGCTGCCATGTAGAATCTGCTTTATACTCTTTCCAGTAAATGCTGTATGCCTTTTACTTCCAGAATTTCCATTTACTTTCATAACTTCTATCTCCTTATTTTAATGGTCCTCCATGGTGTCATTATTGATATGATTTTATTTAAAATTTAAAACATGTTTTCCTCCAATTCTTTGAATGTAGCCCTTGTTAAACATTTTGGAACACTCAAGGACAACTTCCCTGAGATATTACCCTAAGTATGTCTCTCACACTCACACTCTTTTTGCATTCCTAAATATTTATTTAGAGAAGTTCTCACTTTGTAGACCAAGTTTACCATTTTCCCCTCTCAGGAGTCACAGGTGTGCATCACCACACCCAGTGTTTTGGTTGTTGTTGTTGTTGTTGTTGAGAGTTCAACATTAAAATATTGTCACAATGTGTTAATAAGTATACACTGTGTATGCTAAATACCTTGGTTGGGCCATTCTGTAACGTATACATACCGCAAGAGCTGACTACCTACCGGACGTGTAGGAGACTTCCTCAGCTTAAGTCTTCTTGGGTTCTGATCCATGCCTGTACCAACTCTGACTGTTTACCCATATGTTTCTTTGCCTAAGAAATTACCTGGGTCCTGGGAATCATGTGGTCCCTGCCTGGAGAGAGGCTGTGAATTCTCCGCCTTAAGGTGACTCTGCTAAAGTTTCTGATTTAATACTTTAGAGTCTCATTTTCCACATGTAGGCACAGAAGTTCCCACTGTCTCTCTGCATGAATGATTGACAGGACCTGGTCACATACTTCAGGCCAAAGCCATTGGTCCTCCGCTGGGGGTCTATGTGTGGGGAGGGAGCTGTGCCAATAACAAGGTATCTCCTAGTTTAATGGCTTAAAACAAACACTGATGATCTCACAGTCTTTGTGAGTCAGGAACCTGGCGGCCTCTTCACTGGGTCGTCAGAAGACGGCCATAGCCTGGGTAGTGGCTTGACACAAGCAAGATCTGCTTCCAAGCTCCTCCTGTACTAAGTATCAGGCTCCTCATGGACCCCTGGAACAGAGAACATTGGTTCTTTGCTTGACTTGACAGGAGGCCATCTGAGGTTCCTGAGAGATGTGTCCCTCTCCACATGCAACTGAGAGAGAGAGAGAGAGAGAGAGAGAGAGAGAGAGAGAGAGAGAGAGAGAGAGAGAGAGAGAGAGAGAGAGAGAGAGAGTAGAGTAGCTTGGACTTTCGCCTTGGAAGAGACACCCATAATTCACACCATATTCTGTTGATGAGATGCAAGCCACTCTGTCAACTGCTCCCAGACAGAAGGGATGACACAAAGTGCTGGTACAAGAAGGCAGCCTACTGCAGGAGTGGGTTCGAAGCACAGGCTTCTCAGTGTGCTCTCCCTCTCTCTTTCTGTTGGGTGCTTTTTCATCTTTGTGCTGATGTGTAAGGCCAGGGCTGGTAGTAGGGTGTGGCTGGGTGGAGCCTATCTGGGTTTTGCTGTGCATATGTCCAGCTGAGGCCAGGGGAGCATGCAGCACAGCAAGCCATGCCCAAAGTACCAGGCCAGCAGAGCGTTTGGCTTACCAGGGTTTTACTTAAGTCCAGCAAGGATGTCAAGGGTGGGTGGTGCCCAAAGCTTCAGGACAGCAGAGGTTGGGGACCTCACCACCTGCTCAGCATGGGGCTGGCCTGGAAGGGGCACAGGCAGCCTCAGGTTAGAATACCTCAGAGACTCGGTGCTGTTGCCTGGGTTTCTAGTTTTCAGGCATAGATGCCACTTCAGCGTCATGCTTTCTTGGGGCCATTTTCTATAGACTCACAGTGGCTTTCAGGGTGGAGTGTCTGCTTTCTCTCTGCCTGGATGCAGGCGGTATTATTTGCCTGTGGCCTCTGTGCCATGTTATGACATCATGAAATGATGTCTGTATTAACAACCCATATGTGTACCACATACTTACAATTTTAAAAAAAGATTTATTTATTTATTATATATACAGTACTCTGCCTGCATGACAGAAGAGGGCATTAGATCACATTATAGATGGTTGTGAGCCACTGTGTGGTTGCTGGGAATTGAACTCATGACCTCTGGAAGAGCAGTCAGTGCCCTTAACCTCTAAGCCATCTCTCCAGCCCCCATACTTTAACATTTAAACTGCAGCCAAATATTTCCCATTTTGTTTTTGAGGTTAAAAAATTGAAAATAGTATTCCTTGGGAATTGCATACATGCGTACAATGAAATATGACCACACCCACTCTCTAACTCCTCTGAGTTCAGCTCCTTTCCCTCCCAACTCCATGATCTCCTCCTTTCTCTCTTCCTCCCCCATTTCTTCCTTCTTCTTATTTTAAATAACCCACAAGGTCCAATGGAGCACAGGCAATCTACCAGGGGCCATATCCTCAAGGAAGAATGCTTCTTCTTCATGCAGCAGCTGTCAACTGCCAATACCTCCTAAACTGAAGGGAAGTTTGAAAAAATTTTCCCCTTATGTATATCTATCTATCTATCTATCTATCTATCTGTCTGTCTGTCTGTCTGTCTATCTATCTATCTTAAAGCTTTGGGGGACTTTATTTTCCTTTCACCTTTTTCCTTTTTGCTCGGGTGTCTGCAGAGCAGCTCAGGACCACTCAGTGGTGGCTCCAACCCACTTGGTGGCCTGCATTGTGGGAGCTGCTGACCAATCCTCAGTGGCTGGCTGGGTGCTCCAGTCCTCAGTAGAGAACTGCTGGATGGATACGGATGGCACCTGCACACCCTCGGACCAGCCTGTGCCACCTCTGGCTGAGCAGCAGTGAACTCAGGAGCTGGCACAGTCCATTCGCCCTGGAATTCCTCCCTGGTCATGGCCTTCTCAGCAGCAGCCTGCTCCTCCTTCTCAATGTCCTCTGGGTCTCTGTAGAAGTAAAGATCAGGCATAACCTCCCACGGGTGCTCACGGGAGATAGCGCCACGCATGCAGAGTACTTCCTGGGCCAGCATCCATCACATCAGACCCACTGAGTGAGCTCCCTTGTTGTTGCATGGGATGACAATGTCCACATAGCACAGCAGATGTAGGAACCAGGCCCGACTGGACTGCCTGCCTGTCTTGCTGTTTCATGTCCTGTTTCTAGCAGCTTCCATGTCTGTGTTTATCTTGGTTAGCTAGTCATGTTTACTGCTCTGAAAGCACGCCCCTCCCTTCCTCAAGACTTTTCCTCCTGTGTGTGATTACCTCTTGAGGGATTTCACCTGGGAGGAGGATTTCTGTTTGGCTGCCTATAAGAAGGCTCTTTGGAACTCTGGGATGATTATTAATAAACCGCTGCTGTGGCTTCTGCTGCGGCTGCTGCTCTCTTAGCACAAAGGACCCGCTGTGTTATTGTGTGTGTGTGTGTGTGCGTGTGTGTGTGCATGAGTTAAATCCGCAGTCCGTTGCCCTCGACTCGGTACCGTGGTGTCGCGGGTGCCACAAGTGGAGGTTTCACCGAGATCAGGGAAAGAAGGGAGGAAGCTGACAGATCACCCAGGGAAGCTGGCCAGCGCCTCAAGGAGGTAGGAAATGTGCGTATTGGAAATAGGTGCCGAAGGTTCGTCCACGGTTTTGGTGGACTAGTGATTAAGGCACCGGGAAAATAGGTGTGGGAGGTTCGTCCACGGTTCTGGTGGGCTAGTGAAATTGTTAGAGGATTAAGGCACTGGGATTAAGCGTGAGAGTGTTAAAGATTTTATAAAACAATAGAATTGAGTAGTCCTTGGTTTATGGTATCGGGAGAGCTAAATATCCAAGATTAGGGTCAGGTGAAGTCTGATCTCCAGAGGACTTTACGAAATGAAGCGTCCAACAGTGTTCCTATCGCTACCTTTTCGTTATGGCGTCTTGTTAGAGATGCGCTTAGGAGGGAGGACGAGAAAATAAGAGAGCAGCTAGGAAGTATGGAACTTGCCCTGAATGAAGTGCAGGAGGAGCAATCTGTAAAATCTTTGGCCCCGTCTGAGATTGCCTCTGATATATCTTCTTCTAAGTCTGAGGAGGAAGAGGCAACTTTAACCTCTGAGATACGGGCCCTAAAGAAGTTGTTGAGGGAGTGTAAGATTGAAGGAAAAGAAACTAGAGGAGAGCGGCCCCAGGCATATAACCCAGATTATCAAAGTCAGTTATCTTTGGCAAAGCCTTCTGCTCCCCCTCGGGGAGTAGTCCTTCCAGTAGTTGAAGTGCCTCACCCAACTAACCCAGGGCAAATGCAGAGACAGCATGAAGCCTTCCAGTTTAAAGACATAAAACAGCTTAAGGAGGCAGTTATGGCTTATGGTCCACATGCCCCTTTTACGATTGCCATTTTTGAATCCTTCACAGGACAATTCTTAACACCTAGTGATTGGCAACAAATGTGTAGAGCAGTCCTCATTGGGGGTGATTATTTGCTTTGGCGCAGTGATTATCAAGAACAGTGTATTTAGACCGCTGCACATAATGCAGCATCTGGGGTTCCACAGAGAAACGTGGATATGCTAGCAGGCATGGGTTTGTATACTGAACTTAGTGCCCAGATACAATACGACCCAGCTGTGTATGCGCAGATTGCAACTTGCGCCATGAGGGCTTGGAAGTCCTTGCCTAATAAGGGGGCAGGAGAGCAGCTGTCTAAAGTGGTCCAGGGACCCTCGGAGCCCTTCCAGGAATTTGTTGATCACCTTATGCAATTGGCAGGAAGGATTTTTGGAGATGTGGAAGGAGCCATGCCCATTATTAAACAACTGGGCTTTGAAAATGCTAATAAGTATTGTCAGGAAGCCCTTTGGCCTTATAAATATAAAAGTGTTAATGACTATCTGAAAATTTGCCGAAGTATAGATACTACTCACATAATGGGACAAGTAATAGCTTCTGTGTTCAGGGATGGTCACCTTCTGGGCGAGTCTGGCCGAAAACATGTTTCAGATGTGGCCAGGTAGGACACCTTAAGAGAGAATGTACTCGAAGGGAGACTGGACAAGTTTGAGATAGAGTTGATCATATTAAGCCAGGTTTGTGTCCTTGTTGCCAATGAGGGTATCATTGGAGGAATGAGTGCCACGCTAGGACAAATAGACAAGGGAGGCCACAGCAGGGAACCGGCCCTGGGGTCAGCCCGGGCCCTGTCAAGACAGATGTGCGGAGCATTGCAGACACCTGCCCTTCAAATGATTCAACCTGTGCATTATGTCCCTCAAAGAAACCCACTTTTATCCGAGATCTCACCCGGGGGACAGCAGGCAGCACAGGATTGGACCTCTGTATCTCCCCAGAGTCATATTAACCCCTCAGATGGGCCCCCAGGCCATTGGGACAGGAATTTTTGGTCCGTTACCTGATGGCTCATTGGGACTATTGCTAGGTGGAAGTAGTGCCCTTATGAGAGGTCTTAAATTTATTCCTGGAGTCATTGATGCTGATACAAGGGGAGAAATAAAAATTATGGTGGAAACTACTAAGGGTATTCTGGTGATTCCCCAGGGAGCCTGTATAGCTCAAATAATCCTAGTACCTCAATTCCGAACAACCAGCCCATTTTTAAAGGAAAACAGAGATGAGGGAGGGTTCAGCTCTACTGGGCCAGTGACTTATTGGAATGCAAACCCTTAATGACCGCCCTATGCTTACACTGAAAATTGATAGCAGAGACTTTAAAGGCCTACTGGACATGGGAGTGGACACCTCGGTCCTTTCACTCTCTTATTGGCCTACCACCTGGCTGCTGCAACAAACAAATACCCAATTGCAAGGAGTGGGAACAGCCAACACTCCTTTTCGCAGTACTAAGATGTTGACTTGGAAGGATGAGGAGGGACATCAGGGAATATTTCAGCCATATGTCCTCCCTCATATTCCTATTAATTTATGGGGAAAGGATATAGTGGAAGGAATGGTGGCTGTATTGACCACACAGCCAGTACAAAGAATGTTAAATCAACAAGGATTTTGTCCAGGACAAGATTTAGGCAAAAACCTACAGGGCGATAACCATCCTGTCTCAGACCAAGAGATAACTCTCCGCCACTCTTCTGATAAACAGGGGCTAGGGTATTTTCCATAGGGGCCATTGTTGAACAGCCTCCAATTCCCGCTATTCCTATTAACTGGAAAAATGATACCCCAATTTGGGTTGAACAATGGCCCCTGTCTAAAGAGAAGTTGGAGGCTGCCAATATGCTTGTACAAGAGCAGCTCGCTCTAGGTCATATTAGACATTCTACATCCCCTTGGAACACACCTATTTTTGTTATCAAGAAGAAATCAGGAAAATGGAGATTATTACAGGACCTTAGAGCTGTCAATGCTTTGATGGTAGTTACGGGGGCCACTCAACCTGGCCTCCCTGTTCCAGTAGCCATTCCTAAGCATTGACATATGATTGTAATTGACTTGAAAGATTGTTTCTTTGCTATTCCCCTACATCCCAATGATTCACCACGGTTTGCCTTTAGTGTTCCCTCTGTTAATTTGCGAGAACCTTATAAAAGATATCAATGGGTAGTATTGCCCCAGGGTATGGCTAATAGTCCCACCATTTGTCAGAATTATGTGGCATCTGCCATAGAGCCTGTCAGGATTTTCCTACTGTATATATTATTCATTATATGGATGATATTTTGTTGGCAACCTAAGACAGGAGCTCATTTGTATTATATAAAGGGGGGACCTGTAGGAACCAGGCCCGACTGGGTTGCCTGCCTGTCTTGCTGTTTCATGTCCTGTTTCTAGCAGCTTCCATGTCTGTGTTTATCTTGGTTAGCTAGTCGTGTTTACTGCTCTGAGAGCGCGCCCCTCCCTTCCTCGAGACTTTTCCTCCTGTGTGCAATTACCTCTTGAGGGATTTCACCTGGGAGGAGGATTCCTGTTTGGCTGCCTATAAGAAGGCTCTTCGGCACTCTGGGATGATTATTAATAAACCGCTGCTGCGGTTCTGCTGCGGCTGCTGCTCTCTTAGCACGAAGGACCCGCTGTGTTATTGTGTGTGTGTGCATAAGTTAAATCCGCAGTCCCTCGCCCTCGACTCGGTACTGCAGTGGTGCGGGCACCACAAGCGGATAATCCGTGTTGCACAGAGTGATGGTAGGCAGGTTGACGTAAGAGGCCTCTGTGAGGGGCTGGTGTTTAGCCCTGGGGTCAGTCAACACTAGAATCGATGGCTCCCTGAAGGCTGCTTGGGTCTGATTGGCGAAGGTCCCAGGTGTGAAGTGGCCAGCAATGGGAGTGGCTCCAGTGTTAGCAGGGAACTTCTGCACAGCTCACTGGCCAGTGTTCCTGGAGGAGATGACGCCGACGTCAGCAGGGTTCTCAATGGCAACAATAGCACGAGCTGCAAGCAACAGCTTCTCCCAGGTCCTCTTCAGATTCACCATATAGATACCATCACTCTTCCTTCTGTAGATGTACCGCTGCATCTGAAAGTCAAGGTTGGTGCCACTTAAGTGGGTTCCTGCAGCAAGGAATTTGAGGACATTCTCCATCTTCATCTGCAGGACATCAAGGGCTCCAGACATTGTGGAAGAATCTGTTTATGACAGGAATCTAGAGCGACCCTGTATAGACCCATCCCTGGGCAGTGCAGAAAAGCATATTTCAATATTTTAGTGCCTGGTCACAATTAAAGTAGAGGCTAAGATGCTGTAGGTTTTCCAAGTGTCCCTCAAGGAATGGTACAACCCCACAAATCCCAAAACAAAACAAGGGCATGAGTGAAAGTTCTTTATTTAGATTATTCCTGAAGCTGTCCAGACTGAGCTGTGTTTAGGCTAGGCATAGCAGTGCACACTTATAAACCTAGTACTGAGGAGGTGGAAATAGGCCAGGCTTCCCTTCATAGTGAGACTGAGGCCACTACCAACCCAGCCTGTATCAGGCATGGGGGTTGTCTAGGGACCTAGCTTAGGGTTCAGAGGGTGTTGGGGGTTGTGGGGAGTGTTTTCCTGAGCTGAGAGTGTGCTGCCAGAGCTTGGAGTTAATCTACAACCAGCTGTTTCTCTGAGGGCCGAGACATTCCTCTGCTGACAACCCCTTAGCCACTGGGATGCTTTCCATGCCACACTTACAATGCCATCCTGCTTTTGCTTATTTTAAAAAATTCTTTCTCGGGCTGGAGAGATGGCTCAGAGGCTAAGAACACTGGCTGCTCTTCCAGAGGTCCTGAGTTCAATTCCCAGCAACCACACAGTGGCTCACAACCATCTATAATGAGATTTGGTGCCCTCTTCTGGTGTGCAGGTGTACATGCAGGCAAAACCACTATATATAAAATCAATAAAGCTTAAAAAAATTCTTTCTCGTTTCCAAAATTCACACTCCACCTGGCTCCTCTCCATATCTTTGCTATGTTAAGCATCAAGTCTGCCTGGAACATAGCGGATGCCTGACAACCCACCTTTAATCCCAGCACTCTGGAGGCAGAGGCAGGCAGATGTCTGAGTTCAGGCCAGCCTGGTCTACAGAGTGAGTCCAGGACAGCCAGGGATAGCCAGAGCATACCCATCTTAAAAAACAGAAATAAAACAAGCATAATTTGAAATAACAAAAAGTTAGTAAAAAACCTAGAATCAACTGAGTTATCCAAATTCTCCAAATGAGACACAGGGCGAACGAAGACAGCAGCCATCTATGAGTGGACTGGGCTGGGTCACTGTCCCAAGACATGTGCCAATCAAAGCATTCTGGATGGAAGAGCTCAGAGGCTGACCCTGACTAGTGCCAGTGAGACTGCATGGAGAGGCCAGGCTGCTCCTGAAGTGTCAGGAAGAGGAAGTTCCCCAACTGCAAACAAAGGTCCTAAGTGGACGTGGCTGGGAAGCCATGCTAAGAGCCAGCACTAGACAGGTACTGCAGAGGCCAGGACCATCAACAGGGCCAACTAGGGAGCTCCATGACCCTTCCAGTCTGTCTGTCCCTTGCCTGCCCTCTTCGATTCTGGCTGCCTGCTTCTCAGTGTCCCTCCTCCTGCAAGACCTTCCTCACATCAGATCAAACTCTAAGTCTTGCATTTTTCCTATTCAGATGTCCAGCAAAAGCCCAAAAGCAACAAACCAATAATAACAAACAAGAATCAGACTCCTATTCCACCCCCAAGGGGGTGAAGTCTGCCCTTCCTTGGGGCAGCTGTCACTCCAATGTCACTATGATGGAGTGGGCAGGGGTAGACAGGCACATGGCCTGTTTCCATGCTGCAGGATTCCAGGATGAGGAGGCTCAGATACCAAGAAGCAAGTGTAGATGCTCTAGCCCAATCTTGGATGCTTTCCCCCAGGTCATGCCCCTAGTAAGCCTGTGTCAGAAGTAGCAAGCAGTGGCTTGTTTCTGGACGTCTGCCCACACCTCAGAAGCAGGCTGTCTGAGGATGGGTGGGAGAGGGGGACACCAGAGCTATTCTTATAAACCGTCATATCAGCTGTCATCTGGATGGGGGAGAAAAGAGGAAATCACATGAAGGAACATGGACGTGAGTGTGCTGTGTACCTGGCATGGGAAAGGAAGGGGACAAGAGATGAAGTTAACCTTGCCCTCAGTGAGCTCTAGGTTTCTTTGGGGAAAACACTCACTGAGCCCAGGGACCTTGTAGTCTTTTCCCAAGGTCTCTAAGGCACTTTGTAGTTTGAGGTGGTATAGACACTGCTCTCATTTGAGTGAAGATTTGCCTCTCGTGGAGGCCAGGTTGTTTTTAAGCCAACCAAGAGCTGCCTGTACAAGCTCTGCCTCAAGTGGTTGGGACAGAAGAGCAATCAGCATGAATTGAGACCTTTCCCTTGGCATACTGAAGATGCTTTCTTTTCCTAAATGGAGAAAAGAAAAGCCTTGATGCAATCTAACTGAAGTCAGGAATGAGTCATGGATGTCCACAGTCCCCACTCATTTTCAAGACTGTGTCAAAGCATTACCTGGAGCAAAATCAGTGTATGTTTTTGACATCTTTGTTAAATATTAAGTGGCGGAAGTTACATGTATTGATGTTTGTGTCATCAACTTTGTTCCATTGATCTGCAGACCTGTTTTTGTGCTAGTACCATACTGTTTTTATCACTATGGCTCTGTAATATATCTTAAGATATTGGATTGCAATCCCCCAAGTATTGGTTTTTGTTCAGGATTGTTTTGGCTATCGGAGGTCTTTTGTGGCTCCATATGAATATTCGGATAGTTTTTGTATTTTTTTTGTGAAGAATGTGGTGGGGTTTTGATTGGGATTTCATTGAGTTTATAAACATATTTAGGCAAAATTGTCATTCCTAAAATATTAATTCAACCTAGAGCAGTGATTCTCAACCTTCCTAATGCTGTGACCCTGCAATACTGTTCCTCATGTTGTGGTGACCCCCAAGCATAGAATTATTGTGTTGCTACTTCATAGTTGTAATTTTTCTACTGTTATGAAGTGTAATGTGAGCATCTGCTCTGCAGGATCTCTGATAGGGAACTTCTGTTAAGGGGTCGTGACCCACAGGTTGAGAACTGCTGGTCTAGTGTGTCTCTATCTTTCTTCAGAGTTTCACATGTTCACTGTAGAGGTCCTTCACTTCCTTGGTTAGGTTTATTCCTAGATATTTTATTTTCTCTGAGGGTACTGTGCATGGAAGTTGGTCCATGATCTCTTCTCTGCATGTTTATTATTGGCATACAAAAAAACTATTGATTTGTGCAAGCTGATTCTGTGTCCTGCCACATTGTTAAATTTGTTCATCATTTGTAGATGTTTTCTAGCAGATCTCTTGGGACCTTTTGGGTAGATTTTGGGGATCTCTAATGTATAATTTCATGACATTTGCAAATAGGATGGTTGGACTCTTTTCCTGTTTGTATCCCTTTAATTCCCTTATTTGCCTTATTGCTCCAGCTGGTGCTTCAAGCACAATGGTGAAAGAAGTGTGCATTGTGGACAGCCATGTCTCATTCCTGACTTCAGTGAGATTGTGTCAAGCTTTTCTTCATTTAGATGATGTTGGCGGCGAGTTTCTCATGCATGGCTTCATTATGGTAAAGCACATTCCCTTGAGCCCTACATTTGCTGGGACTTTTATCATGAAGCCATGTTGGATTTTGTCAAAGACTTTTTCTGCATCTATTGAGATGATTATTGATCTTTGCCTTTAAATCTATTTATGTGGTTTATTACACATTGGTTTTGTTTGTCTGTTTTTTTTTTAATGTCCAGAAGTTGATCCATCTCTTCGTTTCAGGGATAAAGCCAACTTGGTCATGGTGGATAATTTTTTTGATGTGCATCTGTATTCTGTTTACAAGTATTTTATTGAGAATTTTTGAGTCGATGTTCATCAGGAATACTGATGTGTCTTTGTCTGGTTTTTGCATTAGAGAGGCAGTGGCTTCCTAGGAGTTTCAAATGCTCCTTCTGTATCTATTTCTTTTCTTTTCTGAATAAGGACTGACTGAAGATATTCTTTGAGCATCTACTAGAATTCTACCACAAATCCATTTGGCTCTGGATTTTTTTTTAAGCTGGAAGATTTTTTATTATTATTTCAATGGTCTTATTTGTTGTGAGTATTTTAGGCTATTGATTTCTTCTAGGTTTAATTCTTCCTTTTTTCCAGCTTCATGGAGCACAATTTAAAAAATATTCCCCAATAATATTCTGAATTTCTTTGCTGTCTGCTATAATACTCCTGTCCATTTCTGATTTGGTTAATTTGTGTCCTCTCTTTTGGTTGGTTGGGCTAAGGGTCTGTCAATCTTGTTTATTTTATCATTGACTCATTGAATCTCGTTTTTTGTTTTTCTTTTTCATTGATTTCTGCTCTGGTTTTTATTATTTCTTGATGTTGACCGAGTTTGTATTTGTTTTGCTCTTGTTTTTTCTGAGTTGCATCATGAATTCATTTATTTGTGCTCTTCTTGATTCTTTTTCTTTTTCTTTTTTCAACATAGGCACTTAGGCCTATGAAATTCCCTTGTAGGAATGCCTTCAGTGTGTCCAAGAGGTTTTGTTTTGTTTTCATTTTCATTTAGCTCCAGGATTTTTTTAAAAAAATTTGCTTCTTTAAGAAATCATCATTCAGCAATGAGTTCTTTAATCTCAATGAGTTTGCTTGTGGTCAATTTTAGGCTTTATTGCATTGTGGTTAGATAGAATCTAGGGAGATATTTCCTTCATTTTGGATTTGTTTGGTGTCCTAGGATGTGATTTATTTTAGAAAAGCTTTCATGTCCTGTTGCACAGGATGTGTAATTTTTTGTGTTTCTGTGGAATATCCTATAGTTATCAGTTAAGAACAATTGATGTAGGATATAAATGAATTCTAATATATATATATATATTTTCCAGATGACCTGTCTTTTGAAGAAAGTGGGTACTGAGATCACTTACTTGAAGGTTGATCTGTGTCTTTAAATCTAGTAGTACAGTCCCCTGAAATTGGGTGCCCAGAGTTTTGTGCATATATGTTAAGGATAGTGGCATTTCCTTGGTTAAGTGTCCCTCTTCATCTCTGCCGACTAGCTTAGTTTTATTATGGGGTCTCTGAAGAAAGGGGAGGCCTGAGTAAGTCACATGATCTGGAGCCTTTCTTCATCACTGGAGGGGTTATCCCAGGCAGAACAGTAGAGAGCAGCCCAACCTTCAAGAGGTTTTAGTCTTAAAATGCAAAAACTGCAGTTGTGTGATGTATACAGAAAGGCCGCCAGGACACCTGCAGGATAGAAGCAAGCATTGTTTACAGAAGCACAAATATAGCAGTTAAGCTCTCAGGCTCTTCTCTTAACTTTGACGTCAGGGCACACTGAATAGAAATTTATGGCTGGTCTAGAGTAACAGGCTTATCCAAGATAATTATAGCACTGAAAGTTTTTTCTTAAGAATACCTTCATGAGCCAAGCATGGTGGCAAATGCCTTTAGACAGAGACAAGTGGATCTTTGTGTGAGTTCAAGGCCAGCCTGATCTACAAAGAAAGTTCCAGGGCAGCCAGGTCTGTTACACAAAGAAAGTCTGTCTCAAAGAACCCAAAAACCAAACCAAAACAAAAAACAACCCAAAAAGAATACTTTCATGAGGTGGCATAACTGTAGTTCAGTAGTAGCCCACTACAGTCTGAAATCTATTTTGTCAGATTTTAAGAGAGGTGCCTTCTTGCTTTCTGGTCCCATTTAATGGGAGTATTTTTGTTCATCTTTTTAGTCTAAGGCAGTGCCTACCTTAAAGCTAAGATGTTTTTCTTGTAGACAACAGACAGATTTTGTTTCAGTCAGCCTGTGTCTTTTGATTGGAGAACTGAGGTCACTGATGTTTAAGGTTTAATGAAATGTGTGTGCTTGCTGTGGTCATTGTGTTGTTGGTTTTGGTGTTGTTTCAATAATTATGGCTTTGAAGTTCTTCCCACAGCCTCTCTGTTATGCTCATTTTATTTCTTCAGCCTACAGTATTGATTTCTGTATTTTCTTTAGATTTAGTTTGTTGATTATAACATTTTTCTTTCTCCTTCAATTATAGCGGATTTTTTGAGTGGGGGGGGGATGGGCTTGTTAGTCAAGGTTGGCCATCATAGTCTTTTGGTTTTGTTTGTTTGTTTTTTTAAAGATAGGTTTCTCTGTGTAGCCTGGCTGTCCTGGATTCACTTTGTAGACCAGGCTGGCCTCAAACTCACAGAGATGACCTGCCTCTGCCTCCCTGAGGGCTGAGATCACAGGCATGTGCCACTGTGTCTGGTTCATCACAGTGTTTGAAGACTTGGAATACATGGTCCAGGCTCTTCTGGCTTTCAGAGTTTCCGTTGGGAAATCAGTCGTTATTCTGAATGTTTTCCTTTTTGTGCACTTATGTGTTTTCTCTTGCAACTTCCAATACCATTTCTTTGTTATGTATACTTAGGATTTTAAAGATGGTAAAATGTCATGGGGATTTCCTTTTCTGGTTTTGTCTATTTGGAGCTCTCCTGTGCCTTCTGAATATGTATGCTTGTGTCTTTCCTTAGTTTGGGAAAAATTTCTTCTATGATCTTATTAAAGATCTAGTCTATGTCCCGGACTTGGGATTCTTTTCCATCATCTACTCTTATAATTCAAAAGTTGGGGTTTTTCGTGGCATCCCAGATTTCTTATATGTTCCTTTTCCTGTGTTTTTAAAACACTTTCCATATCCCTTACTTTATCTTTGAGTCCTGCCATTTTATCTTACCTTTGATTCAATTCATTCTTGTGAAGCTTTCCTTTGAGATTTCTAGTTGAATTGTTGGGTTTTTCTATTCCATCCTATTTCCAGCTTGAATCCTCTTCCATGTCTCTGTCTCCTCCCTGAATTCTGTGTGATGAGTCTGCTTCTCACCAACCCTCCTTCCATTTTGCATCAAGTATGTGCTGACCTCCAGATCAGCCCTGGACTCATTGCATTGGTGGCTTTTCCTCTGCTTGATGCTTCTAAAGCCTGGACACACCATACTTCCCAACTGGGAGGCTAGAGTGAGGATCTCACAATTCTTCATGAATTTTCTGGATAAAGAGGGGGAGGTGACCTTTGTATGGAGGGCATCTGTGGAGAGTCTGATGAGACACTTAGCAGGCTTGTCATGGCTGTGCAGTCTCTGTCTGTCTTCCTGATTCATGAATGCAGGAAAGCTAGGTCTCATAGAACTGTTTCCTGGTCTGGAAAAAGACACTTATGTTAGTCTTATGTCACTCATAGTGGTGTTGGGAGGGCTTACACGGTGTGGGAGCCCAGGCTCAGGATTGTGTGGGAACATGGAGTGCTGGTTCTTGGGTCGGGGAAGACCTATATACCAGTTTGGAGCCTTTGTGCAGGATTCTTAGCATCTTGGGTCTGCTTTCTGTAAGCTAAAACAAACAGTAGTTCTAATTGTGAGCTTTCCATGAGCTACCCGGATGATGTGCTTAGAGCTGGGCCAGGCACACAGGAGAATGCTTCATACATGGCAGGCGCGAATGTAACACAGACAACACAGGCCTGTCGTAGCTGATAATGGGAGTGGTGGAACTGGAAGGCATGAAAGGGACAGAACGGCGACTCTGGGAAGGCTAGACTAGAGTCCACTGTGGGGGAGGGGTTACATGGGGTGGGGTGGAGGAGCAGGGGCATACAGAAACAATATCTAGCAAGTTCGGGCCTCTACCTCCTCCACTTTCTGTTCCAACCAGTTCTCAATATCCAGGCCAGATCTGGGAGAAGCACTGTAGTAGCTTTGGGGCAGCAGCTTGTCCGGCTGCCCAGTCACAGATCCTAGAGGTGAATGGAGGAGGCCAAGCCCAGGATAGTTAGGACTGGCCACAATGAGCCAGTGCTGCTTGGGGCAGGGCAGGTTGCTTGGGAAACCCATTATATTTATTGTGACTAAAACAGGAAAAGATTGGGGACCTTCAGGCCACAGCATGCTGAGTGGATGGGGTATGCACTGTGCACCAGCCACTTCCTGTCTGTGGCCCAGTCTGCCAGGATTTAGCTTGGGGTCTTGTCATAAAGAGAAACCCTGGTATGGAGCTGTCATACCAGGTGAGGAGGGAAGGCAGCTGACACACATCCAAAGGTGTTACCTGATGACAGGGAGCCGGGGAGAGGAGGCAACAGTGGGATCCACGTCAGGAGAATGGCTTGGGTGTGGTCTGAGGATGTCTGGTGTTTTCAGAGCTCTGCCACTTCTGCACCAGACACTGAACTTACTTCCATTCAGCGTAGGGGGTGTTACCACCACTCATTACAGCTGGAGAAATTAAGGGCTGAAGACGTTTGGATACTGACACAAGTCCTGTATTGCCAGGGGCGGAGCCCAGGATCCCTAGGAAAGTAGGCATTGCTCTTCTCTTTTATATACGAGGAGACTGAGACTGGGGAAGGGGAGGCTCCCACAGAAAGCTGCTAGAGGCTCAACAGGGAGCAGCAGAGATGGCCGAGTGGTCAAGAGGACCAACACCCACATGGTGGCTCACAACCATCTAGGGGACCTAACACTCTGTTCTGGTCTAGGTGGGCACTGCATGAATGTGGTACACACCTATACATGCAGGCCGAATAACCACATACATAAAATAAAAATAAATAAATCTCTTAAAATAGTTAATTAACAAAAGAACTTAAACACAGAGAATAAATACCAGAAGCTCTGCTACTGTGTGAAATTAGGGGTCTGAGGCTGGGCGAGGAAGGGAAAGGGAGGTTAGGCTGTCAGGTTGCCGTACATAGAAGAGGCACATTCCAGGGTGTTCCCAGGGCAACTGTGGCATTATAGTGGGTATCTGATACCCACTATAGCTAGGTGCAAGGAATATGAATTTCTTACCCTGGAGGTAAGTACAAGACATGGATACGTTAATTACCCAGATAAACTATTATACAATGTATGCATGCGTCAAAAACAACACACCAGACCCATGGATATGTATAATTATATCCAATAGGAATAAAGTCTATAAAATTAAAAGAAAACTATTTTAATGAGCTTCAGGCTTCTAGCTAGCTAGCCAAGCTCCTCACAGAGAATTGGTAGCACCTTCGTCTTGATTTCACTTGTGTGTGACTGGTGAACATGTAGGACACCAATTACTGAGGTCTTAGCTGGAGTGCCAGAGCAGCAGGCACTAGGTCTGGGAGAAGGAGGACACTTCAGTGATGGATGCAAAGTGGAGGGTCACTGAAAACTTTGCATTTCAAAACTGGTTTTTAAAAGAAGGAAGCTTCACAGGTGTTTTGCTACTTCCTGTTCCCAGAAGTACTCTATACAGCGCTGCAAAGGCTGTGGTCTATGCTGGGGCCTTCTCTGTCCTCTGGCAGGGGCTAGTGAGGTGCAAGTGTGTGGATTCAGGGATCGACCACATTGGGATTGGGTCCTGACTTTGCCACATGGCACCAAGCAAACTGTAAAACGGTACCGCAGGACACTATTAGTTAGCATTGACTCCTGGGTGTGTCCTTAACTCAGCTACAGTGTGATTGATGTGCATCCAACAGCAGCAGGCCCCTCACATTGCCTGACTGTGGGAAGCAGGCACCTAGGTGGCAGGCGATGGCCCTTCGCTGTGCTCCAAGCTTCTTTGCCTGTCCTTACCAATACACTCAGCCCCCATCCCAAGCCTTCTGTGGCTGCATAGTGTCTGTGGCTTGGATGCTAAGTGACCCCTAAAAGTACACAGTACTGGGAGGTACTATGGAGCAGGAAAACGTGGTCATTAGGTGACTGTGTCAGGCAAATTTTGGTGAAGGCACGGCACGGCCCTCCAGTCTGGTGCTCACATGCTGTGCCTCAAGATGCTGAACCTGAGCCATCAGTGGCCGTGTGCTGAAAGCTCCACTCGTTTCTGTCTGCCTTCTGGCCTCTGTTCTCAGGGCATCACTGACATCCCACTGGAGGCAGATCTTTCCCATGGGACATCCTGGTCCTTATGTCTATTGCAGTGGCAATTTCATTAGCCTAAGGGACCTTTGTCTGTATTTGGAGGTGTTTTTCTGTTGCCACAGTTTTTCTGGTTGGAACACCTGGCATCCAGGGGTAAGGATGCACAGTATATGGAAAGATGCCAGTAGAGCTTGGTGTCCTGGTACACACCTTCAATCCCAGCACTTAGGAGGCAGAGGCAGGCAGATCTCTGTGAGTTCAAGGCTAGTCTAGTCTACAAAGTGAATCCAGGCCAGCCAGGGCTACATGGAGAAACCCTGGCTCGAAAAACCAAACAAAACCAAAAACACAAGCAAGAAAGATGCCAGTAGTACTGAACTAGGCTATGCTGCACTATTGGATGACAGGAACATGTGCTCAGATGGTTCCGATTTAATGATAAGGTGATATTGGAAGTAAGGCCAAACCTATTCCAAGGTGCAGAAGTGTGCAAGGCATAAGCACATCAGAGGGAAGCAAAGAGAAAGTGGCTGTATTACTGTCTACTTATACCCAGCTAACTCACGTTCAAACCCAGCTGGCCTGGCAATTTTGCTTCCCCTCCTGGATCTAGCCATGCTTGAAGCCTTGCACTGTCTGGCTAGAACTAGGACCTTTCCTCGTGCACTTGTTTGACTTGAGCTAATTTGAATATGTGGAAGAACACCGCAAGTCACTCTCACAGTGTGTAGACTTCAGCAGCCTCTCAGCCTTCCACTCCTGACGGCCCCACTCCAGGATAGCTGTCTTTTCTCCCTCCTGCTGCTGGCGGCTTCCATTAGGGCTGTTGCTGTGGCAGCAGCCATCTCTGTCATGAGGCTACACGCAAGCATCATTGCGTGATAGAAGCGCTCCGTCAGCTGGGACCAGGATGGAGATCAGATGTGGTTTGTGGAACAGCTGCCCGTGCAGGGCTGGCGGTTAATTAAAAGCTCCACGCATTTAGTGATTAACTAATCACAGCATGATGGCAGTCTGCGACGATGGGCAACTTCTCTGCTGGAGTCAGTGGAGATGTTTTACGTGCCTGCCTGGGGCCACCGGAGGCAGCAGGAGGTCTGGGAACCCCTAGTGTGGCCATCTCAAACAAGCTAGCAGAATCCCAGCTGTCTGCCAAGTTCACATGTGAGGGCCTACACGGGAGAGGGCAGGTCCAGTTCTGTGAGGTGCCCAGTGGGCGGGGCTGGAGAGGCAGGAGGCAGTCCTCCAACATTTGGAGTGACACATGGCAGGGAATGTGGAAGAAGCTGCCGCTGGGGACAGGCAGAAACTTGGGCTGAGCTTGGGAGGTGGGAGAAAGGACACAATGTCTTCATTTTCTGGCAGTGTGAGACAGAACCAGGCCGTGGGGTGAGTCCGGGCTCTTCTTCAAGTTGCCCATGCTGGCAGGGTTTTTAACGTCTATGCCTCAGTTTCCTTGGACATGTAAATTTTAGGGTTCACAGGGCCCTTGTGAGGAGACAGCCGCCCAGTGGCCAAGAGCTTGGGAAATACCTAGAAGATAGTAACTGTTAGGGGCAGCTGACAAAAGCTGGTGACTACTACACTTGAGGGCACGAAGGTGAGCCATGACGGTGGCTTTCACTCCCTGTATTCCTTGGATGCAGTCTCCCTGGAGACTGACGGATTCTGGGGCTGGTGTTACCTTCAGCTAGGGTCTGCCTCCTAAAGGCTCCCCCCGCCCCCCGCTTTTCAGTATGGCACCATCAGCTGGGGACAGGTGTTTAAAATGTGAGCTTCTGGGGAAAGGTGTTTCAGATTCAAATGGTAAAGGCATATGCTATTTTACCAGGGAAGGGTACATTTCAAGGCAGTAAGTATATTCACAGTTCTGTATGGTCAGCGCCACCATGCAATGCTGAGACTTCATCTTTCCTAATGGAAACTCCATCTCCAAACACCCAGCCCATGTTGCTCACCTCTTAGAGGCTCCACCACCTAACAATAGAAACACAGGCTACTCACAGCACCTTTAATAAACGGGCCTTTGGGGGAGTGAGGTCCTATCTGGTTTTTGTCTTTTGTGGCTGGCTTATTTCACTTAGTGCAGTAGCCTCCAGGTTCACTGGTGCAGTTTCTTTCCCTTTCTGCTACTGTGGCCAATGCACTGCGAACAGGGGTGTTTTAAATGATGTTTAGACCCTGTTTTCATTAACCCAATACTTAATAAGAAATGGTGCAGATAAGTCCAAGACCAACAAAACACCCACATTTCAAAACAGGATGGGCTCGGTAAGGATTCCGTGCGCTTTGTAAGAGCCTGCATGCTCCATTTTGTATCGCTTTATGTGCTGTTTCCCTAACCCCAGCCTGGCTGTTGGCCTGGGATCCTGTCAACTGTCTAGGCCTCAGGCAGATGAATTTAAGGGGGCAGCTATGTGTCTTTCCTCCCTGGGAGTTAGTTTGCTTAGTGACAAAGCAAGACGTGCATGCCCCCACTCAGTGTGCAGCAGCGCTCCACAGGGCAGGCTCCAAGGCTGGTTCAGTGAGACCAGAGGCTGCTCTTGATCGCCGCCTGTCGGGCCATGCAACCAGGTGAACCCGACTAAAAGAAGTGTGGCCTCCCATCCAAGCAACAGAAGGCAGTCTGGCTCTCACTCTGATCAGGCGGCCACAAGGGCAGATGTCCATTCTCTGTGGCCAGAGTTTAAGAGGTTCATGTACTGGTTGAGTGATCAGGTCAGGAACTCGGGATCCTCGGGATGTGTACCTGGGGGAAGGCGAAAGAAGCAAGGTAAGACTCACCTTGCGCTGAAGGTGCAGTCCTAGCAAAAAGGTGGCGGCGACAGCCTCTAGTGCGAACTTACAGCTATTCCATCACTGACCAGCAGATGGCGAGAGTGCAGCGGGAAAGTCAGGGCTGCAGGCGCTGTCTGCTGGGAGGGAGAAGCCCCTGGGCTGGGGCAGGGTGGTTTACACTGCAGGCAGATGGCTGATCTTCACAGCTTTGAGACAGATGTCCCGGGTCAGTGCTACTGGCTAGCCGCCTTCCCTAGGAGAAAGTCAAGGCCAGTTTCTACACTCTCCTCCAACCTTTCCGATTTCCCAAAGACCCTCTGTCCAAGTATTCACTTCTCTCAAGGGCTGGGACCAGCATCTAAGAAAGGTGGACCCAGCTCAGCCATAGCCCAGAGAGCACAGAGCTGGATGGGGACAGCCCTGCCTTGGTGCTGGACTCTATTGTAACCTTGGGGCTCACTGTTCCTCTTGTTGCTATTTCCTCACTCCAAAGAGAGTTGTGCTTTACCACTTGGCTGACCCAATGACCAGTGTCCAGAGCAGTGCCCAGGGTACGCTCCCTATGTCCCCCACGCTCCCTATGTCTCTAACTTCCCTTCCCAAAGCTTCATGCAGAAATTTCACTCCCTTGTGAGTGTTGACTACGGAGTCAGTGATAGGTGATTAGGTCTTAAATTCTTTCATTCCCAGGATGCATTATGGGTGCTACTGCTCGGGGTCCTTGCTAAATGTCCATGTCAAGCTTTGGGACATCTGTCTCCAGCCTGTGCGTCGAAGGGACTTCTAGATCCATCCTCCAGGCTGTTCTGTGTAGTAGCAGGAAACAGACTACAGCCCCTCCCCCCACCTAAAGCGCCTATGAGATGGGATTTAACAGCACCACCATCAGCTGACTAGGAGATCTGAGGCCTGGTCCGAGGAGTTGAGTGCCAACACAAGCCCACGCATCAGGGACCCGCTGCAAGACCACACCCAGTGGGACAAGCAGCAGAGCAGAATTCTTCCGAGACAGAAGACAGGAGACATGGGGGGCACAGGAGACATAGCCATCACCAGATTTTGGTGGTGTCCCTCCATAAAGCTGGAGGACAGGTGGGTTTGATGCACATCCCTGGCAGGAAACAGGTTCTGGAGTTGACCCAGGGGACCTAGGAAGCACTGGCACAGAAGCAGAGTCCCAAGTGCACTGAGATGTCATTTCTTCCACCTTTGCTGGCTGACAGTGAGGCTTGTGGAAGCCTGTGCAGAGATCAGGCTCCTCCCCTCTCCCAGAACCATGAGAGGGATGCCTAAATCTAATCAGTTAATCTAGACTCCTAGAAACAAGATTAAATTTTCAAATAAAGGCAAGCTCTGACAGCTAAGGCATAAATCTTTTATTTAAAACAGAGACGAGGCCATTCAAAGGCAATCAGCAGTGACAGATGCAGGCAGAGGGCTGACTCTGATAGAACAGCCACGTGAGGACTGGCTCCCCCTCGGTGACATATCACAGAGGGTGACCTGAAGGACACTGTGTTAGCAAACAGTAGGGCCTCTGCATCTGTTTCCGTATTACTTGTTGGCCTGAAGTGCTGAGAATGACAGTGTCCTCCGAAAGACGTTGCTGCAGATAGGAAGGGATCATGGTCCCATGACACCTATCTCAGCTGCCACAAGAAGACAGGGATGAAGGGGACAGCACCTCCTGGAGGTTTCCTGACCACCAGCAAAGTCCCATGGGACAGGTAGGTGGCTGTGAGGGCAGGAGGAAAAGCCAAGACCAACCTTTGTCTCAGGCACTGGGGAGGGCACGTCCACTTCTCAGACACTGCCCATTTCCTACCTGGTCTTGGTTCATCCTCTCAGGCAGGAGAAAGCTCAGAAGGAGCGAGTGCCCTGGTCAAGGTGGCACAGCTCCTGGATGGCAGAGCAGAGACCCAGCTCAAGGCATGCAAGCTCCAGTGCCCCTGTGTCTAGCACTTCTCAGTTTCCAGACACCCTGAGATGGCACCAGCTTTGTGAAAAAAACACTGACACCTCATTTGTTCTAATTCAGGCAAAGAGAATGCTTTCTGCTAAAACCCTCAATATCACCTCCTCTGGGAACTCTTCAGTTGCCTGCTACCTGACCCCTTCACAGCAGCACAAACCCAGCCGCCACCACTTGCATATATTCTCCAAGGACACAGCTCCTAGGAGGGCGATTCATAAATCCATGTCTTGGAAATGCTTCGTGGGATGCCACAAACAAAACAGGGCTTTGTTAAAATAAGGCTGAGGAGCACTGCCGACTCTAGTCGGCTTCTTTTTAGGGCAGTGGTTCTCAGCCTGTAGGTAGCAACTTCTTTGGGGGTTGAAAGATGCTTTCACAGGGTGTCCTAAGACCGCCAGAAAACACAGATATTTGCATTTTGATTCATAACGAGCAAAGTTACAGTTATGAAGTAGCAACAAAAACCAGCGCGTGGTTGGGGGTCACCACAATAGGAGGGACCCTATTAAAGGGTCACAGCAGCATCAGGAAAACTGAGGTGGAGTGATAAGGGGGAGAGGGGAGGTGGGGGGCACTGGGAGGAGTAGAGGGAGGGGAAACTGAAGTCAGGATATATTGTATGAGAGATTTGACAAAAAAAAAAAAAAAAAAAAGAGTTGCACCGTTAGGAAGGCTGAGAGCTGCTGTTATAGAGCCACAAAACACATCAGAACGTTAAAGGCCTGGAGAAGCCCTGCAGAAAACAATCTTTACTATTTACTATTTAGTCTAGCATCTGCCAGCCACATGGACATGCTTTAGCATCTCTCAGGATCGTCACCTCTTGTTTCAGTTGTTGTTTCAGAGGATTGTTGCCTCTGTCTGCTAACCTAGGCCTTAGTCCTAGAAGCTTCTAGCCTCCATATGATCGAACCTAGACCTAGAATGTCTTCAGCCTCTGAGACTTACTGCTTAATGAGCTCACCCTTTCTTGTTCTTTCTGAGCTCTGGGCTGGCTGGTTCAATTCAGCCTTTCTGGCTCAGACTCCTCTTCCAGCCGACTTGTTCAATCTGGCTTTTCTCTCTGCCTCTGAATTGCTCTGCTTGGCCTCAGACTAACTCCAGCCATCTTTTCTAATCTTCTGGCTCCTTCTCATTCTCTGGCTCCTTCGGTCTTTCACCTGAGTTCTCTCCTTGCAACCTGTCTATTACTGTCCTACTAAAAATTGTTTCTCTCTCTGCATTGCCCCTTAATATAGCTTCCCTTTCCTCTCTCTTCTCATGAGAGTTGGGCGTATCCTATTCTGCCAAATATTCTGATTCATCACATTTTCTGCCACTCAATTAGACATCACTTTCACATATGGATGCTTCCTTCTACAAACTAACCTTACCTTCACTGTTTGGGATTAAAGGTGTGTACCACCAGACTTGGACCTAAGCTTTTCTTTACCTGAAACTTGCTCTACACCAGGCTGGCTTTGAACTCAGATCTGTTTGCCTTTGTCTCTTGGATTAAAGGTGTATCTGTCTGTATTCCGGCTGGATCACACAGACCTAGAAGGTCTTTGGATGTGGTCTCTTGCAGAGCAGCCATGTTCTGAATTAAACTTCATCTACAAGTGCGTATTATAGTTTGATGTTGTTTGTCCCCCTAAGAGTTCATGTGTTAGAAAACTGGTCCTCAGTATGGCGATCTTAAGATATGCTGTGTCCTGTAAAAGGCGGGGCCTAGAAGAAGGCCAACAACTCTCCCAGCCTCTGAAATTGTCAACAGAATCTATTTTGTATCCTGGATCAGGCATTTGCTCAGAGGATTGAAAACTGACAGATGCACTGTGTAACAGGAGCCCATTTTGAGAAATGTTGACCAAGCTATCACGTTAGTTCGGCCCAAAGCTTCCTGCTTCTCTAGAATGCAAACTGGTGCATGGAATTCTATTATGAAATCATGGATGCAGTTATCCGGGTGTTGGAGAAGCTGCACTTGGCACTTTGCCCCACTCCAGGATGAGCCTCCTGGGTAACTGGTGAAGATTTGCACACTCACATACGAGATAGTCATGCACACGGAATGTTGAACTGATTTCCTGATCCACAGTTCTTGAGGGCAGGCAGGCTTTACATTGTTATCTGCTAAGGTCTCTGAGGTGTCTGGAGGTTTGCTCCAGCCTTGCAGGATAGGGTGAAAATACTGATGGAAAAGCCAACTCAGAAGGTAGCCAACCACAAGGAGAAAGGGAACACAACACCATCATCCTTGGAAGCAGGGGGTGCTGCTTGAGGCTCCACACCAGAGAAACAACCACCCATCTGCTAAGCACCCAAACCCCAGATACTTAAATATCATTACTGGTATTTACAAGAGTGAGTTTTGATGGATTTTTAGATAACTTTTCCTTTTGTCTGTTCACCCACATCCTACACAGACCCTGTCTGTCTGTCTGTCTGGGAATGGTATTGACTGTCCTCTGCGTGGGAGACAGAAGGCATTGTAAAGTACCTAGGGCGGTGCAGACAGAACAGGTTATGCAGAGTTTCTACCCTCACTGCAGCCCCCTTCTCCCCCCAGAGACACAGCACCCACTCCTAGTCTCTGCTGTTCTGGCTCACACAGAGGACTCGCAGGCACCCACCTCTGTCCATGGTGCTGAACCGGGCTGTAGTACAGGCTAACGTCTAAGCATTATGTTCTCTTGGTGAAATCTTTTAACTTCTCCAAACAATACTTTTGTCATAAAAGGAGAAAAACATCTTTATTGCTGGAATTTTGAAACAATAAATCACTGATATGATTGGGGTGTTTTAGTAAGCCTTCTCTTCCCTACTCTTCACCTTCCACTTAGCAGATGCAAAGCTGACAACTTCATACTCACGTATACTGACTTTAGGAGCCAGACTCAGTGATGGTTGTTTGAGTAAGTTAAGAAAAAAGAGAAGACTCTAAGAGATTGTTGCTTATAATTTTAGCTACAACAGGCAACAGAAGGCTACAGAACATTCTAAAAGTTTCAGAGCAACTTGAGGCTTGACAAAGTGTGACTCTGTCCCTTTGCACCAGGGGTTGGTGTTTCCCAGGTGTGTTAGGATAAAGGGTTTAGCCTCCTTACCACCCACTGGTCCTCATCTTTGTAAACATTTTGCTAACTAGATACACTGTAGTTATTAAGGAGTAACAAATTTAGATGTTTCCGTTTAGTTAATAAGATATATTTAGAAGTGATTGTACAATAAAGGCAGTATTAAGCTTCCCAGTTTAATGGGAAAGCCTGTGCTTTTGTTGGTCTGTGTGGCTCCTCCACTGCTAGCTAATGTGTGGGTTCCCTTAGGCTTTCAGGAATTTTTTGCCAAAAATTTACAGACTCAGATTATTCTTGTGAGCCCTGGGTCAGGAGTTGTTTCTGTTTGTTTTTTTGGGGGTGGTGGGGTGGGGAGGAGTTTGTTGGCTTCAGGCTTACAACCCTCCTTTAGCCTTCCAAGATGTGTGCTGCCCAGCTCAGGAGTCATCTCTTTGAAGGCATCAGCTCTAGAGCTTCAGCCTGCAGAAAGGGGGTGGGTGGAACCACAGGGACATTGCCTAGGGTTTGCTCAATCTACACCCATGAGACAGCACTTATAATCTGCATTCCCTTCACCATCGATGGGGACTGGAGGGGAGGGGAGGGGAGGGGAGGGGAGGGGGGAGAGAGAGAGAGACAGAGAGAGAGAGAGAGACAGAGACAGAGAGAGAGAGAGACACACACACACACAGAGAGTGCACATGATTGTAAAACTAGAAGCTTGTCTTTTTAATGAAAAAAAGTGCCGAGGAAAACAGTCCATTGGCCCTTTCTGTTCATATGCTCACCAGCTATTGCCCATGAGGGAAGCTAGTTGAAATCAGGAAGGTGTCTGATGGGGAACGAGTTAGAGGTAGGCAGTTAGTGGGCTAGTCTTGATGACACTGACTTCTTAGCATGATGGCTGCTAGGAGGTAACCCCCTAGAGAGTTCACTTAGGTCCACAGAAATCAGAACCCTCTTATGCCCCAGAATGCTGCTGTTGGGTAGTGCTTACCTTGCCCAGGATTCTAACGCAGTGTGCTTCTTTGCTGCTCTGGGGTCTTAGTGGCAATAGAGTCTGCACCCTTGGTGTGGTTGAGCCTTGAAGTGGCCATGTAGCCACTCAGTCTCTGGCCATGTCCCAGACCAGGGGAGATGTGCTTAATGTTGTCTCATTTCCCCAAGGATTTGTTGTAACTTACAGAAGAACACATAGCTCGATAAAACAGATGCATGAGAAGTCAGGGCAAAATACATAAGATCAGGGAGATAAAATGAGGTCATGCTGTCACTGACTAACCTCACAGACAGAATGCGATTAGGTTAGTGTTGACGTCTTCCCACTGGGAAGCCCTGAAAGTCGTCTATAGTGGAACTGAGCCTCCTAGGAGCCAAAGCTTAGGTGAAAACATGATTATCTCTGGCCCTCTGGGACCTTCTTCTTCTAAGAAGGGACAACAGAGAGTAGGCATGTGGAGAAAGGGTCCCTGACTGGGTCTAGTGGGCTTCCTGGAGGGGGCAACACTCTGAAGAGATAGCTATAGACAGCATTTGTTTGCTTGTTTTTATTTATTTTTTTTATTTTTTAAAGGAGCTGGAAGTCCACAGGTGAGCCACTAACATGTTTGAAGACAAGATTTTGTACAGAACAACTGGCCTCTGAGGGTTGTTTGCAGAGAAGTCAATGCGTGGTGGTGGTGGTGTGGGGGAAGGCCTCAGGTATGTTATCTTAGAAGTGGCTACATCAATACGAGGCATGCTTGGAATAATAACTGCTGTCTAACAGACAGCATGACGAACACCCCACCCTTTGCCCGAGCAGCAGTGGCTCTCATTCAGGCTGCCTTGAAAAACCTGCAGGTGCCATGTTGCTTGGGCCACCATCATTCAGAGGGTGAGTGGGGCAGGGGGATCCCCTTCATCATGGTTCACTAACATTGCAGACATATCAGTGCTGGCTGTCCATGGGCATGAAGGCCTGAGTGTGTTAGCATGTGGACTTTGTCCCAAGGTGGCTGCCATGCCCTCATGCCAGCTGCTTCCCTCAGCGAGTCATCCAAATAGTAAAGAATTCACAAGCTCTTTATGGGAAGCCTTGGAACTCACCGCCTACCACCAGTACCCAGGTCAGTCCTACTCCATGTGGGGAGGGGGCCCATGGAGGGTCACTCAGGGGGAGGCACAGCAGTGGCAGTCATTTTAGCAAATATGAGCCAGTAGGAGTTGGTGTACATGGGATGCAGGCGCTGGGGGAGGCTGCCTCCAGCTCTCCATCGCTCATGAAGACCCAGCTATGAGAAGTTGTGTGAATGGCCCAAGATCATGCAGCAAACTAGAGCCAGATTTGAATTGGTGTCTTCAAGAGTCCAAGACACATTCTCTTGACTGAATCTCCAGGCACTTAACTCCTCTTGTCTCCTCTATTCAGGAAACCAAGCCAGAGAGACCAGGAGCCGGCTGAAGAGGGGCCCTGTCCTGTGTGCTCCCTGCCCTGTCCCAGGTCGGCAGGCCAAGTATGGAGGCTTGCTCTTATCTGGAGGTTTGAGAACTCCAACTCTTGGCCATGGCAGACAAGGCATGGAGTGATCTGGTCCCTACTGCCCATCACTCTTCCCATTGCTCACTGAGCTCCACACTGAGCTTGTACTCTGGTCCTCGGCTGTAGCCAGCTGTTGCCCTCCTTAGGCCAATGCGCCCCCCTAATCCTGCTGGGGCCACTTTCTCTGCCTCTTGCCAGGTGGCTCCTTCCTGTTCTCGGGTCCCTCCTATCCCTACCTCACCCCACTCTCACTGGTGCCTCTCTATTGCAATACCCATTTCCCAGTGGCCCTTAGCAACTTCAGAAGTCATCCTCCGATATTTGTCCCACTGTATGTGTGACTTTGCCCTCCAGGACAAATCTCTCCACAAGCCAGAGTCTGCTCATCTTGGCTGTTCATGTTTCTTATGTCATGGGCGACACACAGATGCTCCCAGGTGAATGGCCTTCTTTCCTGGGTGAGGAGTCTGGGCCCTTACCTTAGCCTGCAGTGAACCGTATATGGGCTGAAATGAAGGGATGCCTGCCACATTGCTTGCCTTTCAGAGGAAAGCTTGTTTGTTTCTGTCTCTCCAACACCTTGAAGAAAGGTGCCTGGAGGGTGTCTGATTTGCCTAGAATCTTCCAGAAGCACCATGCGGACCTCTGGTCTTGTCTTTGGGTGCGAACAGTGGGGTGCTGTGGAAGCCAGTGTTGGAGCCGGCGTTCTCAGTCGGGGTTTGGATGGTGAGAGTGCAAAGGTCATCCTCACACAGCAGACGTGTTGATGGAACCAGGAGGACCTGCTTCCCATGCCAGGCGTCAGAGGAGCCACACAATATCATTCTGACACTTGAAAATTGCAAATTTGAAAGGTTCCCTCTCACCTGCCAGCTCTGCAGGCCTTCCTTGCATGGATGGATTCCAGGCTGTGCCCCAAGGCTACATTTCCCAGGGCCCCAGAATTAGCCCACAGGGGGTCTTTCTGATCCCACCATGGGCAAAGCCTCTCAAGCACCCCTGGCTTGGAGTTTGTATCTAATCAGAACATTGCCAGTTACAAGTGGCTTTGTTACCTGAACAACACTGGGTTTGGTTGCTTCCTGTCGGCCGCATCCAGTGTGCCTTCCTCTCTTAGTCTGCTCTTCCCAGAGACTCTCTCTCTGTGGTGGAGATGGGTAAGGGACGCCCAGGAAGCTTAGACTCATTCTTCTAATTTAGACATGAACACTGAACACACTTTATCCCAGACACTTATTTTTCCTCAGTCAACCAGGCCCTGGCTCCTGCAAGCACCCGGAAACACCTTCCTGCCTGCCACTGCTGCTCTGCTCCCTGACCTCTCACATTTACCTTCTCTGTTCAAAACTGCAATTTTCAGCCTTTTAAAATATTGTTTGCTTTCTTCTGGTGCGGTTACGGAGTAGCCCACACTAGCTAGCACTTATTCATTACTGCCGTTTCTTAAGAACCCACTTGAACACCTATTTGGTTCACTGGTAAATCCCAGAGTCCTCTTGCTGAGTCACAGCTCAGCCTGGGGGACGAATGAGTGAAACAGATAGGTAAATTAATCCAGCATTCAGGCACTGGACATGTAGCAGTGAATGAAGCCAAAGACCTCTGAGTCCGTGTTTCTCTTTCTGGCAGGAAGGAAGCGATCCATTCCATAAAGCTAGCCGTAGAAATCCTGACACCTGCTGGATCGCCAAAACAGTGTGCAAACAGAGATGTGTGAGCTGACATCTGCTGGCCAGGAGAGCCGGGAGGGCCACAGGTTTTTACCACACTATTGGTGGCACTATTGTGCAGCCCAGAGAGGGAGTAATTACGCTCTAGCTCCACTGTTAACTGCCAATACAGGTAACATTTGTAAAACTCCTACCCAATGAACAATTTAGGACAGTCAAAAGTAAAAATAAAAAAGATTTGAAAGACATACAACCTAAGCTTCAAGCACCTGCTGGATAGGCAAGCTGGGAAGATGCTCAGGCCAGAGATGGTCCACACTTCTGCTCTGCCGTGGAAGCAGAAGACAAGCACGTTGCTAAGGATGGCAACGGAGCTCCTCCCAGATTTGTTTCTAAGTTGCATTTGCTTTGACTTTCATTCCCTCTCAACTGGGGTGTGGGAGTGAGTGGTCAGCTCCCTGCCAACCCACCGCCATTCCCCTATTTCTCACTCACATGACTGAAATGAAGAAAAATGCAGACTGACCCAGAGCTGCTGGAGCTTGGAAGCCTCTGGAAAGCAGCTGGTGTGTGGAGAAACTCAGCCTAGACCAATAGCAGGACCCGACTGATGCTCTGACACGAGTGTCTTTTTACTGACAAAAGGCTTTTTTTTTTTAAATCAAAATTCATCTCAGGAGTAGAATATTCTTCTTCATATTGACTTAAAATAAAAGACGATGCAGCGTGGGCATCCCGTTTACGTGCTATGGACCTCTGCCTGCAGCTGCGGATAAATAATCAATATTTTATCATCAAATTATGAGCTGGGTTTCAGTGTTTTGCAAGAAGAATCTGGAGATGCACAGTGAAGCAGAACGACGCTTTTGATATGCAAAGCATCTTTTTGCATTTCAATAGAGGCAAGCTCCTCTTGACGGTCCTGAGCAAGCAGCACCCGCTTTGGCCCTAAGAAGGACAGCATAGCAGACCAGGGAGCTGCCTAGGCTTTGCGTCTGTTGGATGGTGTGCTGGCTGGCTTGATGTCATCTTGATGCAGGTAAGGTCAGTTGGGAAGAGATCCTCAACTGAGAAGATCTTGGGGACCACCAATTGATCTGTGAGGCATTTTCTTGACTCATAATTAATGTAGGCGGGCCCAGCCCACTGTGGGTAGGGCCATGCCTGGGAGAGTGTAAGAAAACAGGATGGGTAAGCCAGGAGAAACAAGGCAGTAGGTAGTGTTCCTCCATGCCTTCCTCTCTAGGTTCCTGCCCCGGCCTCCCTCAGTGATGGGCCTACAAGCTGTAATGTGAAATAGCCCCTTTTCTGCCCAAGTTGCTTTTGGTCATGGTGTTTCATCACACCAGTAGAAACCCTAACTAAGACAGACAGTTGTATTAATGGACACACACTGCACGGCCCACAGTTCGGTGCCCCACCTGGATCCTTGTTAAATCCTGCCATCACTTCGGCACACATTTCTGCTACTAATCTTGAGATGCTCTGGGGAAGGGCGTGGGTGTTGTGTCCTTTGGAGCACCCCTTAGCCCAAGACTATGGGAAGCAGGGGGAAGGGAACAGCCCAGCTCTACTGCTTTGCTTCCTCACCCAACTCTGTCCTATTTCTCCTCCCTTATTTCTGTCCTTGGACCATTCTCTTCATATGACACACGAAGCCACATGGCCAGATCTGCTACTGGGGACATGGACACACTACACATTCCACAAATATGACACACCTACCGCCTGCCGGGCACGGAGGGGAGAGATGGGGATGCAGCAGAAATTGAGAGTAGACAGGACTGACCTATGTCCAGTTAGGCTATGAAAAAAAATTCCTCATCTTATATAAATAGGAAGTTAGCGAGTTCCAGGGCTGGCTGCTCCAGTTACTCAGACGTGGGGGGCTAGGGATGCAGTTTTTTCTCTGTTCTTTGGACTATGGTGTGGCTTTGCCTATAGGATGTAGCTCTAGACATCACATTTAGATGAGAACACACAAGGAAGAGATCAGCCATTCTCATGGCTTTCTCTTTAAATCTGGGATACAGCTCCTAAAACTCCCTGACTTCCTAGCAGTTACCTTTGCTGCACTGGCTTGAGAAAGTCCCCCATTTCTTCTTGAGTCACCTTGGGGAGGACTGGAAGGACCCTTGGGTCTGTGGAGCCTACCTGGGACCCATGGGTAGGAGTATACTATCTTGTAGTTCTGAGGGTAGCCAAACTGGTGATATCCCCATGCCACTGGCACTCTGCTAGGTAAGGGAGATGGTGGTTGTAGCAGGTGGGGGATGCCCTGTCCCCTGTACTTTTATCTTCTGCCTCATCCATTTTTCCTCTCTCTGCACTCCTTGATGGCTACAGACCCTGTCTGTGAGCTGATGTGACTGGCTTCCTCCAGTGTAACAAGTGGTTGCCGTGGGGACGATTACGTTCAATGAAGATTTGATGAGTACGTAGATGGTGAAGGTGAGGAATGTATGCATCAATCTGTGTTGTATGGCACAGATGCAGAAAAGGCTGGGGTGGGCTGCTCATCCTCTCAGTGTAAGGACAGCAGGATAAGGGTCCCTTCCTGTCCATGGAAGCCAAAAATGGTGAAGGCAGCAGTTTGGGGCAGAAAAACTGAGCTCTTGTTTGGCTCTGATCCTGACCCAGAGAGCATTGGGTTTTCCTGCTGTCTGGGTCTTATTGTTTTCTTTGGACCCAGCCACCCACTGGGCAGGTTTTTGAGCTCTATGTGAAGACACTGGGGCTGCATGTAATCCAAGGGCAGGTGTCAGGGAAACATGAGGGTCTAACTCTGGGTGCAGAGCTATGTTCAGGGGTATACATGCTTAAACTGTGTAGAAAGGGGGTAGAGGTGTAGAATGGAAAGGATTGGGGGTCCCATATGGGAGACAGGCTTGCCTGAGGAAAACAAGGCTAGCATGGCTGGCTAGCTCTTGGGGGTGGGAGAGCACTGCATGAGAGGAGAAAAAGAACAGCTGGGGTCAGATGGAGGCAAGCTGCAAAGGCCACACACACCCAGGACATCGCTGTATGAAGCGAGTGCCCTGCAGCTAGCTTCTGGGGGGCTGGATGGAGCAGCAGCCTCTGCAAGAGACACTATGCCACACATGGCCACACGAGGTCATCTGCAGTTTGGACAGGACGGCAGCTTGGACTGCAACAGCAGTAAAGTGCAAGAGAGAAGTGATCAGGTCTGGGGGCTCTCAGGTTGCAGACCCAGTGGCTGAGGACAATATCACCCAGTTAGGGGCCTTTCACTTAAAAGGCATTCTGCTACTGCTGGGCTTCGGGGACACTTGTTTCCCCACCCCCTTACCGAGCAAAGCAGCCAATTACCCCCATCGAGGAAGATGCATCCCAGGCTTTGTAGAGGGACTTCTTTACTCCAGGCTCAGGGAATGGAGCAGGAGCAACAGTTAAGAAAGACTATGCAATCAATTACGTTGACTTAAAGTAAACGTGATGTCCAAATGGGCTGCCTGGTAGTGTCCTACAGCCGAGGCCAAGGTTATTACCAGCACATCTAAGTTTTGGGAGGAATGGTTACTGTGTGTGTGTTCACACTAAGAATAATGTTTGGGGCCTAAGTTCTGGACAGATATTCTGCTTAAAGTAAACTGTGATGCCATGGTAATTATGAGGACTTGAATTGCCTTTGCTGGTCACTGGCTGTGTGACCTAGTCTCAGTCTCCATCTCCGCTTCCTGTTTTCCTACCTAGAGGAGGGCAATGTCAACAGTTGCTCTGAAGGCTCCTGTTTAGATCAAAGTGTCTTGTCAGCTTCAAAGCACAAGTAGGTGGCAGGGACTAACAAGAAAGTTCCTTTTAAGTGAAGGCCCCTAACTGGGTGATATTGTTGAATATTTGTTTAGGGGTGTTAGAAATGAGAATATCTTCATCTTTAGGAGATGCATACTAACTATGTAGGAGTGAACAACAAAATGTTAAAATGTTCAAACAGATCAGAACAAGCGGCACTTCTTAGAGGCAGCAAGTGGCCGTCTATAGGCTCCTCTCTTAGAGAGAGGCCATGGCCGTCTATAGGCTCCTCTCTTAGAGAGAGGCCGTGGCCTTCTGTAGGCTCCTCTGGGCTGCTAGTTTTTATGTCAACTTGACACAGGCTAGGATCACCTGGGACCTCAATTTAAAAACATCCTCATCACACTGGCCTGTAAGCAAGTCTGGGAAGCATTTCCTTGACTCACAGTTGATGTGGGAGGGCCCAGTCCACTGTGGGCAGGTGGTCCTGAGTTGAATAAGAAAGCAGGCCAAGGGACTGGAGAGCTGGCTGAGCAGTTAAGAATGCTGGGAACTTTCCCTGAGGACTCAGGTTCACTTCCTAGAACCCAGATGGTGGCTCACAACCGTCTGCAAGGCCAAATACAGGGAGGAATCTAACGCTTTCTCTTGGCCTCTTTGGGTACAAGTGTGTGTGATGCACAAGTAGGGTGGGCAAGCCAAGGGGATCAAGCAGCGCCCCTCCACGGCATCTGTTTCAGTTCCTGCCTTGACTTCACTCTGTGAATGAGAGCTATGAGCTCAAACAAATCCTTTCCTCCCCAGGTTTATTTGTAAATTTGTTAGGGTGTTGATCACACCAACAGAAACCTAACTAGGACTTCTTTCATGTCTCTCTTCCCTGAACTCAGTTTACAGGCCACAGGAGTGTGTGCTCTTTGTCTGTCTGTCTGTCTCTCTCTCTCTCTCCCTCTCCTGTGTGACTTATGTGTATGTGTTCATATCAGGTTTAGTCTTCAATCACCCTCCCCTTTCTAGGCAGGATTTCTCGCTGACCCTGAAAGTCACTGAGCTTTGAAGACTGGCCAGCCAGGAAGGCCCAGGGAGCCTCCTGTCTCTGCTTCTTCAGCACGAGAAGTACAGAACACGCAGCTGCTGCTTCCTTCTCTTTTTTGCTGGCTCTGCTTCCTAGGTCTGGGGATTAAACTCAAGCCTGCACGCTTTTGTAATAGTTTGCCAGCTGAGCTGTCTCTGAGGGCCTGGTGACGGCTGGTCTTGTCTACTTGATTGGAGGGAGAGGTGTCCGGAGACTGCTGGACCACACCTGTGTGTATCAGAGGAGTGTCCAGAGGTGATGGGAACACAAGGGCTCCTGATGTGATGGAGTCACCCAGAGGTGGAGAGGAACGGGAGGCGGGGCCTGGGTTCAGGAGGTGGGTTACTTGGGAATGGGCTTGGGGACTATATGTTACCTGAATCCTTTCTGAATGCCCCTCCTCTCAGTTTCCAGCCCACCACTAAGCAAACTGCTCTCCTCCACCACACCCTGTCACCATGATGTACTGACATCCCTGAAACAAGGATCCAAGAGAAATCTCTACTCTTAAATCGTTTCAGTTAGGCATTTCTGTCGTGGTGATAAAATAGTGACTACTACCAAGTTAAAGGACAAGCAAGGTAAGACCCAGTGATGCCAGCCTCCACAGGTCTGGAGGTGGCAGCAGGTAGGGAGGGGAGAGGGCCAGCTGGAGAACCTCCTTTAACAGGGCATGGCAGACAGACGCTACCACACATCCAATTCCCCAGCCTGCCCTGCAGCTAAGTAGGAAGGTATCACACAGTAGCCAATCCCCTGCTTTGTTGCAGAGTCAAGACAAATTGGTCTTGAAAACTTCATCCTCAGAGACTAAAAAATTAGAAGTAGATGATGTCAGGCCTACTGCAGCATCCTGCCTCCACGGTAGGCAGAAGGAAGGTCAAGGGCTGGGGGCAGCCATCCCAAGAGCAGCCCAAGGCCCGCCCTCTCCCATGCTGAGGCCCCTAGGTTAGGGCTGTGTTGTCTCTGTCACCAGTAACCCTCCAAGCAGTTAAGGACAAAGCGGCCTTCTTGCTTCATTTCCTTAGTCATATCTTCCTCCTCACCTGCTAGACTTCCTTTCCGGTGGTAATGAGAAAGAAAAACCGGTGGAAGCAAGGAAATGACATAAAGGAAGAGGGTGGCCTAGGCAGGACAGTGGCCTCATGGAAGAAGGGCAAAGTGGAAGCCCACTTTGTACTCTATCCACAGAAAGCTGTTGGATTCTGAAGCCATGTTTGACATTTGGAGCAAACCTGATCTGCCCTCCCAGACCACAGTGCCTTTTAACTGCTCTGTACTTGCTTCAGCCTCTGTGTGTGATGTCACTGCCTATAGAAAGCTCTCAGGGTTCCGGGCCCGGAACTCAGGGCTGCAAGAGGCTAGCCCAGTGGAACACAAGCCCCTCCCTCTACTCCTTCCCTCCAGCTTGTGTTGTAATTTCTGCCCCTTAGCTGTCCTGGGTCAGGGTAAGCCCTAGAGTGTCTTTCCCAGCTCTCCTCATTGCACACAGACCCTTACAGATCTGTTCCAGGAGCTCTGGAGAAGATGGAGGTGTGACATCACACACGTGGCTTGGGGACAAACTCAACGCTTCCTAGGACTTGGCAGTGAAACCCAGACCACAGCATGTGATGCCTTGGAGCTCTCGAGCCCCCCTCCAATTGAGCCCGCACTTTGAGCACTCAGAGTTGAGCTGCACACGTTGGCGTGGCCTCTGGCTCAGGAGGGACCAGAAAGCCAAGTGTGTGCAGAGACGTGAAGTCTGCACCCTGGCTACTTGGTCCTGCTCTGTGCCTTTCTCCAGGGCTAGGAATCCAAAAGTCAACAAAAGGACGGGGTGGTTGCCTGGGCATGGGTTCATCTTTCCCCTGAAGCTCCCTCGGAGTCCTTGTCCTTTGCTGATACTGGGATACGTGGGGGTGTGTACCATCAGGGTGACTTCCCTCGTTATCTATTTCAGTCACTCACCTGGAAGATGCCAGCACTTCTCAGACCTGTTACACATGAGAGTCACCCCAGAGTTCTTCCAAACCCACACCTATGCTCAGCCCCATCCTCACCCCACTTCCTGCCCAAGCATTTTTGGCACAGGCATGTGTTTAAGCTCCTGTGTGGCTCCAACATACACACAGCTGTACATGGAGAACTCTTACTCTTCATGGGACAAGTGTGGTCTTGAGAGCCTCCCCCAGGAGCCACCTGTACTTAGAAGGTCTTCCTGTGACTCTAGCTCAATGGCTGCCTTCTTTCCCAACTAGGGACCGCAATATGCACAGGGCATGCTTCCCATGGCTGCCCTGGATCATCCTTATATTTGGTAAAGAGCTGTGTTCTTTAATAGTTAACTCTTATGGTTTCTTTACAACTATGCTTCCTGCCATCCGCAGCATTCAAAGCGGACAGTGGGTGAATAGTAGTGACCCAGCACTGTTCCCGTAGGTGTCGCAGGCATCCCCATGAATTCACAGGATGGAAGCATTGGATGAGCAGGGCTGTACCTCCTGTGTGTGGAATTTCTTAGCGTGTGCTGGCTTGCTTCTGAGAAGGGTGTGCTGGACTGCAGAGAGTGTTCGTAAACATCACAGTTTATCACTATTCTGGTTTATCACGAAGGCTTGCAGCCATCCTCACCTTCAAAAGCCAACTGAATAGCTTAAGTTAGTTATTACCTACCCAGAAAAGTGTACTTCCCAGGTGTAAATTTCTCTAAGATGCATACAGCCTAGGGGGAGAGTTTTCAGACGCCTTTCACTGTCTCCCATTCAGATGTCCTGTACTTTTAAAACAGCACACTGATCCCTTCCCTTTGATGGTCACACTATGGACACACTTGCTTCCCTAGTTAGGAAAGGCCATGTCTTAATACAATTATTTGATTTAAGGTTCAACATTCAATACCTGGCTTATAAGAAAGTCATGACCACTTATTTGACTCCATATAGGGAAATAGTTGTTTAATGAATGCTATGTGCAATTTTAAAATCAGTTCTTTGGGGGTGGGCGATAGGCAAGTGGAACATTTGTCTGCTGCACAAGCAGCCTCGGAGCACGGGGAAACCTGCTTCCTGGGTATGGTTACACACCAAGAGAAACGTCACAAGTGCCTGACTCGCGTCTGCCATCCACGATGGTGGTTCTGACAATTTGTGGTTTTGGTTTTTATGCAGCCTTTCTTCCGACAGGCCTGCGGGTGCCAACCCGGCTGCCCATGAGCAGAGCTTAGAACCTTAAAATGTTCTGGACAGATGTGAAACTGCTGTCCCAGAGATTCTGATGCAGCTGGCCTGAGTTGGGGCCTTGGTTCCAATGATTCTAATGTATGGGTGGGTATAGGAAAAATTTCCAACGACTGCCAGCCCTGTCAGCAGCTGAGCTGCACGGCTTCCTCCATTTGGCATCTCTGGCACCTGCTATGGGGCCAGGCCCAAGACAGACAAGTCCACTGTGAGTTATATGTAGGATATTTCTGCAAAGTACTTGGAAGCCTGTACCATGCCACCACACCACCTCCTTCTGCCCAGCTGCCTAGATGTTCTTTACAAAGCAAGGAGTCCTAGACTGTCAATCCTAGAGATGTTGTGGTACTTAATTGCCATGCTTCCCGTCTCATATTGTAAAGACAGTGCCATACCATTTTAGTCAGTAGAAGCAAGTCAAGGTTTTGAGAAGGCATAGTCTGGGGTTTAGAAATGTATGCCAATGGGTTATACTGTGTGAAGCAAAACGGCACAAATATTAACGCCACCTGGTCACCACAGAGAATGCTCGTCAGAATAAATATCCATTTCTTCTATGTGGGTCTCCAGAGAACATTTAAATAGCTCTTTGCACACAAAAGCAGAAATCCAACAGTGCAAGCCTTCCTTTTGTCCTTCATGCATCCACCCCACCATCTTGAGGTCCTCTGTGCTGCGGGTACTGCTGTAGGCGTGTGGACACAACACTGAACTTGAGCAACACACACGGGAGTTCACGGTGCTCAGAATGCAGTGAGAAGATGCTGAGAACTGGGTTAGCAGACAGCACATTACTCAGGCTGAACAGATAAGAGTGAGCTGAGCAAAGGAGAGCTCTGCCGAGTGAGGACCTGGGCATGGTGGCAAGGGCTCCCTGAGCAGGTGTCTGGGGCACTGAGGACCGAGTGTCAAAGGATCGGGGGCAGGGGCAAGGAGAGCCTAAAAGTGAGATGACCCAAAAGCTGGCTAAGGGTAGCATGAACAAGAAGCAGAAGCCAGGCTCATCTCAGCTGTGTTCTCTGGTTGCGTGTGACGGACGTGATTACAGTGGTAAATGAAGCCATGAGTTTACTTAAACTGAACTGTTCCCATAGAAGCGCCCATATAAGAGAAGTGGAAGGGTGAGCTTTCTGGTCCTGGGAAGTCATCCCATTGGGCTGAGTCTCGCCTAATCGCACAGGTAGAAAAAAACAACAAAACCTATGTCTGTCTATGACGGGGTCACATCCCATACACCAGAGGAAGTCAGGAATATCTTAAGAATGCCTTTGGTATACTTAACCTCCAGGATTCCTGGCTCCCATCTTAGCTATGCTGAGAGAACTTCCCTTAGCTCAACACTGGGCCAAGTTCTCCAACACAAAGCCTATTTTTAAGAAAGTGTTGAGTATCTTATGGGATTTGTTGAATGCATGCGTCTAAAATGATCTGAACATACACACGCCCTCATTTTATGTGGTTGACTGTGCTGTGGGCTGTTGCTACCTCCCAGCATCACCAGGGAGGGAGGGTTGGGCCATCCACCAGCCCAAGAAGATTAAACCCAAATGTGCTTTCTATGGCACGTTTCCCTTCCTTGCCTCTCTGAAACCCAAAATCCCAAGGAAAGCCATCCCACATCAGGCACTATTTATACAGAAATTATTTTTCCTTTCATAATGGGAGGGGACTGGGGTGCTGGACCCAAACTTCCTCATTCTTAGATCTTCATTTCAGCCTCCTTTCAGATGTTACTTCCCCAAAGACACCTTCTCCCAAGCCATCACTTTATGCATCCCTAGCCTCCTGTTGGGTTTTGTGGCCTCACATCGTACATCCATCTGTTCTGAACACACTGGCATGCCATCCTGAAGACACAGACTGCACTGGCATTGTTTTCTGCTGGGTTCACATGGAGGCTGCTCAGCCAAAATTTTTGAGTGAAATGGGAATAAACACTACTTGGTTTTGCTGCATTCTCTGGGCACCGAGGACTGAACAGATCCCAGTGTTCTTGGGCTCCTGTTCCCAAGCACATTCTTGTCCTTCCTAATCTTCCCGCCTTAATCACTTTAAATGGGCTGACAAGCACAATTGACCAATTAATAGTACTTCTGCTCTTGTTACATCATTTGTAATCCATGATGCTCTTTCTATTTGCAATGGCCTTTCAATTTTTCATGACTCAAAATGGAGGACATGCATAATGAATACAAATAGCAAATTGATTAAATGTAATGCATGCCCTGCTGCTTGCTGGGTTTATGCCTATTATTAATGACAGATATCCAGCAAATTCTCATGAAAACACAGATAACATACAACCTTAAATGCAAGATTTTGGAGTGCCAGGGCCCTAAATTTTCCTAATTACTGAGCAAGAGCAGACATTAATTTCTCAGACGGCAACGTCTGTAAATAAGAACATTGCCGAGGCTTCTTTGTCTGAGTTCCTGTGGCTGAGCACGAATGGCTACGCAGACTGCAGACTGTGTTTCAAAAACAAAAACAAGGCACTCTTTAGGAATTGCCTTATGGGTGAAGTCTAAAGGACACCACTTGTGTAGAATCAAATGCATTATCTTCTACCAGGATTGCATTTTTCCCCCAATACTAATCTGCTAGGATATAGTCACATAGCTTCCTCTGGTGTCCTGTTGTTAGTGCATCCAAAGGTGATAAAGTGAAATGAGGAAGGAGATACAGAAAGGACAGGCCTAGCTGGATGTGTAGTTTGGGTCTTAGACTGCCAAGGGACAGGCCGGTATGCTGGAAGAGGCTGCAAGGAGTCCCCTTATTTTCTTAAGGTGATTTAAAGTAAAACGTGATTTACCCATTAGTGGGAAATGTGGGAGGGCAAGTGTTTTCTCAGACAGGAATGGTGGCTGACTTACCTGGGCTGGTACTAGAAAACAGCAAAGCTGTTGTCTGCTAGGCCTGTGAGTAGATGCGATGGCTCGGTATGGTAGCTCCCACTTGAAACCCCACACCCAGGTTCTTGGGGGAAGGAGGACTTGGAGGAGTTTGAGATTCACTTGAGCTATACAGGGAGTTTCAGACCAATGTGGACTAAAGAGTGAATCCTTGTCTCAGGAAACCAAACCAAGCACCTCCCCTCCTTACCCCCTTGCCCCCCCTGCCCCCCTGCCCCCCTGCCCAGAAGAGCTACAGTAGGTAGGAGCAGTCGCTGGGGCCTGTCCATGCTCACAAAGCACACGTTCCCAGTGTGCTGAGCACACCATGCTAAGGGCCCATTCTCTCCGCCCTTTACTATAGACTGGCTAAGCTGCATTTACAGGAGGATGAATCAGGAAGAAATCAGGTGGCCATGGCCCTAGATCACTCCTCCGAAGGGTTAATCCTAATAGGTATGCATTCGTGATGAGCTTAGCTCCAAATGCTCTGGGAGTTTGCCAAGATGTGACTTGTCAACGTAAGGTCCACAGTGGTTTTGGCAAACCTAAATTGCTTTGGAAAGTGCACAACCATCTCAGGTTGGAAGCCCCCAAAGAGACCCAGAATCAAACACTTGAAAGTGAGTGATTGGTTGAGAAGAGGAAGGTGTTGGAAGAACTCAGGGAAAAGAGACAGGAGCAGGAGGCTGCTAGGCAGTAAAGGATTACAGAGGGACCTCTGGGCAACTTCAAACTACATGTCCCAGAATGCCCTAGCCCCACAGCAGGGAGCTGGGATTCATACTCACCTTCCTGGCAGTGGCTGGTAAGGGCTGTCTCCAGAAACGCAATTCATGGGCTTCTAGCCACACTATGGTCAAAGTAGGTCCCAGAAGCCTGTGTGACAAAAATGCAGTGATTGTGGGCGAGGTATCAACAAAGATGGCTTCCGGAGTTGCCCAGGGATGTAGAATTCCCTCTGCACAAGTATGCTCACCCCAACCCACACCTTTGAAGCCTTCACTGTGCTCATGACAAATGTCTGATTGGTGGGTGAGGCACACCAAACATGCTGCTGAATACAGTTTAAAGGGAGCTGAGACTACTGGATGCTCCTCACTAAGTTTCCGCTCTTCGGAGATAGCAAGACAGATTTCTTGTGAAAATTTAGGAAATATGCATGCTCTCCTCCCCCACTGTCATATGTCTATGTGAGAGAATAAAGTCATCACAGCCAGATCTAAAACCAGAGCCAAATTAGGGAGAGAAATACATTTACAGACCACAGCATAAGAGAAAGCAACACACTGACAGCGACAGGAAGAAAGGGATGAGGATTTAATTTAATAAAAACAAAAAACAAAAAAATCAAAAACCAAAAGTCTTGGTACTTTTAAGCATCTTCCCCAGGTGAAGCAGAGGTGCATGTGTCTGAACAGGAGCATCCTAACATTAGATAGCACCTGACTGTCAAATGGGCCACATTCTATGCTGGAATTCACCTTTTAAATCCATGGAACCCCTCAGAGTCTCCATCAGTAAAAGTATTTTCTTAATGCCTAAAATACAAAAACTCCGCAAGTTGGAGTTTATTCCGTGGTAAGTGCGGACTGTTTGAATAGGTGTGGACTCACTTAAGAAGCCACTGGGGAGGTCTTGGTGTCCCTGTTTTCAGAAGAGGAAGCTGAGGCATAGGAGAGTGACTAGCTTGGTACCATCTGAGAAGTAGAGCTGGGATCGGAACCCGGTGACCAGAACCCACCAGCTGTGTCCTGCATGGCTTGGTCCTAGAAGTCTGGCGGCAGGTGACGGCAGGTGATGAGGGAGCAAAGAAAGTATAGACACACAGACACAGATGAACAAGCTGGGATGAGGTGGGCAAAGCTTTGCTGGAGCAGCACCAAGTACATAAAACCCATAGCCTCATTGCACTGTTATGAACAGTACAGTGGGCGGGGTTTTAGCTAGTGTCGGTCGGACAGTTTTAGGCTGCGGTCATTGGGGAGGGGGATGCTATGGTTGACAGTTTTTGCACACACTGCCAACATTTGAACTCAGACCAGAGGCAGAGTTTCTCTGAGCCTCGCCCCAAGGAAGCTCTTGACATGGCTATGCTCACCTTAACAACATACATTCACTTAGGAGTTCATCAGCTCTTGAAACCTCACCCAAGGCTTCCTCTGTTCTCCACAGCCATTTTATATTTCTGTCTGGTCCTGGCTCATACCAGTACAACGTAGGAACAACATCCTAAAATAAGAGCTTATTCAAGTGGCAGAGACACTGATGACCCTAGGCATGCCCAGTCTGTCCTAGCAAGGCTGTGGGATTCTTATCTCATACTCATCTTACAGAGGTCTGTTTTTTTTTTTTTTAATCCAGGGGAGGTCACTGTGGGATCCAGGAGATTGAGTTTGACTCTCTGGTCCCTGGGCAAGCCTGCTCAGCTGCTGGAGCCCCCCACGTCATGCAAATGGCGCTGCCTCCTCATCAGCTTTCCCTGGCATTTACTAAATAAGAGAGTGCAGATGATTGTAGATGGGCGCACTGCTTAGAAAGCACTCACACAATTGCTTACGTTCACATTTATTATAGTGTGAGCCAGAGCCTAAAAAAGAACTGACATTTCACTGCAAGCAAGCTCATCAGCTCAGAGCGGAGGACCCTCCCATTCTCCTAACCATCTCTCCAGGAGGGACGACAGAAGGAAGCCTTCGGCCCCGCTGAACTAAAAGCCTATGGTTTGCTTTTCCATGGTATTTCTATTACTACCTGAGTGAGGATGTGGCAGAGCACATATGCACGGAAATGCTCTTTGCTAAATTTAAAAGAAGCATTCTTTTCCCACTTATCACAGCGAAGGACTTAGAAAGATAATGTCTGAAGAGCCAGCAAAACCCACCACTACACACAGATAAAAGACTCTGTCTTGCTAAATACAAGGGAGCCGGTGTGGGCTGAGCACAGCAGCAGCTGTTGGGTGACACGGCAGGGGCAGCTCAAGAGTAGCGAACCACTGCCCATCACACCCTAGAGAGAACCGGCAACTCTAAGGAAAGCACTCAAGCACCCTGGTGCCTTGTCTTGTCTCGTCTTCCCACATGTGCAGTAATAGCAGCAGCTTTGGCAGTGTCAGGCCCCAATCAGTCAGGAAGATTTGTTTAGAAAGTTGTGACCGGTCACAATGTACCTCTATTTAATCTTCACTCTAAAAACATGTTGTTCTTATTACTCAGGCTGCTGTTTGGTGGAGTGTGGCCCGCACGACTGAAACCACCTTTTCAGACACCCACAGAGCCACTGCCATGGACACCTGCAGGGCACTGATGCTCCAGAGCAGGAGGTGGGAGGTGTGTATCTCTGGCACCCTTTTGATGGTTGCCACATCTCCTGGGCGTGGCCCAGAACTGGTCTGTATTGAGAGCAAGTCTAATGCTAACATGGAGATTTAGATTTCAGACTTGATGTTCCTCATCTCCCTGTGATTCTGACAAACTCTCTGCTAGAAACAGACATAAGATGAGGAGGTGACACTGCACAAAAGTCTCCCAAGCACAGCACTGTCTAGCTCAAGATGACTCCTACTTAGGATTTCCACTGCTGTGATAAAATACCATGACCAAAAGCAACTTGGAGAAGAAAGGGTTTATTTCAGCTTACAAGTCCCAAGCACAGTACATCTTAAAGAAAAGTAGGAAAGGCAGAAAAATGGGGACAGGAACCAAAGCAGAAGTCATAGAAAATTCTGCTACTGCCTTTCTCCCCATGGCTTACTTAGCTTGCTTTCTTAAACAACCAGGAACCACCTGCCACTGTGAGCTGGACCCTCCACAGCAATCGTCAACCAATAAGATGCCTCAAAGGCTTGCCGGCAGGCCAGTTTGTTGCCGTCACTATCTCAAGTAAGGTTCTCTCTTCCCAGGGTACTCTAACTTGTGTCAAATTGACATAAAACTAGCTGGGACAATGACTAAATTAAATAAGTCAACATAAATTTCAAAAGCCCATTAGCCAAGTCTTATATCTACAAAACACAGCCATCCATGTACTGCTGATTAAATCTTTTCAACAGCTGACACTCTTAATAACGGAACTATGACATGTGAGGCTGGTAACAACCCAGGCAGATGATGCTAAATGGAAAAATTTCCAAACACTAATAATAAAACAGTTAGACTGAAAAACAGAAAAGGAATGGTAAAGCAAAGTCTGTCCTTAACGTCTTGGGAATACTTTATATGCCACAGATGTTTGTGAAACTGGAATACTACAGACAACAGGGGTGTTAGGTTAGAAAGGAGGTCAATAAGGTTACAAGCCACACCAATGGTGTGACAGTGTCCCAGGAAATAACTCTGGCATATAATGACTGTTGCAATAGCAAGCCCTTGGCAGTGGGACAATCTGGAGGCAGAATTTAAAGCCGAATGGAAGAAAACTAGATTTTTCCTAATGGTGAGATCCTCGTACAGGGGTAGACATTTGCTGACCATGACCCAGTGAGATCGGCAGGGAAGGTGGTGCTGCACTAAGGACCAGGAGGCAGCCAGGAAGGCTTTGGGTCCCTCACTACTCAGCCACTTTCCAAAAATACAGCGAACTAACATTGCCACTAACAATTCAGTGACATGTGCTTATAGAGGGGGTTTTCTTCCTTGGAAAGGGTGGACTGGATAGAATGCTGAAAGTGGAATAAACCTTATTTTCATTTTGTCTGGCTGTTTTCCGAGCTCACATCAATGCCTGCAGCACTCATCACAGAAGAGGGCCATTTCCAGTATCTCATAATGGCCAGTTTTATCATCGTAACGGTCCGAGGAGATACGGCTATGACAGTACTTTATAGACAGGACAACTGAGGCCTGGCAAGCTTGAATTTCTTGCCCAAGACCACGGGACTAGCAGGAGCAGGGCTGCCCTCTCCTCCTGGGTATGCTCCGGTGCTCCATGGCACCTGAATTCACCGTGTGGTACTGCCTTTCTAAGGAAGGGACGGGACCTATTTTGACTTTCTTACTCTAATTTCTCAGCTTCTGAATATTTGAGAGATTAAGTCAACTTATGACACAATTCCACATGCTTTGGGGAAGGAAAAATACTGAAGAAACTCAACCTTAAAATGCACCCATTGTCTTTATAATTATGCACTGGACCTTAAGGGTCCTTTGGAGAAAAATTAAATTGCACAAAACTGAAACAAAAAGATAGATGGCTGGGGGTATATTTTTTCTTATCAGTCCACAATAATCTTCACATTGAGATCAGCTTAGAAACATCTAGGACAAATCACCAAGAATAAATTCCCCCAAGTGACATTCAGACTGATCCTAACAGAACAAGGCGTGACAGCACTCTTGTGAAGTGTTCCCTGCCACAGAGGCAGGGCAGGCGCTAATGTTAACAGCTCCCAAAGAGCTGCAGCCTGGAAGAGAGATGTACTGCAGGATGAACTGCCCTTCCCTGTAAAGATGTCAGGAAACACACCTTCACCTTTAGTCTCCATTGCCAACAAAGCAGCAGCGCTCACTCATTCAGTCAACAAACATCCCCCGAGCTCTGATTCAGCACATCGGTTATCCCCAAATTAAGGAGATGCAGTATCTACTCCCCAAGAAATCCACTTAGAGAATGAGTTTTGATAAATAATTACAGTTGTGAACTAAGCATTAGCGGTGCTTCCACAAGCAGTGGAGTCCTCTTAAAAAACGGACAACAGTCTTCAGCATCTGCTTTAAATAATCACCATTCAAGGTGAGGAAGAAGGGAGGGCGCCCAAGAAGAGAAAGGAATCAGATGCACCCAAATCATCACAGGGAGACCCCAAAGTGCTGTATCTGTATTCTGCATGCTCAGAATGCTAAAACACAAACACACACACACACACACACACACACACACACACACACACACACACACAGAGACAATGGAGGTTACAGAAGGACACACCAGTAAACTCGTAGACTAGTTATAGAAAGCACTAACAATGACAGACAATAGGAGGAGGATTCTATAGATCAGAGAGCAACATGGGTTCTGAGGTAACTCCTTGATGTTTAGAAACAATGGCCCCCAAACTGCAATTGTAACCAAACAATAAAACCACAGATTCATGAAGCACAACAGATATGCAGCATGTTCCAGCAAGATACGCCATCATCAACTTGCCTGAGAGCATCGAGAGAGTCCATCTTTAAGGTAAAGATAACGAAGATGTCCAGGCCTAAGTAAGGCCTTCCTGCCTCTTCTTCCTGCCCTTGCTTACAGCACATCAACAGATATCAAGTAGTAAGAATTTATTGAAATAACTTATTGGTTATTTTTTTGACACTCAAAAAATGTTAGGTATGAAAATTTCCATGTCATTGTGAAGTTTCTGAAACACAGACATACACAGAGGATCTCCAAAGTCGCCCTCCCCGCACCAGGAACAAATAAATCACTTAAAAAGGGCTGAGGACTACAGTGACATCAGAGAGATGTCTCCATAGGAAAAATGGAGTGAGAGAAAAGACATGGGAGGGGGCATGGTGTTGTATAAGTTCCCATCTGACATCGGGAAAACATTGCTAGGCATTTAAAGGTAGAAAACTACCAAATAAAAATGTAAACATTTTATGTAATATGTAAATAAAAACCAGAAGGTTTGCGCATAGAATGGGTTAAAACTGCCTGCCTTTGGGAGTGTGACCAGAAGAGAAAGTGGTCTCCAGCATAAGCCAATAATTAAAAATCCTACTTACATTACCTGTTCATAGCAACTTTAAAATGCTTTAAAGATACAATGGGTACACATACACATCGCCATGATGGCCCAAAGCAAATTCAGATGTTGCACTTTTTAACATGGCTGGGCAACCTAAGTTACAGCTACTTTCTCAGCAGATTCCACTGCTCCCCCCCCCCCCCCCGCCATGAGCTGTGTACCATGTACCCTGCTAGGACATCTCACCACAGGGCAGAAGGCAAGGGAGCCAGCTGACCGAGGACTGGAGCCTCTGAAAACATATGCTAAAGTCCTCCTCTTTCCTCCCCGCAGGGCGAGTGATGAAATTCCGACTCGGTGTCAGAATTTGCCAGGCAAATGGATGTGGACGGTCCATGTGCTGACTGCTAACACAGGGATTCTTGATTCCACAGACCTTCCATCCGCTGTGTGCCAAGTGCTCCCAAGTGTGGGAGAGTCAGTCCCCAAACTGGCTTCTGACAGTGCAGCCCAGTCCACCAGGAAGCAATGGATTCCTCTTTCAGTGCTCTTAGGAGGCCTTATGTGGCCTGTTACAGAACAGCACCTTTTCTGATTCAATCTCCCTTTGAAACATGATCCCTTCCTCAGATGGCAGGTTGGGGCAGAGTACCCCATGCCCTTGTAATCGTGTGTACTCTGTGCCACTATGTAGTTTATATATGACAAGTAAAACTACTTTCTGCTGTGGCAGTGTTAGGGTTACACTTATTCTGTATCTGATTTTTTTTTTTCTTTTGGGAGGTTGTTTGCTTTTGTTTTTGTTTTAGAGACAGGGTTTCTCTGTCTCTGCATGGCCTTGGCTGTCCTGGATTCACTTTGTAGACCAGGCTGGCTTCGAACTCACAGAGATGCACCTGTCTCTGCCTCTCCAAGTGCATTCATATGAATTTATGGTTAGAAATAGGAAATATAAGGGCATGGAGCAAACACTAGTCGGGTGTCGGGTAGGACCATTTCATCAGCCCTTGCTAAGGTGATTTCCAAGCTCTGTCACATGGGACATGTCCACCACATGTCTTGGTCGCCCTTACCATGCAACCCCTGCAGGACACTGAAAGTAAGAGAAGTTTGGTTTTACTTCAGGCTGGACACCAGAGCATTTTCTGGGTGAGCAAGGGAACTAGCTCATGGTTTTTAATAATCACCCAATTAAATGCAACTGTTGAGGTATATTCCAATTTAAAGTGCACAATAAAACCTGGAATATAGCCCTGGGAGTGTGGAGCAGTTTCTGAAAAGTAGGCAGTAGGGAAATTGCTGAGCTAGGTATTTCCTTCCCAATTACACACACACACACACACACACACACATACACACACACACAGAGAGAGAGAGAGAGAGAGAGAGAGAGAGAGAGAGAGAGAGAGAGAGAGAGAGAGAGAGAGAGAGAGCGCTTAACTTCTGTAGATCAGTAGGACAAACATCCCAATAGAAAAATGGACAAAGTGTTCGAACAGGCACATCATAGGAAGGAAATACCAATAGCAAGTCAACATGGACAAGTAGCCCAACCTCCTTAGTAGTAAGAGAAATACACGCTGAAGGGCTGCTGTCTAGCACCTATGAAAGGGACAGACATTGTAGTGTCTAATAATATTAAGAGCTGGTGAGGACGTGGGGAAACAGGTGGGAACTGTCTTCCCTGCAGGTAGGAGTATAGAGGGAAGCCTTCATTTTGGCGAGAAGTTTCCCACAGCTGTCATTTTCTTATATGGTGATACAAACATAGCCTAGGACCCAGCAATGCCACCGGTGGGCACACTGCTAGAGAAACACCAGTGCGCCCAGCGAAGTCGCAGACTACAGGGGTTTCTAACAGCAGAAAACTGGGAGAGCAAAGGGCCTGCAGTGGGAGGAAAGCTAAGCCAGCTGCAGCAGAGGCCGCAAGAATTAATACAAAGTGGATCTGGCAGATTATTATGGAAGGAATAAAAAATATTACAGAAAGACGCACAAAGAGTATTCGTAAAGGATACAGAACCTTTTAAGCAGATTTCTGTCTAGTTGTCCAGCGCTATTGATTTTCACACTGTGCTTGAAGGTATGAAAGTATCTGAGAGGCTGCAGACACTGGTCACTGAAAGGGTAAAGGAGAGAGAAGGAAAGAGAGGAAATAGGAATTTGTCTTGGGGAGGAGTCTAAGCAACCACGTTCTCCATAATGCTTTAGTTATTTTTCAAGGGGTTGGTATTTATGTATTATTGACTAATTTAAGCCACACACCAGAAAGTTGAAGGGAGCAGCAGGAATGCTTTCAGAAAGGTGGAAAGAAGGGACAGAGGGTGCCCAGCGGTGGGCACAGGATCTGCCCAGTACCTTGCTGAATTCCTAAGAACAATGACTGTCCCAAAGCCATCTTTGGAAGGCTGCTGCCATGGGACTCCCCTCTGCACAGCTCTGGCAACTCAGCAGAGCTTCCAGGGTCCCCCCTCCTTTTCCCAGGGCAGATAGGGGGTGTGCTTCCCTCTCTCCACACAGCAGAAGATTGAGCTTTAACTCACAGGACTCTGAGCCGCAGTCTGGAAACTTGGTGGGAGGGAACTCAAAGGAGCGTACACAGTGTGTAAGAGACTCTTTGTCCGTACCTGATTAAATTGTTACATCTACATTAGCATAGCTAAAATAAAGTCCCCAAATGTCACCTCCGAGTAATCATATCACAAAACCATACAAATAGCAATATCTCTAGTTTCTTAAGGTGGAGGTCTGAAACCTACTGTTTTCATCAGGAGCTCCAGAGAGCTGATTGTCTTCCTAAATGCCTTGAAATTCACGTCCTTTCTAATTGCCTAGAATTCATGTCACTTGTGTGAAAAAAGCTATAAACATACACAACCATAGAAACACACTTAGACGCCCTGCACAGAATCAATGGCGTATTATTGTAGTTTATTATTCCTTGTGGAGTTCACACTGGTCTCCCTCCTTTGATATTTATTTATAAGGAAGAAGTGAAAGAGCATAAATGTCACACTTGGGACAACACTAATGCTAGAGCTGAACGGAACACAGACAGCAGCTGCCTTAATTTAAGAAAGCAGAGCGGTCTCTGCGAACCAGCCTCCCGTAATGGAGGACAGAGCTGAAGGTCACTGTATTACTCATTTAAAAAGACACTGATAAGGATGAAAATTGAGGTTCTCGAGATCTGAAGTACTGTTTGTTGGCTTGCTTAAGTGACTAGTTCCTTCATGGCTGGGTACGGCAAGACAGCGGGGTGGGGGTGGGGGAAACAAATACTGTAAGAAAAAACGCAGCCCCTCCCTGCCTGTGGGTCTTGCTGTTTTTCTCTCTTTAGGGTCTTCTCAACTTCACTGTTCCTGTGGAAAATTAGCAATGGCTTTCCCTTTAACAGAAGGCCTCACTTTAACCTGGGATTGACAAAGAGGTGTCTGTGCAGAGCGAGCTTCTCTGGGAAAGCATCCTGCTCACCAGCACACTCATGGCTGAGGTCCTGTAAGTTCCAAGATGGTCAGGGAACAGGATATACAGCCTGGCAGAGGCAGAGGCAGAGAACAGGGCTGTGTCCTGCCCACTCAAGCAGCCGGCCCTCAGAGCAGGCCCAATCTACCCTGCTCACTGACTCCTTTACATGGCAGGCTGCAGGCTACCTTTGGCACGCTGGGTGGATGTTGTGGCGAGGAGAAACAGTGAATGGGCAGCTCATGGGCAAAGCCTTTGGCTCAGCCACCAGCACGTAGGAGAGGAGCTTTGGGCGGGGGGGAGTGCGCTTGCTCTAGGGTGATGGCCTGGACCAGGAGAACACGGCTCAGGGCTTGTGTGTGTGTGTGTGCTGACTGTTGTTCTAATGTAGCTGTGATGGTCAAAGTAACTGTGGCGATGGCCCCATTCTCACCATCCTCCTTTTGTCTTATGTTGGATGTTAACTGCACCCCATCTTGAATGATGGCCTCTTCCTTAGGGTTGAAGAAACAGAAGTGGAAGTTGGGAGGAGAGTTCCCTGACTGTGGCACTTGGCTTCCCACTGAGTCTAGTGCCCCACTGAGCCGGCAGAAAGAAAGCCTCATGCAGGGTTCCAGGTACCCGGTACACTCCAGCAAGGAGCTGTCCAAAACGAACGTCAAGATGTTGGTAACAGCTATGGAGGCCCTTTCTCTAACAGAATGGTCACTACACAAAGGAAGATCACACTGTTAGGGAGAGTGTAGTAAAAGGAGCCTTTGCCCAGTGTGGGTGTGAATCAGGTCAGCCAATATGGAAGACAACACCGAACAATCCATCAACCCCACTGCTTTGTTAAGCAACGGAAATCAGTATATTGAAGAGACATGTGCGCGCCCACGCCCACTGCAGCACCATTCACAAGAACCAAGACACAGAAGCAACCGAATCCATCAACAACTGAGTGGTTAAAGAAATGTGCACATACACGATAGACTAGACTCAGCCTTCAAAGGGAGGAAATCCTGTCATCTGCGACCGAAGGGACGAGCCTAGGGGACACTGTATAAAGTGAAATCAAGGAGCCGCAGAAAAGCATGCACTGTATGATCTTGCTCGTGTAAAACTGTAAAATAGTGAACTCAGAAGTAGAACAAAATGGTGGGAGCCAGAGGAGCACAGCAGGGGCAAAGGGAGGCTCGGAGCGAGGGTACAGAAGTCCAGCGAGGAGGAATGCTTTCAAGTGCTCCGCTGCACAGGATGAGAACCGAAATGCTGCGGTAGAGTAGATTTAAAAGCTGATAAAAAGTGGATTTAAAATGGTTTTAAACCTTTAAAAAAAAAGCGAGCACAGGAGGTAGCACATTTGTTACTGTAATTTAATTACCAGCAACTCAAAGCTATTATCATATCACGAATATAGAAGATATACAATTATTAGCTGTCAGCTATCAGGCAACAAGAAAAGAATGGCCAACAACCGGAAGATAAATGCATATACTGCCTGGGGCTCCACAGCGCTTGCTGGCTAGAGGGAGAGGTGCAGCTGAACGCATCTTACTGAGAGAGCTATACAATACAATGTCGTGTGTGAAGGGCTAGAGAGGCAGCTCTCTTTCCCTCTCTCTCCATATGCGAACACATACAGATACACAGACACACAGACACACAGACACACACACACACACACAGACTCTCTCTCTCTCTCTCTCTCTCTCTCTCCTTCCCTCCCCAGGGTTTTCTTCATTTTTCCATTTACTGTGTTTGAAAGCACTGAGCCTGCGTGGCTGGAAGTGTGCAATGGATCTACCTGTGAAAGAAGCCTAGCGTGCGTCAGCTTCACCCAGCAGGGCTGATTCTCCTGTATCACTGGTGGCATAAAAGGGCACTCAGTGATGGCTATACCTTAACTAAATACACTTCCCAGAGGGCACTAAGTTTGTTTCTTCTCATTTATGAGACTCTGAAGACACCAGACAGGCGAACGCTGTGGCCTCTGTGGTGTGTTGCTGCCGTCCTGGGGCACGGCTCGGGGTGCTCCAAGGAGTCGCCGTCCCTTTAGCTGTTGTAGCAATCCCTGGAAGCTTGCATCATTACCGCCCATCTAACAGATAAGAAAACAAAGAGACAAGTTGCAGGGGCTTGCCTGTTCCCACTTGGCAGGCAGGAGAGCTGGGATTTGAGGTTGGTGAAGTGACTCTAGTCTGCTGTGATTTTAGTCTGAAGAGAGATGGTATTTAAAATACTTCCAAACATGAAATTCAGTGTAATTATAGATACCGGATCCCAATAATGTATAAAAAAAATTCCAAGAGGAAGCACCACGAACAAACAACTGCAAAGAGGATGCAATGAAAAGCTAGTCAACTCTTGCTTTAAAATCCATTACAAGGCTCTTACCACTGTCTACATTTTATTATTTGATATCACAAAATCGTTATCTCCACAGCGCAGCATTTCATGACACAAAAACGAACTTTGTTCCTTAAGGAAAAGGCTATAAATATGCACAAGAGAAACATTTATTCTTTCAGAAATATCAATCTACCAATAAATCAGGAGGCCATAAATTAGTTCCATGTCTCCAGAAGGTTCCATAAGACTTGCAGTCAATTCAATAAGAATGAGCGATGTCTTAGGAGCCACCATGAAATTCTAAAACTTCATCATGACAAAATAAATGACAAAAAGGTTAAAAGTCAGCTGCAGAGCAGGGAGCAAATGCTTGCCGTATAGTTGGTGAACAAGAGTGTTGACCATGGATTACATTGAGCCCCAAAAATCAATCACATAGACCACTCAGTACCCAAAGGAGCAGTGACATATTCAAGAATTTCACAAAATCTGGAAATTCAGGTGTCCTGCAGCTCAATAAAGAGCAATGGGCCTCATTAGTGATCAGGGGAACACAAACGGAAATGGCTACGTCAGTGTTTACAGGTGGGCGGTAGGAGCTGGCATTGGTGGAGGCAGGGTGAAGGCTTCAAACACTCAGTGGTGGGTTCTGAATGACACACAACTGGACACGACTGCTAGGCCCCAGTATTGCAGAAGAATGTCACACTCTGTGCCCTAGAGTTATCTTTTCAGCGGAGTATCTGTACAGATGCAACAAACAATGTAGTCCTTTGTCATAATTAGAAGTATGAAAGACTGGGAACACCCTAAATATTCATCAGCAAAGGAGTGCATAATTAAATGTGGCATAGTCGTACAAGAGCTCATAAAACGGGTGCCTCATGACTTCTATATCAACATGTACAGAGCTCACAAATAAGGAGTGGCAACATTACAGAAAACAGTGTTGCCATTCACATACAGTAAAGACATCATAGCTTTGTTTGTTGGTTTGTTTGTTTTTATTTTGAGACAGGGTCTCCCTTAGCCCAGGTTGGCCTCAAACCCATAAGCAGTCAAGGATGACTTTGAACAATTCTCCTAACTCCACTTCCAAGTGCTGGTCTTGCAGGCTTGCATCATCAAGCTCTACCCACTGTATGTTTCTAGGCAAGTAAATATGCACTTAAGACTTATTTAGAAAATGCTTGAAGTATACATCCCAACTTCACAATGCTGCCAACTTCTTAGGAATAAGGAAGAAGTTGTATTCGGAGGGTCCCACAAAGAACAACTATCTTAATAATGGGCTTTTTTTAAAAATAAAAAATGTATTATCACTTATATAATTTATAAATATATACATATATATTAGAAAAATACATAGTTTCTATATACATAATGGATAACATGCCAGGGATTAAATCTGGATGTTAAGAATTTGTCTTAAGCCAGGTGTGGTGGCGCATGCCTTTAATCCCAGCACTCAGGAGGCAGAGGCAGGTGGATCACTGTGAGTTCGAGGCTAGCTTGGCCTACAAAGTGAGTCCAGGACAGCCAAGGCTACACAGAGAAATTCTTTCTCGAAAAACAAACAAACAAACAAACAAACAACAACAACAAAAGAATTTGTCTTACTGGTCTTTCCCCTTTTTAAAAATTAATATATATTTCAATTTCTAAAATAAAAAAAGATTGTAGTTTTAAAAATGAATAGAAATGCAGCTGGTAGTTCCCAGCCAAGCCTGCAACGCCATTTTCCAGCTCTGGAGTAACTTTAAACAATTTGTATTGTACACAATTATGCTCTTTAAAAAGGACAAGCTGAAGTCAGAACGCTTTGTGCCTTCACTTCACCCAACACACAGGCGCATACACATGTGGGCAGCAGTCTGCCAGGGTGTCACTGTTGAGATTAGAGTGGTGCGCTCCTGAGTTATGGATGACACTGTTGGAGGATGCTAAGCTCATGGGTTTGAGCCATTTCGTGGAATCCTGGAAATAAGCTGTACCTCTGGGTTGATATGACACCTACAGTAAAGACCTGACTAATTCCTGCTTTGCCAGTCATGGCTACAAAGCTCAGTGGTGGAGTGGTCCAAGATAGTACCAGTGTGTTCTTGTTTAAATGTAAATGAGTTAAGACTAGATGCAATTAAAGTGGAATTGAGGGCAACCAAGCACATATCAAGTGCTCAGTCGTCACTCGTGGGAAGAGTACCGAGCTGAATGCCACAGACAAAGAGCATGGCCATCATCCCCCTGCATAGCCTGGCTTAAAGCTTGGGCCCATGAACTCTATGGGGACTGGATCAAGCTGGGCCACTTAGGAAATGTTTACTCATAGGTGACTAAAAAGAACCTTTTTATACTTCATTGGCTTATTTCTAAAATGGAGAAAGCATACAACCCTTGCCGGGTTGTACAGAGATGTCTCAGTGAGTTCCTGTAGAGCTCACATCAACATAAAGAAGAGCAACTAAGCAGCAAGCCATTACCATCACCTTCCGGTTGTCCGGCTGATGGCAGCCATGGGCCTTTGGCCCTCAGCACTGCTTACTTCCAGAGCCACTGGACATGGGAGAGGAGGAAGCCATGGTCGCCTCACTCTCCCGTGGCCCATGCAGTCAGTGTGGCTCTCAATGATGTGACACTGGCTCATGGATTAGTAAGTTTTCAACTGAAGTTCAGAAAGTGTTCTTTCGTTCACTCAATACTTAAGGACTACCTACTGTGTGCAGGCAGTGGGTGAGCAGGGGTGGTAAGGGTCCCATCCTAGTAAAGAACACCAATGTACCTAGGGTAAGTTTCCCAGAGCATGATGGGAGGTTAAGGGTGCTATGGAAACAGGTGGCTGAAACATTAGGAGCAGGAAATGTGATGCTCTCTGAGAAGGTGCCAATGGGCCAGGACCTGAAGATGGTGAGTGGGAACCGAGAATCCTAAGAAGGAAGCCCACGGTAGGCAGTATGAAGGTCCTGAGGAGAGCGGTCTGGAAGCCGGAGAATAATGGGGAGATGAAGAAGGGAGGAGAGAGCTTAGAGATAAGGGTGTTGGAAGCCAGAGGGGACAGATCTGTGTGCCGGAAATGACGTAGGCCCTCACGTTATGTGGGGCCTTTTGAGGGGAGGAGTGACTCAGATGGATTTAGTCTGAAGGCAGATGGTAGGCAGCCGCTAGGAGGAAGGACTGCCATTACCTCAGGGCACACCACCTGTGGGAGAGGACACCACGGGGGTGGGGGTGGGGGTGGGAGAAACCAGCAAGCCTCATTTGATGGCAGCAGTTTGTTTTGGTTTTGGGGACAGGTCTCCCTTGGCAGCTGTGTAGACTGGCCTGGAACTCTTGATCCTCCTGCCTCTGTCTTCTGGGTGTTGGGATTACATGCACTTGTGTCATTACCCTCTTAGGGTGCACCAACATTATCGGGCACAAGAAGGAAAAGAATACATCACATTTAAGATAATTTTTCATAGGAAAAGAAAATGAAAACGAAGGGATGCTAGACCTCAGTTATATCAGTTGTTTTATAGATTTGACTTTGTAATCATGAAGACACTTTTGTATTTAAAAAGTACTTCAAAGTTGAAAAAAAACATTACTAAAAAAAAGTAAAGCAAAATGAAAGGGTTGAACCTCACCCTGTAAACGGTTGGTGGTCTGGCCATACACAGCCTGCTGACAAACAGGGATGGGGAAAACTCGTATCACTGTCTTATCAGCCAACCACGGTCTGTATGTGATTCCCCCGAGGCTCTGAGCAACGCAAAGGACATCGACTGGTAAATGACACTGGCATGACATGGACCCAGGGTTTCCAGCACAGGAGACGACACAAAGTCTGCAAAGCTAGGCAAAGCCACCACTCCGCCAAGTGCCAGTTACATGTAGAATGGATTAATCCCTTTCTTAAAAAGTAAAATCACTCAGCTGGGCATGGGGGCACACGCCTTTAATCCCAGCACTCGGGAGGCAGAGGCAGGCAGATCGATGTGAGTTCGAGGCCAGCCTGGTCTACAAAGCGAATCCAAGACAGCTAAGGCTACACAGAGAAACCCTGTCTCGAAAAACAAACTAACAAAAAAGTAAAACCACTTACACATTTTCTACCTTTGTCCACTGTAAATAATAGCCTTTCCCTTTGCTACCACAACTGTGGTTACTAAAATAATCTTCCCACTGGAGGATGTGAGGTCTGGGGCTGGGAAGTGGCTCAGCAGTTAAGTGCATTTGATGTTCTTGTCAGGACCAGAGTTTCATGCCTGGCACCAGAATCAGGCAGCGCACACTATCCAGTTTCGACTTCCAATAGCCAGGGACAGAATTTAAGCAGAAATAAATGTTGCCTATGCATAAAGATATTGAAACATAATACTGGGGCTGGCGAGATGGCTAAGAGGTTAAGAGCACTGGATGTTCTTCCAGAGTTCCTGAGTTCAATTCCCAGTAACCACACGGTGGCTCACAACCATCTATACTGAGATCTGATGCCCTCTTCTGGCCTGCAGGTGTACATGCAGGCAGAGCACTCTATATAATAAATGAATAAATTGTTAAAACATAATACTGGTAAGATGAACAATAAAAGCAAACACGTTCATTCATTCCTTTGTCATTTTTGAAGGATACCAGGAAACAACTCATTACTTCAAAAACCAGTTTGTGAAAGGAAATAAAATACACATACTCGTCCTCCCAACATGACTTTTCCTGACAGTAGAAAGGGGAATGTGCTCTCTACAGAGCACTGTAGTTGACAAGTGGAGAGAGAGCTGACAGGGGAGAAAGACCATTTTCACAACTCCTAATAAATAACTGGAGATATTACTACAAAAAGAGGCTGTAAGACATTGCAAACTGTTTATTGTTTGCTATTGCTTTATTGAGACAGGATGTTGTCCGTAGCCCAGGGTAGTCTCAAACTTGTCATCCTCCTGCCTCAGCCTCCTGTGTGTTGGGCTGGCAGGTGCTGAATTTGAGACCAGCCTGGTCTACAAAATGAGTTCAGGACAGCCAGGGATACACAGAAAAACCCTTTCTTGAGGGGGAAATAAGGACAACAACAACAACAAAAATAAATAAATAAATAATACTGCTGCCCCTTTCCCTGATCAACATAATTCAAATTTCTATCAGAGACAATTCAGAGGCAACAGAGACACATGGGCGGGGCCAGGGGAAGGCTACATTTCCCCAGTGGCAGCACTGCCACTCCACTGATGAGAACCACCAAACTGGGAGACAAGGATGGAGCCTTAGGAGACATGGTAATTAATATACAGGCCGATTCAGATTCCAACTCAACTGAACAACAGCCAACAACGGGGAAAGGCAGTCCAGAGGACATATGCACGGAGCTGATGCTGAGTCACGCTCAGCTTCCCCCAGGGCTCTCCTAGGTAACGCTTTAAGGAATGGTGACGAGATCACGGCTGTCTTCTGTGGTCCTGAGGATGAGCCACAGGCCTCTTGCATGCTAGGTAAGCACTCACAACTGAGCTAATCTGCAGCCCCTTGACTGCTTTTCTTTTTGAGACAAGGTCTTAGTAAGTTGCCCAGGCTAACTTTGAACTTGCTCTATAGCTCAAGTAGATCTTGAACTTGCAATCCTCCTGCCTCAGCTTCCTAGGCAGCTGGAATTATAGGTCTGTGCTACCAGGCCTGTTAGGATGATGATGATGATGATGATGACGACGACGACGACAACGACAACAACGACGACGACGACGACGACTACTACTACTGCTACCACTACTATTATTAAGAGTTATTTTGTTAGGAAGCTAAGGACTAGCTCATTTACAAATGAAATTATAAAGTGGGGACAAGCTTCACAATGAGGAAAGGGCCATGCAGATTTGAATTGGCTACTGGGCAATGCAGGCTGAGTGCACAAATGAAAGCTGGACATTTGAGGGGGGCCGACTAAAAAAATGTACATGTATGTACAAAATGCATTTAAAGGTAGGATTCAGCAAATTTCACAACAAACCAGTAACAGGAAACAATCCTACTCAGTGTGATGGTTATTCCTCACTGTCAGCTTGTCTGATTCCAGCAAAACCATAACAATACTCCTGGGGGCGTCTCTGAGGATGCTTCCAGAATGGTTTAACGGAGCAGGGAAGACTCGCCCTGGATGACTCCACTGCAGTCTTGGGTTCCAGACTGAGAAGGAGGAAGCGTGGGCCCTTTGCTTCTTGACTGTGGCTGCAATGTGACCAGCCGCCTCATGGTCCCGCCAGCAGGACTTCTCCTCCACGATAAATTGTACCTTCAAACCCAAGGCAAAACCAATCTTCTTTAAATTGCCTTTGTCAGGTATTTTGTCATAGGGAAGAGAAAAGTAACTAGCGTAGGGAGTAAATGTGGGAGCCCTGAATAAATTTAAAGGCAGCTCAAACTGACTTTTAACTAACTTCGTCTCTGCATTTTAAAACACATACTTATCATACAGTACTTGTAAAATGTTGACATAATGGTGAATAAAGTATCCAGACATAATGGGTCTGGTTCCTGCCTTCATGGGTCTCCTATGATAGGAAAACAGACATTAGGCAAATGCTGCAAAAACAACTGTTCAGGGGCCAACTGCAGCAGCCCTAAGGAGAAGTGTAAGGCCCAGTGATCTATAGACAAGCCCTCAGGGAGAGCTCCACCAAGGAGACACTGAGAGCAGTGACTAAGTGAAGAGGGGTGGAAGAAATCATACTTTCTCATAATGGAGAGGAGGGCTAGGGTCATGTAAGGAGAGCTAAGAGCTCAGCCTAGTGGGATGCTGGTGTCTTTGCAGAGGGTTAGGGTCCTGTAAGAGAGCTAAGCAGTGAGCCTGTGGTTACTGGTGTCTTCAAAGAACAATTCCCTTGCTTGTCCCTGGTGAGCCTTCTGAGCCTGTTAGCCCAGATCCCACTCTTCTACTGTGCTGTGATCGGCCATCAGGACACAAGGAGGGGCACTGATGCCATGTGAAGAGGACCAACATGGCCTGAACTAGTCCTACCATAGGGCGAAGTACCTGAGTGGCTTCTGAAGGTTGGCAAACCCAGGTGGGAGTCTCCGAACGCTTGGGGTGATACTGGAAACATGTTCTGGGTAAGCATCAGTCACACTCATTTCTTGACTCCTCCTTCTAAGCAACTGATGTCTATGAAACGTTATGCCAGAAGCCACAGTAGGACTTTAAAGTACTCAGCACCAGGAGATTCTTCCATCCAAATGTTTTCTAACATAATAAACCAAGTTCCTGTGTAGGCAGGAGAGCTGCGTATGTATAACTAACACTTAAGGGGACAGAAGCCACTTGGGAACAAGGGCTTTGGCGGTGGCTGCTGTGAGATACAGCCCGGGCTTGCACCTTGCAGTGTTTGTTTTCAGCAAGAAGCAGCCTCTGCTCTGCCAGCTGCCCCAAGGCTGGCCTGGACTTCACAAGAACAGCAGAGTGTACAGACTGTCTCAAGATTCCACCCTCCATATGGGTGTCGTTGTTGTGCTTGTAATCCTAGCTAATTGGGAGGCTGCCGTGGGAGGTAGGGAGACAGTGAATTCTAGGCCAGCCTGGGCAGCACAGTGAGATGCTGTCTCAAAAAAAATTTTTTTTAAAGGAGCAGGTAGGCATGGTGGCACATAACCCTAATGCCAGCACTACAGGGTCTGAGACAAAAGAATCACAAGTTAAAGGCCAGCCTGTGGTACATAGCAAGACCCTGGTCACACATACAAAAAGGAGATGGGGTGGGGGATACCCCAGCACCACAACGACACAGTATGACAGCACATGGTCACACAGATGAAAACATCTCTTTCTGCCGCACAGCTAAGTGTTATTGTGGGATAGGCTTGCGGGTGGGCATACTCTCTTGCTCTTTGCACTTTTAACATTACCTGCTATTTCAAAAACAAGAATTTATATCAACATCATTTTAAATAGGAGAAACAAGAAGCTCTTTTATCTAGATTTTTTTTTCATGTGACAGTGTAATTCTACCAGTTTATGGGACAATAGCTGGTGTTCACTCTCTGAGAAGAACACATTATGTTCCTCAATCAAATGGTGAACCGGGACCAAGCATTCATTGCTGAGTACTTCAAAAGGACCCAGAGCTGCAGTGTATGAGTCTCTGGGTCCTTCGTGGGCCTTACAATGTCTGTTAATGACGTGGAGCTTATTGTAATGACTGTTCTTATATCTGCCCCTCTAAAAGGCTAGACACTAATAAGGATGGGTGGAGTGACAACAGGAGGCCACACGGGTAAGACAAGATGGACAGGGGATTTCTGCACCAACATTTGAGAAGATTCTTGACACTGTGTCTGCACATTCTTTTCTCACAATCCTGGGAAAGAAAAGAAAATGGCCTAGTTGACATTTGCTCATCTTTAATGGTACAGGTTGTTGAGCTATACACTAGAACATTCTAAGTAGCAAAGAAGGGGGAAAATAGTCCTTAAAATGAAGGCATCAGAACACTTGAAGGGTGCTGATCTTGTCTGCTGGGGTACTGAAAAGGACACCCCCAAAGCAGACACTGACTAAAGAAAGGCGCTGGTAGTCCACCCACAAGCCTCATTGTAACATGTCTGCCTTCTGTTTGTTTCTCCTGGTGGCTTTCCCCTTTGGTCGGTATGGCTGGTACTTCAGTCTGGGACAGTAGGGCAGCCAGTATGTACAGTGGATGTAAACATGTTTTTGTTTTGATCCCAAGTGTAGGATGTGAAACAGACTTGTGTGAGGGTGTGCAGTGTTTGTCCGCTGGAAACAGACTTGTAGTGTTTGGCCTCTAGAAGAGGAAATGCCTCTTTCAGGGGCATGGTCTTTGCCAGCTGATACACATCCTAGTACAGACGCTGTGAATATATATATGATCCCAACACCAGAGGCTTGGCCTTTTGGTTTTGGCATCGCTTCCTATCACTTGGCTGTTCATTGCTCCACTCTGAGACACTCTTAGAAAGAAATACTCCAGAGAACGCTTTGAAGTTCTGAGTTCTGGCTGCTGCTCCGGATTCCAGCTGCTGCACTTGCAGTCACCTTTGCTGAATTGCTGGTTTGCTGTTTAACGGTCTGCTGAAATCCTGACAACAACGAGCAGAATTGCTCCAAGGAACTGAGTCTAAAAAGGTCTACTTCTCCTATTTCCATTAACCTCTTTTCTCTCCTATCTAGGGTGGGTGGGTTGGAAGGGAGGGTTGGCATTAAAGAATCCCAAATAAAGTAGGTTTGTAAAAGTTCAAAGCCTACAAGTATGGGCTCCATGGCCTCTGAAGCTCCAGGAAATATGGGAGCCTCAGCAGGGTCAGAGGAACTGAAGGAGCCCCCATCCCCAATCCTGAGTAGGTACACTTCTCTTGTCTTTACTCCAGGGGACCGCTAGGGGACTGTGCCCTTAAACCAGTCCCTTCCACACACCACTGCAGCCCAAGTCCAGATCTGGGAGCCAGGATTTCCCCTGTCTCTTGAGGCTTGTGGCTGGAGTCTCCACAGTGGTGACTCTGAAGTGGGGCCTGTCCCTATGGTCTTTCACAGTCTGCCCATCTTCGGCTAACATCACCTTTATTTAAGTTTCCCTTCACCAACCATTTAATTTGAACATCATACTTTTGTTTTCCTTCTGGTAGTTTCTAGAACTGTGTTAGAGGGAGCTCTTTATTCAGGCTTAGGTATCCTGAAAGGAAGGTTTAGTAGACATTTGGCATATTCATATTCATATTCTCTCCCTCCCCCCCCCTGCCACCCAGGGTCTCCCTCTGTTACCTAGGCCTTCCAGGTGCAGGGACTGCAGGTGTGTCCCACTGTGCGTGGCCACACTGGTCATTCTCTTTGCACCCTCTCTTAGCCATTTCCCCCCAAGCATGGCCCAGCATCTGACTGGCCATAGTCTGAGGACTTCCTTGCCCCATGAGTATTGCTGGGGACTGCCAAGCAATCCTGTCGAAGGCAGAGGCTCACTCTCCCAGCCTTTCTTGAAGCTTGGGGGTCAGACATGATCCAGGCTCAACCATCAGATGGCCTGAGTCTTGGCATAATTTTAGGCAAGAAAGGATCCCGTGTTGAATGGGATTTGCTGGCAACAAGCTAGCCCAGGTCGGTGTCCAGAGGGAGTGACAGATCACGTGTCAGACCCATGAGTGAGTAAGACCCAGTACTCGTCCTCTGAAGAGATACCTTGCCTGGCTCCTTCTGAGATACAAAAGTCTCCTTCCCTTTTCAGCTCAGATAAGCCACAGCTATTGTACAGCTAGAAGCTAAGGCCAGTGATATAAAGACTAAGCCAAGAGTCCAACATCCCAAAATAGCACAGTTAAAAATAAATGCATTGTTTGAGCCTCTCTTACATATTCAGTTACTGTGCTAGGTGCTACAAAGCTATGCAAGATGACATGTCAGCATCTATAACCAACATGATAAACATCCGGATGGATCTTGACATTTGGAGTTTAGACCCAGGTGTGGTCAGAGCTGGAGGAAGGGTTTGGAACATTTCAGAGAGGCCATGATCTGGGCAGAGGGAAGGCACAGGTGAGTATTATTGGTGGGACTGTGCCAGGTGCATCCTAAGAATGATGGTGGCTTTGGAGGGACAGGAAAGTGGAGGACCCTGGAGGGGAGGCAGGGAGAATGCACCAAGCTTTACCACTGAGCTCGGGCAGCAAGGGAGTCACCAGCTGGGCTCAGAGAAGAGACTTTGAACTAGAGGTGAGAAAGCTGCTGGGTTTTCTGAAGAGCTGTAGGGCTGAAATGCAAAGCCCAGGTCTTAGATGAGGGAGAGAGCTGTGCCTCATGAGGGTGGAGTGACAGCATGGCTCTCTGATATTCTGGCGTGAAGTGTGTGTGGAGCATGTCAGTAACACATATACGGAATACCAAGCAGTTAGGACAGGAGGGGAAAGGGCGCTGACTTCAGGCACACCCAGGTCCTTTGTAACGCCAGGGAAGTCCTGACCCTCATTTTCTGGAAGCTGGTATTTGTCTCTGACCCTTGCTCCACTCAGAGTCAATGATTAAGTCCCTTCAAACCATGCCTGCCATTTACAGGTCACTTTATGAACACTGGGTTTATCACGATCTGAAGCTGCATGGGCACCTGGCATGTTCCTAGGTTGGCAGTTGGGAATGATGGCACATAGACTCTTTAAATTATCTTCACACTAACTTTTTTATGGGATGGTTTCAGTGTGACAAGGTTGGGCTTATCTCGCCTACCCACCGTTTGCCCCGCCCCCGAGACCTCAGGTTTCTGGTCCTGCATCTCACTAGCCCTTTCCTTAGTCTACCTGGCTTTGACTCGGGCGTTCTCTTCATGTGAACTTGTAAACTTCAAGAGCATACACGGCTCTGTCTGTGAGACTGCTAACCCTTGTTCCATGTGGAGGGCATCTGCCTTTGCTGCAGCAGTGAAGCTCTTGCGGTAGCTCTTTGCGAAGTATCGGGAGGTGTTTTAAAACTTGGATTAAAAAGTGCAACCACAGTGTACTTAACAAAAGGAAGCCCTTAGACTTTACCAGTAAGTAACTTCAGGAAGTTCTCAGTGCAAAAGCTAAGGCCTCACAGCAGTAGATACCCTGTGATGCTCCTTGTTTCTAAAAACAAAATGGTTGGCTGCTCTGCAGACATTTTCTGGAAACTGAGTAGCAATTTTGTTCTTCCACACCTAGGGAAACAAGATGTGTACTTCTTTACTTACTTTTGCTCTGGTCTGCTTTTTATTTATTTATTTTTGAGAAGTTTCTTACTACATATGTGTAGCCAGTCCTTCAAACTTTTTAAAAACAAAATATATATAAAAACAAAAAACAAAAAGAAAAAGAAAAACAAACAAACAGAAAAATCCTCTCTGGGAACAAATCAGGAAATACTTTATCCCATCGGTAGCAGTCACAATAAACTTTTTTCTGGCCTCTTAAAAAAATTCCTTGGTCCTCTGCCATTTCATCTATGGCATTTGAAATCAAATGTCCCACTTTTATCCTTACCTTCTGAACTCCATGTTGAGGTGCTACTTGTAGCTGACCTTTGCTACTTAGAGGGTTCTTTTTTCCTACTCATTATCCTCCCTTCCTTTCACTCCCTATCACTAGATAAGGGAGAGAGCGAGAGGGAGGGAGGGAAAAGTTCCCAGAATTCCAAACATCACACAATCTGCAGCTGGCAAAACCATGCCTCTGCTAGAGCCCGAGGCAAATCATAGTCAGCTGCTGCAGTCTGAAGCAGCCCCACATCCCCACTCCTGGGATTAAAAAAACCCCACATTCTTATAATATTTATGTACCTTTTAAAGAAATCGAAATCCCAGCACTGTCACTACACATATGCCTCAGGGTGGTCTCAAACTCTTTTGACCTTAGACTCTGAAGTAATGAGATGCTGGGATAACAGGTGTGCAGTACCGTATCCGGCTTCTGCTCACGTCATTCTTTAGTAATCATCTATAGAATAAGCGTGATTCTCTGCCAGGCCATGAACTGCAAGGGCAGAATCAGGTTCAAATCCACAGCACCCGGCACAATGCAAGACTGGTTCAAGTAAGGGTCAGTTGCATCAGCCAGTGATCAAATCACGCAGAGGGACGTAACCTCTGAGCTACCTGCTTAGGCAAGTGAAACTGTCTTGTCCCTGGAGGCGCAGCTGATGACTACTGACTTGTATGGCGGACAGTCTCCTCCACAGAGAAACTGTACCTATGATGAGCCCCATACTCATCAAACCAACCAAGCCAACGCCGTCTTGGAGATTGTTCTGAAGTCATAACCATGCTTCACGAGTGATAAATTATGAAGGCTGGACATATGAATCAAACAGCGTAGCTGTGAACTGCACGGCAAAGTTAATCTGATGCACACTTAATGGCATGCGTAATCATTTTTAGGCAGCACTGTAATCAGCATTGGTAACAGGCGGTTCACACCAGTGAGTGCAGGACTCGTGTTTACCAAATGAACTGCTTGGTACTTCTCCTTCCTTCTTAGCTGCTAGTTAGTCCCTGCCGCACCACAGTCTGAAGTGATGGGCTGCTCAGGAGACACAAAGGATCCAACTCGCCCCAATGCGCTGCTGCAGAAGCCCTCACTGAGGATGCTCTTGCTACAGGTTCTAGAGAAAGCACATGGGAGCGGTCCTCGGCCTTCAAACCTTGCTCCTCCATCGGCGCCGGCAATGCCTGTCTCTAGTTTCTAGATCTTGTCTGAAAGACTTTGATGAAATTAAAAGGAGTTTGATGGCTCAGTATCAGCACAACGGAACTGAGAGGAACTAACCCCTACCAAATGCTGGGAGCTTGTGGATAACAACGTCTTTATCCAGCCTGCATCTCAGACTCCCAGAGATCCTGACGTCTGCCTGCCTTCTATGTTCCCCCAGGACAGCCACCTTCTGCTGGATGCATCCCTCTGTTTGTGGCATCATCTCCCAAGTGAACTGTGCACTAGCATCCTCTTTTCTGTTGGTTTCTGGGGGACAACATGAACTATATGTTGATGGTACTTGATAGATGAACTGAAGGCCTCACAAGGTTTCTGGGCATTTCTCAGGCATTCCCCGGGCTATAGTTTGACTCTGAGGTCACCTACAGGCATGTGCTAGACACTTAGTCCCCAGCTGATGTCACTATTGGGAAGTGGGAGACAGAGCCTGGAAGAACTAGACCGCTGTGGGTACATTATTGCCTCTTCCTCTCTCTGCCTTTTGTCTACGATGATGTCATTGCTCTGCCATGCTCTCCACGCCTGGCCGACTGAAACCTTTAAAACTCTGAGCTAAACAAATATTTTCTCTTTTTAGGTTATTTATGTCAGACATTTTGCTCCAGAACTGAGAGAGTTAACCAATACACATCTCATGGGTGCTTCCAACTCCATATGCATGGTGCATGTGATCTTACACACACACACACACACACACACACACACACACACACACACACACACGTAGTTGACCAACTACATGAGGCAGAGCGAGAGCACAAGCCAGTCACATCTGGTTTCTCTGGGTACCAGGTGGTTGTAGATAGAAGAAGGGCTATATTTTAAGCCTGTAGCTGTTCCTGAGTCACCATGCTGCAGGACACAGGAAAAAATCCAAGATGCGATCACTACCAAGATGAAAAATGTCTCAGAAAAATTGGAAAGGGGAGGAGGGCAAGAATCTAACTGACTTGAGCAGAGAGGGAGATGGAGTGAACCTAGGCTGAGAATCCGCTGCTCAGCAAAGGCTGCTCTGGATGCCAGGCACACAACAACAGCTGTGAAAGCATTTACAGGCAGTAGGTCTCTAGTGGTCTGATGTCCAGGCCAATGATTCCTAGCTCCTCCTTCCTGTCGAAGGAGCCAGGACAGTCCAGAGACCTTCACTCTGCAGTTGGAAGAAAGGAGTTAAGCACAAATAGCCTTGGGAATGTCACGAAAGCACATTCAAGCTAAAGTGTAAATGACTCACAGATCGTTTTCTATTTTTATGGTGGGGAGGCGCTTTAGAACACAAGGTACTAATGAACTACAGAGGCTGGAAAGCATGTGCTCGGTGTCCAGAAGCCAGAGAAGGGGAAGCTCACGGTGACCGAGACAAATCCTTTGTTTCCCACCTTGCCAGCACTCCGTGTTGTGGTACTTAAGGTGGAGATGGGAACAAAGACAGGCCATAAGTGGAGGGATCAGACTCCGTCCCTGTTGCAGTGGGCACGATGGGGAGAAGACTGTGGCCAAGGAGGTCCACAGAGTGCTCATTCCAAACCAGAGACAGAACTGGACCTAACACAGCATCTCCAGCCCACAAGGAAACAGGGGCGTTAGTGGTCTGGGAAGGACCCCTCCCCGGAGACTGTCAAGACCACAGATAGCCCCAGTCTACTGTTCACTAGCCTACAACTTTGGGTGGGTCTCCGGAAGCCTCCAGAGCTTGCTTTTGCCATTTGTAACAGAGATAATATAACCCATCCTATGTGTGATGTGGTGTTGGCAGGAAGGCTTATGTGGGCACAGCTTGGCTTGTGTGTTGTGACGAGCCACGAACACAGCCTTCAGAGTCGAGCACGCAGCAATGTCTACTCAACTCGTCCTGTGGGATGTAAGACATTTTATTTGTTCTTCATTTCCTCATCTACAAAATGAGATAAATGTACCTAGTTCATAAGATTATTCCTACAGTTAATTGAAATAATGCACATGGAGAATTAAGCACCATATTTATTGTACTAGCTACCAAAAGCTGTATGCAAATATAGAGTATTGTGTGGGTATTCAGCACACCGAGATAAACTCTGCTGGCTGCGAGAGTCTGGAGCCCCTCTGGATAGTGATAGCTCGATTTTATCAATGTAAACACGGTCGCTTCTCTCTGTTTACTCAGTCTAACACTTGCTTAGTGAACGGTGAGCTGCCACGAGGCCTACCATTTAGTTCTAGCTCTCAATTATTTGATTCTAATGGCGTCTGAATCACCAGATACCAGATTTTGTTAGTTGACAAGTTTTTTTTTCATAAAGAAGCTAAAACTGGCGTGCTAGCTGCAGAACAGACATGCATTTTCAAGGTCTATTAAACTTGTAGAGTCACTACAAGTTTTATCTGTTGGTATAAAATTCAGAGAAAAATCAACTTTATATGGCAAGAAACACTGAGTGAGAGAAAAACAATATTACTTTAGGTACATTTCATTGTCAAATCATGTGGTTTAAGTTAATTAAAAACACCTTCATCATTTTCTTTTCTTTATGCTATTAGTTCATAAGTAAGTGGCTTGATATTAGCAAATCAATAGTATGCGTGACAGGAAATTACACGAAGACACTGCCCACTGTTCAAAAGCATCCTCCTGGAACTTAAGGAACCCGCCCTCAAGTGTGAGGACTGCAGGCCAGGTCTCAGAGGCCATGCAAGGCCCTGGTGGGTGTGGCGGCTCACCTATAACTCCAGCTCCCGAAGTCGGAGATGGGCTCTCCAGAGCAAGCTGGCTAGTCAGACCAGCCATACTGGTGGGCTCTGGTTTCAAATGAGAGTTGGCCTCAGTGATTAAGGTGGCAAACAATGAAGGAAGATTCCCACTGTCAACCTTGGGCCGCCACACTAATGCAAACACTGACATACAGACACGCAAGGGGAGAGGTATCCTTACTATGGTTTCTTCCGGCTAAGGTGTCTGCTGATATATGACAATGGGACAGATGCATCTTGTTCATTTTGGTGACAGTGCTGGTGACCTAACCCAAGGCTTATCACATGTTAGGCCAGCGGGCTACCATGAGCTACATCTCTAGCCTTCGTGTTTGTGAGATAGGGTCTGTATATCACAAGCTGGCCTCAAACTTGCCATCCTCCTGCCTCAGTCTTCCAAGTGCTGGGACTTAAGTCAACACACCCACCTAGCAAATGCATTTTAAAAATAAAATGAGATAGATAAGACATATGTAAAGGATCTTGTAAGTATCTTGTGTGCCACTCACTTCTATGAGTAATGTACAATGGTCATGGCACACTTTTTAAAATGCCAATTTTTCATGCTGCAGGAGGGGAACTGATATTCTTAGGATGGCTTTAGGAAGATGAGATTGGAATTTATAAAATAAAGCTCTTTGGGGGAAGATATGTCAAGAACAGCCAAGCCCATCACTCTGTTGTCGTAGAACATGTTGAAAGCACGAGAGCAGTGATGGGTGAGGAGGAGGAGCGATGGAGAACTTTCCATTAAAGTCACAGGAAAAAACAGGGGCGCATTTCAGCAAAGGGGGACTTAAAAATTGGAAATGTTAAATCTTTAAAGTGGTAGGAAAACAGAAATGCTCCACAAATTTATTAACTCATCAAATCCCATTAAATTCCCAGTTGGATAGGAAAACGTGCGATGTATACATTTAAACTCAGCTGCTCACTTTGCACACTGAAACATCAAAAAGTTTCAGTTTAATGACGTTACTTCTTATTTTGCTATTAATATGTCTTGCAAAGTAAATCAATATGTCATATTAGTAAATTATCGGATCTATCACTAGGCACCACGCTGCAGCACAGTATACAGTAAGATTTCCCCTGTATGGAAGCTGGAATATTGTTAACTACTAGAAAAACAAATGTCCTCTCATTACGTTACAGCCAGACACAAGCTTCTAGACTCTGCCTTCATGCAGGAAGAGATTAAAGCTGAGATGTTAAATAGTGCAGGATTAGTATAACACATCCCCCAGCAGACAAAATGTCAGATGGCAAAAGTATCACATAACTGCTTTTAGTTTCTTCTTTTGACTTCCTCTTTTTTATGCATCCCTGCGCGCATATGTGTGTGTGTGTGTGTGTGTGTGCCTGCATGTGCCAGAGGGTAACTTCAACTATTATGCTGTGGTGCTGCTCACTGTTCGTTCGTTCGTTCATTCATTCATTCATTCATTCATTCATTCATATGGAGCTTCTTACTAGCCTGGAACTTTCAAAGGATTCTAGGTTGGCTGACCAGCAAGTCCCAGAGACTCAACAGTTCTCACCTCCTCCATGTGTACCATTGCTCTATTGACTTTTTTCCTTTCTTTCTTTCCTTTTTTTTTTTTTTTCCCTTTGAGACAGGGTTTCTCTGTGTAATAGCTCTGGCTGTCCTGAAACTCACTTTGTAGGCCAGGCTGGTCTCAAACTCAGAGATCCACCTGCCTCTGCCTCCCAAGTGTAAGGATCAAAGGCGTGTACTACGACACCTGGCTGGCTGGCTGACTTCCTTCCTTCTTTCTTTCTTGTTTGTTTTTTTAACCTGTGTTTTGGGGACCTCAGTTGCTTATGTTTGCAAGCTGAGCCCTTTGCCAACTGAGCTCCCCACTCCAATATTTTTTAAGATTAGAAATATAATTGTTGTCCTGCCACAGCTATAGAAATCACTGTATGGTACAGGCAAGCCAATACTCTGTCTTTGGCAGATGTATGTATGTATGTATGTATGTATGTATGTATGTATGTATGTATGCATGCATGCATGCTATTGAAACCACCACCACTATCATCAACAACAACAACCAACAAAGAATTTCAAGTTAAACAACGTTGCTTAGAAGGAAAAGGTATCACATTTAAGGGTAAGTCAGAGCCAGCCAGGACTTGAGCCTGAGGCAGGTTTACTTTCCTGAGAGACAGTGCTGCAAGAGGAAGTGAATACACTTTAGAGGGAGGAGATGGAAAAGCACCCCAGCTCTGCAAGGCTTGTGCAAGTGATACGTTAGCCATACCACCTTTATGTACCCAGACTCTGGTATTAAAAAGCACCCCAAGCCCTTGTGTTGGGTGAGTGTGAATCTGTATGTGGAAGGCACACTGGTTTTTGGTAGCTAGTACTCTGTAAATGCAGGCAATTGCTTGGCTTTGCTGAATCTCAAATATACTACTTAATTCTATCCAAGTATATATGGGCCTGTGTGGGCTCTGAGTGTGTCTTTTGAATAGCTTTCCCAGTGGAATTAACTTGATGCTTTTCTTAGATTTGCAACCCTGAGTCCACCCTACAAAATGATGCTTTGGTTAGAGCAGTGCTCATTTTAAAAAGGGGGGGGCCATCCTAGTTTCTGAGACATTAATCGTCACCTACAAAAGAGAAAGACATGTGTCTGTGCTGGGAAGAGAAGATTTCTACTTCTAATTATGAATTGTTTATTGGTGAGAGAGGACAAGGGCCTGAGAGCACTGCCATGTGTATCGTCCTGCCTGGTTTGCAAGGCTGAAAGAGATGGGGGGGGGCGGGGGGCGGGAATGCCTGGATAGTACCAGCAGACATTATGTGAAGTTTAATACTATCAACCCTCTCTTAGGTACCTAAGAACACAGGATTAAGACACAATTGCTGAGGTTTGGGAGTGGACACAGCCCAGAGTTACACAGGACACAATCCTAGTCCATGCTAGTAAAGACCATTATATTGCTCCCTGCTCTACCAGCGTTCTTCCAGAAAGAGCTAACAGAAACACTGTACTTCCTTTAGATGCATTCTGATACTCTGATTAATACCAAGTAGACTTTTCATGAGCAATCACTTGGAAATTGTCCCAGGAACATAGGGCAACTTCCTATAATTGGAATAATTCTTTAGGCACTGGTCACATCATGGAGTCCCAGATACCTCTCATCTCTGTGGACAACAGCAAGCCTGCTTTCATTTAGAACAGGGTGGGAATAACCAAACCGATTTAGGCCTCCCTATTTATCTTCTAGCTAAAAAAAAAAGTTTCATCTAGCAATAAAAGAGAAGAACTAAAGTAGGTCCAGTTCTTGTACCTACCAAACCTTATATTTTTATTTTATTTTATTTTATTTCTAGCTACATCCTTTAGGTCTGAAATGAATCTCCCTGAAGCAGCGTCAGACTTTGTGCCAAGTGACTAGGATATAAACATCCTTTTGGCTGCTCAGCAAGACATATGCTCTAAAGAAAACTGGGCTCAAAACAGGCACGTGGGTTTCTCTAGAACACGGGAGAACCCTTCACAGGACTCCATCTTTGGAGCCTCATCTGAGCTCTGTCTCCACGATAATGATGAGCCATGCTTTTCATGATCCCTGGCACTAATGAACTGCTATAAATTTGGTTTGGATACCCCAGAGATGGCACTTAGCTTCTGGGCAATGCTGAGGACGCACCCTAGATTCTAGCCTCACCTTTTGAAAGGTGTACTCAGCATGGTAGGCAATTTCCACAGGAGAATATTCTATTTAAAGAACTCCTCTTCCAGCATAATATAAGAAGCCATTTATGAAGATGCAGGAGATGCAGTGAGTTCTCTGTTTACACAAACATAATGCCAAGGCCTCCCTTCCACACATGTGAAGTGAGGGGGTGAGGCCAAGAGGGTCCATCTGCAGGAAGGCAGAACAAGACCATGCAGTGGCCCCAGCTATGGGACATAGGAGATGCCACGTATAATGAGCATGAGGTCTCATAGGGATGCGGAGAGGTCAGATAGGCAAGGTGTGGCTTCCTGACTAAATGATGAATGCTGAGCAGCGGTCTCCATAGAGTCTCTTTACATCCTTTTCCTGATCTTATACATGGGTACCATATTTCCTTCTCAGAGCACACTTTAAATGGAAGATCTTAAAAACAAGTCATACGGGCCGGAGCGATTGCTCAGAGTTTAAGAGTACTGTCTGCTCTTCCAGAGGTCCTGAGTTCAATTCCTGGCAACCACATGGTGGCTCACAACCATCTGTAATGTGATCTAATGTCCTCTTCTGGCATAACAGGTGTACATGCAAATAGAGCACTCATATACAATAAATAAATGAAATCTTTATAAAAAAGCAAGGGCACATTAAATTTATTAAGGAGATACTTCCCACAGACAAAAGGCCAGGAAACCACTCTGCAATGGCAGGATGTACAAATGCAATATCACAACCACAACCATTAAAGATGAAGATCTTTAATTTGCAGGCAGCCGGACCCACAATCCTTGAAATTGCTTAAACTTAAAAATGAAAACGACAACATAAAATTTATAATGCTGATTTCCCAATTAAATCCCTAGTTAGAAATGGCAACAACAAAAAAAATTAAATGTCATCTACAAAACAGTCAAATCTTGGCTTGTAAAGTATCTCTTTAAGGATGCTTCAACTGAAAAAACAAAAACAAAACCAAAAACCTACGGCTGTCATAATTATGTGGCAGCCTGGATTAGGTGGTCAGTCTGATCTGCAACATGAGGAACAAGTCACCATTTGTGCCAGGGATACACTTACAAGGAAAAAAACATGACTGCTATAAAATCAGATGTTGTTGTTCACTGACAAATGTCCAGTCCTCACAGTAATAATATGTTGGTCAATACACATTTGTTAAATAAATATAGAAAAAAAAGGATCTATGGTTTGTGAAACTGCCAGTTATGTACACATTGTAACTAAGCACACAGGTAGCCTTTGTTCTAAATTTGAAGGTCAAATACTCCACTCTTTCTATGTATTGCTACTAAAGAAAGACATTGTCTGAACTTTCATATACCAGAGAAGAAAAGCTGGCCAAGAGTGAACTCAACTGATCTGGCTTCAGGAAATATGGAGCATGCATGGGGCAGCAGGGATGGACTTGGGGTGCTGGGGGCCGGGGACAGCTCTCAGCTACGGCCAGCTAACAGCGTGGATTCTCTCGTTCCATCTCCATAGTCAACCTCTTAGGCAGACACTTACCACTTGTTTCAGAGAGGCGGCAGCTGGTGAGACGGCAGCCTATGAGCGCAGGAAGGAGACTCCACTCACTGTTCCTGACGTCCTGGTTCTGGAATCACTACAGAGAAGGCACTGTGCTGCGCAGCCCGAGGCAGACGACTCAGTGAGAATGAAGGCTCAAGGCACTCCAAAGTCTAGGTCTTACCTAAAACAGCTACAGGGACCTTACCTCAACACAAGCCTAGCATCCTGATAACGCTGATGCATTACATATTGGCACTGGTTTCATAGTGGCTGAGTAAGTAAAAGAAACACTTGGGAAATTTTTGCTTTTTAATATGGCGTGGAAATCAGATAAATTGTGATACATCCATACTTATTTACAGAGTCATTACAAGGTGATATGAGAAATCCAGCCAGCTTGCTCTAGTCTGGGAGCACTAGCTCCGAGCAGTGTTTTTGCTGAATTTGTTCTAGCCTTCATGACTATGTGCAGAGAGCTTATTTGTCAAAGGTTACCTCCTAATTGCCTTGCATTTTCTGTTTTGGCAAGAAGCTCAAGCAATGCAAACAACAGTTATAAAATGCACAGTTAACTTAGATGGCTGATGAAAAGGATCCCCTTATAAGTATCTAAATATTGAAATATATTGTATTATAGCTTGCTTCCAATCTGTTACTCTAAAATCTAAATCATCACCTATTTTATGCAATAACAATAAAATTCTTATTTGTTTAAACTAGACACAGATAAAAGTTTACAAGCTTAAAAACCGAGCAGCAAGAATTGTCATGCTTTTTCAACAATCAAGACATTTGGTAAGGTCTTCATATTTTAGATACTCAAGATAGCTTTATGGCTTCCCAAGACACTAATGTCTGTCTGTGTTGTGGGGACACACAAGCTGTACTATGGGATTCAGCATTGGCTAACTTAAAATGTATTCTTAATTTTACTTTAATGTTTTAAAAACTGCATGACTTTCATTTGTTAATTTGAAGTATTTGGCTTTGGTACATCATGCAGCTGACCTAAATTTGTAGTAAATCAGCATTTAATACATACCCATTTGTCTATAATTAATGGTCCTACAAAAGAATAGCACATATTAAATGTATTGGTTGTTAGGACATAAGATTATATACCGATGCAAGTTTGTGGGATCACAGCAGGAAAGGAACCAGACTTGGGTGAAATGGAGAGATTTTACCAAACAGGTGTTGGCAGGGTTAGAACTCATGAGCAGATGCTGAGAACCCAGACATCAGACAGAAGAGTGTTCCCAGAGCACACTGGTGCTCTAGAGAGGAGACAGGGCCCTGGGAAGGGGCTGACACCAGAGCCTGGATCTTGCCGGATCATTTTTCCGCCATACTCCCTGGCTGCACTAGGAAGAGTGTAGGCAGACACCTCAGATTATTCCCACCCACCTCTGATCTCTTTCTAGTATCTCTCATTGGCCAAAACCAACTGGAGGTTGTGGGATCAGCTGTCAGGGCAAGAGCAGAGCCAGGAAGGGTGGCTCAGCGGAGGGGTGTGTACACGCGGGGTGCACGACTGCTTATGAGTCTGTCACTGAGGTCTGACATGGGTGGAAGAATCATGAATGTGCCTCTGACTTAGTCTGTAATAAGCCTGCTAGAAAATACCATTTGGAAATGTCCCTTTCTTAAGGGATTTTTAGACATAGTCTCGGTTTTCATGCTTCTGCATTCTCCATCCTTAAAGGCCTACTCAACATGCTTCTTTCATCTCCCTTTTTTGGGATGGGAGGTTCAGCAACCTCTCTGGCTAGGAGCCTTCTCAAAGGCCTGCCTGAGAGCTCTCTGAGCCCTGGGGAACCTTCATATAACTGTAGACTAATAAACAGACCAGGAATTTACCAAAGGCCCCTACTAATAAAACTGGAGATAATTATTCCAAAAAGGTGATGCAGTTACCGACGACAATACCCTACAGCACTCTCACACATTAGACCTGAAGTATACATCCAAGTAATTTATTTGAAGTTGTCTCACTTATTAACTTGGCGTGTGCAGCATATTTGTGTAGGTTTTCTCTATCTTCTGATTACGGATAAAGGTAAACATGTAGAAAGAAGAGCCAACATCACCAATTTCAAGAAGCCTGCTTAGCAGAGCTGGAGGCAAAAGTGAGAAATGGTGCACACTGCTGACTGCTGTGCAATACCAAGGCCTCATTTCACACACTGCTGGCCCTCCATGAATGTCTGCTGAATTGGCGAAACCTTGGTTTGTCTCCATGAACAACCACCAAAACCAGCAGGTAATTGCTTCTTGGGAAAAAATGAACTAGTGTTTGAGGTTTCATTCATATATATGTATATACACGCATACACACATATACACACATATATGTATACATAAACACATGTATATATGTGTATATGTACACACACACACACACACACACACACACACACACACCTCCATCCTTTCCATTTGAGAGCCGGTCTATAGGATCACAGTATATTTTTTCCTTTGACCTTAAAGGAAACCTCATTTACCTGAAGAAATTCTTCATATGAACCACCTACTTTCACATGCTGTGGCACACTTAAAGCATCGTTCTGAAAATTGTGTTTTCATCTACAAAGCGAGTCCAGGATAGTCAAAGTTACACAGAAAAACCCTGTCTCAAAAAATCAAAAAAAAAAAAAAAAAAAAAAAAAAAAAAAAAAAAAAAAAAAAGAAAGAAAGAAAGAAAGAAAAAGAAAACAGTGTTTGTCCAATTACAAAGTTAATTTTGAAGCCTAACCCTTGTAACTAGAAAGCAAAATGTCACCTCTCACTCAGTCTGAACAGGCAACAGGAAGACAGGGTTTGGTGAAAGCAGAAAGACTCATCATACTTTGAGTAGCTTATATCAGGCCCATGGTTTGTAGGATATCTATCTCCTAGGCACTGATGTGAAGTGACATTTGATAGCACAGATGCAGCACTCTTTAGAATAAAGACACCCTTTCTTTTTACTTTAAGAAGAAATGAGGCAAATCCCAGGGATCAGCAGTGACTGGGCTTTTGAACCAAGGCTACAGAAATGAAACCCTGCTTGGTGTGAAGAATACATTTTGATTTAACAAAAGGACTGATGTCCGTGAGAAAACACTGCCTTTCCTGGATGTGCCCTCTCATTCCCAGGCTGTTATCCCTGGGGTAAAAGCAGGGCAGCTCGGCTGCCAGGAACATGACAGCTGTGGAGGCTGATGCTGCACCCTTCTCTCAGAGCTCAATGTGGATGGGAATTCGGAGCACAGCAAGAGGAAACTGCCTTTGAGTTCACTGAAACACAAGGCCACACTTAAAGCCGATACCGAGGATAACAAATGCAGTTCAAATTCATTATGGGTGATCTGTAGTTCACGAAATCTAGCATGCTGATTTACAAGCTTTACCGAAGCAGTCTTTTAACACCTTAACAGTGTTTCCATACCAGAGGCGGAAACAGGGTAAGGCTGCACATTTGAAAAACAACCAATTCTTTTTATTACTCCCACTCAATTCTTCATTTGTTCTCATCACCTGATCGGTGTTTAGGAACTGGAGGTATCTGTATCCACCCTTCTGGAAGCCTCAAAGTTGAAAAGATGAAAAGCGATTGCAACAGTTTTGAACGAAAACAGAATGCTACAAGCAATTATTGTTGGTTGGTTCTACCATGTGAGGTGCCTTAGAACTAACCATTAACATCACCATGGACAACTGGCAGGCGACTCAAACTGTCGTACATTCTGAGATTTTAGCTGCAAGTATTGACAAAAGGGGGTTGTTCCTTAGTAGGACTAAGGTGGTAGCAATTTTAAAGATTTACATAATATAAAAACAGGGTCTGAACATGCAGCCAAATTTGAAAAGAAAACAGGTCCAACTGGGCCGCATCTTAAGTGGCAAGATGACCCTAGGCATTTTGCATGGACCAAGTTAGAAATGTAAGCCAGTCTTAATAGATGCTTTCACCTGCCCCTAGAGGAGTCCTGACTCTAAAAGCATGGCCAGCCTAAAAGAGCAACTGCATTTGAGATTTGTAATGGCTTTCCCTTCTCGCTCGCACAGTATCCTTCAGTCACCACAACCCAGGAAAGCGTATAGTTATAAACGTTATTATATTAACATTCTTTTTTTTTTTTTAACATAGTACACAGGAAGAGGGTGAGGGAGCTTGGGGCATGATGGATTTGAGGTCACCCGCCTTCACATATAATCATCAAATGAAGGCATAAAGAAGGTAAGGCAGAGCCAGGAAGTGACGTGCTGATTTGGGACTAGTGCATCACCAGGCTCTTGCAGGTGACCCAGGCTAGAGCTCACGAACCAAAGTACATCCCCATGAGAGTGACTCAAACAGGACACAGGGATGGAAACAGGTCCCACGAGGAGGTTCTCCCACCAATGACATTTAGGTGGACTCACTGGGACAGAAAAAGGGTTGAGTCTCGAAGGCAGGGAAGAAAGCAAAGGATGGCTCAGTTAATCTCTTCTGCAGAACGTGCATGCAAACAAGGCCTGAGAAGGACAAGTGCAGACCAGAGCGCGATGATATGTTCACAGAAGCTAGGGAATTCGTGACATCAGGTTGACAGTCCAGCAGTGGGCACTGCTCATCAAAGCCTCATGGGAGGATAGGGTTAATAGGCTGGCGATCGCCTGACTGAAGGGTCTCTCTCCTGGTTGCACCTGACTGGTCATCACTCCGCAGGTGCTAGGAGACATCGGAGTGGCTGACAATGTCGCCAGTGTGTAGAATACTGCAGGGCTAGAGTAGGGCTCCGTAGCTGCTTTCCAGGCACCTTTCAGGGTTAGAGCTGTCGCCTCATTATCCAGCTCTCACCTCGTATTTCATGTCAGAGTAGAAGCATGAGAACATTAGGCGTAAACACAGCTAGTTCCTGGGGGATTTATCAAAATATAGGAGCTGAAAAAACCGTACCCCTGATTTAATTTAAAGTGGACCTCTGTTTGTTTGTCCACCCTTTCTCTCTTGCTCCCTGGGCATTCACAGGCAGGCTTCAGAGGATAGGTGGAGGTCCACAATTGGATTTCCTCTGATAGTTCTCTAAGTTGCTACTGAAAAAGGAAAAAAAAAAAAAAAAAAAAAAAAAAAAAAAAAAAAAAAAAAAAAAAGAAAGAAAGAAAGAAAAAGAAAGAAAGAAAAGGAAAAATCTACCAGCAACAGAGGAAGCTGCGGAGGTGGCTCAGTGTGGCTGTCCCAGAACTCGGAAGCCAGAGAGGAAAAAGCTGCATGCCTTCCTGGAGGCCACTGCCACAGCACCGGCCCTCGTCCTGCATCACTGAACACTGCAGCGAAGTTCCCGCGGCGGGTGGCCCGCTGGTGAGCTCTGGCAGCGTACACATACCGGCCGTACCGGCTTGGTATGGATGGATTCCACGCAAGGTCTTCGGCACTCGCCTTCCTGCCGCGAGACGCGGAACCCACCCACCTCCCTGGCCCCTCTCCTCACACTGGGCGAGGATGTATTTTCACTTTGTTTTTCGAATACGTGTGTGGTTTAAATCTACGGTGGACAGGCGCACAAGGTAGGCGGGAAGGGCGCAAAACATGCTCCTAAAACCAAGGACGAAACTACCGGCTCTAGCTTCGCTCGCGGCATCCACGCGCGAGGACAGCCTGACGGGTCAGCACATCTTCCCTCGAGCGAACGAGTCCACGCGTGACCCCGGGGCCCCCGGATACCCTGCCTAGTACTCCCTGATGTCCACTCCACTTCCCGCCGCAGGTGCGCCCCAGGCCGCCACGCAGGCCCCGCCCCGCACGTACGTGCCCTTAACCAGCCCCGGCTGCTGCTGCCCCGCGCGCCCGCGCCCACGGGAGGGCGCTCCTGCCTGTTCCCTGCACCTACGCGGTGGCCCCTCGGCCGGTGTGACCGTGAACTCGCAACCCGCCGCGCGCCGCCTCCTACCTGAGAGCCCGCGAACCGGGCGCGAGAGGAGGTCGAGGCAGCTGCGGGCAACGCGGCCAGGGAGAAGGCTTGGGGCGAGTAGCTGCCGCGGAGTGTCCGGGAACGCGCGCGCGCTCCCTCCCGCGCTCCCTCCGCTGACTCCAGGCCGGAGCCCAGCCCTGCTGCCGCGCGCCGCCCGCCTCGCCGCGCCTAATAACAACGGCGCCCTGGGTCAGGTGGCCGCGCGCGGACAGGGCAGCCATTGGCTCGGCGGGGAGCGCGGTGCGTCGCGATTGGCCAGGGGGTGGGGCCTCGGCGGAGGCGGGGCGGGGCGGCTCCGGGAGGCGGGCTGGGAGGGGCGGGGGCGGGGCTAGGCTTGGTCCGCGCCTTTGTGCCCGGCGCGCGCTCTCCGCCCGCTCCGGCTGCAGCGCCCGCTGCATCAATAATTCAGAGCGGCGGCGGCGGCGGCGGCAGCAGCGGCGAGTGCGGACAGGAGGCGGCGGCAACAGCGAGCACCAGGCAGCAGAGGCTATGCATCCAAGTGCGGCTGGGCGGCCGCGGCACCCCTGAGGCCCGGGCGGGGCTCCTGGTGCACGGCACGGGAGGACGTTTGTCCTGGAGTGCGAAGGAGAGGCGTAGTGGTCCGGGAGGCGACGGCAGAGCTGCGCACAGAGCTGAGGAGGGGGCTTCGTAGCAGGGCTGGGGAGGGGGGCGGCTGGCGCTGGCAGCCCCCGGGGTGGGGGGCGGGGTGGGCGCCAGAGGCGCGATGCTGGGCGTCGTGGAGCTGCTGCTGTTGGGGGCTGCGTGGCTGGCAGGCCCAGCCCGCGGGCAGAATGAGACAGAGCCCATCGTGCTGGAGGGCAAGTGCCTGGTGGTGTGTGACTCCAACCCCACATCTGACCCTACGGGCACTGCTCTGGGCATTTCTGTGCGATCGGGCAGCGCCAAGGTGGCTTTCTCTGCCATCAGGAGCACCAACCATGAGCCGTCCGAGATGAGTAATCGCACGATGATCATCTACTTCGACCAGGTGAGTCTCCCGATCTCTTGCAGCAACTGGAATGGATTGGTGAGGGGGTGACAAGGAGATCATAGAAGTCGGGTATGGGATACTCTCCAAGGGCTCTGCGGAGGCGCGAGGGCCACGCTCGGGTGGACTCCGATCTATCCCGGTTTCGTTCCTGTCTCCTTATAGGTACTAGTGAACATCGGGAACAACTTTGACTCAGAACGCAGCACTTTCATCGCCCCGCGCAAAGGCATCTACAGTTTTAACTTCCACGTGGTGAAAGTCTACAACAGACAGACCATCCAGGTCAGCTGCCACCTTGGGGATCAGGGTCTCCGTAGGGGGTCCTGTCCGTAGGGGTCTGTCCGAGGCTCTGTGGAGGCAAGAGGCAGAAATTAGTGTCTTACGCCCTGGCTGCTCTGAGGACGGGTGTCAGGGCCTCTTTGCTTTGCACTCCCCTTAAGCTGTCCAAAGCTCCTGAGAGCATCCCCAGAGACAGTTTTCTGCTTTCGCTTTCTGGACCCTACTATAAAGGTTCCCCGGTTTTCCTTAGGGACTGTGGGGGACTTCCTGGAAGGGTTGTTAGATTCTACAGACATCTAGGGCTTCTGTGAGGTCTCCTCCACGCCCGCTCTCTAGGTTCAACAATTCGCCACAGCCCGAATGCTTTTCTTCAGCACCACGAACAGAATCCCGTTCCCTAACCCCAAGCCCTTCCTTTGCAGACTGCTTTTAAACTTGAATCTCTAAAGGTGGCCGGAGAAAAGAGTCGAGGTGGGGTTGGGAGGGGTAGTGCTACTCCCTCTGGGTCCAGCCTTGTCGGGGCCAGCACCCACCCGCTAGCCAGGTCCCCAAAGATATCTGCGTTTCCTTAGAGCGCCCGCAGAGGCGGAAAACGCGACTGGGGACCGGGCTCCTGGCCCTAGGCCGACGCTGTCACTGCAAGGGCACAACCCGGCGATGGCGGGCGCAGCAGGATCTGGGCCGAGAATTGAGCGGGTGACTTGGGAAACGAAGCTTGAGAGCGTTTTCGCAGGTCTCCGAATTCCGGACAGCCACTCACGGCCGCTTCTAACCTCTTGGTCAGAGACAGCAGGCGAGGCCCGGGGTGCGGCTGTTTGTTTAGCAATTCAGGACGCGCGGGGAGCAGAGTTGCTCGAGGCAAGCTGGCTAGAGGCCAAAGGTCTCAGGACGCAACAGCCACCTGCGGGTTCACTAAACTGGATTATGTCCAATCGGGTTGCGCTTGGCGCACTCTTTTGAGAAACTGGAAGGAGCCTGACTGCGGTTCTGGAGAGGCAGACCTTTCCTCTACCTAGATACGGTGTGGATCCCTGTTAGAGCCTCCGCAGTATGCTTCGCCCCACACGCCTCAGGCCTTTGTAGCTAGCTGCTAGCCAACCACCTAGGCTGGGTCTCCAGCGCCGCTTGGGTACCCGCTTAGGTGGCGCTTCTGATGCCGGCCTTTCTCTTTCTCAGGTGAGCCTCATGTTGAACGGGTGGCCGGTGATTTCAGCCTTCGCCGGTGACCAAGACGTGACCCGCGAGGCCGCCAGCAACGGCGTGCTCATCCAAATGGAGAAAGGCGACCGAGCATACCTCAAGCTGGAGCGGGGGAACTTGATGGGGGGCTGGAAGTACTCAACCTTTTCTGGATTCCTCGTGTTTCCCCTCTGACTGGCTCGGAACGGGAATGGAGGCAGGAGAGAGGCAGGAGGGGAGTGAAAAAGAGGCCGGAAATTACCAGGGCGAGGAAGCGGCGCCACCGCAAACTTCCTACGTGTTCCTAGCTACACTGGGTACAAAGGTGCGCGCCGCCGCCGCGGTCCAACTTCGTCTGCTCCCTTACTAAGAGAAGTAAATTTCGCTTAGCTCTGCACACTCCCATTTCCAAAATTAAACTCGCCTCCCCCAAGCCAGTCGCAGTAACCGATGAAGAGACTTGCCTTGTCATTGTTCCTTACCCGCGTCCACGTCCCCAAACAATTAACGAAGTAATGTGAAATGTCTCTCCCGACCCGACCCCCTCTGAACCCTGCCACTTACTGAAACTTAATATGCCCCCGAAGTTTGAAGAGGGGGATCAGTTTGTTTTCTGTTTTTGAATGGGGCAGGTAGTTTTAATATAACAGGTTTTGCTCCTCAAATACCGCGCGAGTTAAGCTGGAGAGACTTGTCCCCGCGTATTAGCGGAGGAAAGACTCATCCCTTCGTGGTGACTGGTTTAACTATACATAAATATGTATATGTATCATTTATACACGAAGAATTCTTCCGGGTGGACGCTGGCTGTATTCCGTATTTCTGTCCTGTTCGGAGTGATCGTGAAATCTAAGGCTGCTTGGTGTTTGTCCTCTGATGCTTGTCAATGCCCCGTGTTCTGTGGCTCCACCAAACGCCAAGGAGATTCTTCGGGACGCTTCCTCTTCCTCTTGTAACATACGTGTGAATAGCCAAAATTTAATTTTGCTTTAATCCAATAAAGTCAAAGTGGGACTTTTATTTTTCTGAAACAGCTTTCTAAACTTCGCATTTTCCGGGTTGCGAGGTTGAGGGCTGGGGCTCCCCCAAAGCTGGGAGGAGAAGACTATGAAACGAGCCACAGAGGCCTGGGGCAGAAAGGCTTCTTCGCAGAGCCAGTTCAACGCTTTCTCCTGCAGCAGGTTTGCTCTGCCTTCCCCGTCTTCCCTGCTTTGGTGGGACCTGAGAAATCTGACCCAAATCCTGCTAGGCGTGACTGAGGGGCCTAGAGGCAGTTTTTTGCCCACCCTCAATTCCAAATGCGTCGGGAATTATTTCCAGTTCTAGGACCGGAACCAGCCTGCCCCGTGTGACCGTGTCCTCATGCTTACTGTCCCTGGATGTCTCCAGCTCTATCCGTTCCGCAGCCTCCGAAGCACCTTACGTTTTGTACCAGCGCCTCTAAACCCGAGGTCCTCCCGCCAAACCACCAGGGCGGCCGGCTGCGATTGCGCTCATTCGCAGGACTTTAAAGGGGGTTCGTCCAGATGTTTTGATTGTACCGAAACGTAATGTGAAAAGCAAAATTGAAATAAACGACTTCGTTTTAAGTTTGGAACGCTGACCCTGTGTTGGACGCGGTGACGCAACGCCAGAAGTGGGTGGAAGTTGAGGGCCCTGGACCGAGATCTGCCGGCCCTGGTCGCTCCGGTGGTACTGTGTCCTCCAGGGTTTTTCTTGGGCTGAGATTCAGATTCGAATTTAAGTGGTTCTGGAGTGGGAAAATGGGTGTCGGTAATGGCAGGACAGGCAAAATTCCTGGCATTTCTGCCTTCTCCCCATTTCCCCACCCAAGCACTTCATAAACACCGGCTGGCCTAGGATCCCCAGTCCTTTCTCAAGCATACAGTCTAAGGTGCCTCTAGCAGCAGCGCCCTTCACAGCCTCAGGGGACTGGAGGGGACAAAAGGGGCCTTCCGGGGTGATATACAATCCAATGCCTGTGGCTTCCTTCCCCACAGTTCCCCTCCTTGCTTCAGTCCCACCGGAAAGAGGGGCCTTACAGGAATTTAATAGAAAAGTGAAATATTTTTGCATTTATTTATTTATTTATTTATTTATTTATTATTTTTCTCCTTTCTTTTAAATAAGAGTGCTGTCTTCGGTCTTCGTGCTGGGAAGGACAGGTCAAGGACAAGGGAGTCCATGCTAGGGGAAGTACCTTGACCAACATCTCAGCTGTGCAGTGCTTTGTAAGAGGGCAGCTCTATTGTTCCAAGCTTACAGCCTTTGAGGGTTATTAAGTAAGTGCCTGCTACCCCTGCAAGCTGCTCCCAGAACCCCTTGACACTCAGAGGGATTCCAGAATGCTGCCCATTCTTTTTTCTAAGCATGGAACCATTTCAACGCAGGCGGCCAGGGCTCTGGTGTTGGAGTACTACAAGGCTAAGCTCAACCTGAGTAACTTGAGCAAGTCTCCTTGCCTGCCTGTCCCCTTCTGTTTAAAGGCAGGGAGGAGTCTAAACACCCCCAAGTTCTTCCTTCTCTGGGGACCCAGCCATCTCTCTTTGGGGCCTGTCTCAGTGAGAGGCTTTCACTACACTGACTGGGATGGGGAGGCAGGGAGCTGTGGGTCCCCACTAGGGCCCAGATCTGAATCCCAGCTAGCTAAATAGAGCCAGTGGACTCAGAGAAAGATGAAGAAAAGTACTCCTTGATTCTGCCCCAGCTCTGCCTGGCCCTGGTAGGACTGGGTCCCTGCTTCTGAGGCTAGCATTGAAACACATTTGCACCTGGTTCCTACCTCTTCCTCTGCCTGTCAACCATTCCCTCCCCTCCCCCCACCCCCCACCCCCCGCCCCTTGCCATGGACTACCAATCTCCCATTCCTCCCTCTGTGTCCCACACAAGCCACCCCAGCCTTGAAGTTGAAGCTACTCTTTCTCTCTTTTGTTTTTAAAAATCCCGTACCACAGAGGGAGGACCTAAGTTCTGTTAAAAGGCTGTCTCTACTTGGGAGCCGTCCCAACCCACTGAACAGGAAACGCTCTTGCTAGGATGCTTACTGCCCACTAACTCCTTGCCCTCTGGGGAGGGCCTAGACTGATGCTGCCAGGGAAGGAGTCACTTGGGGCTGGGCTCATCGCCCCTTTTTGCTTTGGGTTTCACATGGAAAGGCCACCAACATTTGCCTGAGCAGGGTTGTAGACATCTTCCCCATGCTCCTTTGAGCAGAGGCAAGAGGCCAGACAACTGGGCCCCAAGAAAGACTCATGAGAGACACCAAGGGGCAAGTAGGAGATGGATGGATGGAAGGAGGGGGGGTGGGGGGAAAGCCCTGGAGAGCTGCAGTTCCCTGGGGACTTTCTTCCTGTCCTAGCCAGAGGCTTGGGAGGTGGGTGGGTGGGGCGATTGAAAAACCTACATCTCACTTTGGTTCCCTTTAAGGCTTTGAAGCCTCTGATCCCGGGCAGATCCGGGCCTTACCTCCTGCTTTCATCTAAAATAAGCTTCTTCAGATCCCAACCTGTAAGGAGGGTTCCAGGACCACCCCGAATTCTGCCTCACTCTGGGTCGATAAAGCTTCCCCCCCCCCTGCTCCCCCCCCTGCTCCCTCCCATCCCTAGTTACCTTGGTTACTTCCTCCTCCTCTTCCTGGATAGTGTGCAGCCCCTCCCCTTCTACAGCCCAGGACAGCAGAATTATCAAACCTCCCGTCCCTCTAAGGAATGTGGAGTCTTACCTAGCCCAACCACCCCCCCACCCCCCACCCCCCGCCTCTACCTCTCTTAGGGCAAAGGTTAAAGTTTATTATTGGAGGCAAGTAGCAAGAAGTATGGTGAGGGGAATTCAGCGAAGCTTCCCGGAATGCACTGTGCCCAGTGGTCCTGTGGGCCGGGAGGCGAGGTCACCCATCCAACTTCCCTAGAGCCTGGGGGGCTTGAAGCCTGAAGGCGAGCAGTGAACAGAGCAGAGCAGCACGCTGCTGCGGATCGGACCGGCTCCTAATGAGAACATAATTACCCAGGTGGAGAAAAAGCCTCACTGGCCTCTAATTGTCATCTTAATAGAGGGGGAAGAGGGGAGGGGCAGGCGCCGGCAGAGAGAGGGCGGACTAGGGTCCTGAGTCCCCGAGTCCGGATCTGAAGTGAAGGCCTCTCCCCCTCTGACTGTGATTTTACACTGTCCTTGGCACCAACTTGAGCCTTACTTTCCTCAGCTCCAGAACGCTCACGGTGGGGCTACAAGGTTCCCATAGCTGGTCTAACTGCCAGCGTTCAGCCGCTTCCCTCTCAACAGGCGCTTGTGCGCTCCCACTACAGTCACATCAAACAGTGAAGCCCCAGGAATGACTGGTGGGGGCGTGGGCAGTGGGACTACTCAGGCGCACCTGCCCCCACCTGCCTTTGAATTAGTACTGTGGTGGGGGAAATGCTCCCTAGAGGTCTCTTGAGTTCTTTGCACTGGCCTCGTCGTAGGTAGACTGCAACTCTGCCTTGCGCCTCAGTTCCTTGTATTTCAAATGGAAAGATATTCTATGCTCAGCAAACACAGGGCATTGTGGGTTCAGGACCAATCTTGTGGAGGTCCTCCACCTGCACAGGGCCCAGCCCCCACCCCAGATGGTCTTCTTCATCCTGCTGCGTATAGATTTGCATTTTCAACGCTGATGAATATTTTTCTGTCTATAGGCCCGTGTGCGCCTTACTAGACCCTGAGCACTGCGCCCTGCCGCTGTGCCGTGTGCCTGCACGCCTTTGTAAGGGATTTCTTCCAAAGCAGTATCTCCCTCTTCCTCTCCTTCCTTGGCTTTGTGCCCACACCATGGCACCAGGTGTAGAGCCAGTATCCTGGGATGACATCACGATCTAGCACAACTGAGAGAGATAAGAGCACAGCCAATGAAAATGTTCTTTGATGGACTTCCTGGAGCCCTCAGTCCCTCCTCCCCTACCCAGAACCCCCTATTTCCCCAGCAGGAATGGGAGTATCCCCTGAGGCTCGTGCAGCTGGGAAGACTTTTCCTCCCCACTCTCATCTGCCCATTTCCCTAAGGGATGAGTCTCTATCTCCAGGCAGTCCCAGCTGTGACCCTAGCTAGGATGGCAACCAGCAGGGGCCATAAGAAGGAGGCTGGGGAAAGATGCTTGGTGGGGTGGTGTTTGCTGGGTCTTGTCTCCCAGGAGGTACCTTGCTGTGCATCAGTGAAGCTGTGTGAAAAGTTATGTGGACACCTTCCAAAGCCCAAGTATGTCATGGTTCTGCGGATACGGTGACTGGTGTGGGGGTTAGGGAAAAGAGAGACATTACGTGATGGGATCCGGGCTCCAACCTGACCTCAGGACTCCGCCTTAGCCCTACCTCATCTGCAAAGTGGCCCCTAAATGTAACCCAGATAACTACCCCCTTTTCCTCCTTATCTGTGTGACCACTTAGTCAAATTGCAACTGCCCACAACAATAAACAGTGAACAAGAAAAGTCTCTCTTGAATGAACAGAAGAGTAGTTACAGGGACACTGGTTCCGGAGCTTAGTGGATTGTAATAGTCTGGAGTGCTGGCTCAGCATTTGGCTCCTCCCCTAACTTCTTACTGTCTCTCTGGACAGAGATTGTTTATGTTAGAAGGGAATGGAATTGCACCAGTTGTCTGTAGTTGACCTACAATTCATCTTCCTCCGCTGCTTGTCCAAACCATGCCGACATGCTGGGAGCACCATAGTAGGCAGGGGCCAGGCTCTATTTTTCATAAAGGACAAGAACAACTTTGTCTTCCCGCCAGCATCAAACATCATGAATCGGGACCAGCAAGATGGCTCACTAGCAAATGTGCTTTGCCACACAAGCATCCTGACCCAAGTTCGATTCCTGGACCCTATAGAAGGAGAAGGCTCATTCGGAAAAGAGGGACATATAACACAACACACACTAACCATAAACACAAATTTTACATCCTTAAAACAATGCCATTGGTTAGCATTAGTCAGTTGACTGTTTCAGGAATCCAGGATGAAGCCATTTTGCTTACAGTGATGTGTATGTATGGAAACACCCACTAGCAGGAGTAGGTTACAGAGAGCCCACAGTGTCAAATTGCTGATGAAGCCCAGGAGGTTGCCAGGTATAAAAAGTAGCCCCGGCCAGTGAAGGGGCTGCCAGCTCCACTCATGGCAGCCGTACCGTCTCTGAGATTTCATTCTAATTAACTGATAATGGTCTTTGAATTTACTTCACAGCTTTGAGATGCTGCAGACCGTGGGAGTGACATATCCTCAGCTGTCTCCTATCTTCACCCCCAAATCAAGGATTCCCCAAAGTCCTGTCCCTTCTTCTGGCCCAGTGTCTGGCAGGGAATTCTCTGAAATGTTCCAAAGCCTGCTTAACCCTGCTCATCGGGTGAAGCACCCAGAAAGCTTTCTCCCATAGCCAGAAAGTACTGCAAGCTTTCAACGAGGAAAGAGGGAACCACTAACAAAAGAGGGACAACTGGACATTCCTTCCTCCCCATTTGAAAGGAAGCTTTGTGCGCTGCCTAGGTCTTGTATTAAAGACTCTCCTTTGTATTCTGAGAGGCTGAGAAATAAACTCCCCATTGTATACTTTGCTGAGAGTTCAGATGAGTTTATAATGACCAAGTGGGTCCAAACATGGCGAGAAGGTGCTGCTGCTCGTTGCCTGCTATGCTACGACCTTGTCTGGTCCCCTTAGGCCTCAGCACTGCTCCCAAGGCTCTCTCTCTCTCATTCATGTGGATGGGTTATTCTGAAGTTGCTGAGAGGCGGGGCATGCTGTCAATGCCAGCCAGGCTAAGAGTGCCCATTTGCGTGGCTTTCACAGGCTGGCTGCTTTTCCTTATTTCTCTTGGCTCTTGAGGCTTCCTAGGTGGGAGACTGCTCCAGAGGGTCACCAGCACCCAGGCCAGTGGGGATGGAGGAAACTCTAAGTAAATACATATAAGGAGCAGAAAAAGCCTTGAGTGAGTTTGCAGTGTTGACCTGAGCACGCCCATGCCGAGGACTCCCTACATCTCAGACCCAGGGGAGTGGCAAAGCCCTCCCCAGGACAGGCTCCAGGAAATAGCAAAGCTTTCCCCTGGTTCCAATGCAAATGCTGGCTGTCGTCTTCTCAGGATGCCTGCACTGCAGCTCCCTCCTCCTGGTGAGACTGTGCACCCCCCAGACTTCCCACAGAGACCAGCTAAGGACCCCCCCCCCCCCGTGTGTTGTAAACTCACTGAGTTTCCAGGTTGCTTAGTAGGTGCTCCTCATCAGAGTAAACACAAAACATCCAATCCCAGCTTTTCTGTATGTTTGTCCTTTTTCTCTATACTCATGTTGCCCCAGTCAAATTTCTAGGATGTGCAGACACCAGGAACAGACCTAAATCACTCCTTATACCACTGTGAGTGGCCGTGCAGTTCTGTGAGGCTGCGACACCTTCAGCGGCCATCCTTCACCGCCTTGGTGTGCCCATGCTTCTGCTATAAGAAGTGGGGTCCACACTGAGTCTGTACTGAGTCAGTGACCTCAAAACTCAGGGAGAGGCCCTGTCTCAAAAAATAAAGGGGAGAAAGTCTGAGGCATCCACCCAACATCAACCTCTGTGCTTGTTTTCTTGCCCCCCCCCCCACCCTCTGTCTCTCTGTCTCTCTCTTTCTGATGATAAAATGAGTAGGACTCCCTTCAATTTTTTTCCCTTTGCTGACTTTGACCTGACCTTGAAGCACCTTGATTACCTTTTCATAAGGACAGATTGGAGAGTCTGGCATGACACTTCTTTAGAGTCAATGAAAGACCATAAGAATTTTGCTAAGATGTCTTGGATTGATTTGAAGCAAAGGGCTGGAGCTTCTGCAGCTCTTTTGAACCATGAGGAATGAAAATTGTTGAATGAGCCTCCTGAAGACAGAAACCAGATGCTGTGATCAAGTTACAAGCTTTCTCTCTGTTCTTGTAGTTCCATAGTAAATTTTCTTCTCAACAAAGACAAGAAATCCCAGCTGATCCTAATATGATACATGTATGGGATATATCTATGTGGCTTGATGTCACTGCTATTAAACAGGGCTTGTTAGAGCTGGGAATTCTCAGTCCCCAACCTGTATTTGAGGAACGAGAATTGATATCTCAGAAAAACCCCACAGAGGATCTGGATCTACCAATTAGCACTGGTGGGCTTGTGCTCCTTTGTAGAAACAATGCATGCCTTTGACGACATCCCAATGCCAGGACACGTGGCACTGACAAAGACTGTTGGGAGCAATAGTGAGAGCTGTACACAGCACCCGTCATACAATTAAGCTGGCTCCACAGCAACACAAAGAAATACCTTTCTTTCACCGGTATGTGACCATCACAGTGTGGACACAGCTGTGAGAGAAGGCACTGGGGCTATGAGCCCAGGAAGCATCTCATATAATGCGACAAAGGTTACAACATTCAGTGAAACCCAGGACTTTTGAGCTTCCACAGAGAGTATAGAGAAATTCTAGTTCCCATTTTTATGGGTGTTATCTCACTGACCCTAAATAGAATTAGATTTCTTGTTCTGCACATTGTATATGTGCATGTATAATGGTGTGTGTGTGTGTGTGTGTGTGTGTGTGTGTGTGTGTGTGTTGTGTGTTGTGTGTGAGAGAGAGAAAGGGAGAGAGAGAGAGAGAGAGAGAGAGAGAGAGAGAGAGAGAGAGAGAGAGAGAGAGAGAGACTTTTCTGCCTGTCAGCATCAGCATCATTCTCCTGGTGGCAGGACCAGACACTCCTGCATCAGCCTGACTCTTCTTTCTTGCTTATAGCCAACATCCTATCCATCAGCCAATCCTGAAATCATCACCTTCAAATTGAACCCAAAGACTCCCCTGTCCCTTGGATAAGGGCAGCAGCAACCTGGTTCTGCCTCGGTTCTTTCACTGTCCTGCACTGCTCCTCTCTCGTGGTGCCACTAAAAGGAGAATCAGGCCTTGACAGTCTCCAGCTACCCCATCTCTGCTTGTTCAGAATCCATGTAAATCAGATATCTTGTCCCTTTGCCATCTGTCCCTCGCAGCTTCTTCACAGACCTTGAGAAGTGCACCTGTTAGTCCCTGACTCTGAAGATTTTGATCCCCTAAGTCTGCACTGGGTGAGAAGTCTCTGCAACGTCACAGGTTCTGGAGTGATTTGCTGTCCAGACCTGTTTTTATAGACACTTGCCAGTAACCAGTACCTGGCCTGGGCTGGGGCCTGGGGGCGTGAGGCAGCAGGCTGAGTCAGCTGCTCTGGGCAGGTGTGCGCTTTCCAGGGTGAAGCAGAAGTAGGAGAATGAGATCCCTCCCATAGTGAAGCATGGTTACACCGAGGCTGCGATGGTGTCATCCGGAAGAGATCATCTGAGATGTGCAATTAGCTCCCGTTTCACAGGAAGGAGGCGTCTTGTCCATGTAGCCAGCAGGCTCACCTCACACAGGATGCCAGGGAGGCGGCACTTCCTGCAGTCCTACTGACAGCCCACGGCAGCGCTCCCGTGTTCCTGTCTAGTTTCCACTTGGTAATGAAGGCAGCTTCACAAGGGTCCTTGTACCAGCCGCACCTGCTGGAGAGCCTGCCCGCCACGCCATCCTCCTGTCAGTCTAATCTGTCCCTCCACGCTGTCCCTTCCTGTTCTTTGTCAGCCTGCCTGCTAGTCTCCTAGAGTATAAACTCCCAACTCCTTTATGGCTCTTATTTCCTGGGCTGTGCATCCCAGACCTCTGACATGTCCTGGGAGGCCTGTGGTAACCCCTGGTGTTGTCACCAGCATGCCCCCATATCTCCTTTTTGTTAAAATGTCAGCCTAATTTCCAAGTATAGGGAAGCTTTCAGGGAGACATGAAAGGCCCCAGCCTTTTGATTGGAGCCTCATCCAGCAACAGGAAGAGGCTACTTTTAAGCAGAATGGGAATTGTTCCATATACCCTTGGCTGGAGGGTCCAGAGACAGGAAATGGTGACAGTCCCTTGGGTACCACCTTTGGGATGCAGCACCAAAGAGAGTCACTACTGTTATAGAGCTGACATTTCCCATCCCCTGGGGAGAGGATTTCATCCCTAGCTCTCTTTGTCTGGAGGAGGACCGGGCTTCTCCATTGTTTCCCACGCTGAGACAGCAGCCAAAGGAGTCTGTTCCTCAGGGAAGTGAAGGCTGGAAACATGGGCCTCCTCATGGGGCCAGGCTGGCCAGGATCCCACTGGGCAGTGTTTGCTTCTCTGAGCAGCTGGCAGCTTTTAGCAAGGGTTGTGCTTCAGTGCTTGGTCAGGGACTCAGTCTTCTCATCTGAAAATGGGGATAATCAAGAAAGCTGTGGTGCGGCTTACTAAAGGACAGAGAGGCGCTTCGATGATGTCAATGGCTAGGAGTAAGACAACAGGCAGAGGGAAGGATGGAGGGAGGGAGGGGAGGAGGAGGAGGAGGAGGAGGGAGGGATTGTATACTCTCTCAATAGGTTTATACGACCTCCCTCCCACTCCCTATTTTCCCATGGTCTGATACCCTCTCCACTTGTGGTTGCCTGGCCACAAGAAGGTAACTCAAGGCTTTCCTGTCTGATAAGCCCTGAGGTCTGCAGGGACAACAGTGCAAATGACCTATCAGCAGCTCGGGCTCTGGGGGCAGCGAAGCAACCCCTTTCAATTCTAATTCTGTCACAGACAGTTTTATGAAATGGGTACATGACAGGGGAGCACTGAGCTGTACAAGAAGCAGGGAAATAAAAATTCACTTCCTGGGGTTAACAGGAAGCTCTGGTATCCATGTAAAATCCCATGAGCGACTGCTCTAAGCCACATGCTGTTCCAGCTATGTGTTCGTGCGTGTGTGTGTGTGTGTGTGTGAGCGTGCGTGCGTGCGTGCGTGCGTGCGTGCGTGTGTGTCTGTGTGTGTGTGTGTGTGTACGTACCAGATTTGCTCCCCTGACCTGGCCTCAAGGCTCACTGGCATACCTTATGCTGGTATTCCTGCAGAGCTGCACAGTTACTGTTGAGCACTACAGAAAGGCCTGGAAGGACGGGTCAGCATATAAGACAGGGGTTCTCAACCTGTGGGTCGCGACCCCTAGACCCCCAAGGGAAAACACAGATATTTACATTATGATTCACAACTGTAGCAAAAGTATAGTTATGGAGTATCAACAGAGATATGGCTGGGGGTCACCGCAACACTAAATAAAATAAATAATTAAAAGTAAATAGTATTGCATCAGGAAGGTTGAGAATCACTGACTGACCTAAGAGCTCTTGCAAAGGACCTGTGTCCAGTTCCCAGCACCCACATGACGGCTACAAACCACCTGTAACTCTAGTTTCAGGGGACAAAATCCCCTCTTGTGGCTTCCTCCGGCTTCCGATGCGTACATAGACTTGTGAAGGCAAACACACATACACATAAAAAAAAACAGTTACGTAAGTCTAAAACAGCTGCAGACACCACGTTTTCTGTCTTCTGGAAACCTTGGATCTGATGGGAACAGATCTTTAAGTATGGATCAGCTTCTGAAGGTTGGTGGGGGTGGGGTGCATTCCAACCGGAAGGAAATGTGTCCAAACCCCAAGACTGGGAAACATCACCTTAGAACTCTGAAAGACCGAGGAAGGAGAGATATCCTCTCAAAGTGGGGCAGGAAGAGAGGTCAGGGTGAGGCTGGCCAGGGAGAGGGTCTGACCTTCATCCCAGGAGTGCTGGGCCCTGGGAGGGGTGTGAAATCAGGAGCTCCTGGGCTGTCTTCACACTGAGCAGGTGCCATGCTGGCTGCTGAGAAGGGAAAGGCCTGGAAGGCAGGCCTAGGAACATGCAGAAGGGGGCAAGGCTGTGACAGCAGCAGCAGGCTGAGGGACACAGGCGGGGTGTGCTAGAGCAGGGAGCAAGGGCCAGGCTGGAGCACGGAACATGGACATGAGAAGATTTGGCAGCTAATCCTTTGGCCTGAGTGGAGAGTGAAGGCAGGAAGATGAGGGAAAGATATGCAACTGTGAGGTCTGGTTTCCTCATGATTTCTGGTTGTGGAGTAGGATGGGTGTGTGGCTCCCGGCCCACGGGAGGAAATGGAAGAGTGCAAAGGGGTTGGAGGTCAGCAGGGGAGAGACAGCACTTGAGGGTCTTTTCAGATATCCCATGTCTACATCAACTAGATGTTTAGTAGACATGCAGGTCTGGAGGCCATAGGATGGATCTGAGCTGGAGGAATAGACAAGGATGGTAGTGCTGGTGTGGTAGGTCCTGAAGCCCTGAGCAGAAGCAATCGTGGGGAAACAGGAGACTCAGGAGAGGAAGCTCTAGGCAGGTATGATCCTACTGTTGCAGACTCAGAAGGTAGGGTGTGTGTGTGTGTGTGAGTGTGTGTGTGTGTGTGTGTGTGTGTGTTTTGTGTGTGAGTGTGTGTGTGGTGTGTGTGAATGTGTGTGTATATGTGTGTGCTGTGTGTTCGTGTGGGTGCTGTGTGTGCTCTATATGCATGTTGTGCATGCATGTGTGAGTATGTGTGTGGCCTGTGAATGTGTATATGTTGTGCGTGTGTGTGTGGTTTGTATGAGTGAGTATGTGTGAGTGTATGTGGTGTGTGTATGTGTGCATATGTGTATGTGTGTGAGTGTGTGTATGCTGTGTGTATGTGTGTGAGTGTGTGCATGTGTGTATGTGTGTGAGTGTGTTCATGTGTGCGTGTGTGTATGTGTGTGTGCATGTGTATGTATGTGCATGTGGTGTATGTGTGTGTGCTTGATTTGATCCTTTTGTCATCTAATAAAGGTCGGGTTTCAGAAGAGGCGACACCACGCAGGCAGAAGGAGAGAGAGCAGAGGGCATGAGGCCCAGAAGGGGGTCTGCTCACCTACACCAAAACACACAAACAATTCAAGCCTGACACTTTGATTGAACTTAATCTCTCCCTTTCTAATGCCTTCCTGGGAAGAATTATGAGCTCAGTTTCCCCTGACAGCACCAGAGGGAGGACAGTATTGGTGATGGCATAAAAGTGGAGGAGAGAGACAGGGGCGTGAGAGGTGGAACATTCATCCTGAGCTGAATCCGGGAGCACCCTTCAGAATGAGACTGAGAGAAGCCAAGGACTTTAAAAATAGAAATGCTTCACTGCTTTGGGGGACAGTGATCCAAGGGAAAGCTGAGGCTCCTGATTCTAAGCAAGCATTGCAGCCCAGGGATGCGGAAAGGGTCCCGATTCCTGGACAGTGGGCAGGGCCAGGCAGGGCCAGAGCTCTGAAGAGAGAGAGAGAGAGAGAGAGAGAGAGAGAGAGAGAGAGAGAGAGAGAGAGAGAGAGAGAGAGAGAAGCCAATGTGTAGGAGACAGATAAATTTCTTTCTTACTGAGACAGTAATGTGTCTGGAGATGGTAACAGATGAGGACAGGCTATCCCAGGGTTACCGGAAACACTTATGTGCAATTGTACTCCCCTTTTTATTCAGGGTGGAAGGGATGGTGCTGAGAGAGGCTTGGGCGAAATCAGCACAGGCAAATGGCAGTGCTGTGATAGAGCGAGAGAAGGAATCAAAGTCCTATGAGACCTTGGCAGAGTCAGGAGGCTTCTCAGTAGCCTTTGATTTCCAGACAAGTTTTAGCTTTGCAGAAAAATTGGTAAGACAGCACATGTTCTCCTGTGCCCTCCTGACAGGGCAACTGAAAGGCAGGAGAGGTGGACTTAGGGCTGATGGTTTTGGAGGGACCCTCAGGGGATGGTGTGACCACACATGTGTTTCTGTTCATGGTGGCTTCAGCATGAGAGCTGGCAAAGCTGGAGCAAGAGCCAGGCCTTTTTTTTTTTCAAAGTCCTGCCCCTAACAATCTGCTTCCACAGCCTTCGAAGTAGTGCAGCAAGCTGGGCACCAAGAAATCAAAACAGGAGCCCATGGGGAGGGAATAGTCCGGATCTAAAACTGTAACCACACCTTACATGGTGTGATGGGCTTATCATGACTAATGAGCCACTTTCTCCACTTTGTTTCTCGGGGCTTCTGGGAAAGTGCAGCATTTCTCAGACTATTCCTTGTTTTGATAGCCTTGGCACTTTTGAGAACTGCTCAGGCGTCTGTGGGATGCCCCTTGGGGATTTGTCCAGCATTTCCCTTCTGATTAGACGGGAGCTAGTGACTAGGGTAGGGGGACTTCAGAAGTTAAAATGGTCCTTATCGACAGAGCAAAGCGTTTGCCAAGTCTCCCATGGCTGGCCATCTTCACTTTCCTTCTGCCCATGTCCCTTTGTCTCTCAAAATGTCACAACATGCACTGTGTCTGTAACAGGGGAGGAGGGGCAGTCTTCTCTCCATGAGTGCTGAGCACACAAGAGACCAAAGCTTCTTTTGTGAGAGAGAGCTGCCTCTTCTTCCCCGGTTCTTTACTCCATTTTTGTGCATTTGTGGATATGGTCTTATATACTGTGTTGTAATGCTTCTAGCTTAGTTTCAGAGGCTTTTTCAATTAACTTCTGTCTTCACTTGACACATCACCTTTGATGGGTGCGCATTTTTAGAGCTATTTAAACCTTGGACATACCAAGATACCATAGGCTTATCCTAAGTATTTTCCATGCCAGTCATAGATTCAGCCATTTCTCTACTGAGAACTGACTCTTTTCTTTTTTTTAAATGTATTTATTATGTATACAATGTTCAGCCTGCACATATACCTGCAGGCCAGAAGAGGGCACCAGATCTCATTATAGATGGTTATGAGCCACCATGTGGTTGCTGGGAATTGAACTCAGGACCTTTGGAAGAGCAGGCAGTGCTCGTAACCTCTGAGCCATCTCTCCAGCTCAAGAACTGGCTCTTTTCATCAGATAACATTGGAAATTGCTATGGTGTCCCCTTGTGGGGAGCAGAGTCCTTAGATCACTGGGGGACATGGCCTCAGAAGGGACTGTGGAGGACCTAAACACCTCTCTTTCCTCCCAGGCTTGGGATGTGTCTGTTACTTGTCATTGCCTTCCACCCTCCACCAGATGCTCTGCCAGCTGCCACAGGACCTTCATCAGACTCAGTGAGTCTCACGACTGTGAGATGAACACACCTCTTCTGTTCATAAATAGTTTGTCTCAGGTATTTTGTTGTGGTAATAAAAAGCTGACTAAGACAGAAGTCAAGTGTCATTGATGATGGGACCTCTTAGCTGGCAAAATAAGAAAGTATGTGTGTGTGTGTGTGTGTGTGTGTGTGTGTGTGTGTGTGTGTGTATGTACATATGTATATAAATATAAATATATAATTATATACATATACATACACGCATATATCAGTAAATATAGCTACACATAGACATCTCTACCTACACTAAGCTGAAAACGAACTCATAGTGATAGCTCAAACTTGAATCGAGTATCATGGAAACTGTTCTAGCCACCACTCTTGTCTGTACATTTCCACTCTAACGATAAGAAACATGGCTTTGACTGTAGCACCTATTTGCCTAATGGTTCGGTTACAGCTCATGCGGTGGTTTCAGAGCCGCCCATGTAGGGAGTCAGTGTGTCAGCCCAGGTGCACATGCGCCATTCCTCTGCTGCATTTCCGGTTACTTAGTTCTGTGTCTTTTCTTCCCATCTCTTTTGCCAAGGTTAGTCCTGACATTGACAGCACGCTTCAGAGACTCAGGTCATGGTTTGTGTTCAGGATTATCCTACTTCCTAGTAAAAATGAAAACAAAACCTTGCATATCTTAAATTTTGTTGTTTGTGCTGAAACCTCCCGTGAGTTTTCACAATTGTACACTTCTACTCACCATTTCCGTGCCATATATAAAAATTTAATTGCCCCCCAAAAATCTTACATTTCACGTATTCATCATTTCCTCTTCTCTCCTGAGCCCGTAGTGATGATTGACCTTTGAACTGTCTCTATATTTACGTCATGTCTAGAATGTTATAAGATTGAACTTATGTGACATGTGGCCTTCTCAGACTGGCTTTTCTCCTCAGATTCTCCTGTCTCCTCTTACACACCACAGCTCACTTGTTTTCATTTGCATACACTGGAGGTACCAACTTTCTCATCCTCAGCTACTGAAGGTTATGCTGATTGCCTCCAGTTGGGGCAATTGAGGGGATACCAGAAACACTTGCTTGTAGGTTTTGTGTGGACATAAGTTTTCAGAGTAGAGCCTGGGGAGATGACTCAGTAGGTAAAGCACTTGCCTCGCAAGCACAAGGACCTGAGTTCACCCCCCAGAGCCTACATCAGGGAAAAAAAAAAGCCAGGCATGATATTTCACATTTATAATCTTAGCACTGGGAGGAAGACACAGAGAGATCCCTGAGGCTCACTGGCAGGCTGACCTAACCCACTTTGTGAGCTCCATGACATCAAGAGACTCTTAAAATGGATGAACAGTGTTTATTTATTTATTTATTTATTTATTTATTTATTTAATATACATACAGTGTTCTGCCTGCATGTACACCTGCACACCAGAAGAGGACACCAGATCTTAGTATCGGTAGTTGTGAGCTACCATGTGGTTGCTGGGAATTGAACTCAGAATCTTTGGATGAGCAGATAGTGCTCTTAACTGTTAAGCCATCTCTCCAGCCCCATGCTGGGCAGTGTTTTTGAAGAGCAACACCGGAGCCTGTCCTCTGGCCTCCACATGCACACATGAGGACATGTACACACAAGTACATACATACATAATGAAGAAAGGCTTTCAGATCAGTTGGGGGAATTCCCAAAAGCAGAAGTAATGGATCATAGTCATCCATCAATGAAAAAATAGTTTTTAAAAAATATATGTAATGACTAAAACAAAACAAAAACAAAAACAAAAAACTTGCCAGGCATGGTGGCACATGCCTGTAATCCCAGCACTCAGGGAGGCAGAGGCACCTGGATCCCTGGGAGTTCAAGGCCAGGCTGTTCTACAGAGAGAGTCCAGGATAGCTAAGTCTACACAGAGAAATCCTGCCTCAAAAAACCAAAACCAAACCAAACCAAACCAAAAAACAAAAACCATCACCACCACCACAACCACACCACCACAACCAAAACTCCAGCAATGTATGAATGCGTCTGTTCACCAGCATTTAGTGCTTTTGAATTTTAACTGCTTTCCTATATAATAGTGTCTCACTTTTTGCTACGTCAGCAACTTACAAATTTCAATGACATTGAGTATCTTTTAACATTAAAAAAAATTTTAAGTGAGCTATCTGGATCTTTTTAAAAAACTGTTTTCTTTGTGATTTACTGTTAAAATTTTAATGGTCTTTGTATACCTGGGATACACTTTCTTTGTTAGACGTATGTTTTGAGGCTATTTCTCTCCTAGCCTGCAGCTCATTCTTTATTCTGTAACACTTCACTCTTTTGGGCAGTAGAAGCAGAAGGCTTAACTTTTAATAAAGTCCAACTTGCCTTTTCTTTCATAGACTGTGCTCCCAGTATTACGTCTCAGAGCCTTTGGGCAGGACCATGGCTGCCTGTATTTGCTCACGTTTCCTTTTAGGAATTTCTTACTTCTGCACTCGCCAGGTTGGTCCACTCTAACAAAGTTAGGGAAAGACGGAAAGTCTGTGTGAAAACTGACTTTCTTTTCATTTGGCACATAGATGCATTTTTCATCTCATTGTTTTAGTTTTCTGCATGTAGATAATGCACGTATTTTGTTAGATTTATATCTATTTGCCATTTTAGTGCGGTTATAAATGGCGTTTTTATTTTCACATGCTGTTGAAATGAATGAAAAAATGCTCATGCTTATATTTTATATGTGTATAACTCTTTAAAAAAAACGTTTAATGGATTCTTTGTGAATTTTATATCATGCACCCCAATCCCATTCATCTTCCCATTCTTCCATATTTGTCCTCCCTCCACCTTTGAAGCCCCCCACAAAAACCCAAAATAAAACCAGCAACAAGAACAAAAGCTACGGTATGTCACCCAGTACACCCTTTTGCCCACAGAGCTTTACTTGCAAATGCTCATGGCAATGAATTATTGATCTGGTCTGAGGCCTCTGACTTTCGTTATGCTATTTAAACTGAGTCCTCACTGGGACTCCTCTTAGGTAAGATGTCCTGTTGTTGCCCCGTGTTGTGGCTAATTTAAATGGTATGGCCTAGTAGATGTTTATTAGGCTATAATTATTACGGCAGTATTTCCTAACCTACTGTCAATCAATAAAAACACAGACACCTGTTATATTTTAAACTAGCCTTGGTTCACCTGGGGCAGGGCAAATATTAATCCCCCTAAACTACCTTCAATACCTCCCTGCCCCTACCTCATGCTGTCTGCTTCTAATAACTTCTATCAAGCTACCTTCCCATCCATAATCCCAAATACTTGTTAATGTTCTTCATCTGGGCCAAATCCTTCACCCATGCCAGCCATGTGCTTCTTTTTCCACCTAACCCATGCCAGAGGGCTCCTTCTTTCTCCTTCTCTGCACCTGACTCCTCTCCTTCCCAAGGACCCTCACTCCCCAAGCTCACAAACCTTTGCCACGCCTACCTTCTTTGGCCCGCCCTGCCCAGGTATCAGCTTTTTATTGGCCAAGCAGGGAGGCAAGGCTACATTGCAATTTTGCGGGTATGTGAGAATGTGCTCAAGGCAGCAGGCAGGCTTTGGGAACTAGTAATTAGCATCAAAATACATCAGACCAACCTCCAACACTCTGTGTGGTGGAGATCCTGCAGCTTTGGTTCTGTGGTACTGGTCCTTTCACATGCTCCAGCCGTTCATAGATGGGGTATGATGTTAGGGTTGGCCCACTTAGGAGTCTGGATCTGGGCCCATGTGGTGGCTGTGTTGTTCAGCCCACTAGCTCTCCTGCATCCTTACCATCAGGGCCAGCTCTCCAGCTCTCCCGCTCTCATGCCCTTGGCCTGCTCTCCCAAGAGGTCACTACCACTGTCCAGTCTCCTGAATCTCGTCCCTGTCCATGACACTGCATGGTTGGTGAGGAGCAGGAGACAGCTTTTCCACTCTCAAGCCCTTGGAGCTAGGTCTCCCATGTGGGCCAGCTCTCCCAGGAGGCACAGCTGGTGAGGGGTGGGGCCAACTCTGTACAGCCCTCTGGCATCAAGATGGGCCCAGGAGGCAGCTCAGAACAGGGACATTGCATGGCCATTGGTGGAAACACGGACATCAACACAGGGGCCCCCATCCCTGCTGCTTCAGGGCCACAGACCCAGACATGGTCCTCAGTGGCAGCATGGCTGGATGGCAGCACAAGCTACTCACAACACGTTGTTCCTCACCAGCCTCACATCTCCAGCTCCTCCTCTCTCAGTAGCACATGAACTGTTCCTCTTCTGTTTCTCTCCCGACTCTCGGCTGGCCACATACTTGGTCACTGTAATGGCGCCCACACCCACCAGCACATGGCCATGCGGCCGTGTGCAATGTGCTTCTGTGCTTCTAGGTGTTTCCTGTGTGCATCCCCACCACAGCATGGCGACTGGCATGTCTCTGGGTTTCTTCAGCGTGTGCCTGCTGCTGCAGGGGGTGAAATTTTTTTGTATAAATATTAACTTTGTAACTTGCAGCCTTGCTATAATCACTTGTAAGTTCCAGGATTTACTGTGTTGATTCTCTGGAATTTTCTACAGTGGAAATCATGTCATCTGCAAACAAGGGCTGCTTTATTTCTTTCCAATCTATCCACTCTGTCTTTTCCTTTCTTCTTACTGTACAAGCTACATTTCTGCTACTATGATGGGCAGGACTGGTGAGGCGCCTTTTCCCCATTTCCGGGTGGGAGACTATCCAGTTTCTTGCTTCTCCATGTGGTGTTAGTGTGAGCTTTGTAGCTGTCCTTAATCAAGTTGAGAAAGGTCTGGTTTATTCTGTATTCTTAGTTCACTAAGCCTCTGTTTTAATCATGGATGGCTAATGGATTTTTGTGAACTGTTTCTCCACCGACTGATATGGTCACACAGTTCTTCTCATTTCTTTTAACCTGTTGATGTTTTGGGTTGCCCTTATGGCATTCATTAAAGTGTACTTTTTGTCCTCTTTATTTCCTTTCATTCTGTTCCCATTCTTAGAGATGCTAAACTCTTCAGGGGGCAAAAAGTACATGTCAGCTATATTCAGATTAGACCCAGACATCAAACAAGCAATGGATAAGTATTATTAGAAATAAGTGGGAATGTGAGTTAAGTCTACAGCTTTCAATGCTGCCGACCCATTGTTAAGGACAATGGGTCTAATCGCATAATATACAACAACTCAGCAACAATGTCAGTGGGAGGGAAAGGAAGAAAGACATGCACCACCACGCCTGACCATTTTATTATTTTCAATGCTATTATAAAGATGGTTGGTTTATTTCTTCCTTTATTTTTCAAATAGTGTGTTAATGTGGAGAAACATAACTCATTTTTTTCCTTATATCAACTTTGTGCTGTTCAAATATACTAATTTATTTATTATGAATTAATGGGAGGCCTTTAGGGTCCCCGGTCTAAAAGATCACTTCTCTGCAATGAACAATTTTCCGTTTTCTGTTCTGATCTGGATGTCTCTCATCTCTTTTCTTCCCTAATTGCTCTGGCTAAGACATCCAGCACAATGTTGAATAGAAGTGGTGAGACTTTGTCCTTAATCTCAGAGAAATGTTTTGGCTTTTACCAATGAGTGTGACATTTGTGGTGGGCTCATCATATACGGCCTTTATTACGCTGAAGTGCGTCTTCTTTCCTGATGTGCTGAGAGTCTTAACCAAGAGAAGCTGCTGAATTTTGCCAAATGGTTGTTCTGCATGGGCAGGCCATTCACATGGGTTTCAGCGTTATCCTGCTTACATGGTGTGCTGTGGTTAACGATTTGCATGTCGAACCTTTCCTCTGTGTCAGGGGAGAAGCCTCATTTGCTCATGGTTTATAATTCTTTTTCTCTTTCTTTCTTTCTTTCTTTCTTCCTTTCTTATTTGTTTTGTTTTGTTTTTCAAGACATGGTTTCTCTGTGTAACGTTGGCTGTCCTGGACTTGATTTGTAGACCATGCTGGCCTTGAACTCACAGCAGTCCACCTGCCTGTAATCCATGAGTGTTAGGATTACAGGCGTGTGCCAGCTTGGCTGGTTTATAATTTTAATGTGTTGTTGCACAAGGTTTGTTACTGCTGTTGGGAATTTTTGCATCTCTGTTCATCAGGAGTACTGGTCTGTGACTTTCTTTTCTTATAGCATCTTTGCCTTTAATATCAGTCAGTTTATTTGCTTTTTGAAGAATTTTTACTTACTTTTGCTGTAAATTTATTTTATTTTTTTTTAAAGATTTATTTATTTATTTATTATGTATACAATGCTCTGCCTGCATGTACACCTGCAGGCCAGAGGAGGGCATCAGATCATATTATGGATGGTTGTGAGCCACCATGTGGTTGCTGGGAATTGAACTCATGACCTCTGGAAGAGCAGTCAGTGCTCTTAACCGCTGAGCCATCTCTCCAGCCCTGTAAATTTATTTTTAATGACAAATAAACATTGTATATCTTGTGAGATACAATTAGTATTTCAATATGTAAACGATGTGACAATAAATTAGTAATTAGCCTATTTAATCACCTCAAACTGTTATCATTTATAGTGGGAACATTTAAAATCTTTTCAGTCAGCTGTTTGAATATGGAGCATTCATATATATTTATGCAAGAAGGGGGTTTATTTTGACACATGTCATTTGGTGTGTTTCTATCATTCACATTTCGAGTATTTTTGATAAGTACCTTCCTTGTAATTTTCTCTTGCTTGCTCGAGACAGAGTCTCACTATGTGGTTCTGGCTGCCATGGAACTCATTGTATAGGTCAGGCTGGCCTCGAACTCAAAGACATCACTTGCCTCTGCTAGTGCTGGCATTAAAAGTCGTGGTCGCCCGGTCGTGGTTGTTTCCGTTTGTTGTACTTAACTCCGTATCTTTCTCCTTCTCCTCTGGCCTTGGTCAAGCTTTACACATTGTTCCCTCGTCTCCCTGCTCTTTGTATACTAATGTTGTAATATTTCATGGTGATGTATGGCTATGATCGTAGCACTTGAAAGAGTGAGGCAGGAGGATTGCAGGTTTGAGGCTATTCTGGCTGCCTAATGAGAACCGGTAACAACGAAAAGAAAAACACACTTTAAGAAAAGCCATCGTCCTGGAGCTTGCTTCACACCCTTACAGAGAATCTAATTGTACTCTCGGACAACACCGATCCTTCACCGAATACAGGTGTCTTACAGCAGGGTAATCCCAGTGCCCACATCTCTTATGGCATTGCTTTCCTTCATTTCACATGCTGCAAGCATTCATCTTATATGCGATTGGTCCATGGGCTGTAACCCTAGAGTTGCTTGATGCTATTGTTGCTTTGAACAAGCATCTCCTTACAGGATGAATAAAACTGGGAACAATAAGAGACTTATCTCACCTTTTCCTTTGATCGCAGAAATCTGAGTTTTTGACTTAATGTTCTTTCCCCACCCCCCCCCACCCCCCGTAGACCTGTTTTTAATAGTTTCTTACAGGGAAATCTACTCGCTATGAATTCCCTTAGCTTTAATCTGAGGAAGTCTTTATTTTCCCTTGTCCAGGAGGATGGGTTGTTAGCTATAGTTATAGGCTGGTAGGCCACACTATGTCTTTTCCTCCACTTTCTTGTTGCTTTCACTGCTTCTGACAAGACCTGCTTTGATTTTCATCTCTTCTCTTCATTGTCTTTGGTTTTCTGGGCTAGGGTCCGGAGTCTGTCCTACCTGGAGTCCCCAGGGCTCCTGAGATCCACACTCTCAATCCTGTCACGGGTTTTGGAACTTTTTTTGGCTATTATCACTTCAAGTATTCTTCTGCATCATTTTCTTTCTTCGTTTTGGATGTTAAATTTTGTGAAAATTAGTCCATAGTTTTTGAATATTCTATTCTTTTTTTTTTTTTTTTTTACCTCTTGCGACCTTCCATTGAAATTTCCTCAGGTTCACTGACTTCTGATTTATGTCCAGTGTGCTGATGAACCCAGCTCAGGGTCTTGGTTCCTATTAATGAGGTTTTTGACTTTTAGCTTCTCTTTTGGTTTCTTCAGAGATAAGATGAGATCCAGTGCATTCAGGTGGCATGGCCTAGACTTCTTTTGGCTTCTCTTTCAGACTTCACTATTCTGTTTCTATTTCCTATTTCTTTTTTCCATCTACTTTTCCCATTAGAAATACTAACATAGTAACTGTGCTTATTTTAAATGTGTTGTGAACTTTTTCATTTTTAAACTGAAAACTGAGACAATGTACTTGGCAAGAGGAGCTCAGGTATGTAGGCTTTACGGGAGAGGTCCTATCTGAACCTAGCTAGATGTTGGTCCGCATTTGAGGTTTGCTGTAGCTGTGCGACTTGCACAGCTGGGTCCTAGAAACCCCACTACAAGTGACTGGCATTGGACGGTTGTGCTTATATGGAGATGCGCTAGGTGGAGATGTTCAGGAGCTTGTTAGCTGATCTTAGTAGAAGGTCTCTTGCAGGAAGTTTAAGAGAGCAGGCAGGGCATGGTCATGCAGTCATTTGGGAGGAGGAAGCTGCTCTTGATAGTTTTTGTAGGTTCTGTTTTTAGGTAAAGGTCAATCACTCGTCAGCTGATCAGTACTTGGAACCCGGCAAAGTCTTGCGGCAGCCGTGAGTCTGACCCATTGGTGCCCTTCGGATGGTGGTGCTCGTGTCAGCTGTACACACTAACACGAGACTTCATAGCTCTCCACGGCGGTGGTGCCTTCTTATGCTTTTCTTTCTAAATAGGGCTTGAGGCTTGCAGCTCCTTCCACCATTTATTATTCCTGCTTGGTTGCGGAGGGAGGGGAACCAGGCCATAGTTTGTGATTAAATCTTACTGCTTTGGTGGGCCTGCCTTCTGAGCTATAGCCTTCCCAAGTGTTTCTAGCCTTTCTTCACAGCCCATTAGGTGAGACAGAGGCTGGATGGGGTGCAGCTGAGTAATTGCCCTCTGCCTCTACGAAGCAAGCTCTGATGAAGTCTTCTCACTGGAGAGCGGCCCTTTGCCATGGAGAACGAGCCCGGCATATTTCAGAATGGTTACCTGTCCTCTCTCTTTGCCGGAGCACGAGGGAATGTTATTTTATTTTTGGCTCTTTACCGAGAGCCAAATTTCAGGAGATAAAAACTTGTGAAGGTTACTTGGAAGTCGTTCTACCCCGAAATCTGCAACCCACCCATTTTAGTGGCTTGCCATTGTGCCCTGGGGACTCTGCTCCAGGTAAGGACATGTGGATTGTGGCTCCCCAGTTCGCTAATGGCTCGAAGAAAAGCCATTGGTACTTAGTTTCCCCCAGATTATCCTTATCAGGACAAGAGGGACAGCTTCCGAGTTTTTTTACATTGTACTCTCGGATGTAGAGGTCCAAGAGGCACCGCGTGACCTAGGTCTGGAAGGATAAGCATAGGTTCTCTAATAGGAAAAGCCCTCTTCACCACACCCTTTGGCCACCTCCATTCCGAGACAGCTCTAAGATAAGAGCTGTCTAATCTCTGTAGGTCTCAAATCTTCTTTAGTGTCTTTGTCTCAGGATGGATCCAGGACCTCATCCAGACTGTCCTCTGTCTGGTAATGTCTGGTTTTCACTCCTCTCGGAGGCAGGGGTGGGGGGAGCACTCTGGAATTCACCTTTAAGAGGAAGCCAGAAGAGACGGACATTGGTCATGTTCTGATCAGCCAGCCACTGTTCACTTTTCCTTTTGAGGGAGCTCTCAACCATTCACCGGAGTAGTATCCTTAACCCTATGCCCCCCCCACCCCCACCCCAGCAATCTATGGGCGCCAGGGAAGCTGAGTCCTTGTCTGTCTCCAGGCACTTGACTCCAGTGTGGCCAATCAGAATCTAGCGATGGGCTCAGGGATTCCATGGGAGCCAATTTGATATGAGCGAAACTGTGTTCTGGAGCTGCCAAGGGGAATCATGGGAAGGCTTCTCAACCATCACAGTTCAGCTTCCAGCTGAGCCTCAACATGCTTCTCCTTGTCCACCTTAGGATCCCTTGTCTAGTTTTCACACACACACACACACACACACACACACACACACACACACACACTTACTTTAAAATCTAAGTTCTGCATATTAAAGAGGATTCCCTTTTGCTTTAAGCCATATGGGCTGAGTTTACTGCCACCCCGAGCCAAAACAAAAACGTGTGGTCAATAAACTTCATTATGCCAGAGCACAGTGCCATAATTAAGGAGGTGGGTGGCACTTTAATTGACAGAATTCCAGATCCTATGAAGGGAGATACAATTCGTAATCTGTGTCCCACCAAATATCTGCCCACAGCCTGTGTGACTGTGCTCTGGTCTGTAATACAGCGTGTGCCCTTGCTCACTCAGGCCCTTTTTTAAAGCATGCTACCTGCTCTTTCCTCAAAGAAGGGTGGTTTGCCCAGTATAGCTGTTCTTTCAATTAACATGGACACATCCTGATAAATTCTCAGTAACCTTAAAATGCTCCCAGTGCACCTAACTATCCAACACCCCGATGAGGGACAGCACAGTGTGGATTGTTGTGTGTTCCCTTTCTGGCCGTGTGGCTGCAAAGTGTGCTACCACTGCCCAAACGCCTGAGACAACACACTGCTGACTGCTACCCTAAGAAAAGAGGAAAGCCCATTCGTTATTTGAGGCACGGATTCTACCAAATGTGTGTCAGCCCTATAGCAACATAAACTAGAAGAATCCTAAACTAGGCTGGGGGATGGCGCTCAGTTGGTAGACTGCTTGCTTGGGGTGCATGAAATGTCTGGCTGGTTCCCCAAATCACAGAAACCAGGTGTGGTAGTGCGCATCTGCAAGCCTAGCACTTGGGAGGTGGAGGCAGATGAACCACAAGGTCAAGGTCAGCCTCAGCTATTTAGGAAGGATGCATGAGGCCCTGTCTAAGAGAATGGTGTTAGGTTGAACCATTGCATGCTGAAGAGCCTCGTATATGGTGCTGGGTTGGCTATCTTTATGGCATTGTACAGTAATTAATACACTTGCTTTATCAGAAAACTCTTCTTGTGTACTAAATGGTAGCTAAATGGGAATCTCTCTCTCTCTCTCTCTCTCTCTCTCTCTCTCTCTCTCTCTCTCTCTCTCTCCTCCCCCCCTCTCTCTCACACACACACAAACACACACCACAGACACAATCTATCAAGATACTTTCTTGAAGATGAGCTCTTTCTCTGAACTTTTGCATCCTTGGTATCTGTAGACACTTATCTTTATTTAGCATGTGGTAAACCTGTCAACTTGACACAGCCTAGACTCACCTTGAAAAAAAAAGAGCCTCATTTGATACTTGTCTTTATTAAGTTATATCTGTGGACACGCCTATGAAGGATTATCTTAATTAATGTAGGGAGGCCCAGCCCACTGTGGGCGGTGCTATTTCCTGAGAGGACCAGCAAACGGCTTTCTTCTTTGGTTGCTGCTTCAGGTTCGCGCTTGATTATTTGCACTGACTTCCCTTAGTGATGGGCCGTGATCTGGAAGCGTAAGCCAAAGATGCCCTTCCTTCCCCAAGTTGCTTTTTGTTATAGCATGTATCACAGCAACAGAATGGTAACTAGAAAAACTTGCCTCTGGCTATCCAGAGACACATACAATCCTGGGCATATAAGCTGGTGAAGCCATAGTGTGTGTGTGTGTGTGTGTGTGTGTGTGTGTGTGTGTGTGTGTGTTGCCTCAGCCATAGAGACAATGGAGGGGGATCCTGCAAGATGATATAATGACTTTAGAAATTCAGCTGGCAGCTTGGCAATTATTCAGCCCAGGGGTTGGCAGACTTTAGGCCAAATCCAGCCTACCACCTACCTTTTTGAAATAGCTGCTAAAGTGATAAAACAACAATTATGTCTCATAGGTGGCAGAAATTATATATGAAAATTATACTTTAGTACTTGTAAATAAAACTTCATTGAAACAGGGAGGTCACTCAGGCACAGACTGCGGGATTAATCTCACTTGATAATGGCAGAGTTAGATAGCGCTGAGGGAGGAAGACTGGGTAGCTCACACAGCCAAATACATCTATTACTGGGTCCTCTGCAGAAAAACAAACATTGTCAGCTATTGGAGAAATAAATAAAGTAGAGAAATAAGTATTAACATGGCTGAATCTCAGTGAGCCAATGTTGAGTGGTAAAAGCCAATTTCAAAGGTAATATTTATGCCAGACTAAATGTGATAGGTACAGCACGACACAGCAGCACCGCTCAGGGATGAAAACAGGAATAGAAATAGCATTCAGCAGCTTTCTGTGGTTGCTGCCTCTGGGATGGAGAGTGGAATCTGAAATCCTGCGAAACACATTCCTGTGATATTTTAATCTCTTGAAAAAGGAAAATAAAAAGCTTGAAAAAAAATAATGTGGCGTAGGAACATCTGTTAAAGACAAGGGTAGATTCAAGGGTCCATTTTGCCATTCATCTTTTTTTTTTTGCAGACTTGAAATAATTCTTATAAACCAAGAAAAATGTACTAATTTAAGAATAAATTAACAATACTTAGTAAATAAAGCAGATTAATACTAAGTTAAGTATTAATCCATAAAAGCTGTGATGGGACCTAATTTCAAAATAGGAATTTGTCAGTTGTGATTGAGTTAAGAACCATAAGATGTTAGTGTAAGACTTAGAGTTGGCCCTAAAACCATTCTCTGACATTGTAAGATGAGAAGACAGCGCATAGGCACATAAAAGGGAGTACAGGGTGTGTGCTTTTTTTAAAATTGGAATTAAACCCCAAATGACAGTATGCTATTATAAACAATACATCACATTCACTGTATAGAGCACGTTGGATCAGTAAGTCAATATGGCTGGTGTCTTAGGGTTTCTATTGCTGTGATGAAACACCACGACCAAAAAGCATATTGTGGCCGGGAAGGGCTTTAATTAGCTTACACTTCCACATCATTGCTCATCATTGAAGGAAGTCAGGACAGGGAACTCAAACAGGGCAGGAACCTGGAGGGAGGACCTGATGCAGAGGCCACAGAGGGGTGCTGCTTACTGGCTTGCTCATCATGGCTTGCTCAAACTGCTTTCTTATAGAACCCAGGACCACAAGCCAAGGGCCAACACTCACAATAGACTGGGCCCTTCTGCATCAACCATTAATTAAGAAAATGCTCTACAGGCTTGCCTACAGCCGGATCTTAATGGAGGGGCTTTCCCAATGTATTCCTCCTCTCAGATGACTGCAATTTGTGTCAAGTTGACATAGGCCTAGCCAGGAGAACTGGTATCTCTGAAAGAAGTGACATGGAGTGAATGTCGTTGAAGGCAGAGGCAGGGTCACATATCGCTGCCATGAGCCAAGAAATGCCAGGAACCACCAGGACTGGAGGAAGCAAAGCAGGGCTCTTTCTGAGAGCCTCCAGAAGGAGCACGGTGCTGCCTTGCTGATTTCAGACTTCGAAAGCCCAGCACTGTGAATCAATGGCTTCGGTTCATGTTGTTCGGTTGGTAGCATTTTGCTATGTCAGGCTGCGATAGTTAAACTTGATGGACAGTTATATTAGTTACATTCTCACTGCTTTGACCAAATACCTAACAGGAATCAATTTGGGGGAAGAAAGGTTTTTTCTGGCTTACTGTTCCAGGGGATCAATCTCTAATGGTGGCGAATGGTAGGCAGCAGGAGGGGGAGCTTGAGCAGGAACGGGGGTTCAGTTGATAGCGTTACATCTGCAGTCAGTAAACAGCAAAGTGGAAGTGGGCGTGCCCTGTAAAACCTATAGGCCAACCCTGATTCTCTCCAGGGAGGATCCACATATTAAAGGTTATATTGCCTCCCCACCCAGCCCTACCAGAGGAGAACATTGTTCAAGCACATGGTAGGGGGAACATTTCATATAAAATCACAACGGGGTCTGGAAACTCCAAGGTAACACATTCTTAGATAGTGAGGGTGTTTTGTTTTTAAATAATTAACTGAGGGTGAGGGGGACCCAACTTCAGAATGATGGTACTTATTGGCAGGACTAACCAGCAAGGTGATGGTAGATTGGTTATATTGAACAACTTACACCATAGTGTTTTGTCCTTATAGGAATCTGTACTTATTCTGCCAACTGATTTGACTTTCTGGCATGTAATGCTTCTGGCCAGACTATTATCCATGGGCGTAGAGTGTGTTATCCACCATTGTGGGATTCTATGTAGTATTCCTTCTTATCAAAGAACCCACTTCACAGGCAAATAAGTGTGGCAGTTGGTTCAAGTACACATAATTCACCAACCAAGGGACATGTTCCCCACCACTTTGGTGGTTGTTGCCTAGAGGGCTGGGCCATGATTTACAGAAGGTTGTGCACGCTCTGAATCCAGGTGGCATGTTTTTCCACAGCCAGGTGTTTTGTAACTTTGCCTGTGAAGATGCACACAAATGTCTACTCACCAAGGCTGGGCACTGATGACAGACCAAAGAAACAATCCGATGAAGTCTAGCTTAGCGAACCAGGGTGTGCGTTGGAGTTACTAACAAGAGCATGGGTGAGGGGTTACTTTGAAAGCATGGTGACTCAAAGGCAACGGATGTGGGAAGGGTTAGTCTGGAAGTCCAAGAAATCCGTAGGGCTTCTCTCAGGGCTGTCATGGTCTGTGGCTAACGTCAGTGGGAAACTATGACATCCTCAAATAAACAGAACAATAAGTGGCCTAGGCCCTTCAGGGATGAAGGTGGGGTCCCTACTCCAGGTAATCAACCTGCTAGTCTGCTTGCTGAGGGTGGAAGGAATATGGATGGATAGAAGAGGCTGCTATAAATAGCAGCTATTTGAGGTGTACTTTTTAAGGCTACTTCATTAGGTTCTTATATCTTGACCTCCTTTTCAATCCTTATCCCACCCTGATCCCTTCTTATCTTAATCTCCCAACTCTAGGTAAGAGAGAAAGAACAGTTGAGGGGAAAGGGGATGCAGCCCTCTTTAGACTACTTCCTGTTGATTAGGGGCATCAAGTTCCTTGGGGCAAATCCATTTTTTTTTCTCATCAGAATATCTCCAACCACCAACCAGCAGTCCAACAAACAGCAATAGAGCAATACAGAGCTATCCAGCAATTGTAAAATTAGCAGCAGGAGGAGCAGCAGCCAGCACCACAGACCCTCTCAGGGCGCTCTCACACTTGTATCTTCTCAAGAGTCTCGAGAATTCCAAATGTAAACTATCTACAGCTGGCAAAATCACGCCCCTCCTTGAGCATGAGTCAAATCATAGTTATCAGCTGTGGACAATCTGAAGCAGCACCATATGCTACATCTGGGATTAAAACATATTCACATAACTTTACTGGGTTAAAAAAAAAGAAACCAAAATTCTCATTACAAGCTATGGCCTTATGACCAGCTACAGGAAAAAAAAGAACTGTAATTGTCATGAGTGTTTCTGTCCTATTTTGTTATGAATCTGTTTGTGCATATATACACATATATTGAGCAGACACCTGTGCTTTCTTTCCTCTGACTTTACCATGTAGTATGGCATTGATTGAGTTGGCATCAATTCTTTAGTGTTATCATATATAAGTTATGGTATATTAAAAGAGTAAGCATTCCTTGGGAACTATGCTATCTATTCAGGAAGGAAGAATTAGTATACATATCTATTTCTATCTATCTAGATATAAATATATCTATATCTATCTATCTATCTATCTATATCTATATATACTGTATGTTGCATACTTATATCAGGTAAAGTTATGACCTTGCTACTGTCTCCATTTACAAAGCATGCATGACATATGAGATGTGGTTAGGTACAAAGTTGACGAGGGATGGATTTGTGCTGGTTAATTTAGATTATCAACTTGATGGGTGGGATCTGGAATCACCTGTGAGAGACGCACGTCTAGGTGTGTCTGCAAGGGTGTTTCCAGAGAAGCTTAACAGAGCAGAGGAGAGCCACTACCAAAGTGGGAAGCACTCCAGTGCACGGCCCTGTTACAGAGCGGTGCAAGGGAAAGCCAGCGTGAGCCTGCCTTCACTTCTTAAACGAGTACCTCTGTTCTTTCTGCTGCTATTTTTTGGTGCCACCAGCCTTCATTGCCAATGTGGACTCAACACAAGTGACCCTCCCAAGAACTTTCAGGTCTCCGGTGCCTGACTGCAGTGCTGGAACCCAGCCCCGCCACTCCACCAGACTGATTTTGCTGCAAGATGACTGTCCATTCTTGCCCAGATATATTCTGGGGCTCAGACCAGTGGACCCCCCACAGCTAAGAATGACACCAGGTGTCTTCTCACTGTCAGTCTTAGTCTGACCCAGTTGCCATAGCTGCTGCAGACCCGGCAGCGCAAACAACAGAAGCTAAGCCTCAGAGTTCAGGAGGTTGACAGCCAGGACCAAGGCATCCGCAGATTTGGTTGCAAAGGAGGCTTGTAGATGTTTACCTGCATATTGCATCGTCACATGGTCTTCCTTTTATGCACACATGCCCCATGTTTTATTCTCATTATTATGAGAGTATCAGTCATACAGGCTGTCTCAGTTAAAGTTACTATTACTGTGATAAAATACCATGACCAAAAACAAGTTGGGGCGAAAGGGCCTTACATGTCCTGAGTCTTATTCTATTGAGAGGAACCAAGCCAGATGGGAATCTGGAGTCAGGAGCTGATGCAGAGGCCATGGAAGGATGCTGCTTACTGGCTTGCTCAGCCTGCTTTCTTATAGAACCCAGGACCACCAACCCAGGATGGTTTCACTCACAAAGGGCTGCGTCCTCCCCTATTAATCACTAATTAAGAAAATGCTCTGTAGATTTGCCTGCAGCAGGATCTTATGGGGCATTTTCTCTATTGAGTTTCTCTCCTCTCACATGTTAATTTCAGCGTTTGTCAAGCTGACATAAAACTAGCCAGGGCACAGGCTTAGGGCCCCACCCATAAGATGCCATTTAATCTTAATTATACTTCCAAAAGCTGTTCTCCAAATTCATTTACATTGGGAGTTAGGACTTCACAGTGAATTTGGGAGGTGGGGTAACCACCTTCTAACCAGTCCCGGGAGTGGATTGGAATTGCCCAAGTAGAGGGGAAACGGAACGTTCTAGTGCTACAATACTGCCCTGCAAACATCTCTGTGCCAGCTACTGTGCCCATCTCACGGGACTATCCATCCCCAGGAGAGGTAACAGCCTAAGGTGACTGCAGGTAGGAATAGCCTTCCAGTAGGCAGGTTGCTGTCATGGCTCCTCTTCTTCTCCCTCAAGCCTGTTATACTCTTGTCATCTTCTAATCAGCTAATCTCTTCCATCCAGCCTCCTTCTTCCTGACAATGTCTCCATGTACTTAGCTGATGAGGCCCAAAGTTGCCCATGCCATGTCCTCCTTTTGCTGTCCCTGGAAAAATTATCCTAGTCCACCCCGAGATACTGATGGCATACAACTCCTCAAGGAAGTTGCTCTCCCAGGACACAGCTCAGGTACCACATGAACAAAGGCACAGTGATGAAGCTGGAGGTTTGGGGAACGGCTGGTCCAAGGATCCATTCTGCCATTCTTCTCATGGTGTAGAGGATGTTGCTCCAATGCATGGATCTGGGAAGGAGTGGCCTTGGAGCTGTGGAAGGTAGTTAAATAGAAGGCTACCCCATTAAAGACACTGACCCTGATGCATTATATAACCTCGGACAACCATCCATCCTCTGCCCTCAGTTTCCATACTTGCATCATAGAAAGGATGATCCTCCAAGGACGCTGAGAATAAATGTCATTAACAGGCAGAAAGTGTTTTAGACAGAAAGTGCCATAAAATAAATTCGAGGTGTTATTATTTTAAGGTATAAGATCAGAACTTATAAAACCAGGCATAAAAACGTCCTCTTGGATATATTTTCATTCTGTAGAAAATTAATGGCAACATCTTGAGCTGGGATTTTTCATAGAGTTAGTCCCAGGTTGCTGGCATTGAAAGATCCCTTAGAGATATATATTTCTACCCATCCTGATGGGGCGTCTGTGGTCCCGAGGGGAAAAGGATTTGTTCAGTCACAAAGCAAATTAGTCTGGGTAGACCTTGTATCTTACATTTTAGTCTTCCTGCTTGTAGGGATGGCAGAGCAGAGTGCTGTAATTTGTGGGACACATCTGCATAACACGTGGGGCTTGAGACCCTCCTCAGCCTTTGGGCTTTAGCCTTGTGCAAGGATAGCTGACCTCAGCTCTCCAGCGCGACAGGCTGGCTGCCACTGGCAACTGCTACTGGTCTCTTCCTCACTGCTGGATGCATCCTGTACAGTGTGGCTCGGTTTGCTTTGAGTGCAGAGGTAATTGCGATATATTGAGGTTTGGTATTGTAATAAAAATAGGGGCCATTACAGCTACCATTTATGTCATTAGTATTTAGTGGCGGTGTGCTGCAGCTTTTTTACTGCTCATAAAACTGTCGCTGCTTGCAGATATGTCACGGTGCTGATATAAATTTAAAGGGTTGGAAATCCATAAGTCATAAAAACTAGATAGTAAATAGCAACAGAACAGGATGGACAAGAACTGTTGCATTAGGCATGCAAATGCTTATGGATTTGCATGTCTAGTGCTCTATTCGCATAATGAGAAGCACATTTACATTACAGATCAACTTGATTAACTGGGTCCTCGTAAATAAAGTCCACTCAGCCTAAATGGGGGATGTTTGGGTCGCTGAGAAGGGATTGTTATAAGACCCAAAGGGCAAGTAGAGTAATTTTTTTTTGTTGCCCACCCTCACAACTCTGGAGGGTGTTAGTTTAGTAGAGAAATCTCCTGAATCACAGACAATGTCCAGATGGAAAAGGGTTAGGATGGGAACGGGTTTGATGCTACCACACTACCGTTAAACACTCAAGCATATGAGCTCCCTTACTCCTTGCATCGTTTTGCTACTTCTCTTCTTCTCCACATGGGAAGTTGGGATACAGACATGACAAGGAACCTACCTAAGTCCAGCCATTAAAGAGTAGGAGGTTCTGGATTTGACTAGATGATCCGATTCTAAATCCCAAACTGTTACTATGGCCGAATGTCTGTCAATACTTGGCACATGCGTGTGGAACCAATCCTTATTAAGCGTCTCCTACATGCCAGGCTAAGGATATGAAAACATGTAAGATAAGCAAATTCTTTGTTGCTGTTGTTGTTATTTTGTTTGCTTGCTTGTTTTTAAAAAGCTCACATCTAGAGGATAAATTAAGACGAAGGCAAACATTCCCACATTGTATTCAGAAAGACAATCTCCAGGAAAGGTGAGTCAATGAAAGCTACTTGGAAGATGGGCCCTTAAGCTGAGACTCAAAAGGTATGTGAAAGCCAGGTCGAGAGCACATGTTTAGGGAACTGCGGCATGAAGTCATGGAACTGAGGCACCTCTCAAAAAAAAAAAAAAGATGCCTTCTTTCCACATGGGAGCACATGGGAGCACACAGGAATGTGATGCTGGGGGCAAGGAGCTATTCCTGAAGATCTTAGCACATGAGAAGAGCGGAGATGCCAACGAATCATCTGGCCCTTCATCCCTCTCCAAACAGACTAGGCAGTAGGATTAGCATCTCAAATGTCAGCTTCCTGTTACACATGCCTGGACCAGTCCTCAGTCTGATGTCCCTGTGCTTCCTCAGTCATTTCACAGACTCTTGGATTTCCAAGGCCATTGCAACTGGCCCTTTTATAGTGCAGAGGTTCTGCTACGCCAGCACTCACCTGCTGGGTGTCTTGCTTCCACCTGAGGGCAGGAGGAGAGTGGAAACTCACTGCTGAATGAGAAGTCCACAAAGTACCCAGTGTCCCAGGGTGCATTCATCAATGTGTGTCTGTCACATATCCTTTTGGTAACAGCACCTAAGAGTAAACACACTACTCACCCCAGGTGTGTGTGTGTACGATAGGAGCATGTACATATGCATATGCGTGTGTATGTATGTGGAAGCCAACGGTTGCTATCTTGTGTCTTCCTCGAATGCTCTCCACTTTATTTTTTGAGACACTGTTTTTTTTTTAATTGAAGATGGACCTCATTGATTTGATTGGCCAATGAGCTCCAGAGACCCATCTCTCTCGACCTCCCTCCAGTGTGGGTGTCACAGGTGTGCATTGTTGTGCCTCGTTTTCTTACATGGGTGTTGGGGCTCCAAACACAGGCCCTCATGCTCATACAACAAACACTGAACCCACTGAGCCATAGTCCCACCCCTTGAGGCACATGTGAATGTGAGCCTCTTGTATGTGTTCTGTATGGTAGTAGACAAAATGTGGAAGACACTGGGGAATTCTGGATTGCTGATATTCCCAGATGGGCGTGGTTCCCATGGCAGGTTTTTTTCCCTTCTCTAACATCCCAGACAGCACATCCCTTGGAGCGCATTCACAGGAAGCCTGGCACCCGGCTCAGCTTCTCCATGCTTGGAAGCTGCTCCTCTCTTGACGGTGGCTCTTGGGCTGTCACTGAGCAGCTAGGAGTTGTCATGCAGTCAGCAGCAGGCGCTATGTGAAAACATCATTGGTCCTGGGGCAGATGAAAGAGGGAGTGATGTCAGACCATATGGGAACAAGGAGCTGTGGATGTCTTGAAACCAGGGGCTGGAGAAATACAGTAGCAATTTCACAGGCGGAGTTTCATCCTACGAAAGAGAGAAAGCCTGCCCCTCACTCCTGGGGAACTCTAGCTGCCGTCCCTCTGAGGTCCCTCTGGTATCATTGGTGAGTGCTGCTGGGATGAACCTTGCATATTCTCGGCCAGCCTTGGTCAGCCAAGAATTCCTTACAGTTCCTGTCTACAGAGGTAGGAAAGCTGGGTTTGGGAGCAAGAGCTATAAGAAGCAGAGAGGACTCCTCCTCGCCATCTGAGGGCAGTGGAGCCTCCTGGCTGACAGCTTGCTTCCATGGGGTTGCTGATAAGTGGTCCTTCTCAACAGCGACAGGACACTGCTTCCCTGGTTGTCTTCCTCTTCTCCATGCTGGCCATTGACAGTGCTCCTAGGATTGACTTGGACACTAAATTTGAGTCTGGAGATGGCTTCTTGGATTATCTAGCTGTTAAACATGCTGAACATGCACTTTGGTCCATGGATACATAGTTCATAAGAAGTTAACTGCTTAGTGACATCTTATTAGTGTGCACGTATTGTGTGGATTTGTCTCTCTCTCTCATTGGCTATACACCCATCTTGATGCACATTTCTCTGCGTGTGAAGATCTGTGTATATATGAGTGGGTACACGTATCTATGTTCACCTGCCCCACTGCGTATACACACACACAGAGTCATACACACCTGTGTGTGCAGGTGCATCTGTGCACACACACACACACACACACACACACACACACACACACACACACACCTATCTGGAAACACTAGGACCGTTAAGCAGGTGTTTGTTACAGGCAATAGAGCTGATGATATAGTTTCTCCCTTGGACTTTCAGAACTTCTAAGAAGGAGGGGAAAACCCTCCCCTATAGGAGGTAGCAGCTTGAATACAGCTGGACTATAATCCCTTTATGTTACCCAAGGGCATTGCCCTGGCCTGATAATTTGGAAGATGAAAGAATCTTCAGGGAGGCATGGAAAATGCTGCGGGGGGGGGGGGGTTTAGAGGGAGGGGCGTGTAGCTGGAGGAAGTTGGCTCCAGCATTTCTTCCTCTGTAGTTCCCTCTCTCCACTAGCTTTAACACAGGGACACAGAGAGACGGGGAGATCACTGCCACAGCAAGTCCCCACTGAGCTGAGTTCATGTGTGTGAACTCAAGATTCTCTCCATAGATCCAGGGGGATCATCAGCCCCAATTTCTAGATGAAACTGTGAAAGCAGTAGTTTTAAGTCACTTGCCAGCAGTGGCCTCAAATGCTAGGGTGCTGTACACCAGTTTTGGGATGAGCCACATAGCCTGGAGGGTTCTTGTTCTCAGTGACTAGAGGTAAGTCTTGGCCAGAGGGCTAGCCCAAGGAAGGCTAGGTCAGGATAGGCTAGGCCAGGGAAGGCTGGGCCAGGGAAGGCTAGGCCAGGGAAGGCTAGGCCAGGGAAGGCTAGCCCAGGGAAGGTCTGGGCTCCACTATTCTTCCCTTACACTGTCATTCTTCTCTTTTCTCCAAAGGTGTCTACGGTTCATCTGTAAACACACAGAGCACCCTGAATGGGCCACTGCTCTGGTTAGAGCCTGCACCCCAGCAATACAGCAAGCCTCAGTTTAGTTTTAGAATCACATTTGGTGTTACCTGCTCTCTGCTTCCTAGAGTGTCTCCATCCTGAGCAAACTCACCAGTGCTCAGTGAGTGTGTCTGCGAATGAACTCAAGCACTGCATTTTCCCGGAGGCAGAGTATAGGAGCCAAAAGTGCACACCGCAAGTCCATGAAAGCTAACCTCTCTTGTGACACAGAAGGATGGGCTGTCTCACACCACACGCCTACCAAGATGGCGTATTGGCCCTGAACTCAAATTATGGGGTTCCGAACTTAGTGCTTTTCTCATTCCAGCAACTTCTGGGTTTACAGTTAAATGATTTATTTTTTATTTTTAGCAGTTCTGGGTATTGAACTCAGGACTTCTTACACAGTAGGCAAGTATACTACCACTGAGCTATTCTCACTCTAGCTTTATAGTTAATTTCAAAGAAATATGAGACTGGCAAGTGGCTCAGGCATTGGGGATGTCGAGGAGGGAGATGGTTTGGTTTAACTTTGGACCTGGGTGTATGAGCAGAGGCAAGTTTCTTGGTGTTGGAAAAGGAGTCATCCAGAATGGGTTCGATATCATCGCTGGCTTCCTCTCTCTTGGAGACTTTCTGCTTTTATATTTTGAGTATCGGTTTATTGTAATAAACTCACGAATAAAGCACCATACATCTAAACTAAGGTAACCACTCAAACATGGCCATGTCTCAAACCCTATACAGCTTAGCAAACTTCTAAAGTGGTGAAGCTTCAATTGGGGGTTCACATGTTTACTATCAGTTGTATTTATGCACTTATTTACTACAGATAGAAAATAAATTATGACAGAGTAGAAACTAGAGAAAATTAGCTTTTCTTTCTCTTTCATGACACATGAGTCATTTTCCTCCATCCCAAATGTCCTTCCTCATCACCTAACGCTACTCTTCCTTGGTCTCCTTTCTAAATGCTATGCTTACTTCTGTTTGCGTACAAACATGTATACATTATAGGCTAGAAAACTCACGTAAGGAAGAATATGCTGGGGTTTTCCTCTCTGACCTTATTTGATTGTAAATATAATTTTTATTTGCCTTGATGTAATAATTGTTGTCCTGGAGGGTTTACTGCTGAATAAGCTACTCCTTCTAGTTCTTCCTGAACTCTGGATGGCTGGTTCAACTCAGCTGTTCTGGCTCAAACTCTTAAGCTGACAGATTCAATCTGGATTCTCTCCACTTCTCATTGAATTGCTTGACTTGGGAAAACTGCCTCCAAACTCCAGGAACTGAACTGCCCAGACTCTACCGTACTTCCAGTCTCCACAAAGTCTGCTGTATTTCTGTACTGCACTCTCTTCCCCCTGTACTGCTGGTCTGTCTGTTTCCTGTCTGTCTTCTCTTCTCCTCTGCTGTCTGTGCTTTTCTTTTCTATGCTATTCTCCTGAGACTTGGGCGTATTCCTATCTTTGACTCATTCTGTCAAATCTTTCTAGATTCATTACTTTGTACATCCCTCAATTAGACATCATTGTTTGGGATTAAAGGTGAGTACTAAGAACATGTCTGCTTTCCAGCCAGATCGAACAGGCCTAAAAGGTCTTTGGATGTGATCAGAGCAGCCATGTTGCTGGATTAAAATTCCTCTACATTTGATATTAAACATTCTAAATCCATCAATTTTCCTAAAAAGAATTTGCCTTAATTTTTCTTTAGAGCTGAATAATATTTTATTATATAATGTGGCAGATCTTCATTATCAATTCATTTGTTGATGCATATCTAGGTTTGTTCTATTTCCTTGTAATGAGAAGTAGAATAGCAATAAACATGGATGTGCAGATAACTCTATGGTGAGATACAGAGCTCTCTGGGTGTTTACACAGGGGTGGAATAGCTCAATCATATGGTAGCTCTGTCTTCAATTTTTAAGAGAGAGACTTTCTGAGTACATTTTTAAAAAACCCACAATATGAGATGTAACCTCTTGCACAAATCCAAGAGGGCCCAGAGGTGTCAGTCACCGAAGAAATAACATTCTTTCAAAGGTAAGATACAAAAAAAAAAAAAAAAAAAAAAAAAGAAAGAAAGGAAAAGATAACTTGATTGTAACATTTGGGCTAAGTATTTGGTGTCATTCTTTGACTAGACAACTGTATGTAGAGGGCAAGTGGACTGAGCTCTCAACACATCCCACTTGCTCCAGAGAGCCTACAGTGGCAGCCCTTGACACGTTCTAGCAAGCCTGGGCTTGCCATTACCTGGTTAGGGATAGTCTGGATTCATTACATTGTTGGAGTTCCTTAAAATGCATGGCTGACTTAGCAAGCATCCACAGATCTAATCTCAAGGAGGGGACACTGGGGGGCATCTTGCAATACTGCCTTTCCTGGTGAGGCTCCAGAATTCCTACCAGGCTTTAAGGGGCTCAAGGACACCAGATGGCTCACTGCACAATCATTCCCAAGGCTTTCTCATTTTCCAGAAACTCATGCGCTGCTTAAAATGAATTTCCAAATGCGTGGTTAGGCTGGATTTACGTCTGGGTTGCTGCATATTAAATACTGATTATTAAAAGCATTTGCATGGCGCTTTACAGCGATAGATTATGTATCCGTTACCTAAGTCTCAGTGAAGGCTTTATTAATTCATTATTATTTTATCAACATACAATAAACTGTTCTATTAAGTCTAAATTAGACAGATATTTGGGGAGGGATCATCTGAAAGGACCTCAGCCAAGACTATCCCCAGGGAAGGACTTAATGAAGTTTCAAGCAGATAATAACCCTTAGTTCATAAATAAACCATGGCTATTTAAAGGCCCGCAAAATACTAAAATAAGATGTTGAGACTCTGGAAAGGAGGTGTGCAAAGGCACTCTTGGAATCCCCTTCCTAGCGCTCACCACCCTTACCCCCCCCCCCCAACTGTAGACAATATTTATGGGCTATCATGGAATATATGGCTGTCTCCAGATGAACTCTGACCCGATCCCAAACTCCCTAAGGAAGTGTGCAGAGAAGCAACCTTGAAACAATCTTCTCCTCCTGTCAGATAATCCAATTTTGACTTACGGATATTCTGGTGTGAGACGAGCCTGGAAGATGGAGATTCTCCTGTGATGTGAGAGCCTGTAGGTGAGTTTTTATTGCTGGTGCTTAATCCTGCTGGTGTGACTGACTCAGCAGTTGCTTTGGAGGGTAGTAAAGCACACCTATGGGTGTGTCTGTGAGGGTCTTTCCCTGTGGAAGAACGTCTGAGGGGAAGTACTTGCCCTGTGACTTGTCCTGAATGAGAACGGCACTGTGTGATAGGCTGGAGGCTGGGACAAAGCCAGTCGGCTGAGCTGTCCTTTCTGAGCAAGAGCATCTGTGGCTGCTTCTGTGGCCTGTGGACATCAGCTTCTTCTGCCCTCTACATGGACTCAATACCAGTGACCATCCAGGGAGCGTCTAGGCCTTTAGATTTAGGCTGGGATGCATCATTGCGCCCCATTTTTCTAAGCTTTCTAGATTCTCAGATTAAACAGTTACTGGACTCTCTCTAGTCTGCAGGTGGTCATTATTGGACTACCTAGACTCCAATTAAGATAGTCCAAAAGTCTCATTTATATTTATGTAAATATATGTTTACACACACACACACACACACACACACACACACACACACAAGCTGCGTCATATGCAAGGTCCAGTGCCAAATGAAATGCAGGGCCCTTGTAAGTGCAAAGTCCAGTGGATTGCATAAGTGGAGGCTGCTTTTCCACCAGAAGATGGGGTGTGGTATTCTTGAGGGATATTGCAGGGAGAAGAGTCTGAACAGGTCACAGAGCCAGGCTAAGTGGATGAGGATGCTCAGGGAAGAGGGTACTGACTTACAATCTCATGCCTGTTGATGGTCCAGGGTCAAAGGAGGATGATCCCATTGGGTAGGTTTCTGCCCACGGCTAATGATCTGTGGCCCCAAAGTTGCTCAGTTTGGGGCTCGACTGAGAGTCACCAGCAGCTTCTCTTTTCTTTTCTGCTTGAGACCCCTGTTAACATGTGCTCCCTGGGTGACGATGAATTGCAAGGGAATCAAACCTTTCTTAGTTTGGATTCCCATGAAAGGAGAGGCTGACACACCAAGTTGGGTGCAAATGGCTTAATTATGGGTGGCCACACATGCAGAGTGAGGAAGCAGAAAGAAATTAAGAGAAAGAGGGGGCCTTGGGGTTCCTCGAAAGAACTTATAAACTGCATCACAGAGCTGTGGCCTAGGGGAGCAGTGGGCTACAGTGTTATCCCCAGAGGATAGGAAGAGGATGCCCTTGTATTGTCTGGGTACCCTTTGGGCTGCACGAGCTAGGTGAGGGGAAAGAAACAACCTGGACAACTTGATAGGATGTTTGGACAGGAGGAGCTGGAGATGTCCCGAAACGCCCATGAAGTGGGATGCTGGTTGTTGCTGAGGTGCCCCACAGCTGCATGAGAACCGAGTGGGCCTAGGGCATATGACACTAGGCACACAGAGCATCTGTAATGGACAGACAGAAAAGCATGTGGGATTTTTCCATGGTCTCACCAACACAGGACTTGGTTTATAAAAACCGCAAGATGGTTGGAGATATTTGGGAGAAGTAGTGGGTTGTTTCCAATACTGACTGTGTGAGGGGAAAGACTATGTCCTAGATTAGGACACCCTAAAATGCGATCAGAGCAAAAGGCCACCCTGGAGGGTGCACAGACTCTTGTTGTCTCTCTCTCTCTGCTACATGCTTGGGAGTTTACTCCCTATATCTCTGTGTGGGCATGCCGTTTTTATATTACATTTTCAGTGGGAATGGCAGCTTAGCCTCATGGATTTCTGGCATCATGTGTAGAGGAAAAGAGGCACACAGCTCTGCCAGAGATCAGCCTGAAGGTCAAATGTGCAAGTGTCTTAAGCATGTGGGCTCTGGGGAAGGACCACGCTGGCTTTGAGTCTGGACTCTGCCACTTGTCAGTGTGGGATATAGACAGGGGAGATGAAGTGAGCGGCCCCTGAGCATGGTTTCTGCTGCAGGCCACAACAAGCAGCCATGAAGCATCCAGGCAGAGAAAAGGAGACAGACAAACGACAAAGGAGGGGAAACAAAAGAAGGAAACGAGCTGTGATATGTGCAATACAGACGGGTCACGTGGAGGGATCACGAGTGAGACAGGAATAGACCACGTGGCTGGGGTAGCAAGTCTCAGTCTCTGAGATTGGGGGAAAGAAAGGAAACCAGTGTGGGAAGAGTGGGCTCGAGAGCCGGCCAGGAGCAGGAGCATGGTGGAGCGAGGCCACAGACAAAGAGAGAGCTGACTGACCGTGGGGAGGGTGGGGGAAGAGCCATGAGATGCTGAGCGAGCGTACAAGAGCAGGGTGTGCAGGGCAGTGGGACCCAACAAAGGGAAGGGCTTCTGAGATTACATTAAGCGAGGAGGGAAGATTGTCAAAAGCATTCTGAAAATATAAAATATGTTCAGAATCGTCTATTTTTCTTTTAAAAACAAAAAGCTCACTCTTGACACGGTAACATGATTAACTTGAAAGTTGGGTAAGCACAGTCATGGGGGAGATCATGGCCCCAAGAGGATTTTTTTGTGGGAGCTGAGGGTGTAGTTTAGTGGTAGAGCACGTTGCCTAACATTTACGAAGCACAGGATTCATCTCCAGCAAAGGGGGGAGGAGCCGACACTCTGCTGTATTTCAGGTAACCATGCTAATGCACAGGCGGGTTGGAGAGAAAGAGAGAGATAGGCTTAAGGCATATTTGGGAAGTAAGGTAGTGTAGCCTGGCTAGTCAGCTGAGAATTGAGGTGGAGGGAAAGGGAGAAGGTTGGCAGCCTAGACAGACAGATGCCCCTTCCCGAGACAGGTTAAGAGTGAGGTAAGAATGGGGAGGTGTTTATCTGTGGGAGACAAAATAGGCGGCTGTGTGTCTGGGGGACTTACATGTTACACAGCGGGAGATGGCACTTAGACAGTGGCCACAGCCTGCTCTTGGGAGTTGGAAAGTGTGGGAAACAGTACAGAGAAGGCCATGTCTACCTGCAGAGTCAGATTAGCCACGTTCCTACCCGCTTCACTCTGTCCTTTCGCCTTCCCTCATCATGGGAGCTGGAGGATGAGCCCCTTGGAGGTTTGCTTGAAACCTGGCGAGGGCCTGGCCTCACAGGATAGGTGCAGCACAGTTTTGGCTCAACCCCAACACCAGGCTCATCTCTTCCATAGTTTTCACTTCTGAGAAACGTGATGCACTGGGTTGTGCTCAAGGACTGTTGAAAACAACGTGGGCGTGGTCCTTTGACATTGAGTTACTCTCAAGACAGAGGTCACATTGATTCATCTTCCCCTCAGTGCACTGAACTGAAGAGGAGAGGCAGGCGTTGGTGTCAGTAACTGAGAGGCCCATCCAGAAAGCAAGCATGAGCCCAGTTAGTGCTAGGATGACAAAAGGCCTTGGCTGCTTGGAGAGGCCACACATAGGCTGTTTGCCGGGAAAGATTGAGTGTGCATTGAAGTATGAATCACTGGAGACTTTTAAAGGCTGCCACCCGACACACAGTAATCACATTTCCCTCCAGTAGAAAATGGCAGCGGGCATCCGTTGTTAGGGCACACGGCATGAATGGCAGGCCTTGTGCCAGGCTTTGTTCTCTGTGTTACATTTCCGGTACACAATAGTGTACCGAACACTGTCCACAAATCAAATGTTCAACACACACCCCCACCCCAGCCCCCAGACCCCCGTACACCTACGCACAATGGTTATTCATTCATGGATAGTTTAGGGTTTCTTTTGAGTCTTTGAGAGGCCATGCAGAGCCTCACCCTGCTTTTGCCTAGCTCCCCAGAATGTTTCTACAACTGAAGACATTGCAAGCAAACGATACCATCAGTCTGACCGCAGCATTCCCTGATGTTGGGTTGAGAATCCCAGGTCTAGATTCAACCAGAGTTGAGTCTGAAATTTGTCTCTGCCTCTGTGCCTACTCTCTTGCATTTTCTCATATATGAAGGGGGAGCAATACCTATTACCAGTCTGTATGCAGTTAGTGGGAGTGCTGGGAGGTTTATCACCACTGAGCACTCGGCATAGAGCTGTAGGGAGCCCTCTGTCAGTGCTGCTTTTGCCCTGGTCTCCACACCCCGACCTGTAGATGAGTTGAGGGATGTTTCTAGAAATAAGCCATGCCACCAAGGTCACACAGCTGTTATGGGTTGAGACTGAATGTTTCTATTCACCCTAAATCCATGAGTTAAATCCTTAACCCTGGCACAATGCTAGTTGGAGAAGAGCTTGGGTTATAATAAAGATAATTGTCCAGAAGATGTAGGGTGTGGCCCTCAAGATGAAATTAGTGGTCTTTCAAATCAGAAAGGCCATATTGTAGACATGGCAAGGAGTCTTCTTGCTACCAAGAGATCCCTGAGCTGCCACCTTGACCTTGGACTTTCGGCCTCCAGAACCCTGAGAATGAAGTCTCTACTGTTTAAGCCACACAGTCTATAGTATTTTGTTATGGAGATGACTAGGGTATGTAAGCCCCAACTCAATGTTCATTGCATCTTCAGGACCTTGGGAACATAGGTGCAAATCTCAGCTCAGTGCTAGGGATGGACACAAGGCACCAGAAGAGTAAATAGAATAAAGATATGGTGTGTGCACTCCTCCTTCTGGTCCTTTACTTTGTTTCCATGGTGTTTGTGGTGTAAAATATACACAGTTTTCTGACCAAATAACCAGTTGTCTACATAAGTAAACTTGGATGTGACCATTGGACTCATTCAACATTTATTCAGTTTATTCTAAAAAATCATTTTTATGTGAGTTAACCCAAAAGCAGAAAGACTCAAATGGTATATACTCACTTATATCAGGACACTAGCCCAAGGGGCAAGTCCCATGAAAGTCTTCACTTACTAGGAAAGTGGGACAGAGGGGAGGACATCCTATTGGGTCTCTAGATGAGAGAAGCATGGGAAAATGGGGAAATAGAAGAATCCAGAGGGTCCTAGAAACCTACATGAAAAACATAATGATGGGCAGATCTGGGCCCAGGGGTCCTGCTTAAACTATGGCACCAGCCAAGGACAATACTTTGAACCCCTACCCAGATCTAGCCAATGGACAAGACATTCTCCGCAGTTGAGTGGAGAGTGGGGTCTGACTTTCACGAACTCTGGTGCTTCATATTTGACCAAGTTCCCTGGATGGGGAGGCCTGGTGGCACTTAGAGGAAGGATAGCAGGCTACCAAGAAGAGACTTGATACCCTATGAGCATATAAAGGGGGAGGAGGTCCCCCTCAGTCACAGTTATAGGGGAGGGGAGTAAGGGGAAAATGGAAGGGAGGGAGGAATGGGAGGATACAAGGGATGGGATAACCATTGAGGTGTAATAAGAATAAATTAATAAAACATTAAAAAAATTTAAAAAATCATTTTTATTTTTGGCATAAATTAGTCACTCAACTGTTATTGAGCACCTTCTGTGTGCAGAGTCTCAGAAAGATCTGTGGTTGTTTTAATCACAGTTCTAAGGCTTTCAGTTTCTCTGCAGCATGTTCAGGGCATGGGGTATGCCAGCACCATGTCCACACTAGCTGGCTCTCTTCCTGGCCTCTGGCTCCACCTCAGCCTCTGGGGCTCCTGGGACCCTATGCATTTATTTCTTGTTACACAAATTTAGTAGTTTGAAACAGCAAAGATTTATTACCTTCCAGTGTTACCCGAGGCTCAGCCTTGGCTTCTCCAGGTTAAAGTGAAAGAACCATCAAAGCTGGTTCCTTTCTGGAGGTTCCAGTGGAAAGCATTTCTGCATCTTCCTGGTCTTAGGTGTTACTTCCATTCTTTAGTGCACAGACTTTATCCTTTATCTCTAGAGCAAGAAGATCACATTCTGACTTCTTTCTAGCCACAGCATCCTGGAAAAGTCTCTAAGAATGCGTGTTTAGATGGGGGTCCATGTGGATAATCCCCCCCCTTTGAAAGTACTTAACGTGGATCACATCTGCTAGGTCCCTTTTGTCCCGAAAGGAGATGCAGGTGCCATGGGCTGGTATCTGTGTACTTTTGCTGAGAAGCCCTGCTGTCTCTGTCCCTCGCTGGTCCCTGAGCAGGGCCAGCCCCTGATAGATTCAGAGCATCTGTCGCTGGGCTCTGGCATGAGTGCAGGCAAACTTTATGTCCTAAGCTACGAACAGCATTAAGTGGTAGCTCAGTTTCAGTGCAATGGACAGGGGCTCTCCAGTCAATCAAATTATAGTTCAATCAGTTCATTTTAATCACTCCTCTGGAGAGAAGTAAAACCCTGTGTTGAGGAATACGCAGCAATTTTATTGATGACAAGTTTAATTGTTTCATTTTTTTCCTTACCGTCTCCAACACAGTCGACTTTTAATCAGTGGGAGCCGAAGTTCTAATGAAGTAAAGTCCACTTTTCTGCAGTTCACAACTAGCTGGAAATAATTGGGCTGAGACTCCCATCCAGACTCTGCAGAGCCGCTGGCATCTTCCTGAAAACTGGCCTTAATTGCTTTGCTGATGTTGTTAAGTAGCCCTGAGGGGTTGCACATAGTAATGCTGCCCACATATGCTGGGAAACAATACCCCAAAATGTCTTCAAAGGGTCCTCAAAGTCTGTCCAGTAGTGGGGAAGACAAAATAAAGCCGAGCATGTTTTCTGCTGGCAGGGCCCTGGGGGAGCATGAGCAAACTGTAACATAAATGCTGCTGTTTGAGAGGGGAAGCATCAACAGCAGCAACCCCTTTCTTTGCTTTGAAAGCTGAACAGGAGCAAGAGCAGATGTCAGCATGCTGATGCTGGTGTGCCCGCGTCTGTCTCTGCTGTGCAGTCTTAAGGAGCGTCAAGTCCTTAGGGGCAGGTGACTGGTTCTGATCTCCGATAGGAGGGCTCATGATGGCAGACCTGGAAGACCTGAATACATGCTATCTCAGCCTTGAGAGGAAGCAGAGACTGGCCAGTGGGTTTGGAAGAGCAGGAACAGAGATTCTGTTTTATTTTCTCCTATCCCCACACAATTTTTACATCACGTCATGGGGATGAGGCTAACAATAGTAGTGCGCGGTGATCAGGAGTGACGGCTGGGAGTGTGCTCGCTTATTGTTAGATACTCAGACTAAGTGCTTGAAGAATGTTCTGTTATTCCTCATAAGACCCGATAAATTAGGTGCTATTATTATCCCTCATTACAAATAAATAAAACAAGTCAATAAGCAGGAGAAATCTTCCTTGTGGTTAGCGCTGCCAAGACAGTCTAGCAGCGGGCAGCTCCTGGGAGTGATGGAGGTGTGGGTGGTCAGGCAAGGCCTCCGAAGGAAGGGATGAGAGTTGAATTACTTTCAGGAGCCAACCAAACAGGCGTCTGGGGGACAAGGTAACAAACAATACAAAGATATTAAGGCAGGAGTGAGCTCAGCTTGAGCAAGAGGCAGGCCAACGAGGCTGTAATTGGTAGGTGAAAGGGTGCCTTGACTGCACATGTCCCCCACCTTGACTCTTATGTTGACATCTAAGCCCAGATCTGATGTAATGGTGTTAGGAGGTAGGGCCTTTGGGAGGTGATTACATCTTGAGGTAGCCTTGAGAGGAGACCTGAGGGGGCCCCCTTTCCTCTTCTAACATGATAGGATGCCTGAAAATGAGCATTTATGAGGAACAAGACCCACCATATGCTAACTTTAGACTTCACAGCCTCTAGAATTAGCTGTAAGACTAATTTATGTCGTTTAAAAGCTGCCTGGTCTATGGCATCGGGTTATAGCAGCAGCAACAGATCAAGGGAAGACTTAAGGATGAGAGAAAGATAAGTGTCTTCCGGCAGGATCTGAAGGAATGGGCTGAAGAGGTGGGGCAGCCCTCTCATCTTAACAGGATCCACACCTGAGCTCTAAGTGGTGAATGATGACCTCTGATTTTTTTTTTTAATGACATTTTTGGCTTAGGTTAAGGAGTAGATATAGAACTGGGAGATAAACGAGGAGGTTCCCCTTGTAGACGTCCTGGGGTCTCAATAAACAATGGATTGCTGTAGAGAAGATTGTCATTCGGAAAGGAGTTAGTCCCTTATGGAGAGTCACAGTTAAATTTATAAGTACCAAGTAAAGTTCTGACCAGTCATCTGAGAAGTAAAACGAGAAATTTGAGAGTCAGTATTCCTGGACTATCATGCTCTTTAGTGAGTAAAGAAATAGCCAGTGTGGAAAAAAACTGGTATGGACAGCCTGTGAGACCATGGTGGTGAGGCAGCTGACACGTGATCTGCAACATGCTGGTAAGAGCTGCACCCAGAGACACCTTGAAAGAATGAATGGATCTGGAAACCAGAGCATCCTCAGGACGTCCTCCCTGGGTTTGCCCCCAAGCTGCTCCTTAACCTGTGTGGATGGACCACCCAGACTGGATTGCTGATATTGCTGAGTGAGAAAGCAGAGATAGACAGATGCATGAAGGTCATGTAAGAGGGTTTTTGTGCATTTGTGGTGTGTAGGCACATGCACGTGAACGTCACGTGTATCAGAGGAATAGACAGAGAAAATTCTCTCATCCCATCCCAAGCCACACAACTACCTTTTGAAACATCTCTGCTCTTTGTGTATTAAAAGGGATATTAAAATACAATAAAAACATTATAGGTGGAAAAAGAAAGCCACAGAAAGAATGGCATTCTCCTGGCATTTGTTTCAAGGCTGCAAAACACAGTAAAGAATGGCAGCGCTGAGAGATTCTTCTCGTAAAACTGGGTGTCAGAAAGTGCGCTTCATTTAAGCAAATCAATATCTTTAATTTTGGCCTGTAGCTCTGGATTTAGAGCTGGATTTCCAGGGAAACGAAGAAAGAGTCAAGCCTCATAACTTTGCACAGTGCCCATGAAAAGGCAGGAAAAAGAGCACGGAGGACAAAGTGGGGGCTTTTAAAGACAACTCCGCATTCTTTTAGTTCTTGGAAGAAATCATTGAGTATGGAAAAAAAAAAGACAAGGGTTTTGAGGGTGAGGGTCTACGATTATAACTATTCTGGCTGGTGACATTAGAGTAAGGACAGGAGGAAGATGTGGCAGGGAACAATGTGTGCATGGCAGGGTGGGTGGGTAGAGCCCAGGTAGGAAGCAGAGAGCAGGCAAAGGCGCTGAGCCTCTGGCGGGTTTGATGCACTGGGAGAGGAGTTGAGTGTGGCTGATGGGGAGGCAGGAAGAGGGGAGGACGAGGTCAGAGGTGCGAGCACCTGGGGCTCACAGGGCTTTGTGGATCATTTCAAGGACGCTTGTTTCCATTCTGAGTGGGATGGGGAGCTCTGAGAGGATTCTGAGCTAGTCTTCATAGGAACCCTCTTTGATCTGTGGTGAAAGAACTCAAAGGAAGGAAGACCAGAAGAATTAGAGGGGACATTACGAGTCTCTAGCAGAGGTTCTGAGGAATGGAGGAAACCCAGTAGGCTGGATGTAGACTCTAACAGGAATAGTAAAATAATTGATTCTTCCAAATTGAAAGTTGCCAAAAGAATGGAGTAGCCGTTAACTGGTGCAGGAGAATGAGGTGTGGGTAGCAGGGGTCAGAGGTCCAGGACACGGTAAGTGTGAACCATCTTACAATTCAGAGGATGCTGCAAAGGCAGTCAGGTGTGGATCGGAGCTCAGCATAGATGTCCGGGGGGGGGGGTGGGGAGACCTGGGTCTTGGAGGCATCAGCATCAGGATAATGCAGCGCGGGATCAGATGAGCTCAGCGAAGGCACAAGGGCACATGTTAATGAGGCTGGCTTGAAGACTGGGCTTACAACCCTCCGGTTGCTGCAGTGCTTTTGGGAAGTTAGGCAACGGAAGCCCAGTGAATGACTGACAGAGACTGTTGGTCAAAGCTTTCTTATTGCACTTTCCATTTCTGCAGGTATCTTAACTGCTTTTCAGGGCACTAAAACTAGGGCTCTGTCTGTCTGTCTTTTTGTTTATCTATCTACCTATCATCTATGTATATTTGTATGTATATGTGTATGTATGTATCACCTATCTATATATCTATGTATTTATATATCTATTTATCTATCTATGTATATATCTATGTATCTATCTATCTAACTATCTATCTATCTATCTATCTATCTATCTATCTATCTATCTATGTATCTATCTATGTATCTATTTATGTATCTAGCTATGTATCTATCTGTCTATGTATCTACATATCTATCTATCTATCTATCTATCTATCTATCTATGTAGCTATCTATGTATCTATCTATCTATCATCTATCTATCATCTATCTATCTACCTATCTATCTATGTATCTATGTATGTATGTATGTGTGTATCTATGTATGTATGTATGTATGTATGTATGTATGTATGTATGTATGTATCTATCTATCTATCTATCTATCTATCTATCTATCTATCTATCTCCTATTCACCCCCACCCCCACCCCCGCCTTTTTTGTATGGCATAAGTGAAAGAATGCTGAGCACCCTACCAAAAAGAATTCACAAATGTGCTTTGCTTTAGGTTACTCACCTACACACCCAACTTCCTTGGCCTCAGTTTCCCTACTAGCTGAAGAAGGGGGTGACTCTATGAGACAAAGAGGCTGCCTCTTCTATGATAGTTGGTGATCGTTAAGGATCCGGAAGTAAACTCAGAGTTCTTCATGTAACTCTATAATGTGGACTGCGCTGGGAAGGCTTGTTCTTTGTCTCCTGCAGCCGCCAGGCACACAGGGAGACACACTTATAAACCTTTCTCTTCGGGTCTCCGACTCATCAATTCTTTGAGCTTCTCTTTGCTTTGAGGATGACTTTGCTGCTCGAGGCACTGACATTCAGATGTTGGAAGGATGCTGAGCAGGCAGTTTGAAGATCAGAGTGTCACATTGTCCAGGGGGTGGAGCATGAGCCGTTCTCACTGGGACCACTTGCTAATGGATGTTTGCCAGTTGGCTCAGCTCTTCTTGGGATGTTATTATTTTAGGGACAAGAGAAGGCCAGCAGGTTTTTTTAAAAATATGGATCTCAGAAGTCTTATTTGTCATCCGTCAAGTTGCGACAGCTCTTATCCATATGCATGATGTGACAAGTTGTTTCTTAGTTTGACCTCCTAGGTGTCTCCTCTGAAAAAAAAATAATTCGGATCTTCCACACATATCGTCTTCCACACAGACCCTTTTACCTATTCTCTCTTAATATCTGCCTAGGATTTAACATTTAGACCTTAAAATTAGGGAGTATTCTTGGGACAGTTCTATCTTTCCCGCTTTCCCCAACTGTGAGAACCTCATATTTTTACATTAACCACCCTCTGTCTTTCAAGCTATGTTACTCATGGCTAGTAAAAACCCTTAAAATAAATGACCACACCCAGCACTTGGGTAGATAAATCCCAGCCCTGGGTCACCTTGGGGGCTGCAGCTGCTGGTAATGGTTTGGAATTTGGCATGGGCCAGGAAAGACATGCCTAAGTGTTGGCTGTTGGCTCCCAGGCAGAACCTGGGCCTCTGGCCATGAGCATCTTTATTTATGATCTTCCTTTCAACCTCCCTCAGGCAAGGCAGTTGTCATAATAGAGTAGGTACAATTTATTTTGGTCTTGGCAAAGGAATGTCCCCTTCTCCCAAGCTTTCATCTTCTTTCTCTCTCTTTCTCTGACATTATTTGTCAAATGATCTGAAGGTAATTTTTAATACCTTTACATTACACCGAAGCAAAGTTGTGCTCGGTTATAAATGATTAAATATCTTCTAGTCATCCACCTGCGCAGTCTGTAACAAATTATCCCAAAAAGAGATTAATTCCTTTATGATTTCGAATAAGAAAGCTGACAAGAGCACGCCCTTCAGCCTCCAGAACTTTAGGTTTGCATTGAAATCCTCTCAGAGATCGGCAAAACTGTTGGTTTTATGGAGAGGGCTTGAATCTTTCCTTCAAAGATCTTTTAGCAGGAATCTAGTGGGTGCCTCCTAGGATGCTGGCCCTGTGTGTGGCACTATGGAGACTCAGTGCTCGGAGCGCGAGAAGCCTGAGAGAAATGCAAGTTGTCAGTTCCACCCAGTGATGGTTTCTGTGAGTAGAGCCTAAGAGCAGGCAATGTTTACTTAATTTTAAGAGACATTTAAATTAGCATACATATATATTAATTGCACAAAATAATGTGTCTGCAAGCAAGATTTTCATGTTTTTATAATGTACTTTGCTCATATCTACCTTTCTTATTACGTGCCTTGTTATCACAAGCCTACTGATCCCTTCCTTTCCTCTTTACTTTCTACTTTCACATCTTTAAAAAGAAAATCTAGATCACACTAGGAGACAGCATATGCAATATTTACCTTTCCAAGTCTGGCTTATTCTGTTTAACATGATGACCTCTAGCTCTACCAGGTTTCCTGCATATGACATATTTTGGTTCTATATGGCTGAGCAAATCTCCACATAGTCTTTTTTCAATGAACAGCCATTGTGAAAAAAAAACCTCCCTAGGCAGTTCTGATGCAACCACTCCATAGGACTGTTCTAGAACCTGTGCTGCGCCCTTTGCTCAAAGGCTTGTAGTCTCAAGCAATTCTGGGATTTACCAGGATGCACCATCAGTATTGACACCTATTAGGTCAAGCCACGCTCCCTGCAGCTTGGAAGGTTAGAAAGGTTGTATTAATAAAAGGCAAGGCCAGCCTCTCCCTCACGACAACTGCAAGATAAATATTTGGTTCTAGCCAATACTAGGTTCCCTGGCATGTAGTATGTGCCAGACTGAGTCACATGGTGCGGGACTTCCTCTGCCCAGGAAAACCAATGGAAGTCAGAAAGCACCTTTGGCTTCAGAAGATTTCTTCCAAGGCTCTCTTTCTCCTATAGGCCCTCCATCATGCTGTCCATGGCAATCTCTTACTTTAAAATAATCATTTATTTGTTCACTTTATATCCCAATTGCAGCCCCCTCCCTCCTCTCCTCCTGGTTTCTCCTTCCCTGCCTCTTCCCCCCTTCTCTACCCCTCAGAAAAGGAAAGACCCCTCTACCAATCCTAGCACATCAAGCCACATCAGGACTGAGCGCATCCTCCTCCGCCGTGGCCTAGCAAGGCAGGCATGGCAGGAACAAGTGATCAAAAAGAGTCTATCCTTACTAGGGGACACTCATGAAGACCAAGATACCCATCAGGTACATATGTGTAGGGGGCCTAGATCTAGTCCATTTGGGATCTGAAAGCCCCCCTGGGCACAGGTTAGTTGGCTCTGTTGGTCTTTTTGTGGAGCTCCTGTGAGGTAACCCAGACCCAGAAAGACACATATAGTATGTACTCACTTATAAGTGGATATTAGCCACATAGCACAGGATAAACATATTACAATTCACAGACCCAAAAAACTAAGTAACAAGGAGGGCCCCAGGGAGGATGCTTGAATCTCACTGAAAAGAGGATGTAGAATAGACAGAGGAAATGCTTGGAAAGAGGGAACAGGAGAGGAGAGGGAATGCTGGGGGAAATGAGATGGAGACCAGATGTGGGGGGAAGGCAGAGGGGCTTGCAGAGAGAAGAGAAAACCTGGGTGGGGGCATCGCTGAGACAAGCTGAAGACCGACGACAGGATAGGCTCCTGAGAAGCTATAGGATGACTCTAGCTAATGAGAAGCTATAGGATGACTCTAGCTAAGACCCCTAGCAGTAGGGTCCATGGAGACTGAAGAAGCATCCTCTAACCAGACGGGACTCCTAGTGGAGTGGGGGGGGGGACATCTACCCACCCACAAAACTTCTACCCAAAATTTACTCTGCCTACAAGATGTTCAGGAATAATGATAGAGCAGAGATTGGGGAAATAGCCAACCAATCCCTGGCCACACTATGAGAGAGAGAGAGAGCCACCAACCCCTGACACTATTAAGGACCTCTACTATGCTTGCAGATGGGAACCTAGCAGAGCTGTTCTCTGAGAGGCTTTACCCAGCAAAGGATCGAAACAGATGCTGAGACTCACAGGCAAACACTGGACGGAGTGCAGGGAGTCTTGGGGAAGGGTTGGGGGAAGGGTAGGAGATCCCAGAGGGAAATCTCTTATTTTAAAGTCCCCCCCCCTCTCGCTCTTTAGTAAACTGCCTCCTTGGGTTTTTGAAGGCAAACCACCTGCTTTCCTTTGAAGTCCCCATCACATTGTCTTTGATATTATGCTCTGTCTCGTCCAGTTGTTCTTCCACTTTCAGATCTAACCGTAGCCCTTCCTGCTCTGTGGTCAAGAGGCCCCATCTCTTAATAAAGCTCACCCTAAAGGGTGGTCAGTGCCAGCTCCCTTCTCCACAAGCCAAGCTACCACTCTGACCTGCAAATGATTTATAACAACATCCATATCTGTTTTGGGAAGAATGTGCTTATTTTCACTGCTATAAAATTGTATTTTGAAAACATGGCATTATTAACAGGTCTCCTACAGCTTAGGAGGTAAGACCAACGACTGACAAGAAGGACTTCATGAAATGAAAAAGCTTCAGTTCAGCAAGGGGTGGCTGTCAACAGAAGAGGCGGCCTATAGCATGGGGAACATGTCTGCCAGCTTTGCAACAGGCAGAGGATTAATATAGAACGTACAAATGTCCAAATGAGGCAAACAATATGAAAGCAGCCCATCTAAAAATGGTTTTTGGGGGCTGTCAAGCTGGCCCAGTGGGTGGAGGTGTTTGCAAAGCCAAGCCTGGTTATCTGAGTTCCAGCCCTGGGACTCATATAGGAAGAGGAAAAAACTGACCCCTGCAAGTTGTCCTCTGATATTCACGTGTGTGCCACAACTTGTTTGTGCCCACACAAACACATATAGTAAATACATTTAAAATGTTAAAAAATGGGCTAAGGGACTAAGCAAGGGTTCTCAAGAGAAGAAATACAATGGCCAATAAATAGAAGCTGTTCCACACCATTAACCATCAGGGAAATATAAATGAAAGCCACTCTGGGATTCCATGGTACCCTGGTCTGAATGGCTAATTTCAAGAAAACAAAAGATAACAAATTGTTGACAAAAGAGATCAGGACAGCATAAGCTGTACAGCAACAATGCAAATCAGTGTGTGGAATTCTCATAAAGGTGAAAACAGAACCATTATCCACCCCTGGGCGTTCACCCCAAATACTCCACACATCCATGTTCTATTCATAACAGCTAGGTAGTGGAGCCAGCCTAGATGTGTACCCACTGGTGAATGCATAGTAAAAAAGTGATACACAGTGGGATTCTACTTAGTATGAGAGAAGAACAAAATTATGGGGCTGTCGTGATGGCTAAGCAGTAAGGAGCACATATCATTCTAATAGAAGATCTGAGTTCAGTTCCCAGCACCCACATTAGGCGGCTCACAACCACCTGTTAGGGTACCCAGTGCTCTCTCCTCTGGCCTCTTTGGACACCTCCACTCATGTGTAGAAACACACACACACACACACGCACACACACACACGGACACACACGGACACACACATATACACATAATTAAAAATAAAAGTAGATCTAAAGAAAATAAATTTGCAATAAAATGGGCGGAGCTGGAAAGTATTATCCTTGGGTTATCTAGGCACACTAAGAGAAACACAGTATGGTCTTTCTTATAGGTGGATCCTGGCCTTGGACTTTTTATATTTCTGTGTTTAAATTGAGGTGGGTAGTTATAGATGCCAGTGAGCTAGAATGAGAATATGAAATATGATGGGATGGGAGGAGGGGAAGGTCCTCGGTGGAGGGAGAACATGGCACATATAGTAAGAGGGTAGCAGGGAAGAACAGTCCCTGCTAAATGGAGATGGGGGAGGAGTAGACTTGGGTGACCTTCTGAGGACACCGGTGAAGAACAAAGCTGTCATTTGAGTAGGAGTGGGGAGTTGAGGATAGGGACACCTAGTCATCCTGACTTGAGGGATGCAGTCTAGTCTAATGCCATCGGGCGTTGGATTAGGCACCTGGCTTCACTGTTCTCTGCCTGTGATCTTTCTAGAATACATCACGTGATTACATGTCAGGTGGCTCGTGCTGAGGCCCCACCTCACATTGCTAGCTGTTTGGCTTTGAGTAAGTCTTCTTCCTGTCTAGGTGGGGGAGGAGCCCGGAGGACCTCTCAAGTCTCTTCCGGATCCAGCTCGCTAGGAAAATATGAGCTCACTTTCCTGCAAGCGCAGGCCAGTGGCTGCAGTGGACCAGGGACCTCAGTCCTCATCTCTAAGACGAATTTCTGTTTCTGGAGGACTGAAGTGAGGGTAATTCAAGGGCTTTGGCAGAAAAGGCTAAATGCCAGCTCTGTGCTGTTTTTTGAGATCACCTACATTCTTTTATCAAAAGTGGGTGTGGGGAGGAAAAATCTTGGGTGATGTTGCTGTAATGTATCTACTCAAGACTACCCATGGTAATGGAGAAAGCAGGCTCTTTACAAACAAGGCTTTTGCTGACTGCCTGTTATTTAGCAAGCACCAGGCTAACTCAATTAACTTTTAACCCCCAAATTGGAATGCTCGGGCAATTTTGTTACAGTCTTGCTTTCCTCATTAAGTCAGAAAGATAAGCGGGAGGAACCAGCAAGCGTTCCTTCGGCTACTCAGACTGACGACGGGGGTTGGCAATAGGAAGATTCAAGGTGGGCCTCGAGTCATTTTTTTCCCTCAGGGTCTTCTCTATGGACCGTGCCCGGCATCCAGTTAATGTCTTCAGTCTTGTTTTACACTACAGTGTAAAAGGTCCTAATCACAGTATTGCTGCTTAAACCCACACACTTCACGCCTGTGACTCATCTCATGGGCTGTAGTGTTCGCCTAGTCTCTGGACCTCATGCTGGTCACTAAATGCTCATGGATGCTCTATGTACTAAGCAGTCCTCTTTCTCACATTGCCCTGGTGTTGATGAAAGCACTAGGGCTTTAGCCACAGCTTTCAGAAAGGAAGTTTAGATACCGGTCTGTATGTCCAAGACCCTAGAACAATTAGGAGCTGAGGAGCTGATGAAAACCTGGACCTCTCCAGGTATTGGCTACTTTCTGCTGCTGCTACCCCTTAGCTGGGCTGGTGAGTGTGTGATAGATACTGCAGCTTGTATTAAGCCTGACCGACCCAGGTTGACACAGGTGAATCATCCAACACACTTGGTTGTCTGCCCTGCAATCCTGTGGTCAGCACCGACCATGCAGTCCCTTGCACAGTAAACGTTTGAGGAGCTGGATGGTTGCCGTCCAGCTGGGAGTGTGACCGTGAAGGTATCCACCAGAATTCCATGGAAGCGCATGTACCTCTGCTCTCCCGCCACCATCACTGTTATCTATAGGTATTCGTTGAGAACTACAGCACAGACTCTCAAACCCAGCTCCTCAAACATTTACTGTGCTGGTCTCTCTAAACTTCCTTCTACTTACTAGGGACTGATTATCCTAAGGGGTTAGTAATGTCACTCTGCATTTCCCACATGGAAGAAAGGGTGCCGTTTTATGGAAGAGAATCCAACTGCAGATCCTGGAGGGCAGAGAGATGATGCTCCTGGGCCTTGCTTTCCAGCAGCTCTCTCTGATCCAAACCAATACAACCCAAGGCCTTTGAGCAGGCTGCTCTGAAGATTACAACTGCCCCAGCGACTGCTAGATCATTCAGCAAAGCTTGAGATATTATGTGCTTGGTGGGAAGTTATTGGCAATCTTTTTGGAAATCAGTTTCCAGAAATTAGGTGGAATAGTATCGGGACATAGGGCTTAGTTTCCAGAACATTTATATATAAATGTAAGGATTCCAATCAAAAGCAAATTAGAAAATGCCTCCTGAGATTTGTCTGACTACAGTCACGGGGACACTAACTGCACCTCAAACCCGTGAGGCTCTGCTCACTCTGTGTCTGCCACTGAAATGAATATTAGACCAACAGCAGCACCTCGGCAGCTTGAGAAATGCACTGGGCTTGATTTCTGCATTCAATACAAACAGTGTCTCTTTTGTTTTGCATTTAAAATAGGAACAGTACATCAATAACCCTCACTTAGCATCTGCAGAGGGACCAGGGAGGAGGAGGCATAAATGAGTATGTGGCATCTGCTCCCAATAAAGGACTAGGGTGAAACATGGCTTCACTCTTGTGATGGGGTTAGTAAGGAGAGTGCTGTTGTGAAGGAGGATGCGGGGCCTGGTTGAATGCTGTAACTCCATGACGCAGACCAGCAATGTAAAGGATAGACTTGAAGCCATGGTAACAGTGGAGAGGCTGAGGTGTGCCACCAGCGCAGCTCTGGGATACATAGCATCTCTATGCCCTTGTGACAGCACCGTTGGGAAGAACAACAATAGGCCGAGATTCCGTCCCAGCTGGTGGAAGTGAGTTCAGATGGGAAAGGGACCAGTTTACAGTTGCCCAGCATGTTGTGGGGGAGAGAGTGGTTTGGTTAGGGGATTCTGAATCAGATCAAGGTGCCAAGAAATGGTTGTCTTTCTTAGGCTGTGATTTCTATCCTTTTCCTACCAAAAGCACCATTTCCCCTATTTCTAACTTCCCTGATGAAACTTGATTAAGTTGGGTGGAGCCTTGAAAGTCTAAGGCCAAGTGCAGTGGTTCACATCTGTAGTCTTAGCCCTTGGGAAGCCAAGACAGGAGGATCTTAGTCCAATACTGGTCTGGGCTACATAAGGAGATTCTGTCAAAACAAACAAACATGCATACACACATATGCACACACACATACATATGTACATACATACATACATACATTTAGAGGCTTAGACTGAGGCCTTAGGATTAGGCGGAGCTAGATTTGTCTCCTGTGTGAGCTCATAAAAGATTTAACTTCTATGACTTTGGCACCTTCATTATTGAAACAGAGATGGTAGCATGCATTCTGGGAGAAATATGACGTGTTACCTCTACATAGTGCCTACTCAGAGCCCCAGCTCCATATTGTAATAATTGTTCCGGATGGCTTCATCCAAGGGATTGAATGGAAGATAAGACTGTAATCACAGTGAAGGCAAGTTTGGGCCTGGATGCTATTGGAATGCTTAAGTAACATTGTATCTTTTAGGAAACCCCTTCTTGCCCCCTTAGTTGAGGCTTAGAAAGAGAATGGCATAGTAGAAAAGATTTGTGGGGCACCCACTGCATTTTCTGAAACCCAAAGATACAAAGGAGAATTTGATATGGTTTGAATCTGTCCTTCGGGAGCTCTTGTGTAGGAGGCCTGGTTGTTAGTATGGCAGGGTTGAGCGTCGGTGTGGAACCATTAAAGAATGGGGTCTAGTGGCAGGTCTATGGGTCATGGGGAGTGCTGGAGTCAGAAGAGACGAGCGTAGGTCTTGGAAGAACATCACTGGCTCCCTGATAGAAGCAGAGAGCTTGGTCCCTCCCCAACTCACCAGCTCCCTAACTCAGCATGTGCTGTTTTACACGCACGTCTGCCATGGCGATGCCAGAACCATCTGACCTGTTGCTCTTCTCACTGCAGTCATCCAGTTGCAGAAGCATCCTAAGAGAGGAGGGGTTTATTTTGGCCCACAGCTTCTGAAGGTCCAGCTTATGGTGAACAGCTGTTGGCGTCATGATTGCTAATGAAGCAGAGAGAAAGAGGTATATAGAAAGAAGTTGGGGCAAGATGTAGCCCCAAGTCCCCAGTGAGTTACTTCCTCCATGTGAGTGGCAAGTGAGGCCTTCACGTATCCTTCCGGAGGCTTGGGTTCTGGGCCTCCTGGGGTGGTTCATACACAGAGTTTGGGTTCCTTGGTGCCTGTAAGGCTGCTATAGGATCAATTGAACAAGGGATGCCAAGGTTGCAGGGCATGTTGTGGAATGCTGTGCCTGGGCTTAGGGCTTCCTCTTTCTATACACACTGGGCATTTCCCTTAGCTAGTGAATGGCACAGAACAGATTCAGAGCAAGTGGCAGAGGGAGGAAGGGGAAAATGCTTTTTACAAACCTTAGGAGTTCAAGAGCAGTGTTGTCTTCATCTTCTTTTTTTTAGTCATCTCTGTGATTTGGACTCCTCCCTCAAGCAGGCTCAGCAGCCTTGGGTGTATGTTATACCGAGTTGGTACCTATTTGGAATACAGCAGGCATTTTTTTCTAATAATTCAAGCAAAAGTCTTATGATAGAATCTCCACTGAGTCAGTGGTGGTCGTATGTCTTGTCTGAACCAATCCTTGTGTCCAGAATTTATTATTTGATTAGACATATTATTTGATTAGAGATGGGTGATGTTGGCATCTTTGGAACTTGAAGGCCACTTATTTCTGTGTCATAACATCATGTGTACTGAGGTGTGTGTGTGTGTGTGTGTGTGTGTGTGTGTGTGTGTGTGTGTGTGTGTGTGTTTAACTTCTTAAAAGCTAAATATCTACCAATTCGATTTTTAAAATTTTTTTGAGACAAGGTTTCTCTGTGTAGCCTCGGCTGTCTACAAAGATGAGGCTGGCCTCAAACTCACAGTGATCCACCTGCCTCTACCTTCTGAGTGTTGGGGTTAAAGATATCCACCACCACTGCCAGGCTTAAAATTTTAAGTTTCTAATAAGCTAAAAGTCTCTGAAGAAGATTAACCTTATTGGCTAGATACTCCAGCAGAAGACAGACAACCAATACCTAATACAACTCCCCTCACAGGTTGACTTCTGCTCCAATGGAATCAGGTCCCACACTGACACTTGACTTTCCTCCTTATTTATATAGCTCTCTTTTTTATGGCTCTTTGATCTTTGATTCTCTTAACCCTTTCTCCCCTTCTGCCAGACTCTTGGATAAGGACAGGAGCAGTTGCTAAGGCATGTATGGTATGTCTCTAGCAGAGTCTAGGACATCCGTGGGTGATCTTGTACAGTTGACCGCAGAGACTTTTAAGTGAAACATTGAAGCTACAGCCTGGGGCTTCTTGTTCTTTGCAGGAAAATCCAAGAGGAAACAAAACTCAAAGCTTAGCTTATTATCAAAATGGATTTAGAACATGAAGAAGTGCAAAGCTCTCAGCTTATCTATCTTGCCAGCTCTGAGGAGGTGTGTTTAGGAGAGACACACAAGCGTGCGTGACTGGACAGCTCTTAGCCAACGTGACTAGATGCAAGACACATGGTATCAGGCACCTGACAGACATGCTACCAATTTGGGCTTAAGGAGACAGAGGGCATGAAATGAGGCAATTTGGACTTCTGATTCTACAGATCACAGAAGCACATGTCTTACTAATCCTTTGTCTCCAATCTGACTTCTTCAAGCTCAGACCATCTCATTCCTGGCTGGGGTTCCATACTTTCTCCATACTGTACTTACTCCTTGTCTCCCATGTACCCCAATCTATTAGCAGCCAGAATGGTTGTTCACAATGCAAATCACACCACACCATGCTTCTGCCTAATCAAGTCTCCTCACCAGCCCAGGATGACCACGACCTCAATGCTTACTCACAGAAACACCCCGTTTTCTTCACATGGCTTTCCGAACCATTAATCTGTTCTAGCCCCTGCAAGCTTTTGTGTTTTTTTTTTTCAAACAAGCCAGGTGTTCTGTCTTTTCCTTGCACTTTCTGTTTCCTTTGCCCCAGGGAAAGGGCAAAAGAAAACTCTCCTCCTTTTTTACCCCCACTCCCACCCCTCAAAATCACGTGTAAGTTAGAACTTCATCTCCACAGAGTTTCCTGGATCCTTAGATGTTGCTCATCTTATTTTGATGCTAAGAAAAGAAAAATTCTGAAAGATTAACAACGCATTTGAGGCCCTAGAACCAGCAAGCAGAAGATTGGAAATGAGAAAGCTCTTACAGCGCCTTTAACTCTGAGGCTTCTTTACCGGAATGCATTGACTAGAAATATAAACACCAGTTTCCCTGCACCCTGGGAAAGGTGAGCATTACTTAAGCCTTTCCTCTTATCTGTCTCTCTCACTAGGGAAGACCCCCCACTCCAAGCCAGATCAGTAGGATGCTCTTTGTATTCTTTCTCCATCCATCTCGGTTTGATTATTATGTGGTGAGCGCCTGGCTCTTGAAAGATTACAGCTCAGCTTGGGTGAGCAAGAGCAAGAGGCAGAGCTTGGAGGAGCATCCTGAGTGCTAGCCAGACATCAAAACAGCCTCTGAGAGGGAGGCAGCTAGAGTCATTCTTTCTTGGTTATAAAGCAGATACAGCCACACACTCTGAAGGTGGCATATACACTGCACAACCCACTGGTCTGTTTGAAAGCATCCTTTCTCCAGGGGAGGGTGGGTGGGTGGGTGGGGCACTAGCTGGCTTCCTTGTTGTCCTAAGAGCAAAGCAGAGGATGACCACAGTAATCTACTAGTCGCTGAGGCAAGCTTGGACCAGTCGCTGCACCAGAGCAAGTTGGAAAGTTCTCCCCCTTCCTCCCTCCTCTCCTGTCTGCGTCCTACCTTCTCCTACAGCAGCCCATCTGTTCTGGTTTCAGTCTGTGCTGCACTAAAAAAGTATGACCAAAAGCATCTTGGCCGAGGGAACGGTTTATTTGGCTCATTCTCCCTCCCAGGTCACACTTCCTGACTGAGTGAAGTCAGGGCAGGAAATCAAGGCAGGAACCTGGAGGCAGGAGCCATGGAGGAACTCTGCCCGTGGGGCTTGCACTCTGGCTCACTTTCAGGCTCAAGTTTAGCTGGATTTCTTCTTCTTCTTTTTGATTTTTTAAAAACTTCTTTTAAAGAATTATGTACATATGTACATGTGTTTCTATTACCTCCCTTTTCCCTTCTCGCCAACTCTTCCCATGCCCCTCTTAAATTTATGGTCTCTTTAAAAATTATTATTGTTACATGCATGTACATAGTACGGACACACACATACACACACACACACACACACACACACACACACACACACACACACCACCCTACTGAGGTCTATTGAGTTTACTTGGTGTTGTTCGTATGTACATGTGTCCAGGCCTGACCACTTGGAGGTAGATAGCCTGCGTTGGAGCTCATCACTGGGGAAAACTAATTTTCTCTCTTCCAGCAGGCATTGGCCACCGGTAGGTCTTTCTAGGGGATGGGACCACGTGACATTTCCACTGTCTATGTTGGCATGTCAACTGATGTTCATTATGCCAGACTTGTCAGGCAACCAAATTGTCAAGATTCCACAGTGCATTTTCCTTATGATGCCTGGGGGTGGGGCGTGGCGGTGGGGGACTTACTTAACAATAGAAATTCTGGCCTTCTGGGTCCTAGAATCTTTCTACCTGAGCTTCCGTGAATTTTCCTGGGGTTTCGGGGTTGTATTGCAGTTGCATCTGTATGGCTTGGGAGCCCCGCAGTCCCTTATTCCCTTCACCTTGACCAGTCATGGAACTCTGAAATAGTCTCCATCTGCTGCAAAAAGAAGCTAATTTTTAAAATTTTCTTTTATTAATTTATTCATATTACATCTCAATGGTTATCCCCTCCCTTGTATCCTCCCATTCCTCCCTCTCTCCCATTTTCCCCTACTCCCTTCTCCTATGACTGTGACTGAGGGGGACTTCCTCCCCCTGTATATGCTCATAGGGTATCAAGTCTCTTCTTGGTAGCCTGCTAAAAACTATGGCACCAGCCAAGGATAATACAGGCCGTAAACTTCAAACCCCTACTCAGATCTAGCCAATGGACAGGACATTCTCCACAATTGAGTGGAGAGTGGGGTCTGACTTTCACACATACTCTGGTGCCTCATATTTGACCACGTCCCCTGAATGGGGAGACCTGGTGGCACTCAGAGCAAAAAGAAGCTAATTTGATGAGGAGTGAGAGCCACACTTATCTATGGGTATAAAGACAGATATTTAGAATACAGCTAAAAATTATGTGGTTAAGGAAAATGGGAGTGGTAGGTTCTCCCATAGAGGGAAGACAGTCTCTAAGATCCATGAGTGCTCCACCTTTGTCTAATTGCCTAGGTTTACTGTACTAGGTATGGATTTTGTCCTACTGAGTGGGACTTAAATCTAATTAGACAGCTCTTGGTTATCCCCAAAGCACTACTATTGTACCATTGCACATATTTGCCAGTCCTAGCATGGTTATAGTTCACAGGCTTTACAGTTGTGTAGGACTACTGATGGCTCCAGCCTTTGGAAGCTTGCATAGCACCTTCTGATACTATGAAAACCAGTTCTCAGGGAGGAGGCTTCCAGGCCAGTTCCAGCTACATTCCTCCCAGTCGTGAGTCCCGAAGTGTGTGGTGTCTCTGCCAACATGGCCTTAACTTCAAGTTCTGGGAGCCCGGGAGATGTTTCATTCATATTACTTTGGTGAATTCTTGTTTTGTTTTTGAGTCACGGTTTCTTTGTGTATAGCCCTGGATGTCCTGGCCTTGCTTTGTAGACCAGGCTGGCCTTGAATTCACAGCAATCTGCCTGCCTCTGCCTCCCAAGTGCTGGGATCAAAGGCGTGCGCCACCACCATGCCTGGCTTTTTGGTGAATTCTTATATTTTTCCATCTAAAACCTTGATGGGAGGTTTTCCCATGCCAGGCACTAGAGTTTTTGTTTGATAGCACATGGCTGTTAGCTGGGAGGATCATCAACCCACATAATGTGACTCCATTAAAATATATGTGTACAGGTACAGACAGACACACACGCACATATACATACATATATATGCACACACGTATGACGTTTATAAAACAATATGTTGCTCTATGGCTTTTTAAAAAATTCTTTGTGTTATTTATCTCTCTTTCCCTTTCATCCAGTATTATCTTTCTTTCCTCCTCCCCTTAGCTAGCTTTCTCACACAACCCAAGACCACCTGCCTAGGCATGGTACCGCCCACAGTGGGCTGGGCCTGCTTAAACTAAGTAATAATAAAGCAGTCACTCGCAGACGTGGCCATAGACCAACCTGATCCAGGCAATTACTTAACCGAGACTCCTTTTCATTTGACTCTAAGCTATGTCAAGTCGACAATTAATGCTAACTGGGACATCAACCAAATCCCACCTAATTTAAAAAGATGCCCGGCGTGAGGAACTTGACTATGGACTCTCAGTTACATGTTTTTCTCATTCTTTTCCCGTCCTGCTGGCTTCATATGCTTTACTACGCCCCAGCGCTGGAGGCTGGTGGAGCCTTGCACATACAGCATTAGATGAACTGGCAAAGCTGTTGGGATCTGTGGGTGGATGTACGAATAAGCACCATCCTGCCCGGGAGAGCCCTTGATCCCAGTTATGGAAATCACACCGAGGAGCTTACCAGCTTTGATGTTCTTTGGCTCAGGATGAGCAAGGAGCAGGAGTTTCATTCCGTGTTTCACCCATGTTCTCCTCCCCATCCCTATAAGGAGCCACTCATCTCAAATCACTCAGCAGCTAGGAATGATGGAATTGTTCAATATCATAGACTCCGAGGGGGCAGTGGCCACAGCAGTCGTCCTGCACAGCAGCTGCTGCTCAGTGCTGTCCTCAGTGATCTGAAGGATAAACAGAGCTGCCAGGCCCAGGGGAGGCAAGATCATGTCTCTGAAAAGGCATCTCCAATATTGCTGTGGCCAGGCCTGCCCAGTCTTACTGCCCTGGGAGGCCTTGAGGGCCATGGCCCCAGCTAGGGCTGTGAAATACACCTAAGACATGTGATGTCGTGGGTGGGTTCACCCATTCACCAATGCCCCTGTCCACTCACTTAGTCCCTTTCTCATCTATTCTTTTCGCCTTTTCATTCCTGAAGGGTCTGGTATAGGACGGCCACTTTGGTAGGCTCTGCTGATGAGCAAAACCCAGACTCCCTGCATGTTTTTATGGGGTACACTGATAGGCAGGTGACACAATATCAATATATTGTCCCTTCTCTACTTAAAGGTGAGTGTCACACTCTTGCAGGACTTTGATAGCTTCCCATGGCATTTAGGATAAACTTTAAACTCTGTCCCCAGCTCACCACCTCATTCTCAGTTTATGATTTGGGCGTTTATAACTCTTTCTTGTCACAGCTTTGCATATACGGTTTCCCCCTGGAATGGTCTTTCTACACATTGTCACCTGGCTGGTCCCTACACATCCTTTAGGGTCTAGATGTATACACTCTCTTTGGGGACAAGCTTTCCAATGACTTCACTAACCAGATGACATGGTCTGTCCTTTACATAATATGTAAAAATGTGCTCCTTTTTAAACTGATCCTTGTTCCTCCATCTAGACTGCAAGCTCTGGACAAGGCTATTCTGACGGCTTCTGCATCTCGACACAAGGCATGTGGTTTATTCAGCATGGGTTTGTTGAGTGAGTGAGTGAGTGAATGGTTTATCTGATAATTGCACGAGTCTTGTTCCTGGGCGTCGTACGCCACCTGCTTCTGGTGTTACTGATCTCTTGCTCTCTAAGCACACCATCATCCAGTTTTATATTTCCCCATGCTTACTTTGCAGGTGTAGCCAAACCACAAGATAGTGGCTTGTCCCCTTCATCATCTGTCCCTTGTTGGATAAGAGCCAAGAACAACTCTCCGCCCCCCCCCCCCGTACTTTTATTTATTTATATTTATATCTAATTATATATTTTATCTAATTATAACCTTTATCTTTTCCCTCCCCTCACTTGAAGCCCTTCTATATTCCTCTCTTCACTATCTGCTCTTTCCTTGTTACTGCATGCGTATCTTTATATCTTTATATGTATTACAAAATATAACCTGTTAGGCCTACGTAATATTACTTTTATGTAAATTTTCAGGATTGATCATTTGGCACTGATCAACCAATTGGTGTGCTCTTCTCAGGGAAGACCAATTTTCCTTAATTGGCTGTAGTTCTTTGTGTACAGTTGAGGCCATTTCTTAGCCATTTTATTCTTCTTTTGAGAACTCTCTGTTTGGGTTCCAGGGTTGTTTTTGAATGGATCATTTGGAGTTTTTTATTCTTTTTTTGATGTATGTATGTATGTATGTGTGTGTGTGTGTGTGTGTGTGTGTGTGTATGTATGTATGTATGTATGTATATTGGTTTTTTGAGACAGGCTTTCTCTGGTAGCCCTGGTGGTGCTGGAACTTGCTCTGTAGACTAGTCTGGCCTCGAACTCACAGAGATCCACCTGCCTCTGCCTCCTGAGTGTTGGCATTAAAGGCGTGCGCCACTTCTGCACAGCCTTATATTCTTGCTATTAATCCTGTTATATGTATAGCCGACAAGAATTTTCTTCTATTCCATGGTCTTCCTCTTCACCTGGTTATGAATATGGAGGGAAGGGGAGGTGAGTGGGACTTGGAATGCATTGTTCCATGTTCCTCTTGCTGTTAAAGATCCATTGAGAAATCAGCTGTTATTCTGGTGGGGTTTTGTTTATATACGACTTGTACTTTTTTTTTCTCTTGCAGCTTCAATACACTTTCTTTGTTATATAGATAGTGTTTTAACAATGGTATGCCATGGGGCTTTTCTTTTTTGGTTTTGTCTGTTTGGTGTTCTGTGTGCTGCTTCCCTTCCTTCTTTGTTTGTTTCCTTTCCTTTCTCCCTCCCTCTTTTCTTTTTGTTTTTTCTTTTCTCCCTCCCTCCCTTTTTTTCCCTTTATCTTTCTTTTCTTGATTTTTCAAGACAGGGTCTCTCTGTGTAGCCCTGGCTATCCGGGAACTTGCTCTGTAGGCCAGGCTGGCCTCAAACTCAGAAATCCACCTGCCTCTACATCCCAAGTGCTGGGATTAAAGGTGTGCAGCACTATGCCTGGTTGTTCTGTGTGCTTCTTGTATCTGTACTGGAATATCTTTCATTAGCTTGGGGATATTTTCTTCTATGTCCTTGTTGAAGATCTGGTCCGTATCACTGACTTGGGATTCTTCTCCTTCATCTATGCCTGTAATACAAAAGTTTGGGATTTTTCATGGTGTTCCATATTTCCTCTATGTTTCTTTTCTGCTTTATTTTTACCTTTTGTATTCCTTGCTTATTTGATCTAGGTCCTGTATTTATCTTCAAGTCCTGATGTTCTATCTTCTGCTTAATCTATTCTACTTGTAAGGCTTTCTTTTTTTTTAGTTGAGTTATTAGTTTTTGAATTCCATCTTCATTTTGCCTTGCATCCTCGTCAGTGTTTTATATATCCTTTTAGAGTTCCATTCTCAAGTCTTACATTGTTCTCATCATTTCCATCAGCCTTATGTTTGTGTTTTCCTGGCCACCCAGGCATTTATTGTTCTTAAATCTTTTCTCTTTGTTTTCTCTTTAAATTCTTTGATGAGGTTTATGATTGTTCTTTTAAATTCTGTGTCTTGTGGTTCATCTAGGTAAGTCTCATTGACAAGCATTTCTACAGGACCGGTAAGTTTTGAAGAGAACACAATTAGTCTTTTTTCATTTTTTATTTTTGCAATGAGATCTAGGCATGTGGACTCTCTGCCTAGTCTGATTTGGAGAACAGGTTGGGGCAGGAGAGAGGATGTGCCAGCAGGTTGGACCTAGAGGTTGGAAAAGACTTGGGTATGATAAAGACTGATGGACAACGGGCTACTTTCCAGGATGAGCCTCTTGGCCCAAGCCTGGGGTGTGGGAGTTGAGGTGACTGGGTAGAAAGAACGAATATGGCATGGAAGGGATTGGGGGTGTGGGATAAGTAGAGAGGCTCATGGCAGAAGCCTAGGGCTTGGCTGTGATGCAGGCAGGGGAGGTGAGTCTTACATCAGGACACAGGATATGAGACCTGGGCTAGGTGTGCAGGTTAGGACAGAGTATGGACAGGGAAGTCATGGACACTCATGTGGCCAGACTCTCAAAAAGGAAGTGGACGATCTAGTTGGAGAGAGATGCTGGGCATGGTATAGAAGGGACCGATGGGTGGCAGCAGGTAGGTTGGGTCTTGGGGAACACCTGGAGCTATGGTTGATGCCAAGTCATAGATTGTAGCACTGGCAAGAGCAATCCAGAGTAGGATGGGGCACTTGATCTGATGGACTGGGATGTGTGGATGGAGACGTAGGGGCACTCACCTGTCTGGACACTGGAGAAGAAAATAGGAGACCTGGCTCACAGTTTCTTTTTCTGATAATTATTTAAAAGGGTCACATGCAGTGAAGTTAGGCTAATGATAAAGGATAGTTGGGCTATCTACTCCCTTCCAGATATTCATTTATCCTAGTTATAAATAGTAGTGTTATCAATATATACTATATGTATTACACACAGACACACTCATACAAACACACACACACACACACACACACACACACACACACACAATGCATTCATGTAGAGAGATACATGTGTGCATACATCGATGTGGAGGCCAAAGGTCCCACCTCTGGTACTATCTATCTTGGTTTTGGAGACAGAGTCTTTCACTGGTCAGGGTATTGCCACATAGGCTGGGGTGGCTAGCCAGTGAGCCCAAAAGATCCACCTGTCTCCATCTTTCCCAACTCAGGAATTACAAGTGGGCACCACCAGGCCCCAAGATTAAAAAAAAAAAAACCTAGTTTATAACAATTAAATTCAGATCTTCAAGGTTCCATAGCAAACACTTTTCTGACCAAGCCATCTCTCTAGCTCCAAATTTTATTACTTTTGATTAGTCAACTCAATCATTTCTTCACTCAATTTCTCTAAAAATTAGTGCATTTGGTACGGTTTAATAAGAAACACCAAAGTGTGGAGAGTAGGAAGTCAGTCCACATCTCAGGGTACATAGCAATTCTGTTTGTATTGTGGTAAGATGCCCAAAAACAAGCATCTTTTGAGCATTTGTGAAATTTTTGAAAATTTAAACTTACTATAGAAAAATAGAAAAAAATTAAGTAAGCAATAATAGAAAGTAAATACCACCTAGAGGACATTGAAAAATTTCAATGTACATTTCTAAAAGATTTTTTTACTATATTTTTAGAGTTAAGAAAATAGTATATTTGAAAAATAATAAAAAAAAATCTATTGGGTACGGTCCTGGCTAGCCGGTGGTGACACATGCAGGTAGGATGTGGTGAAGAGGTAGACGCAGGAGGGGCACAGGTTCATGATCAATCAGCTGTTCTTCACAAGAGACCAGCATCACTGAGCTGAAAGGCTTCTGGGAAGTCTTTCTCCAGGGTCAAGTTGTTGAAGCTGTGTTCCAAGAGGCGTAGGCAGCATCTCAAACTTGGTGGCCGAACTTGACAATGTGTAAGAGTCATCCACGTGGCTCTGGTTTTGAAACACGAAAGCTTCAAGACTGAGGCGGCCAAGAGAGCACTGAGGCGTTCCGTGGCAGGACTGGAGTGCCTGCAGAGAATCCAGAAGGCCGCTGCTGAAGGATCAGCTTCAGTTGCCGTGGAGGCCCCCAGGATACTGGAGATTCCGGAACCATGCGTGGGCCAGCTCCCTAGGACAGAGGCGAGTGGGGAGTAGAGCTGGGATGAGCCTTGGAGACAAGTTGCCAAGGGTCAAGCTGGAGAAATGGGGCTGCCTGAGTCCCCTGGAGCCCAGAATGAGTCCCAGATGTCACACTCTCAGCTACAGAGTTTGCATTTATAATGTTAGAGCATTCCTATGGCCTGTTCTTTACTTTTAGAATAAGAATTATGTAATTTGTTTTTGATTTTACAGGAGGCTGGAGTTAAGAAAGTTTGAACTTTTAAAGCACCGAGTGTTTTTTTTTTTAAAGACTTGAGACTTTTAAAGTTGTACTATGTTTCATATTACAATATTAACATGCGATCTTCGGGACAAACAAGAAAGATACAGTTTTGTAGTGATGTGTTTGTGAATGGAGGTCACAAGGGGTGGAGTTAGCTTTGATTGTCAACCCGATGCAATCTAGAGTCGCCTGGGGAGAAAGAACCTCAGTTGAAGAATTTCTTTAGTCAAATAGGCCCGTGGCTATGTCTGTGAGAGATTGTCTTGATTACTAATTAATGTAGGTAGGGTCTGGCCCACTGTGGGGGCGCATTATCCTTAGGCTGGTGGGCCTGGGCTATATAAGAAAACTAGCCTAGCCTACAGAGAGAGAGATAGAGATAGAGATAGAGATAGAGAGAGAGAGAGAGAGAGAGAGAGAGAGAGAGAGAGAGAGAGAGAACAGCATTCCTCCATGGTTCCTGCTTCGGCTCCTGTTTGGGTTTCTGTTTGGGCTTGCTCAATGATATATTGTGTTCTGAAAGTGTAAGCCAAATGGACACTTTCTTCCTAGAGTTGCTCTACGTCAGAGTATTTTTTTTTCCCCCACGAAACAGCAAAGGTAACTAAGACAGTTTCAGATCTTGTTTGAAGCCTTGCTGTGGTTTCACATACATTGTCTTATCTATGCATGTAAGTATGTTGTGGTTTCACATACATCATCTTCTCTAAGCATGTAAGCATGTTGCAGTGGCTTAATAGGAATAACTCCCATAGACTGCCGAGTTTGATGCTTGGCCATAGGGAGTGGCGCTATTAGGAGGCGTGGCCTTGTTGGAGGAAGTAGGTCACGGGAGGCAGGCTTTGAGGTCTAAGGAGCTCAGGTCTAGCCAACGTGCCTCAGTCTTCTTTCTGTTGCTTTCGGATGAAGATGTAGAGCTCTCAGCTCCTCCTCCAGCGCCATGTCTGCTTACATACCGCCGTGCTTTCTGCCATGACGATAACGGACTAAACCTGAAACTGGAAGGCAGCCCCAGTTAAAGAGTTTCCTTTATAAGAGTTGCCGTGGTCATGGTGTCTCTTCACAGCACTAGAAACCCTAACTACAAGACATGAGAAGGGAGTTTCTCTCTTTCCAATGTTTGTCTGTCAGTGTAGTGACCTGAAGCCCAGGGAGATGAATTCATCTAAAAGCTAAGCGATAGCAAGTGGCCAGCTCAGTGTCTATACCCAGCTGTGACAATTCCATATTCACAGACTCCTTGGCTAGACCCATGATTGGCCAGGGCTCATTTGGGCCCCAGCTGGCTTTTCCAACCACCTACCCCTCAGTTCTGGAGTAGCTAGGAGCAAGTAGGCTTGCCCTTTGCTGAATTTCAGTTCATGATCTGCATCACAGACCGGAAGTGGCCTATGGAAATGTCACCTGGATGTTTGGAAACACACCTCCAGTCAGAGTAAGAAAATGCTTTGGTGCATGTTCTATTTTTAATCACATTCCTGGGGGTCAGAGCCTGGGTGCTTAGCCTGTAGCCAAGCTCTATACATTAAAATTTAATGGGCCTTTCTTATTTACACCTAAATGAGGTTTTTAATGGTTTAATTAGCAAAATATATCAGTTTGCTTCCTTAAACTTTGCTTCTTGGAGGTAACGTTTTTAGCCATTTCCTGTGTTTAATAAAAGATGAAAAACCTCATTCCTCTCTGGCTAAGGAGGTCTGTGATTGCCTTCCTCTGATTAGCACAGACACCAGGGGGCCTTGGAGAAGCCACAATCCGAAAGCCAGTCAACAGAGTTTCTAACTGGCCGGTGTGGGTTCTGGTGCCTGGGGACATCTGTCAACAGTTCTCCGTGCTCATCTGACTCGGGATGGAAATGGCTAACAGGAAAACCAAGCAGACAAAAAACAGGACTGGCCAAGCACCTGTCTGTAAATTTGGAAGATCTTATGGACGTTTAGGCAGGATGTTATAGGGAGACTGGTTCAGGTCAGAGCGCCCTTTGCTCTGCTCCCTTTTGCTCCCATGCTCCCCTGCTTCTATGCCCCGCTGCTCGCGTGCTCCACACCGCACCATCGGTGCTGTGTACTCAAAGCAATCTTTTTTTTTTTTCCTGGATGTAGCCAGAAACTTGAGAAAAACACACTTTCGATGACTTTAATCTCTGCAGCAGGATATTTTTGTGTTACAACACTGCAGAAAAATTCAAATAGCAGCTATTTAGAACGACTGCCCACAGGTGTTTTAGCTAATCAAATCTGCGTTTTCATTTGCATTTGTTATATTGTAACCTTGGTCTCCACCACACGCTTACCTAATTTATAAATATTTGCAGTGATAGCGAAGATGGTGTTTTATAGCTTGCACCTTCACGTAACTTGTTTGTTCTTTCCTTTCACAATGAGCTTTTTTTTTTTTTGCGTATTTGCCATATATCCCCCCCTCCTCTCCTTTCTTCATCCCTTCCTTCCCACCCAGAGAGAAACCCAGGGGTTTTCTTGGAGCCTGTGTGGACAATTACAGATCGGCTTGCTTTTTTTCTGTGCTCCTTCTCCCTGCCACGGGATGGTACTGATCACATTTCCTCTACCTCGCTTCCTCCTCATTTAATACACCATGGACAGTGAGTGGAGGGAGAGGTAACTTAGTGCTCACGGTTCTGCATTCTCACGTTTAACTTGTCACCAGCCTGAGTCTCTTGTAAATCATGTTGGATGTGGGTGTCATTCTGTTTTCTTCCGGGCACATCATCAAGTATGCCAGCGTTGTGTATTAATATGTACAATCTAATATGTACAATTCCCTCACCTGTGCCTATGTTCCTCTGGTCTCTGAGCAAAGTGCTTTGTTTAGCTCCGGCCCCTCAGAGTGTGACTGTTTCCTGGGTGAGGGCATCCCTTCAGCTTACAAAGTCCAACAGTAGGACACTTGCTCTGGCTCTACCTCCTCCCTTGTCCTCCAGATATAAGGTCTCTATGTCTTCACGGGAGCCCATAGAGGCCAGGTTGGAGGGGCTAGAGTGACCCCCCCCCCCAAAAAAAGATCCATAGCCTTGGCTTAGTTAGACCTGAGTCAAAATCTCACCTCTGACCCTGTTAGATCATGAGCCTTTGGGGTAAATGACTTAAGCCTCCTAAGATTCAGTTTTCTCCTCCGACAAGTAGGCATTCTGACAGCTGGTGTATCGGTTGCTTCTAGGCGGTGATGAGAGCGACATGGACGGAGTCAAGAGATCATGCGGTGATGTAAATGGAGGGAAGAGTTCATTCGGGTGCATGAATTCAGAGGCTTCAGTGCATCCTGGTGGGCAGAGCAACTTGCCTTATGATGGCCGGGAGGGAGAGGGAGGAAGGGAGGGACAGATGATGAATATATAGAAAGGGAGCAGCAAGACATAGAAAGGGAGCAGCAAGACATAGCCCAGGGCATGTCCCCAGGAACCCGCTTCCTCCAACTGCTCCCACTGCCTACTTTTCCTCAAATACTATCATATTACGACTCTATCCATGGATTGATCCACATGAAGTCAGAATAGCTCAAGATTCACTTCCCAAAAAGCAGGCACCCTTAGTCCTGACACTCAGGAGACTATGGCAGGTGGATCTTTGGGTTCAAGGCCAGCCTGGTCTACAAATTGAGTTCCAGGACAACTGAGGCTACAAAGAGAAACCCTGTCCCCCCCCCCAAAAAAAACCCAAAACAACAAGAAGCCACACAAGCCTGTGAAATAAAACCCTGGTAGGGGTTAAGCACCACAGCCGACACACAGTCTGCCATTAATGAATGGCCATGCCTTTGAGAGGTGGCCGTAGGACTTCCACCAGCTTTACTTTAATAAGTAAATGTGTTTAAGACCCAAAGACAATTGACTTATATACGCCAAGTAAATGTACAACAAGGTAAGTGGTGTAGCCTCATTAGCCAACTTGTGCAGGTGCCTTGTCCTCCACCGTGGGGTGGACAGTGCTCTTCTCTGGGCCATTCACCGTGCAGTCAAGCAGAACCTTCCTTCCCTCAGCCCCTCTGTCTGGCTTTCCACTCATCCCTACTCTACCTCACAGGCCTCTGGTGGCTTTTGTTTCCCTGGCTGCAAAGGAATTGACTCTCTCTCTCTCTCTCTCTCTCTCTCTCTCTCTCTCTCTCTCTCTCTCTCTCTCTCTCTCTCTTTCTTCCTGACCCCGTGCGTGCGTGTGTGTGTGTGTGTGTGTGTGTGTGTGTGTGTAAAACAGAGAGAGAGAGAGAGAGAGAGAGAGAGAGAGAGAGAGAGAGAGAGAGAGAGTTGAGCAAGACTCTAGCTTCTTGAGGGCAACTAGCAGGTTCCTTGTCTATCATTGCAAATGTCCTTGGGCGAAAGGCTGATGTCTGTGTTTTAGAAACCTCTGCCAACATGGGAAAGGCATGCTTCTACTTTCGTTCTACCACCATCCCATGATCATGGCAGATATCACTCTTGGGTGACAGAATTCTTTTGACTGACTTGTTCCCATAACCCTTCCTAAGGCTTATTTCAATGAGTGGATTGACACATGCACGAGTCCTCCTGGTCAACCATGGCTTCCAACCAAGAGTATGGTCATTGCAACACACGTTTTGGGCTGACTGAAATATCCAGGACAGGGTCCCCTACCATCATCTGCTTTTCCACAAATGGATGCTGTGTCCCAGGGACCGGAATCTGTCCCTAACAGGAGGCCTACGCGGGGAGGCAGCAGAGAGTCCAGCCTACTCGCCAGCTTCAGCTTTCTTCCTCACTCCATCAAGCAGTTAGGAGTCTTAAGGCGCCTCTCACCTATGTCATCACATCCTGGAGAGGCTTGTCTTGTTTTCAGGGACACCATCCTCACTCAGCATGGCACAAGCTAAGTGCTGCTTCAGCGAAAACTTGCCAGACTGTTAATCTTGAGGTAACAAATGGAGAGGTGTGAAGCCCAAGAGCTGTAGTGACAGTTGTGAAGCAAGGTGACAATTTACTTACTCTGTGGGGTGGGGGTGGGGGGCTGGCAGGGTGAGGGGGGTGGATGGGGGTGAGTGGGGCAGGGCTGGGTCTGACCCTCATAAGGAGGAATCTGCATTACTTGGTAGAGAAGGCCCCAATCTACCCCATTTTATTTAGCTTCAGAAACTCTTATAAGCGTGGAGCCACACCCCATCCTGGGCATGGTGGGGACCAAGGCCACTAACTCTGCAGCTAATCTACTGTGGGGGGGGGGGGCGTTAACAGACAAGACACAGGACATCTTGAGTGAGCAAAAGAGCTTTTGTTGGCAAAACACGTACATCCTCCCTGTAAAGACAATAAGAAAACATAAAGGAGGGGCTGGAGAGATAGATCCCTGGTTAAGAGCACTGGGTGCTCCTTCCTAGGCTCCTGGTTCAATTCCCAGAACCCAATAGGCAGCTTACAACTGTCTGTAATTCCAGGAGATTTGATGCCGCCTTCTGAATTCTGCAGCCACTACATGCACATGCTGCACAGACATACATGCAGGCAAAATAACCACACACAGAAAATGAAACTAATTAATTAAAAAAAGAAAGAAAAGGAAGCTAGGCAGTGTTGGGGCACACCTGTAATCCCAGCACTCGGGGAGGCAGAGGCAGGTGGATCTTTGTGAGTTCAAGGCCAGCCTGGTCTACAGAGTGAGTTCCAGGACAGCCAAGTCTACACAGGAAACACTGACTTGAAAAAACAAACAAGCAAAACTGCGAGGCAGTGGTGATACATACCTTTAATCCCAGCACTTGGGAGTTTAGGAGGCAGAAGCAGATGGATCTCAGTTCGAGCTAGACTGGTCTACAGACTGAGTTCCAGGACAGCCAAGGCTACATGGAGAAACACTGCCTTACAAACAAACAAGCAAACAAATAAACAAAAACAAACAAAGAGTGCATCAGGCACATGAGCTACTTAAATTTTAATGACAAACTAGAAAGCAGTGACGTGTCACAGCAGACACTCAAAGTTCATGGCAGGTCCAGTGGCTCAAAGGGGCAGCTGTCCTTCACATGTTGACTCAGATGCACAGATCTTGCTGATCGTGTGACACCACAAAGAAAATGTGTGCCCATGCTGGTGCCAGCAGGAGAACAGTGCACATAGGAGCAAACTTGAATCTCCCACTTTTATCACTTGGAGGTGACACATGTCACCTCCACTCACTTTTTTACACAACAGAAGAATAAAGGCTTCAGCTGTAAGAAAATGGATGCAACTAGAGATTACTTTATTAAGTGAATTAAGTCACTCTCAGACAAATAACATGGTTTCTGTCACTTGAGTGTCCTATATTTTATATAGGTACTGTCTGGGGGTATATTTTATATAGGTATGGCCTGAGGGAACAATGGGGACTCATGGGAAGGGGCAAACAAGGGAGGCAGTAGGGTGTGGGGCAAAATGCTCAAAGCACGTAATATACTTGTATGAAAACAGCCTTAAAGAACCCAGTATAACAATGATGATGATGATGATGATGATGATGATGATGATGATAATGTGAGTCTTAAGACTTCCGTAACCATGGGAGCAAGGAAGTCTAGCTCTCCCTGTCCTGAGGTAGAAGAGGACCAGCAGCAGTAAAAGTCAATGAAGAACAGAACAGAAGTTTGAGACCGTTAGGAGTCTGTTCTACTGCTAAAAGACAGTAGTAGAGGCTGAGAGTGTAAGAAACCTCACTTCCTAAGTTCTGGTTTTTCTTTTTCTTCTTTCTTACTTTTCTTTCTTCTTCTTCTTCTTCTTCTTCTTCTTCTTCTTCTTCTTCTTCTTCTTCTTCTTCTTCTTCTTCTTCTTCTTCTTGTTTTGCTCTGTTTAGGTTTTGGTTTTTCGACACAGGGTTTCTCTGTGTAGCCTTGGCTGTCCTGGACTCACTTCGTACGTAGACCAGGCTGGCCTCGAACTCACAGAAATCTTTCCACTGAGTCCCCCTGAGTGCTGGGCCTAAAGGCGTGCACCACCATGCCTGGCTATACTTTCTAAGTTCTGGAAGGGTAAAAATCCAAGGTCTAAATTGGTGTAGGTTTGCTCTGGAGGTACTGTTCTCCTTGGCTGGCAGATGGCCATCTCTGTGTCCTATGCGTGGGCCCTGGGTCTAAGTGGCCCTGGCATCATTCTAAGTGGCCCTATCTCCTCTCCTTACGGAGACACGGCCAAAGGAGAGCATTGAACAACCCTGTTTGACTCACTTACCTCTTCCAAGGCCCCGTCACCAAAGACAGTTGTGTTTGAAGCACAGAGGTTCTGATGGGGGCCAGTCCAGTCCAAGCTGAGTGCAAACTAGAAACAGAGCTGAGGAGGTCAGAAGTGAGAGGAAAGTGGAGTGGGAAGGAGATGCTAGAGCTGGGATCTCAAGTGCCCCTCAGAAGCCATGGGCAGTGGGCTTACTCCTAGCCTGTCGTTATTGGGAGGTAGTGGAGCCTTTAAGAGGTGGGGCCTGGAGAGATGGGTCACAGGGGGCTATTGTTTTTTAAAACTGTATTATCAGTAGGCCCAGCTAGCGATCAATCAAGACGCTGACACTTGTTATATTTTAAAAATAGCCTTAATTAACTTGGGGCAAGGCAGACATCAATCCTCTAAACTACTTCCCATAGTGGGGCAGGTATGGGATCCCTGTCCCAATCCTATGCCATCTGCTTCTAATAACTTCTATCAAGCTACCTCCCATCCATAATCCCAAATACTTGCTTCTGGGGCCAAATCTCCATCCGAGCCTGCCACGTGTTTCTCTTCCATCTAACCCATGGTGGGCTTCCTCTGCCTAGGTGGAATGGCTTTTTATTAACTAGCATCAAAATACATCAGACCATCCCCCAACAGGGGGCGAGCCCTGGAGAGTGTGCTTGACATCTTTATCCCCAGATACCAGGAAAGATACCAGGAAGTGAACAACTTCCTCTACACATGGTGGTTTGCAGGTGTCAAATGTCCCAGGGCTACATGTATGCCTAAGGCTCACATTTACTCCTTGTGATGAATTAGTGTTTATTCTTTTAGATTTATTTTACATAGGATAAAGCAGAGGCACAGAAGCTAAGCAGTTCTTAAAACAAACAAACAAACAGACAGACAAACAAACAAATACCAAAAACCCAGCTATTAGTTGGTAGGACTGGGTGATGTCTGACCCATCTTCACTGAGGTTAAGACTGAGTCTGACAACTGACTAAGTTCTGTGTCCTGTTGATTTAGAGTCTGCCACAGTGAATCTCATGTGCTGAGCTGCGTGACACATGGAGGCCCCTTGATGTAGGTGATGCACGGTCCCCTTGCTCGGGTGACACCAGGGCTCATGGGAACCAGCAGCTAGCTTTTAAGGTCAGGCTCTCTTCTCTTTCATGGACTACAGAGGATTCAAGTTCTATGCAGGGGTTCTGCTAGCTTCTGAGCAGGCCTACCTCAGCCCAGAGCAGGATTGGCTCCCCACTTGCGCTTTCTTCCACCTGACCCCAGTCTTGGGTCGGTGGTGCCTGGAGGCATGGTTGAGGGAAGTGGATACAGAGATGGATGGAAGGGGTTGGAAGGGATCAAGTCAGACAGGAAGTGGCGAATGACTGGGCTGGGAAAGCTGAGTCGGGCAGTGAGCTCAGATATACTCTCTCTGGGGAGGGACATGGAGGAATAAGCAACTGGAGATTGGTTTGAGAATGGTCTAGGTCAAGCAAAGGTAATATCCTGCAAGCTAGGTCAAGCCTGGAGTAGATGATGGTGGGGCAGGGAGGGTGGGGGCAGGGGATGCAGGAGTGAGCCACTGTGCACGGGAGAGCCCTAGGAGGGTTGCAAGACCACAAGGGCGAACACCTGGAACATTTAGTAAATGACATGGGCTGCCACCGTGCAAAGCATGCACTACAGGGTGTTAGGAGTGGAAGCCGGCGCAGCAGGGATGGGCATGGCTGGGGGCAGTGCTGCAGCCACCCAAGGAGGTGCTGGGACAAATGTGCACAGCGAACTGGAAATCCACATGAAGTCCTGTCCGTTCTCTCAAGCTTAACTCCATGGCAGGAGCTGTATGCCCCTCCCCCACCCCACCCCGTTCTACACTGGGACACTGGCCAGGGGTATGGTCAGTGCTACGGCAGGGGTATGGTTGGGGTCTGGGGACAGGGCAGGGCTGAACATAACAGCCCAGAACCTTCTGGCGAGGCTCCTTGTGTTAGCCATTTCTAGGTCAGTCAAGACCTAGTTGGGTATCTCTAGCTGCTGGTGACTTGCTGGGTCGTGATGGAGGACAGGCATCCACACAGAGGAAGGCATATTTTGAAGACTACCACAGCCTGCACCTCAGGCTTGGGTTCCTGGGTCACACCTAGCCACCCCATGAGGGATGTGAGGGATGTTGGCCTCAGCAGAACCAAGCCTGAAGTGTGTCTCTTTTTCCCAACAGTGTTCTGGCCTTTCCCTCGCTCTGAGATCTGGAAGAGAAGCCAAGAAGCAGCGGGAGGTAAGGAGATGCCTGTTGCCTGCTCTCCTTCCTACAGTGCAGCCTTCAGGCCACTTAGGTAGCCCAGAGCATGGAGGAGGTGAGGAGGCTGTAAGATGGGGATGTTTGTGTCAGCACTGTCATTGAGTGCTTACTCAGCGGCAGGAACCGAGATGCACATTGACATCTGTCCCTCGATCCCCTCAGCATCCCTGCAAAATACCCACTGTCGACTCCCCATTTCACAGATGTGGCAGCAGAGCCCGGTGTCACAAGCCAGCATCGTTTTCCTTGATGATCAATTGCCTGAGTGTCTTAGGGGTCCATTGGCCCTGCACCTCAATGGCTCTTCACTCTGCACTAATCCCATTTCGTCTCCCACTCAGCCCACAACCTTGACCGCGACCACCCACTCCTTGTGGCAGAACAGGCCTTTGAGTTGTCCTAAGTGCTGGGTGCAGCTCCTGGCAATTTGGAAGTTAACTCAAGGCAAACCCAGCTTGAGGCTTCTTAGAGGGAAGTAGCTATGGCAGCCGGCTGTCAAGGACAGGTGCAGCTCAACCTCAATTAGTGGTTTCTTGTGTGTTTTACAGTTATTTGGACATTTTGTGTATGTGTGAGAGCGTGCACTCTTGCTGCGGCGCCTGTGTGGAGGTCAGAGGACAACTTGTAGTAGTAAAGGTCTCTCTTTCCACTATGTGGGTTCCAGGGATTGAACTCAGGACTTTGGGCTTGCTGGCAAGCATTTTCACTTCCTGGACCATCTCACCAGCCCAGTGAATGGTTCCTCTATGCACAATAACAGGGTAGAAGTCCAAAGTGACAAAGGTGCAGTATAAGGATGCCTGGTGGTTTGACAGTCATTAACAATCATTTATAATCATTATGGGGAGTGTATTTGGGGTGGTCATTAGAGAAGGGTTTTATTTTATTTTTTACTGATTTTTTATTTTTAAAATGTCGGGAATGAAGATATAGGTTATATTAAGTAAAATTTCAGAGGGCCACAGATCTACAGGACTTTGGAGTAGAAAAGGATTGTGGCTAAAGCCTACCCAACGGACAGCTCTGTAGTCTGTCCTTAACAGGCATCATCACCTAGGCCTGCTGGCCCACCTCTGACACTGAGCAGGTAATCCTTGAGTTGTGGACTTCCAGAATGCTGTTGGGCTGTAGCTTGTGGGCTCAGATTCTAGATTCAGATGCGGTTCTCTCATTGCCTTGAACTTGTCAGTGCTTCCTCTTGTTACCTATGTTCTGGGTGGAAGTCACTGTGATGTTGGCTTCTCAATTTCTTGCAAGTGTTCAGTAAGAGAACTTCCACACAGCGCTGGCGCATGGGGGTCACAGGTGACTGCTGATCTGCTTCCTGCAGGGCACCGTGTCACAGAACCTTCCCTAAGAACGCCATCAGTAGCCTTGTCCACCTCCTACCAGAGCCGCCTTGGTTGTGTTTGTCCCACATTTGGTGTGCGCTGGCACTTTAATTCCGAAGGAAGGTTCGGAAGCTGAAGGGTTTTTTTTTTTTGACAACTATTGTTTTTTGCCTGACTTTTTTTATAGATGAGGAACAGGATGTGTAGAGAGGAAAGGGGACTTCTGTTCCCCAGGCATGGCTGCCAGGCTGAGCTATAAGCATGCAGGATGCCCGGTGAATTTGAATGTCTGGTAAACAAATCGTTTTATTATATCCCAAAAGGGGGCACGAGGCGTACTTGTTTATCTGTATTTCAGATGCTGTGTTCTCTCAGCAGCCTTTTCTCCAAGTCACATGACAAGGAGATCCTAGCCGCAGAGTAGTAAGTACCCAAGGGTCCCGCATCTCACCCTGGTCCTCTCTCCTTGGGATCAGAGGTAAGAAACACAAGGTCTGTATGCTTCCAGTACCTTCCTTTGGGCTGGGGGCAGACTCTATGTCTTCCTGAGCTCCAGGAAGGTCTAAGGTCTCTGAGGTGTCCACCGAGCATCCTGCCATGGACAGAGCTGCCGCATCCCTCGGAGTCCCATGGACTGTCAGCCTCTGCCCTCTGGGTCTTGTCCAGTGGTTTTGCTTACATCTGCCCTGTCCCTGCTGAGCTTACACACCTGGACCACAGGTCAGGTGTCAGCGAAGTTTGACAAGTGAGTATGTACTGGGCCTGGGCCTTCCGGTGGATAAAGCACCTTTGCACTCTTTCCAAGCATGACTTCATCTGGTGAGCCAGTGAGGAACGGATTCAGACCTAGGACAGACAGGGGAGGTTGAAATAGACCATCTGCCTACAAGTCCAGGAAGGAGTAGAGGTGGAGTGGACCATATAAGATCAGCATACACAAGAAGTACGTCCCCCCTCCCCCGCCCCACCCCCACCCCCACCCCCAGTCTGGGAATAGGAGCCCAGGACCGCCAGATACTCTGATGTTCTCATACAACACTAGAAATCTAGATGCTTATAAGAAATCTGCTTTGTGAATATTAACAAAGGCTTCATGGTTTCCCAAGAACATCACACAGGTCACATACAAAGCAAGACCACAGGGGCATCCAGCCACAGGGAGAGGCAGGCTTTGGCCCTGCTCAGCATCACTGTGGGGGATAGGACCCAGTTGGCAGTCACTTCAGGCTGCATACCTAGGGGCCTCCCTTTTGGTCCCCTCTGCAGCAGGTCTGAGCTGGGAGGATTCTCACCTCACTCAGAAGGACAAAGCAGGGAGATTAATAAAGATCCCAGCCCTGGCGATCTATCATCTCCTGGCACTGAATTACACACGTATCTCATTATCATTATGGAGCTTTTGGGTTAATTGCAAATCAGGGAGTTGAGTTTATTAATGAAAGTGGAACCTTTGGGTGTTAGGGGAGGGCTCAGGCTCAGCTGGCTTATGTCTCACCCCTGGCCTGTAGTGTTCTCTGGACACCTGCTGACCACACCCCCAGCCGCCCCCAACCCCCAACCCCCACAGTCACTCCCATGTCAGTGCTGTTCCCAGCCTCCCTGCAGTTGACTTGTGCACGTGCCTTCGAACCATTTCAGTGCGGCAGGAGCATTAAAGCAAATGTGCTCATTATACCTGATGGCGCGCAATCCTTGCAGAGGAAATTAGGAATGATTAGGCATCATTAGAGGAAGATGTCTCTCTTCACCCAAAATATTGACGGCCAAAAACCCAGCCGTGCGGATAACAAATGAGGAAGACTTAGAGACACAAGGCACTGTGGGGATGATCAATGTTGTCCCGACTGCACCCCAGACAGCTCCAAAACAACACTAGCAGCTGCTGCAGCCGAAAAGAAAAAAAAAAGCCTCTGGAAGTCCTGACTAGTCTCCTTCTCCTTCTCCCCAGGACACGTGGCATATCTGAATTCTGTGGATTTCACTTGGCAGAGGTCACAAGCTACCCATCTAATCTACCTTTGGCTGTAATTTCTTCAGACTGCACAATGCTTCTGAAACAAACAAAACAAAACAAGGCAATAAGTCAAGAGAGCTAGGCAGCATGCTCCTGCCTCCTGGCACCCTAACTTCCAGCTTTTCCACAGAAGCCAGGCCATAGCATTGTATCAGGCCCATGACAGTGTGGGGGAGCCGAGGGTCAACTGCCTCCTTAGATGCACAGCGGTTTGCTCCAGTCCCACCTCCAACTCTGTCCCTTTCCAACAGTGCTAGCGTGGATCCCCTCTTAACACAGCAAGCATGGTATGCCCGAACTCTTATTCAGTGCCCTGGGACTATTAGAGCTTGTTATCTGCTCAGGGCTACCCTTCTCTGTAAGACAACTCTATTGTGCTGTGTTTCTCAGTTTCTTGAAATCCCTAAAAGTCCTTCCTCCATCACAGACCACCCCATCACCTGTACCTCCACACATCTGGAACATAAAGGGCCAGTTGCCTTTCCTTAACTAGAATGTCTCTGAATTTGGCTCTCCAGCCACCCTGGCCTGACCCCATGTAGACCTACTAGGGTCCTCCCTCCCTCAGAGCATCAACTTCTAGCCTGCAAAGATTTGCCCCTTGCCAGTTCCGAATGGATGCTGACTCCACTCTTCTGAGCACTCGCCCACCTCCCACCTCCCACCTCCTATCCTTTCTCTCTGACCAGCACCGCCCTCCTGGTGCCTCGGTTATTCCTAGGCCTGTTTCCAGCTTACCAAGAGCACCCAGAGCATGGCTCCCCTTCCTCTGCAGCCAGCCCTGCAGGGTCCAGTAGCTCTGCTCTTGAGGAATGAATGGAATTCCAGTGGGAGGATTCGCTTGGCACCAGACTCCTTCCATTTTCCTCACACAGTGTGCAAGCTTTAATTGAGTTCCTAGATTTTGCTAATGTTCTGAAAGAGCATTAATTCTCACCAAGCACTTTAATTAGGTCTGCTGGTCCTGCCCAGTGCCTGCCAACCATAGGAGCCTTACGATCTCCCACTCATTTCTCGCTCTAATGTGGCTGCTCGGTTCCAGGCTGGTTGTTTCTCGGGTCCCAACACTTTAAGAGTGTCTTCCATCTTCCCAATAAGTCGATTTAATGTAAAGTATGTCTTCCAGCTTAATGGAATTGCTTATGAGACAAGGCCTGATGTGTGGCTGGGCGCCATCATTCAGATTCTGTGGAATACCACTGTGTGATGGAAGACTTCAGAAAGGAGTGGTATGTCCGTTACACGTGGAAAGCACAACTTAAGGCTGTGTGCCTTTTACTGCCCCCCTGTTCAAGCATGGCAGTGTGACATTTTAGAATCCCTGAGCTGCCCTTCTGGTCACAGAGGCCTGCCACACCAGCCACCACATGGTTTCTTTAATGGCCGCGGATGGTTTTTCTCTGTGGTTCATATCAGAAGCAGAGTCAGTATTCTTTCTTTCTTTTTTAAAATTTTATTTTATTAATTTATTCTTATTACACCTCAATGGTTATCCCATCCCTTGAATCCTCCCATTCCTCCCTCCCTCCCATTTTCCTCTTACTCCCCTCCCCTATGACTGTGACTGAGGGGGACCTCCTCCCCCTGTATATGCTCATAGGGTATCAAGTCTCTTCTTGGTAGCCTGCTATCCTTCCTCTGAGTGCCACTAGGTCTCCCCCTCCAGGGGATGTGGTCAAATATGAGGCACCAGAGTACGTGTGAAAGTCAGTCCCACTCTCCACTCAACTGTGGAGAATGTCCTGTCCATTGGCTAAATCTGGGTAGGGTTTTGAAGTTTACAGCCTGTATTGTCCTTGGCTGGTGCCATAGTTTAAGCGGGACCCCTGGGCCCAAATCTGCCTATCATAATGTTCTACTTGTAGGTTTCTAGGACCCTCTGGATCCTTCTACTTTGCTATTCTCCCATGCTTCTTTCATCTAGAGTCCCAATAGGATGTCCCAGTTTCCTGGTAAGTATAGACTTTCATGGGACATGCCCCTTGGGCTAGCATGCAGATATAAGTGAGTATATACCATTTGACTCTTTCTGCTTATTTCTTCCATCTAGACTGGAACTATGCTTATGCGTTGTACATATGCTTGTGTGTAGTCATAGCTCATAGGTTCTCATAGCTGTGTGCTGTCTTTGTCCCGAACACATCACCATTTGTCTACCCGAGCTATATATAAATCAGTGGCCCCGTGATCCTACTCCTAGGAGTATTTCCAACAGAAACACACATATGTGTTCACTGAAAGATGAACGATGTGGGCTAGAATGTTCATGGCAGCCAAAGCCGGGATCGGGCCGTGGCCTGAAGACTCATCAGGAATAGCTTGCATTGACAAATGGTGAATGGTGACCCACTCACAGTCAGTGTCTCTTTGGGAGTGGAACAGACACAGAATACTAACGGATGAGCTTTGCGGGAAAGCTGACGTAGGAGTGGACCATCTTGGTAATGGTAAGGTGGCCTTGCTTTCTAGGTCTGGGAGAGCTGGTGAGAAGCCAGAACAGGGATGGCCAAAACTGGAAGCTTTGGTACCACCCTTGAGAAGAAAAGAAGAGTGGGATGGAGGAACATGGAGATAGCTGCTCAGAGGAGGGGAGAGCAAAGGGTGACCTGAGTGAGACTATGAGGCCGGAGCCAGGAAAGGTTCTGCTCATCTGAGAGACCAGGCCACGTGGGGCTTGATCTGTGCACAGGACAAAGGTATTGGTGGGAATTTGATCAGTAATTCTTCCCATGCAGCTAAGAATAGCAGCAGCTCAAGGGTGAGCAGTGGTATGATTTAAATACGCACAACACGCCATCGAGATGCAGTCTGGCTAACCGGAGTGATTAATAGCCACACACTGCAGCTGTGACTCGTTCACGGTGATGGCACAGAAAAGCGGGAGATGGCTTTTGTCTCCCTAATCTATGACATCGAGGTCTAGGCTTTAAGTTTTGAAGCTGTTGTTGGCGGGATCCATGAGATGTGCACCCAAATTATAGCAAAGACACTCCTTTGGACACACACACACACACACACACACACACACACACACACACACACACACACTTCAACTCTTAGTTAGATACAGTGGATGACCAAGTATATGACAGAGTCAGAACTCCTCATCCTCATCCTAGTCCCGTCTCAGCCAGTTTGCTTCTTCCACTTGACATGGGACAAGTTAGTGCCTCCTCTGCCACACACCTTTCTTGATCCTCTCAGAAAATACCTATTATTTTTTTATTTATTTAATTTATTCAGATTACAACTCAATTGTTATCCCATCACTTGTATCCTCCTGTTCCTCCCTCCCTCCCACTTTCACCCTATTCCCCTCCCCTAAGTCTATAACCGAGGGGGACCTCCTCTCCCACTATATGGTCATAGGCTGTTAAGTCTCTTCTTGGTAGCCTGCTTATTCTTTCTTTGAGTGCCATCAGGCCTCTCCACCAAGGGGAGGTGGTCAAATAGGGAGCACCAGAGTTCATGTCAGAGGCAGTCCCCGCTCTCCACATAACTGTGGAGAATGTCCTGGCCTTTGGCTAGATCAGAGCAGGGATTTGATGTTTACTACTTGTATTGTCCTTGGTTAGTGCAATAGTTTGAGCAGACCCAGGGCCAGCTGCGTATCTGGAAATGTGCAAGTGAGGCAACAGCTCTGGCTCTGGCTTCTGGGCTCAGAGTCTAGTGGAGCCAGCAGGAGCTCAAATCATCACCACTCAATGAACTTAGTGAAGGAGTTGACCTCTTAGAACTTCTCTACTTGAAAACCTCCTAAAATTAAGTATAGATATTGAAATGTAGAAACTATCCCTGAAGGCTTTTAACTAAGTTTCTTTAAAATTTCCATTAATCTTTTTTTCTGACAACATTTTTTCTCCTGTAGACTTCAAGCCTGACCAGAATGTATCACAAGGTAAATGAAATTACCTTATAAATATCTCTAACAACGCAGGAGAAGATTAAGGTTTTTATTGTATTCAGCAGTTCTTTGATAAATGTGTTATTTACATTTAGCATTCCCTGAGCCACGATGTATCTCGCAGTTGTTACTGGCAGACAGCAGCCATCGTGGGATTTCGAGCTTGTGTGCGTGGCATCAAAGCCTATGGCCTGAAAGAAAATCCTGATCATAGTAAAAAAACATCATTTTAGTAATTCTATATCACCAGTCCCCTTGACAGCAAAGGTGATAACACTATGTGGAATAACAGAGACATGGTGTTTCAGAGATAAAAAAAGAATTTACCAAGTTTTGAATTGTAAATCTAACAAAAGCTTACTATGTGTTTGGTTCATTACGTGTATCCAAAAGTTAACATTCTATTTTCATGCCCAAATATTCACGAAACAATGGTGCTTTTAATAATTATAAAACAAAATTTCTAGGTGATAGAAAACTGCATCTTAAAACTAGGAATGCAAAGCTGGTTTAACAGAATCCATCCATCCATCCATCAATGAATTGATCAATAAATCTATCAGTCAAACCAAAAACAATAAAGTACTTAATCACTGCAGAGGATACTAGCATTTTAGAATTTCAACGGATTTACTGATACAATTCTTACATGGCAGCAAGTAGAATATTCTTGTACCTTCAAAAAGACCACCAGCTGTGGGCTCTATGTTTTTAAAGATTCTACATATAGATGAAGCCGTGTAGTATTTGTCTAAGGACTGATGAGTGGATAAGGAAGACATCAGTGTAAGGACACAAACTTGTGTCATGGAAAGTACCAGGGACCTAGCAGACAGTGCAGTGACTGCAGCCACGGGAAAGGCATGGTGCACTTGAAGTTTGCTGGCAGGACACAGGTCTTTGCAGCGTGCAACAACAGTGAGAATGTAAGGGGTGAGAATTTTTATAGATGAGGAAAGTTAAAAAACGAGTGAATGAATGTACATTGAGTTTTTGAAGTTCTACATTATCAACTGTTTTCATAGGCTATACTTCTTAAATCTCCAGTCTGTATCTATGCTTAGCCAAAATGGCTTAAATATAATCTGGCTTTACATACCAAATTATTTATCAGGATGAAATCAGGAAGACTATTCAGTGTGTGTCATGTGTGTAATTTTTATTGTAAAAAAAAAAGTGATATTCTGGTTTAAATTAAGAGCAAAACCAAAGCCCCTCAGATAATGTCATATACAATGATGCAATACTGAGCAGAGACCTCTAAGCCAGGCCCGTGCTCCCCACCGATGTTCAGTATAGGTCTGAGCTGTTACAATGAGGCAAGAAAATAAAACATATATTAGAAACAAAGATGTTGAATTTTAACAATATAGCTTAGTCACTTACACAGAAAAGCAGAAAAACACCACTAAAAGTAATAAATTTGAGAAGGTTGCAAAGCTAGGCTACAAAAATCAAATGTACATTAACATATAGTATATATACATACAGCATGGCCTTTGCTTATGGTTTTGCTCAACCAGCTCTGAACAAGTACAGGCCTGTTTTGTTTTATTTTTGTTTGTTTGTTTGTCACTGTCCTCTGGATAGCACAACAGGAAGCCTTTTACACAACATTTACATTGCCCTGGGCATCACAAATGATCTAGAGATGAGGTAAAGTACACAGGGGGATGGGGAGGTCATGTACACACACCATGCCATCTTCCGGGAGACTTAAGCATCCAAGGGCCCGGCCTCTGCTGGGGCCTGGAATCAACCTTGTGGAATGCGAGGGCCACTGAACCAGCTGCAAACAATTGCGAAATAGACAAACTTGAAATTCCACTTAAAATAGTATCCAAAACATAAAACATTTAAGCGTGTATTTCACGAATATATGTAAAAAAAAAACAACATTACACTGGAGACTAGAAAACATTGCTGAGAGAAATTAAAGAGTTTTCAAGGAGTTGGCAAGCTTCAGAAACTCATCAGAAAAATCTATATAGAAATGCAGATGTCTAAAACATCCAAAATTATCCTGGAAAAGAATAGCAAATGCAGAAGGCTTCGAAGTGTACTCTAAGGCTTCAAAAAGAATGGGAGTGTGGTGTCAGGACAAGGGTTGACAGACAGATGTGTGATGTAGGGACAGAGAACGCACAGATGTGCAATCAATTGCTTTCGGCCGCAGAGACAGGCAGCCAACGGACCACATTCCCATCACTGTACTAAACAAACTCTAGATCCTTATTACTCACTCAGAAGACCATCAAAGTTTTTACTTTCTACCTTTTTACAAACATCACCTCAAGACACATTTAGATGTCAACGCAGGAACTTAAGTCACAGTGCCCCCGAAGACACGAGCACAGATTTTATAAGGTCACAGGGCGAACAAGATTATTGGAGTTCGCTGGGATGAGCACCGCGTCAGAAAGGGCATGCGTGAAGCGATTGAGTGGGTCTCCGGTGAGAGGGAAATATTGTCAGAACAGAGATCTGGAAAACCGCCGCTTTCCAGGGTACGTAAATCATCCCTATTTCTCAACATTGAGAAGACAAACAACCCAATTAAAAGTGAACAAAAGATCTGAATAGTCATTTCACCAAAGAAGACATGTGAGCGTCTGATAAACACAGAAAGAACGGACAGCGTCATCAGTCACTAGGGAAACGGAAACCCCAACCCCCAGGGAGTCACCACTTCACTCCAGTCCGAAGCCCTAGAACTGAAAAGCAGACACCCCTGAACATGGTAAGGCTATAAGCAGCTGAGGTCCTCATATTCTATAGATGGGAATATAAAGTAACAAATTATGAAGAAGACAGGGTGACTTACTGAGTTAGTAAGATGACCCTTATCTCGTGATTCCATGTGCGAGTGGTGTCCCAAGGAAACAGAAGAGCAAGTCCACACAAAGTCTTGTCCAGGGATGCTCCTCATAGCTTAAGGTGTAAGAGCCAAGAGCCAAGATCCTTGGCCATGGCCAGGAGCATGGATAAGGAAGCTGGTCACCGGTCGGTCAGCAGTGAACAGAAAAGACTGACATCAGTAGCGCGAATAGCCTGCAACTGTCATGTATACGCACTGAGCCCTACAGGAACATAGAGGCTGGAGTCCTTCTCTTGAGTTTCTGAAGGCCAGCCAAGCCAAGCTACAGTTGTGGGAACTGGAAGAGAAGATGGGTGTGGGGAATGGGGGAGGAATTGTCTGGGGCGGAGGGTGATGGGCAGTGTTCTCGGTGTCTTGGGGGCTTGGTTACTATACACGTCTGCTAAAATACAGGGTGCACTTGAATCATGCATTTCCCCCCATGCCTTAGGCTGTGAGCAACAATGCATTTACTTGACCATGAGAATGGGCTTCTGTATGATATTTCAACACGTGACACAGCATCACTGTCCAAATTCATCTTCCCTTTGCCCGCTTCTGGCCTTCTCAACTTTTAGCAAGCATGAGTCCACATTTGGGATAGACGTCTAGTTTCTCCAGGGAAGTACTTCGTATTACTGGTCTGCATATGCTTTAGTTATACTTAATGTCCTCCAAGCTCCTCCTGTTTTGTTGCAAGTGGTTAAATAATACTCCATAGCTATATGCACTACATGTCCTTTACCCAGTTACCCACTGATGATTGGTTCCACATCTTAGCTATTTGAGTGACGTATATTCCACTATGTGTGCATGTTTACATCGTAACAAGGAAGATGCAAGCCACTACCAAACTCCTTGCTAATGAAATCCATGCAGAACTCTTTGAGGGTAAATGCATAGTATCTTTAATATACTTTGACATATCCTGAAGTAATATGGATTAATGCCTGGGAGAAACATGAATATGTGTGCAAATAGTTCCTCAATTATGCACAATAAAAGCTAATGCTAGAACCCCTTGCTCAGAAATTCACCGTGAGGTCCCTTTACTGTATGCTTGAATGTGTTCATTAAAATATTAGTAATGAAATAAATGTAATAAAAAGAGGGTTTTTTAAAAAAGATGATAGAAGTTCTGTATCCGTGGTTCACATCTGGGGGGTATGCAAGGCAGTGGTTCTAGGGTGTGTGTGAGCATTATGCAGACCCTGAAGCTCCCAGGTGCTGGACACCATGTGCCCTGCAGTGTAGGTGCCAGCAGCCTGCAGCATAGCCTGCCCAACCTCCAGCCCACGCGCTCCCAGAACAGCTTTGATGACCACATAAAATAACCAAACAGCACACGCAGGCGGCACTTTACAGAACAGGGCTTAAAAACTCCCCGATTACATATTTACTCCAGCCCGTCAGAAAGTAGATGGTTGCCTGTAATGAGGGCTGTTTGAAAGTCAAGTGTTCAGCAAATTTGGCCAGTGGGCATTTAGGGAGTTCCATCCTCAGAATTACCGGAGCAGGAGTGCCTGCACCAGGAGGCACTCTCACCATCAGTGGCAGCCTTGGGGAAGGGGGGGGCATCCTGCCCGTGGAGGCAAACTCCTCCTCCAAAGCCCCTCCCCCAGGCAGGGTAGCCCACCCAAACTGAGTGTGTCAGGGCTGGAAAACAGAAAAGAGAGCTCCGGGATAGCAGAGCCAGCTACTCTGAGAGCTGCTAGATGTTTTCATGAAAGCATAGAGATGTGAAGGCACACAGCATAGTTCCCCTCTGCTGAAACCAGGGGTGTTGGGGCAGTTCTGGGAGGGACAAGGAGCCATGGGACAAACCCTCCTGCCTGCTGGTTTGGGGCAGATGTCTTCTCTTCTCAGGAGCAAGGACCCAGCAAAACGAAGTTGCTTCAGTTCCTTCAGTCCTTTGCCAACAGTAGTCCTCGGAACTGGAACTGCGGGTTCCCTCACACCCGAGACTCGGGGTGCACAGAGGTGTGTAGGCAATGCAGGTTGACAAGCGAGCATCGTTGCATCTGGAATTCATTGAGTCTGCTCAGCAAGCAAAAGAGCTTAGTTAGTTCATCTGCATCCACAGAGCCTATGTTCTGATTGGCTGTGACCTATGCCTCCTTTGCAAGGATTCTTTGATACCCTCCATACCTTACAGGATGAGGCAGCTGATAGAAGACCCTTGAAGTGTTCTTTGTAGAATATTTCGGATATGGCAATTTCATGTTATTAAATTCCCATATCACTGGTAAACCAATGGTCCAGAAGGAGCATCTCCTTTGCCCAGGCCAGACAGCTAGTAAAGGAACCAAGGCCAGGCCTGAGTGTTTCTCCTTCCTTTTCCTACTCCAGCTGCCACTGTCACATATCAACCGCAACACCCAAACATAGCTATTCTTACAATCTTGACACATGTGTGTCACACCTCTGCAGCTGAAGACATATAGGCTGTGTATATCTTTTATCAACTAAAATGTGAAAATGAATTGTTAGCAGATGCTCTTTGGTTACAAAAAAAAACACAAAAAACCACTGGGAGACATAACCCAAAGCTTGTCTACAAGAGAGCCCATTCGCCTGGTCAGAGGCCGCTGGACACACTGGCTGCTCCCTGCAGCCTCTGTTGACCCGGAGTGGGGATGGTTCAGCTCCACCTGTGAAGGCTGGAGAGGCTGTTTTCTGACAATGGTTGACCTTAATCTTTCTCCAAGGACCGTGGCTTTATTTCTGGATTATGTTCAGTGGCTCCTTAAATTGCCAAACTGCTTTTCTCCACATTGTACCGAGTGAAGTAAAAGGGGAAAAAAATTCTGTGTGTCCTTAAATGCCAAGTTTAGTTCTGTGCGGGTTTTTATGGCTGTATATAAACCCTCCACCTCAGGCTTACAACAGTGGTGGATCTTTAGTGCGGTTACACAAACACGGCTGCCATAATAAAGCACGTCTTATTTGATATTATATTGTATCAGAAGCATTAAATACACATTAAAGGGATGTTTTAAGGCTCTTTGCAGTAAGTGGCAGATGTTATGAATAATAACCTGCAAAATCCTTCTGAATTCTAAAAAGGTGTGCGCGCCATAAAGCTTCCATATAAATCTTTAATAGAGCAGAAGCGCATTGAGCAGTGATTAGAGGACGCCTTTAATCGTATTAAGCCATTACAAATAACCGAGGAAGGATTGGAAGCCTCAAAAATGAAATAAAGTAGAGCAAGGAAACAAATGCACCGTCCCCGAGCCTGAGGGTTTCCCATCCGTGCCTCCTGACAGCTTTTCACTGGCGGGAGCCAGGCAGGTCTGGGGAACACACACAGATACACAGGAAGTCGCAAACCCAAGCTGCCATAATTCACTGAAATTTATGTAAATGAATATGCGTTCTTTTATATGAAAATTGGCAACATCTGCATACCGTTTCACCACCCTGATTTAATGGGGTCACCGACAGATAGGGAGGTGGGCAGGAAGCAGATAACCTCATCCACCTTCCCCTTAGAGTTATCTTGAAAAACAAATCAAATAAAACATAGGTTACAGAGAAACTAAACAGCACTGGAAATATTGTCCCAGAGGACTCTGGCTTTCTCAGAAGCAGAGGTGTTTAGAGAGACAAGAGCCAGCTGCAATAAATGCAGGCTCAATAAAACTTAATTAACCCCTTGGGGTCTTCGCAAGGAAGCTTGTCAGAAAGCTGGGATGGGATGCCGATGCTGGTTACTAAGGGGTTAAGTTTGCAGGATGAAAAGGATACCAGAGCAAAAGAAGCTAGTGACTGCCTACACAGCGCATACCTGCACACGTGTCTTCACCACATGCCAGACTTGGCCATGCATGGCTCGTACCTAACATAAGGAGGAAGGGCTACTTAGCCTCAAGTCCTGGAGTTCCAAAGTCAAGCCTGGGAGGGTTAAAATGGCCGCGTGAGTCATCATTTTCAAACCCCTGTCCAGAGCAAGGGGCCCCCCAGCCTCTATGGAATACCCTCAATGCCAGGGAGCTCATTCTTTTCCATAGTCAAGGTCCCACCTTGACATGAGTTATCCCCTGTGGACCACCTGCTAGAAGCCTGTTTTTATTCCAAGGCCTTATGCTTTTATTTTGAGAGGAGCTTTACAATGAACCAAACCAAGTTCAGTGATGATGATGATGATGATGATGATGATGATGATGATGAAGAGGATGATGATCCAGCTCTGACTGGATATTTTGATACTAACTCCAAGCTTGGAATGTATGTTAGAGGTTGACCAAAGTATCTTCAATATCACGGAGAACAAAACACGTCTATAAACATATGTCTGTAAACTGATGGCCCCAAGAGCTGGGGATGAGGGCATTCCCCAGGAAATGGCATCTCCTAGGGGCAGTCTGGGCAGGTTGCATGTAAAAAGTTCTGTTTCATTAAGTCATGGTAGACAAGTGCCGGCTTTGAAAGCTGCGTAGTCTCATGCTCTAGTTCTTTTCCATCCTTCTCTTGCTATGCCAAGAAGAAAAATGTCATGTCGGTGCTGGTCCATCTTGACATTTCCACATAAAACTACACTTCAAGCTCAGAGCAAGCAGCAAACAAAATCTGGCTAAGATTTGGCAAGTACTGATGTTCATTTTTCTTACATTGATTTTTTTTTCAAATCACACATCATCCATGTGGGTTTTCTTTTTTTCATAGAAATGTTTCCTTGTTAAATACATTCCAGCTTGAATGTGTTGAATTAGTTTGAAAGAAAGACCTAGGATGCACGCAGGTGCCATGCGGCAACGGGGAATGTGGTACCCAGGAGCCAGGGTTCTGGGAGCATCTTGGGTCTTGGAGAACTTCACGGTGATATAATGGTCCTTTCTTCTCAGCTTCTCAAAATGCTGCAGGAGTTGGTGCTGTCTGCAGAGAAGGAGCCAAATGACTGCCCCAGGCCAGGCTCTTTTTTGGAGCTGGCCTCATGGAGTGTGTGGGCAAGCTGGAGCTAGATGGAGGTTGGACTCTGCAGAGCCCAGAGCCCAGCAGATCAAAGGTTTATGGCCAAGCTCCCAGAGGGCACCCAGCTCACGGCAATAAGAGTGAACTAATATTATCCTGTACCACGCAGGTTCTCCTGAGCACAGCAGATCTGCGGCCGTAACTCACCTGGCTTGCTTTGTGGTGGAGTGTGGAGGAGGGCCCAACTATGTCATCTCTGTCCATCTCAGCACCCTGGGGAGTCAGCAGTTGCTCCAGAAGGCTTGGCTTCTTGGACAGGGCAACAAAAGGAAGGGCTGTTAGTTACTCAGCCTTATTCCCATCCTCCAACCTCTGACCTAGTCTTCACTTTTTGGCCAGGCACTTGTCGTCCATGTCCTCCATTTGCCGTGGGCAAGAGGTAGGTCGCTAAAGCGGTAATTATCTTGGGCAGAGTGATTCACCAATCGTTTGGTGAAAAGGGTCCATTTAATCTCCTGTGCAGCTCAGAAATGGTTATCTTCCTGGGTGGTTCCATGCCTAAATTCCTAGTTCTGTCTCCACATCACTGTGACTGAGAGTCACTCAACATGCTCATGGACTGTTGAGAGACTGGGAGAATTGCCTTTCTTTTGTTTGGCCTCTTGGCTTTTTCAGTACAGAAGCTGATCCTCATGTTCAGCCTGTTACCAAGTCCATTTCAATTTCCTTTCCATTGTCCCAGGAGATGGAGCAGAACTCTTGTGGTTAGGTTCCTCTCAGGCCTGGTCGGCATTTTTGGAAGGCTTCATAGAAGTGCTGTTTGGAAACACCAGAGATCTTTACTGGGGCAGTATGGTTCTTTCTCCAATTCCTCTCCCTTTGCTAATGAGGAAGTGCTGAGCAGAAGGCTATAGAGAAAGTCCATGCATAGGGACTGATGAGAAAGACAGGGATACCTGGGTTTTGCTGGGCCAACATCCATATGGTAGGATTGTTCCTGAGACTTTCTATGGCTCGTGCATTCTGGGAATGGTGTAGATTTGTCTCTGTGGTTGGTCCAGAAAGCCTTGCTTTGCTAAATGATCTTGATTTGGCCCAGTGCCAAGTGTCCCATGCAGAGTAGTTCCGTCCCTTCCATGAGCTCGCATTGTTCCACTGGCATTCCTGGTGATAAGGAACATTTCTGGGAATGTAATTTCCTTGCCAGATAACCATCTACCCTGGTGAGTAACCTTACGCAGGTCACTTGTCCTATTAGAGTTACCATTTTCTCATCTTTAAAGAAAGTTGACTAACTTAATCTTTGCAAGAGACTTCAGAAGTTGGCATCTCTTGGCCCTGAGAGTCATTTTGCAATTTATCTGGAAACAAGCTGTTGTTTCCAGTTGTTTCATAGTGAATGGTTGACTTTTGAGGAGACATAGGACATCCCTGACTCATCCCACTCAAATGCGGCTCCTGAGAAGGTTGGGAGCTTTTATACAAGCCTAGTGAAGCCATTCTCCAGACTAAAGCCCCATAGGGTTTCCATCATTTGACACATTGAGGGTAGGGCTGACAACTCTGGAGCTCTCTGGAAGTGCCTGTCGACCCACGGAAAGCTGGGTAGGATACCCATGGCTCTTCTATGATCCTTGTGAGGCATCCTGAGTGAGCCACACTTTACTGCACAGTGCTCAAAACAATGCAGTGAGCTCAATCCATCTTTTGTTGTGCCATAAGCCCAGAGGTGTAGATGGAGGAACAAAGAATGTGGGTAGAGGGGTAGCAATGTTTGCCTTTAATGGCATCTTGCTGTTAGGTCAATACCTCTGCTCTTGGAATCCTGGCTTATGAGACAAGATGGTAGGGTTAATCACGCCTGCCTTTGTGATTTCTCATGAGCATTAGTTGGGATACTGTGTGTGCATGTGCTAGGAAATTGTTAGGTAGTATGCTCATGTAAGGGATTTTGTTCTTTGTAAGAGTGGGAGGATGGTGCCAGCTGGGGTCCCCGAGCCCCACAGCCTCCTGAGCAGAGCTGGCTCATTCAGTAACATCCCAACACATGGAAACACATGTGAGCTTGACAGCTAATAACCAGATCCGAAACAACAGGCTTCAGGAGGGAGGCCAACCTGGGAAATGTGTTATGAGCTGATCAGAAAGGAGAAAAGAAATAAAGTCATTAGCTTAATTAAGGGGCAAGAGGGAATGATGAAACACATCTCTAGCAAAACCAAATTATGCATTTAGAAGATATTAAAAATGCATTTGAACTCCACTGGTGCTGCGCTTTTCATAACAGTTCTAGAGCCTCAGTCGGCGATCAGGTCAGTGGGAAATCAAGAAAAGGTACCATTTTTCCTGCCTCACTTCCCCCACCATTGCACACTTCTTCCCAGGCACCTCTAGTGACTTTCTGTCCCCTCTACTGCCTCTCCACAGGTCTCCTGGGTCAACATGTCCCCAGTACACACCACATTTGGAAAATGTGGCTTTGCGCCTATGTCTCAGGATCATGACTTCCTGTAATTTTGTCTTCTCATTTTAAAGAGAATCTTAAAACATGTAAAGTGTTTCTATTTGCCATCTTGGGTCGCGTCTTGACAATGTGGATTCCTGCTGCATGATTTCTGTCTGTGTTTGCACTTAACGCTTAAGGTCCTGTGAGGCTGCAGATTAAGCGTCCTGCTAACAAAAACACAGGCAAACGAATCAACAAACAAAGCAAAGCAAAACCCAGACAGCCGTCATGCGTTAGATGCACATAATGTAACTTGAGTCATTAAAATTTGTCTTTTAGAGACTAATCAGTTTTTGTCTGGCTGACAAAAACTAGAGTCGTCTAGAGAGGGGGGCCCTCAATCGAGGAATTGCCTTCATCAGGTTGGTCTATGGGCATTTTCTTGATTAGTAGTTGATGTGGGAGGGCCGGGTCCTCTGTGGGCAGGGTCACCCTGGGGCAGGTGGGCCTGGGTTGTTTGAGGAAGCAAGCCCATAAGCAGTTTTCTGTTCCTGCCTTCAGGTTCCTGCCTTGAGTTCCTGCCTTCAGGTTCCTGCCTTGGCTTCCTTTGGTTACTTCCTTCCCCCAAGTTGTTTTTGGTCAATATTTTATCAACTAATACTGAAGCAAACTAGAACACAGGGTAAAAAGAAGGCATTATATTAACAAGACAATAGAGTGCACGGCATTGTTGGAGCCTAGTGAGACCAGAATTGAGGTGTTCTTGTGTGAGAAAATGTGTATCATGCATACAAGTTTGTAGTAATCTTGGCAGAGGAAAAATGTCAGTGGCAGATGGTAAAAGGGACCATTAAGAAGCCTCCAAACTACTGCCCCCCAATAGTGCCATGTTTTCACAATCCATCAGTTAGGCTATTAGCTCGGCTTCCCAAAGAGCCTGAATCCACGGCCTCTGTCCATCTTAACTAGGCCATACTGTCCTCATCACTGGGTGGTGACTCCAAGGAAAAGAAAGTTTGGGGGAATCTGTGTCATGAAGCCCTTGGAATGCTTCCCGGGAACTGATGCAGCCTGACATCTAAGCTGTATTTGGAGGTGCTCCTTGGGGACTTCAGGGCACACAAGATGTACAAGTTAGGTGTGGGAAGAGGGCAACGTGTTAGTGAAGGGGAGCACGAAGCTCCTGGATCCTGTCCCAGCTGTGTGAGGCATGGCATTGGGCTTCAGATGTGAAAGCCTGACACTCCCGATGCCCCAAGCTTGGCTCCCCTCTCTTCATATTCTCCTTGTGTTAGCCTTGCTCCAAGGCAGGCCCTTTCCTCAAGGAGGCTCATGCCAACACCATCCTCACAGCATCCCATACAAGTAATCAAAGCATAGGCCTTTTCCTTTGCCAGCAGTTGCCACTTCTGGATTCTGCCCGTTTACCTGCCCCAAGTCACTTCTTCTAGAACGTGCTTCCAAACCTGTGAATATGCAGTGTTCTGACTAGCCAGGACTGGGTAACAGGTTTGAATAACAGGTTACCCAAGAAGGGGGTTATTCCTCCCAAAATGGTGAGTCTCATCACTAGCAAAAGGAAGATCGGGGCTGGGAAAACAAATGTCATCTGTCTCTACCATGGGCAGCCAGTCACAGTGCCACTGATGGCTCTAGACATACTTGGAATGATTTTCTGGCACAAGGAGTCTGTGTTCTGGAGGCCAAGGGAAATGCTGAATGCAGCCCCAGGGAGGAGAAGTTAGAACAGAACTGTTACCCGGGCAGAGCGGACTGTATGTCCCATGCTCAGCAAAGGAAACTCGACTTAATTGCTTGCATTCTTGGCCGAACTTCTACCTCTTCAGCCCTAGGAGACGAAAAATTGCAGATACAACTTGCTTTCCGTCCTTGGCGTGCTGAGCCCGGGAGAAAGTTATTTAACCTTTCTCAGCAGTGATTCCCAGCTGTGCGGATGGGACGGCGGAGGTCTCTGTCCACACTGCAGGGAGAGTCCTACATCAAGAGCTGTGAGAAAAAGCCTTCCAGGGTGTGGCCAGGCAGCATTTCAGAACGGTGGCATCAGGACTTTGGGGTCTTTTTAGTTCCATTATTAGAAGGGTTTAAGTTAGACAACCTTCCTCCTGGCTCCCCAAACACTCGCCGAAGCTGTCTCTTGCTTCTAGCGCTAGAGGGAAAATGAAATTTGCTGCAAACATCCCGCCTTCGTTGGCGTTTGTGTTTCCTATGTGCTTGCCCAAATCCTGAAAGCAATGGAAGATCTAAGAACGAGTTGGTGGGGCCATCATAGAGCGGGGGGTGGGGGGGTAGAGAAGAGGGAAAGAGGAGAGGAAGAAATGAACAATTATAGATACATCTAGGACAGAAGTTGGCAAACTAAGGCATGCATGAAACTTGGTGCCCTGATGGCCTATTTTGTGATTCTTTACAAATTAAGGATGCTATTCATGCATTAATTTTTTAATTTTTAGTTTTTTGAGAATTTCATATATGAATACTGTATTTAGATCACCCCCTTCCCTAACTCCAACTCCATTGATGTGCCCCTCCACTCCCTCTCAAGTTCATGACCTCTTATCTAGTTATATTTACACACACACACACACACACACACACACACACACACTTGTGCACATGCACACATAGTGTACTCATGCATATACATACATATACATATACATATATATATAATTACAGCTAGCTGAACTTACTGTTGCTCACATATGTGTACACTTAGATCTGAGGCTGAGAGTACATTGCAGAAGGAGGGGGCTAAGTGACAGAGGCCCTGGCCATCTGCTGAGAGACAGTGCCTTCTGTATATGACAAGGAAGCTGCCGCAGTGAAATCTCAAAAACATGGTAGACACAAAGAACCTGCATGTTGACATGCCATCGTAGATTAGGGAAGTCTCACAAGGCTTGAATCCTATATAAAGAGATAAAAGCAATTAATAGCCTCTGAGAGAGAGAGTTGGTATTAATTATTTTGTGCATGCGTGTGTGGTTGGGTTTTTGGTTTTTGGTATTTTCAAGACAGGGTTTCTCTGTGTAGCGTTGGCTGTCCTGGAACTCACTGCATAGACCAGGCTGGCCTCGAACTCATAGAGATCCACCTGCCTCTGCCTCCCAAGTGCTGAGATTAAAACCATGCACCACTATTCCTGGCTTGGTAATAATATTTCAATATTTAATAAGAATATCATTTTGTGCTAGGTGAAAACTATATGTCGTTCAATAAAGTTGCATAGGCACACAGACTGCTCGTCTGTCTGTGTGCTACTGGTTGCTGTGCCTAGAAGCAGGCAGCTGGGACAGAAGCTTCTGTTGGAAGGGTCTGTGTGAGGGGTGGGGATGGGGCTGAGACCCTGCTAGAACAGGAAGCCATTCTTTTACCCGTTGTTGCCATGAAGTCACGCACAGATCACCAGAGAACTCCTGAAGAGAGAAAAGAGAGTATCCTTGAAGAGTCTTTTGATGTGTAAACAGTGTAAAGAAACACAATTGAAAGAGAAACACCAAAGAAGCCCATCGGGTATGCCCAGGGATGGGTCTAGCCTCAGACTAGCACCCTGCAATGGGTCTAGCCTCAGACTAGCACCCTGCAGCCTCTCTCTTTAAAAAGTCCTAAAAATGTGAAACTTTATAGGTGGCCTCTTCCCATATGCCCTTGAGGTCCTCCGAGCTGGTCCCGAGTTTTTTCTCTGTTGTGCCATGTATGGCCAGTTCAACGGTGCTTGTGGCCAGGATAGCCTGGCGCTGAGGTCACAGGCTGCTACAATACACAAAGGCAAGAAGAAGTAAAAATTCAACCACAAAAGACATCAGCCCTCTCCTAAGAAAAGGCAAAACTAGAGAAAACGGGAGGAAAAAGTCCTTTGGGGACCATGGCTATTCTCTTGGCTCTCCAAAATAACTCAGGCAAGACCCAGAGGAGAGGAATGCCTGGCTGGGCTGGAAAGAAAAATGGCTGTGAGAAATCTAAAGGCATTTGAAGGGCTTGAACCTGGTTTGGGGAGCTAGGTTTGGGGAAGGTGAGAACGGGCTGTTTCCTGGACCGTCTACAGGCGTTCTGCATCGTGGAGAAGGTCGGGTCCTTGGACATGATCTGGGCATGTGTGCCTTCTAGTTAGAGCCTCTCTGGGTGTCCAAGCAGGCATAAGACAAGGCCACTTCACTGTGAGGGGCTCCACAAGCACTCTCTTCCCTGTAGTTGCCGCCATTCAGCAAGCCTTTGGAGACTATTAGGTCCAGAACTTTGCTAGTTGCTGTCCATGTGAGGTGAGGAAGGGTGTCCTGGAAAAGATGGGTAGACAGAAACACACATCTCCATCTGTGTCCAGGGCTTGTAGAAGGGGAGTCCAGCCTGGACTGGGGAGCTAGGGAGGATCCTTATTGGAGGGTACCACAAGGAACCTGGGAGAGGTGGGAGGATGTCTGCATGAGAAAACCCAAGCCTTTTCAAGATGACATCATAGAGCGCATTTTCTCTTTAAGGATGCCTCAGGCTGATGTCTCCTGATGCTGTTTAATGGTAGTTTGAATGAATAAATGAAGGGCCTAGTGCTGTCTGGTCCTAAGAATAGCAGGCAGGATGTGGAACCACAGAAGATCTAAAAGATCCAAGGGAAATGATATGGCAGAATCAAATAGAGTCAAGCTTGAGCATCAATGCAAAAATGCTGAAAGGGTGTGAGGTAACAGTATGGAAGTGGGGAGAACAAGAACTAAGGGTTTAGTGAGGACAACAGGACCACAGGTGCTGCCTCTAGGTCCCAGAGTTTCCGTTGAAACCCTGGGGCAGCTAACTTAGCGGAGACACGGGTTTTCCGGAAGTTAACCTGCTCGCATCCCTCTCCCTGTAATAACCATAGATGTGGCTTTTGCTGGGAACGCTCAAAATATCACCCACTCTTCACCAATGCAAATCGTTGCTATTTTTCTGATGCCTTTCTCAGCTATAGATCTGGACCACCTTCAGAATCATGCCACAGAATTTTGGCCCGTTTGTCTGTGAAACCTGTCTTGGAGTTAATCCCAGCCTGGATTCGCCAGGACTCCAGAGATAGCTGTGTGCGCGTTTTCCTAACTTTGTGTTTCAGGGATGCCACGGGATGGCTTGAGATTAGTCACACAGGTGCTATTTAGATGGAGAGAGAGGAGAAGGTTACCCACAAGCCCTGCCTGCTGATCTTCTGTTGACCACTTAGCCACACCCGACACAGATGACATCATAGGGCAGTCTGGGCTCTCTGGATAGTCAGTGGCTCTGACAGTAACGGTACTATCGTTGGCAGCAAAGCCTTTCAGTGTTTGCAAAGCTGCTAATGGTGATAGCTTGCCAGCTCAAGGGGCAAAGGAATGTTAAGAAGGCTAGGAGAACTATTAGCAACAATTTAAGTCCACTGGGAGGAAGTTACTTATTAAGAAATGGCTTACATAGGAAATTTATTAACTTCAAGTTTTTCACTTCCTTTCTTAGTTTTTCTTGCTGTGATCTCAGCAGCTGAACCCACAATCAGCCTTCTTACATCTGTCACTAAGATTTGGCATGAGCAGGGCGGAAATAAAGAATGCCACACAGTCCCTATTAAGACATAAACACAAGTGGCACCTGACCATGTCTCAGGCCAGATGAAACTTTCACACTCTGTCCACATCTCCTCTTCAAAGTCAAATGGTCTAGGCCCCAGTTGCTGGGAATGCCATGTTCCTTGGCTCATAGCTGCATCCCACACTGGAAGCTGCCCTTAGAGTAGAAAGCCTTCCAGAAGGGCAGTTTAAAGCCACGAGTGGCTGAGGCAGAATGTGAGCACTTTACCCTGGTTCAGAACAACCCAGTTAAGCTCGAAGCAACTCCAGTTCCAGAATATTCCCATCAGAACTAGTTCCTCTGTGGATGCACTACAAACCAGCCTTTCCCCCTGTTCCAAGAAGCAGTCCTTGCTTTCTGACAGGCATGTCCCCCGAGAGTATTGTCCAATAAGCCTTCTGCCCACATCTCTCCATGTCATCCTCTGTTTCAATGAGATCAAGGTTAAGACACAGTCTATACAGTTCATGTGGCTCAGGCCCCCTGGGCACATAAACCCTCCCATGTCTCCCCTTGCAGAGGCTATGCATGTCCACACCTAGTCAGAGTTAAAGTCCACTCTGGTGAGAAAGAAGCATATTTCTACACACACATCCTATGCTGTCATCTCTCTGGCTGACTTTGCTTTTGACCTGACAGGAAGACTGTCCAGTAAAGTCTCATTCCAGATCAATTGGGGCAGAGAAGATAGAGTGCTAGTAGCAAGTGCCATTGGAGCACAGAGATGGGGGGATTGCTGAGGGGGTTCCGGAGGGGGTTCTTGGAGGAGTACATGTTGAGTAAGACTCGTGGGGATATTCTATGCAGAGCTTGTGTGGAGATGTGACCAAGCACGCTCCAAATGACAAGCTGGACACAGTCACCGGCTGAAATGTTTCCACGTTACATCTTATGGATTAATTTCAGTTTCTCTTCTGTTAACAGCTCTTGGGGTTCCCACGGAGTTAAATCATATGGCTAGAGAGGGGTGGCATACTCCTCGGCCTTAAGAGTGAAGCTGTGACTCAGAGCTGGTCAAGCCAATCTCAGTTGACCACAGGGCTTGACGGACATATAATCTGACTGGGGTTCTGGGGCCCCGGAACTGCTACTAGAACCATGCTGACTTTGCTAAACTGCAAGCCTCAATCCCTAAGCGTCTATGCACTAAACACAGGACAGGCAAGTATGCTTGGGGGAGGGGCTGACTGAATTCCATCAGATGACGTTTTTTGAGTCCTGCCTAGTTTTTGCAGCTGCATGAACTTCAGTCAAAACTTCTTTCTATGCTTAGGTTAATTTGATTTAGACCAGCTATCACTCGTAACAAAGGTCATCTAACATGTCAAGGAACAAGTGCTCGAATTTAGTCTGCTGTAGGAAGCCCCACTCTTACAACTTGGGAGGACAGTTCAGAGGCACATCACCAAACCTGCCGTGAGCAGGAGGCTTGCAGGAGAGCTTGGACCCCCAGGTAAGCCAGGAGGAGTTTTCAAGGACGTCTCTCGGCTTCTTCCCTTTGAACACACAGGCCCACGTACAGCCCGTGGTTTTAAGACACTGTCAGTCCGTCTTCAGTCATCAGCCTTCTCCGGGAAACTTTGTACAGGATCTCAACATTTTAGTAAATTGCTTTTAGAAGAAGCTTATAATCATCTTGCTCTCAGTGAATTCCAGATGCCCAATAGCTTGCACGAACGATCCTGCAGGAGAGTTTGAGGTGGCTCATTCAAAATTGGTTCTCAACTTAAAGGAGGAACGAATGACAAACCATGCCTTGGAATGCCCGTCCCCGCTTTGTCTGTGATGTGTGCACTAAGGGGCATTGTGTGCAGAGGAATCTGACCCACCCTGTCCATCCCCTCCAGGATTTCAGCGACTTTGATAATTTCTCTCTCAGCTTTTATATTTCTAGAACAAAGTGTCCCATTTTGATCTCCCCTTGAATGGCATTCCTGTCCCCCACCTCCTTGATCATTCTCCACGTCCTCCTCCTCACTTCCCCGGCTTCTTTATGTCTTTTAAAGGCTTGCCCAGAACTACACACAATATTTCCAGAGATCAGAGAACTGGCCTTTTTATCTCTGCCCATTGATGTTAAAAATTTGATCATGATAAAATGAATCATCCCGAGGAATCTACATTGGAATATCAGCCCAAAGTAATTTCTCTTTCCGTTCACTCACATCCTGGTGAAGAAATGGAGAGGCTGCCAATTGTGCAAGCCTGGGCTAGGGCTTTTGGGATGTTAAACAGAATGGAAAATCACCCTCTTTCCTTAAGAATACAATACGTGCAGTAAACTTCGAACTCTTACCCAGATCTAGCCAATGGACAGGACATTCTCCACAGATGAGTAGAGAGTGGGGACTGACTTTCACACAAACTCTGGTGCCCCATATTTGACCATGTCCCCTGGATGGGGAGGCCTGGTGGCACTCAGAGGAAGGATAGCAGGCTACGAAGAAGAGACTTGATACCCTATGAGCATATACAAGGGGGAGGGAGGGAGGAATGGGGGGATAAAAGGGATGGGATAACAACCGAGATGTAATATGAATAAATTAATAAAATCTATTTAAAAAAGAATGCTACATCAGTTGGGCTATACGCCACACGAATGCTTCCTCCAAGAATCTTTCATGAAACTCAGGCCTGGTTTGGTTCTCACACCAACTACACATTCCTACCAAGGTCGCAGGGGAAGTGGGGAAACTCAAGCAGTTTTGTCAACAGTTTAAACTCTCATGTGAGTTACGGTGTGAGAATAAAATGCTTCCATAATGTGAATGCTGCCGAGCTTGGGACAAGTGTCCCTAAAGGTTCCTGTGTAAACGGCTAATCCCAATGGTGATGCTCCCGGGAAATATTGGAACCTTCAGAGAGAGGAGGCTGCTGGAAGAACCTTAAGGTCATTGAGGACATGCTGTCATCTCACTATGAAGCTCTGGCCATCTCGAAACTCACTATATAAACCAGGCTGGCCTGGGACTCACAGAGATCCATCTGCCTCTGCCTCCCGAGTGTTAGGAATGAAGGGCGTGCATCATCACGCCTGGCTTGCCTTTTGTCTTCATATGCCACTCGTACCAGAGGCTCAAGTCAAATGACGTCACTTGATTATGAATTAGAACTTCCCAAATAATAAGCAACAACGTTTTTCTTCTAAATAACTAACTCATCACAAGTATTTTGTATCACTAATGTCAGTGTCTATGGAGGGCAGAGTTGGGGAGCAGTATTCTCCTAAACTAGGGTGTTTGGGGGATCTTCTTTAGTGGATCTAGAACAAGCAAGGCTGGCTTCCTTCCTATATCAGCCTGTCCTAGGAGAACTCTTTTTTTTTTTCATAGTTTTGCCTACCAAACCCCAAGCTCTCTCCAACCAAATGCAACAATTCAGCTTCAGTGGAAAAACCTTCTGTCTCCCAATCTCAATTCAAATGTCAATGTCTCTGTCCAGTAGCTCCACCGAGGGAAGAGCATGTTGACCTGGTCCTCTGGAGGAAGCATTGTTTTCTTGTGGAGCCAGGCATGATGACATGTTTTACGGTCCACCTGAGACAATAAGGGTTGGTACTCTTCTTTCTGAAGGAGCCAAAAATGCCAAAATGTTTTTTTTTTCTAGCGCTCGAAGCAGGTGGGAAGTTGCTATTCGCTCCCGAATCTCCCCCACACGGAGGAAGGAAAAGTGCAGGTTGGAGCCATGTTGCTGATGCCCCATATTAATTTTGGCCACCAAGAACTGTGTGCACAAGCCAGCTGGAGTGGACTTTGTGAAAAAAGATCTTTCTCATCTGTATACAGATTAGCTTCTGGCTGGGTGGACTTCTCAAGTCCTCAACGTGTCTTGCCTTTCCTTGCCCGTGACTCGTGCAGACCTCAAAATTTCAAATTCACTAAGCTCAGATGATCCTCATCGTCTCCTGTGTTCACACTTAATACCAAGAGTGTGACCTCTACCAGCACAAGGAGGTCGCTGCTGCCTTTCCGGAAAACGAGGGGCCAGCTTCACACCGCCGAGCTCTTACCTGATGTAGTAGCTTAAGTGATGTAGGACAAAAAAGCATCAACGAGCCAAAAGGTTGTAAATGGTTCTTTAACCTGTTCAACCCGTTCATTTAGGTCCCACATAAACAAAATTCATATATTCTTACATTATTATTATTATTATTATTATTATTATTATTATTATTATTATTATTATTATTTGTGTGCCACGTGCCCTCTTCTCCAACTGACAGCAGGCAGCCTAGGTTCTGAGCTCTGTGGTATTGTCCCAGTTTCCTCAGCTCTGTCCCTGTGGTACTTTATTTCTCTCTTTATCATTCAGACTGGAGACTTACTGGCCCAGCTCAGGTTTGCTGGCTCTGGGCGTTGCATGGAGCACAGCAAGTGGCTTTTTAAAAACCCTGTTAATCACAGTTTTTGTTTCTAATGTTCCTTGTTTTCTGAAGGCTCCGCTTCTTCATGGAGAATTTCCATCTTTCATCTCCTTCAAGTGCTTTTGCCTCATTGCTTGGAGTGTTATTGTAATGCGGCCTCTCAGGTGCGCCTGCCTACTTCAGCATCGCTGCTGTTTTGCTTAGTGTCTGCTGGTTGTCCCTTCTTCTCAAGCTGCTGAGAGACTTTTCATCCCATGTTTGGATAAGAGTTTGGAATATATCCCAGACATTTTGAATACCAAGCTACCATGTTTATGACCTGGGATCTTGTTTTAATACAATAGACAGTTTTTTGGATGTTCTGTTTTGTTTTGTTTTCATAGCAAAATAACCAACTCGGCTACATTTGGGCTACAACCGACACTTTATGGGCTCCGGTTTCCATGTCAACTTACTTTCAGTGTTTTTGACAAACGCAGTCCAAATGCGTTTGTTACCTCTGAACGCCTCCAGTGTGCTGTTATAAAGCAGATGCATTCAGGCACAGCTTTGGGGTGGTCCTTAAAGCAATATTCTTCAAATGGCCTCACCTTTTCTATTTATTTGTCCTCAGGCTAAAAGGTTCCTGTGATGAGCAGACCCATGGTCAGTTGGCAGGAAGATGTCTTGTTTTTGTTCTTGTTTGGTGATGGTTACTGTAGCTAGAGAGAGGTTATTCCTGTTCCCAAAATCTTAGGTTTCTGTTGGTGCCCACCACCACTTCTGCCTGCCCCGGCTTACCCATCTCGCACTGGATTACAGTGTTGGGGCTGCAACGGAATGGGCAGAACATCAGAAGGCCAAACGCAAAGGCATTTGCTCCTCTTTTCCTGTTCTCTACTGTCTCTTGTAATTACCCTTTTTTTGCACTAGAAATGAAAGGCTCTCCTTGAAGCTCCTTCTGCCTATACCTCCTGTGAGGTTCCAGTCCTGGAGAACGGCTGAGCCTGGGGAGAGATAAGCTCACTAAGCTGATTGGGCTTTTGAGGGCCCTTTTGGTCGTTGGTTTCTCGAGTCCCTTTTCCTTTTGCAGTGTACCTCCTCCTCCAGGCTTCCTTTCGAGTCCTCAGATGGCGGCTCCATGAGCTGTGCCTTGGTTCGCAGTCACACTTGGTGGACAGCACAAGGTGTGGCGGGCTTCCTTCCTCCTAGAACCAGAACCTCTGCTTCTGTTTCATAACAGCGTCATCACTTCGTTCAGTCACCCCCTTCCTACGCTATGTGCTGCAGCCCAGGCTTGCATGTGGGATTGGCCCATGTGGGACTTCCTCTCCACGGTCCCTTTGGAGGCATGTGCTGTTATTTCTACCTTCCAGGCCCAAAATAAGCTTTTTTTTTTTTAAGTTAAGTGATTCCTTGAAGATTCAACAATAAGCAGATGGCAGGAGCTCTTGCTCAGGCTTCTGGATACTTTTTACTTTGATTTTCTTGTGCTCCAGCTAGGTAAGGGCTCATAGAGACAGCACAGGTTAGGATCTGAGCCTCAGAATTAAAGCTGAGATCCTTGTTAAAGATTCCATAGGGTTTTTTTTAAACATGGTTTGCTATGTAAAAGGAGGGCTTAATAAATAATTACTGTCAAATAATAGTTTCCTTAAGGGAAAAACATGCCTGAAGTTAAAGAAACTATTTAATAACAATGGGAGAATCAGGTTAATATTTTATCTCCCCACAGCCTTGCATGGTAACTCACAATACAGTCTTCTTCCATCTCTATACAGATATGGTCCCTTTTTCCCCTATTCCATCGATTACAACACGCCAAGTGTTGTACTACTAAGTGTGGCTAGCTGGTGAAACCAAATGACCATCTGGCTACTGTCCTGAAGACTCTGTATTTCCTATGGGAAAAAATAAAGGGTGTGAGGGTTCGTTCCCCCACCACACCTCCCATGTGTAAGAAGTGCTGTCCCCCTGCCCCAGCACTGAGCATAAGTGGACAACCCACAGCCGAGTACTCTCTCCTCAGAGCAGGGCCGAGAACTCCATCTGGAATGTTCACAAGCTGCTGTGGCAACCCATTCCCAAGGCCTTCAAGTCCTTCAGGTAGAAGGAAATGGCACTATAATGACAGTTTACAAAATGAAAGCAAATACATTGGCCTTGCATCAGAGACTTTCTATAGCAGAGAAGATGATAATAAAGACAGAAAGTGCATGGTGACCCCCATCTTGCTGTATTTCCATAACAACGCGACTCACGACTCTCGGTAGCTCCAGTGGGGCAAGGAATCGGGAGACAGAGTTATGGATGTTTCCTTTATGCACAGATTCTTCAGCGTCGGGGAGGGGGAGGGGCTCCTCTGAGGCACATTTTCTTAGGTCATTGAGAAAAAAAAATAAATCCACTAAACTGAGTCTCTGGAAATCATCTGGTTGCTAGTTGATTCTCAAACACTCTTGCCAATAAGAGAAAAACTGAGAGCTCTGTGCCGCTGAAACAAAATGTACTTTGCTGAAATCGAGCTCCTTGCAAGACTTCCTGGGTATCCCAGACACCTTTTCTGCCTTCCCACCTAGGGCTCTTCTTTTTATCTCTTTCCTTTGGAGATTTTTATTTTGTGAGTACAGAGGACATTTGGATGTGGGAAGCCAACTTAGGATCTGCTCCAAAGAGACAAACACCTGCATGTACACACTGCTGCAGCCTCTTGTGAGAGAAGACAGTTCAGAATTTTGTAACATCAGCTCAGAGATAATTCATGCGAGGCTGGAGAAAGCTGGATATTTGTTCATCCCGTGATATACCATATAGTCAGAAAGGCTTTCTTTCACAGCTTATAACTGTAAACTCCCAGGGTGGTGTTTCAGTTAGGGTGACAATTGCTGTGACCGTGACCAAAAGCAACTTGAGGAGGAAAAGGGTTTCTTTGGCTTCTACTTCCACGTCACTGTTCAACATCAGATGAAGTCAGAGCAGGAACTCAAACAGGGCAGGAACCTGGAGGCAGGAGCTGACACAAAGGCCATGGAGGGGTGCTGCTTACTGCCTTGCTCCCCAAAGCTTACTCAGCCTGCTTTCTTATTAGAAACTAGGACCATACACTCAGGAATGGCACCACCCACATTGGGATGTGCCCTCACTCATTAATCACTAATTAAGAAAATGCCCAGGCTTGCCTACTGCTGCATCTGATGGTGGCATCTTCTCCACTGATGTTCCCTCTCTCAGATGACCTAGCTTGTGTCCATTTGACATAAAACTACATAGGTAGGAAATGGGACCTATACCCAATGTCCCTCAAGGCTCAGCTCCGCATTTCACCCGAGCAGCTCTATGGCACATGGAACCTTGGAATAGTTTTCCTGGACATTGTTGTTTACCTCGTACATGGCTGAGGACTCTTTAAAAGAAGAAATGTTTGTAAGAGGGGGAAAATGCGCCAGTAACAGTTACAAAACCCAGCACTCCATCCCACTGAGTTTTATAGAATCTAGTTGCAGGTGGTGAACACACGGCCACAGCGAGCCAAGTCACCAACTGCGGGGAGAATCTGCCCGGTGCCAGAGACCCACACTGTCATGTTGATGGAAATCCCCAAACACAAAAAACAAAGAGTGCCACCAACCCCGGTGTCCATGGTCCTAAGAACTGAAGTTCAGCTAAGAATAGGTCCAATGGTGGACTTGCTCATGAGGCAAGGCTCAGCGAAGCAGCAGGATGTTAGTGCACCACGGGATGAGGAGGAGACCATTGGAACTGTCCTCGGCGACAGTCCCTTCTGTTTTGTAACTTACCCCCAGCTCTCATTTGCTTCACATGCATTTTCTCTAGAGTGTTGAGGGGAGATCATAAGGGTGGATACAAAATACAAGTTTGCAAAGAGAAACCAAAAATAATAGGAAACACAGACTATTTCTTTGACCGTTGGTTTTTCCTTTCCCTCCCACTGACATTGTTGCTGAGTTGTTGTATATTATGTGATTAGACCCATTGTTCTTAACAGTGGGTCGGCAGCATTGAAAGCTGTAGGCTTGACTCACTTTCTCATTATTTCTAATAATATGTATCTATTGAGTGTTTGTTTGGTGTCTGGGTCTAATTTGAAGATGGCTACCATGTGTCCTTTGTCCCCCCCTCCCCTAAAGAGTTTAGCATGTGGGGCTGGAGAGATGGCTCAGAGATTAAGAGCACTGGCTGTTCTTCCAAAGGTCCTGAGTTCAATTCCCAGCAACTACGTGTATACATTATACAACCATGTATAATGAGATCTGGTGCCTCCTTCTGGCAATCAAGCATACAAGCAGAATACTGCATAAATAATAAATACACAAACTCTTTTTTAAAAAAAGAGTTTAGCGTGTGTAAAAATGGAAACAGAATGAAAAAAGAATAAACAGGACAAAGAGTAGAAGATAATAAACACTGTAGGTATTTAAGTAAGTGACATTCTGCTTAATCAGCCCCAATTTCCTTTTTTGCTTTTTAACTTTAAGTTACATTTATCTGTGTGAGTGGGGAACACAGGGGGATGTGGGTACCATGGTGCAGGACTTGGGGTCAGACGATAGCTTGCGGGAGTCATCTCTCTCCCTCTTCCCGATGTGGATCCAGTGTGGGTCCTCTCAGGCTGTCAGGCTTGACATTAAGAACCTTTACCAACCCGTACTTCTCAGTAGCCCGTGACTAGTGTTTGAGATGGAGTCTTGCTCAGCAACCTGGGTTTGCCTTAAAGTGCACCTCTTCCTGCCTCCACCTCCCGAGGACTGGGGTTGCAGGCACGTGTCACCACACCCGACTCCTCGACTGTTAAGCACAGGGTCCATGGGGAGTCGATGCTCTCAGGCATAGTGAGGGATTCACAAGTGAATGAAGTAATGTGTCATTTGGACGAGACTCTCAGGGAGTTGAGAGAAAATAGATTATTTTTTAAGGGGGAGAAGGAGAAGTGACCTGAGGGGCCGCCATCCGATCAGGACTCCTGAGTTGAGAGTATTTGGAGATGAAAGGGAGGGCTTCTCAGGTCAAGGGACCCAGCAGTGGGGTCATAGAGGAGAGCTGGGCAGTATGTTAAACCATCACTTCTGCCGAGCAGCTATCACTGTCTACCCCAAAATACATTGGGACACAAGGAAAGCTAAATAAAGCAGACACTTGCTGGATTAGCAAAATGTGGGACACAGCCCCAAGGGAAAGTGACTTCCCATCTGAAGCAAGCCACATTCTGGTCCTTAAAACACCGAAGTCAGTTAAAGTGGTATGAATGATGGACAAGGGCTTGAAATTCTGTGGATCCCAGTTCCTCTGTCCGAACAGTGGCACTGACAGTAGCTATATGGACAGCCCGTCTCCGAGGATTATGGGAGGTCGGCTCTATAAATTAGCTGGCATGTAATAGACACTTGAAACATGTTGATCTGTTTGGTTCAGAATAATGATGATAATAAAGCAGATATTATTTAGCCAGATGTGACAAGACATCACAATGAGGGCCCCACTCATCGGCATTCTACTAAGCTGCAGTAATTAAGATAATAAGACAACTAAGGGCTGGCCCATTAGTTCACTCTCCATTCATGATTTACCTCAGGCATGGATCTGCTCTCTGCATCTGCTAAAAAATGTAAAACACTGCCATCACCGGGGATTTAGTGCATTTCATGTCGATGAGCATCAAACCAAATGTTTTCAAAGGAAGCAAGCTAGAGAGGAAAGCAGGCAGGCGAAGAGACTGTTCCGGGGAAGGAAACGGGGTTTGGAGTCAAGTCTAAATCCCAATGCTTATTTAGCCACTTACTGACTCCGTGGCCTAGGATGAGTAACTCAACTGCCTGTCACTTCCTTGCTGAAGAGAAGATTATAGAAAAAGAAATAATGAGGGTGGCAGTGACAAGGAACAGTGGAGTAGCAATTATGGCAGCCCCTACCTCATGGTCATTGTTCAAAGCAGCAGGTCTGGGGCATAAGGATCACTGTGTTTTACTGATGACCAATTTCTCTTTCTATGTTCTTCAAAAGAGTCCCAACCTTGGGTCCTTAGCCCCGTGAGAAGAAAGTGTGAATGTTTGCTTGGCAGTTATAAAACCTCAATCTGACCCCAGCTTTGCCACCAGCTCATCGTGTGTGACCCTGACTCAAAAAATGCTTCTTGCCCAACTCTAGATTGTTACGTTTCTTTAGTAAATGTAAGAATTAGTTGGGTAAGCTCCATCTTTGAGGTCTGGCACATCACGATTCTATGTCTCTCGTATATGGGATTCACCATTAAGCTGAGTCTATGGCCATATGGGAGGAATCAAATTGGAAGTCGATGTAAAACCGGCATGCCATTTAACTCCCATTTCTCATCATGGAAAGGAGAAGCCATGCTAGTTACCTGTGCAGAGAGCTGGGGCAGGACACCAGAAAGGCTGACCTTGGCTGCAGGTTTCCACTTACCTTGGTGGGAATGGCATGGCGATCAGCTCAGCTCACATTGGTGGGAATGTGTGATTGTGGATGTTCAACATCATAGCAGAGCAGACATCAGAAAGAGCGTGACTGGAGCCAGGGCTGAGCCCTAACTTCCAGAAGCATCTCTTAGTGGCCTACTTCCACTAGCTAGGTTACCTCCCCTGAAGGTCCCACAGCTTTCCCCATATAGTACTACCAGCTGGGGACAGGCATTCAAATCACAAGCCCGCACAGGAGATTTCAAACTCAAATGGAAACTTAGCTTCTACTTCACGCAGGCTGCCTCGGAAGGACCCCCGCAGACTTCCCTTCAATGCAGACCTGGGTAAAGGCTGGGTTGCATAAGGCAACTTTCAGTGGGGGAGTGTTTTAACTGGCCTAGAGTTTTGGCAACATGAGTGGAGGCCGTTCAGATTATTTAGTGATGTTTTGAGTTGTTAATGAGTCTACATGGTTTTGGGGTAGACCCAGAATAACTCAAGAACTGCTAGCTCTCAGGATTGAAAGCCATCCCAGAGACATTTGAAGATCCTGGATATTATTTACAGAGACAATTTTCAGAGCATATCTTATAATGGGCCCGCAGAGTTGGAGGTATGTATTTTTAGACTTCCCTGGCCACCTAATACTGCACAGCACCTGTTTTCCCGAAACCAAATGGCAGAGACATTTTCTGTCTGGTTTCCTTGGCACATTTTGGAGTGCAGCCTGGACCCTGTGGTGTGCTACATTCCCCAGCCGCATGGAGACAAAGACTATGGAAATCTGAGGCTGCATAGGACAAAGCAAACCAGAGACAGGCTTTCTAAACTGAACCCTGGAGCATGGCCTCTTTCAGCACCACGGACAGCTCACGCAACACAGCCTCCTGTGAGCCTTGGATCCTCCTGCCTGCCTGGAGTCCAGACTAGGAAGAGGAAAAAGAGCCCTCATTCTTGTTCCTGAGAGTGTCTCCTTACGTTGTATGCCAAGGTGCCCTGTTGGGCTACTCCCGTTTTTACTTTTGGCCGTTCACGTGCTCATGCAGTAAACAAACAAGCTAATGAAACATATGCCCCTCTTTTTCAAAGGAACCCACTTCTTTAGGGAACTGTAAGTCAAGGAGGGTGGAGTCACTCGGTAGAGGCGGTTTCATTTCAAAACAAGTTGGGGACATGATGAAGACTCAGGAGGATAAAATATAGAGGATATAGAGTTATAAAACTCTACTGCTTGTCAAGTCCCTTTGCTACAGAGACCTGTTTGTGTCGCCTGCTATTATCAACAGCTCGTAAGAAGAAAACAGGTGGGTGTTCTATATTGACTTGGTAGTTGAAGACATAAGCTGTATGTTGTGTGACAGTGGGTGTCTTAGTGACTTTGTCACTGTGACCACATAGTGGTTGCAGGGTAGAAACAGCTGTAGTGGGCAAGGTTTGCTGGCTCACGGTCAGTCAGAAGGCTTTAGCTCCTCGTGGCAGGAATGCACAGTGAGGCAGTTCAGCCCATGGTGGTGGGGCACGGGTGGAGGCTGCACAAATCAAGGTGGACCACAGCAAGGCAGGAAGTAGGTAACATCCTCTTCCCAGACTTGCTAGAACCTCTCAAAATAGAGCTACCAGCAGAGGGACAGCTTTAGAAAGTCCAGTGAGCGGTCTTTTCCATGTGCATGTAATGACTATAATCTGGTGACATCACAGAGCTGGAATCGGAGGGAAGGGACCAGAGGCAGGAAGGTCAGTAAGAAGATGACGCTGCACCTCAAGAAAATAACTGGAAAAGCAGATACCAAACCCCAAACAGACTTGAAGAACAAGGTATGCAGAGGAGGTGACAGAATGGAAAATGAGGAGGTGCTAGGAAGAGGTGCAGACCTCCAGGAAAAGGGACTTTCTTTTGGGCTAGCGTGTCTGTGTGTGACCACTGCTCTGGAGGCAAGCCAGGTGGCTTGGTGGGCGGAGACTGGTCTCCAGGCATGCTTCTATAGGCTTCACAGAGTCGTGGAACTCCTTCTCAGGAGGCGATTCCCTTGCCTTGCAGTACACAGCAAAGCAACCAAAGAATTCCACACATGGGGTATCTAAACATCAGGCCAGCTGTGGCTTCACAGACCTGCTCTCTCACTCAGAAAATGAAGACACTGGTTCAGATTATCTCTTCAATTCTTCCACATTTTGTATTTGCAAGCCTTCTGGGGGTTTGAAAAGCTAAAATCTATGGGCACCATAGGGCCTGGTCAGTGAGCAAGCCTGGGACAGCCCCAAGTCCGGTGCCACATGACACAGGGGAGGCATGGCAGGCATCCTTGAGATGACCACAGACACTCAGAGGCTCCTGGTGCCACTAAAATGAACAAATAAGTGGTGGAGAGATGGAAGAGAAAGAGAGGCAGAAGGATGTGTGCCTAATGAAGAGAAGTGGAACCAGAGACTCAAAGATAGTGAGGAACAGTCTGATGTGCATAGCCAGCAAAGCTACCTAGGGTCATGGTGAGGTCCTGCGTCATGCTGCCACTAAGGGCTGTGTCTTGGTCTATGGGCCTGCAGCAGGAGGGATCTGTTACTACCAAAGATATGGCAAGCATCCCTAGTCTGGCCTTCAGCCTTGGGTCATGTTGATGTCTGAGGGCTGTACAGCTGGCCCCACCCCTTGCCTGGGCATCGTGAGAGTGCTGGCCCTGGAGGCATGAGAGCAGGAGAGGCTGGCTTTGTCCCTTGTCAACTGCAACATTGGGTGCACTAGCTGGGGCAGTGCTGGAGAGTTCCCCCTGGCAGTGTAGGTTTGGGAGAGCCAATGAGCTGACCAACTCAGCTACCACCCAGGCCCAGATCCAGGGCTTTGAGTTGGCCTACCTCAGCATCCATCCCACTGATGAACTGCTGGGGTCCATGAAGGGTCTGGTCCTACAGAGCCCAAGCTGAAGGATCTCCATGACAGGGCAATTATGGGATATCTGAGAGGAGTTCCGGTGAGGATCCAATATTGCTAGGGTAGCAGAAACCAGGAGGCCTCGTCCCAGACCCATGAGTCATTGCAACGAACATTTGCAGGTAAAGAAGTGTGGACAGCAGGCTATACTGTGAGACACACTGTGACACACTATAGCTTCCATAACAAGATTTTTTTTTCTTTTGGGGGCAGGAGGTTGCAAGGGCGGAGAGAGGGTGCAAAAGGGCAGGGAAATGACTGGGATTGGAGAGCAGGGTGTGAAATTCACAAAGAATCAATAAAAAACACGAGACCTGATAGGCTGTGATCGGATGGTGAGGGAGGAGGGTCCTCTCTGTCAGAGGGGAGGGGAGGGGAATAGGGCAGAAGAGGGAGGGAGGGTGGGAATGGGAAGAAACAAGCAAGGGGATACCAATCAGGATGTAATATGAATAAATTATAATAAATTTAAAAATTAAATTCTAGGGGCTGGAGAGATGGCTCAGAGGTTAAGAGCACTGTCTGCTCTTCCAGAGGTCCTGAGTTCAATTCCCAGCAACCACACGGTGGCTCACAACCATCTATAATGGGATCTGGTGCCCTCTTCTGGCCCACAGACATATATGCAGACAAAAAAACCCCACTGTGTATATAATAAATAAATAAATATTTTTTTTTAAAAAGCCAACTAAATTCTACAGAGCCTAGCTAAGTTTTCCTCTGAAAGCTAGCCAGGTAGAGACACTCCCCAGCCTCTGCCAAATTTAGAGAGTGTGTTCTTTGAGGTGGGCATTTTGTTGCTGTGATATGAAACCCAAATAAACAGCTTTAAGGAGAAATAATTTGTTTTGGCTTGGAAGGTTCAGTTGGCTCTGCTGCTTCTGGACCCAAGGTGAGGAAGAGACCCTGGCAACAGGAGTGTGCAGCCGAGGCTGCTTTATCTCATAGTAGGCAGGAACAGAGGGCTGTCATGGCACGGGGTAGCACGAGATACAGCCTCCAAAGACGGCCATCCAGGCATCTTACATTCTGCCACCTCCCACAGTCAACTCAGGCTTGAGCCCGTTGCTGGATTAATCCATCGTGGTGAAGCAGAGCGGAGAGGAGCCCGGAGTCTCCAGGAGGGCTGGGCACTTGCACACACGCAGCCATGAGTCTAGGAAGCCGCCAGCAACCCCACGGCAATCCGGCCCCTGCTGCTTCCAGCAGCCATTTCTCTTCCCCAGCACGGCTCCCAGCCCTGCTTCCAACCTTCTTCTCACTCCTCCCTTTCCTCTTTCCAGACCTGGTTTCCACACAGACTGCCTGCCTGGGTTCACGCTCAGAGCAAAGCAAGCAGAGATACAAGCCTGCTGCTGTGGGCCTTCTATGGCCTCCGGCATCCTAGGCGAGCACACCACCACTGAGGGACGGATCACGGCAGTCTTCCAATTGTAGGAAATGCTGGATGCAGAGCTTCTATGACTCTTGATTTGTAAATGGGGAAATTAATAAATGAAAAAAAAAAACCATTGTGATGCTGGCGAGTTGTAATACATCTGTTGCTCATTCTTTCCCCTAAAACCACCAATGTGTAACTTAAAAAAATTTTTTTTGTGTTCATTCGCTTTACATCCTGGTTGTAACCCCATCCCTCCTCTCCTCCCAGTCACACCCTGTCTGCCTCCCTCTCCCTTCTCTCCTATTCCTCAAAAAAGGGGAGCCTCCTCTTCCCATCCACCTCAGCTCAAGTCACATCACAGTGTGCAAGTTTTTGTCTATAGGAAGCTCTACAAGCCCTATACCTTGGGGCTTTGGTTAGATAAATGCTTAAGTTGACCAGATAAAGAAAAGGGAGCTGTGTTTATGCCCTTCCTCCCTCTCCAGCCAAACGGAAGCAACAGTTAGTAATATTTAAATTTGTTTTTGATGCTACCCTACAGCTCTAATGACAGATAAGAACAGGATATGTGACTATGGGCTATGCAGTGTTTTGACACTCATGTCACTGCGAGATGGTTAAAACGCCAGCCACCAACCATCTATCTGTCACCTCACAAAGTGCTGCCTTCTTACTGTCTTGTGAGAACATTTGAGAACACCTTCTCAGCCAGCTCTGAGTATGTGTTCTATTGCTCTTCTTCATAGCCACAAGCTGCACGGGAACAGATGCCAGAACATTCAACAAGTGCCCCAAATGTGTGCCCTTTGACCAGTATCTCCTCACCAAAGCCCCGTCTCTTGGCTTCAGGGGAACCACCACTCTACTTTCTATTTCTACAAATTGGACTTTTTAATTAGTCCACATGTAAGTGGGGGTAGGGGTGGAGAGATGCCTCAGTGGTTTAGAGTGCTTGCTAATTTTGCAGAAGGCCCAAGTTCAGCTCCTCGAATCCATGTCAGGAGGCTCACAGCCACCTGTCACTCCAGACCCAGGGGATCCAATGTCCTCTTTTGGTCTTTTTGGACACCCACACATGCACATACCCACTCATAGACACATGGAGACACATGCATATACATCAATAAAACTAAAATATTAACATATTAATTAATATTATTAAAAACTAATATATATTAAAACATAGGTATGGATCATTTGACTTTCTGTACTTCAGACACTCCCTCCCAATTTGTCACAGCTGACAGATCCTCTTCTGTTTTTACGGATCGGTATATTCCTGTATGTGGAAACACCTGAGTGTCTTACCCCCTTTGATGTGAGCCCTGTGTCAGATATGGCCAGTGGAGTTTTTCTTTCTGTGTACTGACTGTTCATCTCAGCGCCCTCTCCTGTGCGCCGGGCTTTAGTTTGATCCGGAGCCACCCACTCATTTTAGCTATTCTTCCCATGCTTTTGTGACCAAATGCCAAACAAACATCCCCGTTAAGGGGTTACTCCCTATTTCTTTTTTCTTCTAAGATTTTTATGCTTTCACATCTTAAATCTAAGCCCTTAATCCCCTTGAAGTTAATTTTTTTGTGAGTGGTGTTAAGACGTCCAGTTTTATCCCATTGTTAATGTCTAGACATAATCCTGGATTTTGCTCATTTTTTTTATTGATTTTGCTTCATGAATTTAGCCTTTTGTTAGTCTTCAGATTTCTTCGTATAAGATCATGTCATCGATAAACAGAGGTAACTTCACGTCTTCTTCCCCCACGTTAGGCTCTTTTTGTGCCTTGCTTTTGCTTGGTTGCTTTCGGTAGAACCGCCAGAGTGGGGCTAATTGAGCTGAGGAGCACACTGCTGCTCTCAAGGAGCTCAGGCCTTCCTACCACCCAGGAAAGTGTCCCAAGGGGCATTGCCTCTGTGCCCTATTTGGGGCACTTCCAATAAAGGGTGTGCTATTCTTTCTTGCTTCTACTGAGACCAGAGTTTTCCTTGATTGTTAGCCAGCTAGTGTGTGTTGTATCTGTTGATTTACAAGTGTTGACCTGTGCCCGCATCCTGGGATGAACTCTTATTGGCTCTGGTCCCATTTAATTGTATTTTGCCAAGAAATTTCACATCCACATTCTTCAGCGATGTTGGTCTGTAATTTTCCCACAGTATCCTGTTCTGGATGATGCTGCCCATCGGGATTTTATCTGTGCAGAATCGGAACAAGTTCAGGAGAGCCCACTCTTCTTCAGCTGCTCGGCAGAGCATTTACGAGGGCTCTGGTTAATCTGACTGAGTTTTCTAGAGACTCTGATGGGTTCTGGGGCATTTAAGGGCAGGAGGCTTTAGGTTGATGAGCCAGTGTTGTTGCTTGTCCCTGCCCCGCCCAGACTCTGTTTCTTCAGGATTCAGTCATGGTAGGTTGAGTGTATTTGAGGCCTTACCCATTTCCCTTAGGCCCTAAGGCTTAGGTTACTCCACACAGGTCGTGGCTTGTGGTCACTGTGTCCCCACGGCATTCATTCTAGTGGATTGTGATGCCTCCTGTTTTAGTTAGACTCGTTTTTTGAGCTGTTGTCCCCTTGGTTAGTGTAGCCAAAGGTTAGTAGATTTTGCTTGTATTTTCAAAAACCAAATCTTAGGTAGGACACATATAGGAGATGGGGAAATAGAAGGACCCAGAGGGTCCCAGAAACCTACAAGAAGAACATCATGACAGGTGGATCGGGACCCAAGGGGGTCTGCTCAAACTATTGCACTAACCAAGGACAATACAAGTAGTAAACATCAAAACCCTACTCTGATCTAGCCAATGGACAGGACATTCTCCACAGTTATGTGGAAAGTGGGGACTGACTCTGACATGAACTCTGGTGCCCCATATTTGACCACTTCCCCTTGGTGGGGAGGCCTGGTGGCACTCAAAGAAAGAATAAACAGGCTACCAAGATGAGACCTGATAGCCTGTGACCAGATAGTGGAGGAGGAGGTTCCCCTTGGTCATAGACCTAGGGGAGGGGAATAGGGTGAAAGCAGGAGGGAGGGAGGAACAGGAGGATACAAGTGATGGGATAACAATTGAGTTGTAATCTGAACAAATTAATAAAATTTTAAAAAGCCAAATCTTGTTTTATTCAATATTTTCATCGCATTTCCGCCTCTACTTCATTGCCCTTTTCTCTAGTCTTAACAGCTTCCTTCTGTTGTCTGGAGAACATGATTGTAGGATTAGTTGTTCTTTTCTTAGTTCTTTGCACCATCAACTTGGGCTGCCTATTTAAGGTCCTGTCTGCTAGATCAGCCGTTTAGAGTGGCAAACTTTCCTCTCAGAGCTTCTAGCGGGCCTCTGATGCCAGCCCCTTGTCTGCTGGTAGCTTACACTTTTATTCGCATAGTTTCCAATGTATTTTTAAAGCTTCCCTTCTGATTTCTTTGTCGTGAATTGGTTTTTAGCATCTTGTCATTTGCTTCCTATCTCTTTGTGACTGTGCCAATTGTCCCATTACTGATTGCTGGCTTCATTGCACTGCTGTCAGAAATGACACCGAGTAACTCCAATCTTCTTGCATTGTGACAAGCTGTTTTGTGGCCTGTCCCACAGTCTGTCCTGGAGAACACTCTGTGTCCACTTGAGAAGATCTTGTGTCTGCTGCCTTTGTATATAGTATACTGTGGACACCTGTGAGGCCCATTGGTGGTGTCTACAGCTGTTGTTTTCTTATTGACTTTCTGTGTGGCCAATCATTGCTGAGAGCAAAGCTTTGACATTCTTCCTATTATCGTACTGCATTTTGAGTCTCCTTTTCAGTGATGGTAGTTTTATATATTTTACATATTGGGGTATTTGTATATTAGGGTACTTCATTGTTGGGCATGCAAATATTTACAGTTGTTATGTTTTATTAACCAATTGACCTAATTGAGAAGCATATCAGTTATGAGTTGGCTCGATGAATAGATTAACATGCCATTCATTTTTTTTTTTTGCTTCACCTCAAGAGAATACACACACACACACACACACACACACACACACACACACACACACACATTAATTCATAACTGCATCTTCTGCAGACTGCAGACCAAGTGTCCATGAACTTGAGCATAAAATCCCAATGTGGGGGTGGGGGCCTTTTCTAGGGAGACTTTGGGTCAAGCCACAGAGCTGTTTGTCATTGTCTCAGGCCATAAACACTTCAGAGAGTAAAAAAAAAAAATATGCAGCTAGTGACTGTGTCTTCAATGCTCATGTCCCTTGGGAGAGTCTTGCTTGGTCATGTGCATCTAAGCACACAACCTTGGTTACCCAGGAAACCAAGGCCAAGTGGGTCTGGATGCTTTTTCTCCGGTTCTCCTGTTCAGCAGTGATGATGCCGGAGAAGCTCAACATTGAGCATCCCATAGGCGAGCGACTCATGCAGATTCCTTCACAGATGTGATGAATGTCATTAGGGGCAATTTGCGGTGACAAACACCACTGAGCACAAACACGTTGTGATTTCCTCCAAAAGGCGAGTGTCTAGTACACAAAGTGAAGTAAACACTCATTCATTTGCAGATTTATTAAGTGCCAGCTCTGTGACAGGCAGGGTGCTATGATGTGAGAAAGAAATGGTAGATCACACAGACATGGTCCCTGATCTCATGACTTCATAGTTAATTAATCTAACAAATAAGTAAACAAGACAAGTTCAGTTACTAATAAGGCCTATGAAGAAAATAAGATGTGGAAAGGAAGTGCCTGGCATGTATTTTTAAGGACAGGCAAAAAGCCACTTAATCAAGAGAAGGCAGGGGAACCCCTCTGAGATGGCATTAGATCAAGAAGATCATGGCGCCTGCAGAGAGGCAGCCATATTGGCATCTGCAGGAGGTCTCTTCCCAGCAGAGGGAATATATAATACTGCAGGGACTAATCGGGACTCTCCAAAGTGTTTCCACTTTAAACAGATGTACCTTGGACCCAAGGCCAGGGGAGTCTGGGAATAGAGAAGAACTCAAGAGCAGAAGAGCTACCAGGAAGAGTCCCTGGGCCAGAGAAAGACTCTCAGGTGCTGGGCAGCCTTGAACGTGCTGCTCTTATTGGACCACGGTTTCTCCATCTACCACCCAGTGTCTGTGCCTGGAAATCAAGTCCGAATGGTGTGGCTTCCTCTTGAGTTTTTGCTTTTGAACCTTCCCCTGCAAAGAAAGCTCTGGTTGTTAGTGCATATATAAAAACAACAAAGATACCATGCCATCAAGAACCCGGTGGAATCGTGGCTGAATCCTCCTCCTCCTCCCTAGAGTCCTGGAGTTCCAGGACCGCAAGGGTCACAGCCCCTTTGCCGAGCTTCTGATCCAAGAGTGGCTTAGTTTGTCGCCACAAGGCCTTCTGATCTAATTGCGGTATCCCAGACCCTGTGTACCTGGGGGCCTTGTCTTACTTACTAGCAGGAGTGTGGCTGAGAGGACTGAAGAGGGAGCTCAGGAAGGCTATGACTCTTCTAACCTTCCAGGACATCCAGGGCCCGATACCAGAGATGGGCAGGATTTGAGTCCCACAGACAAACCTAGATTAAGCGCCCCCGACAGAAGCAGACACCATTTTCTGAGCCACATGCAGGGCACATACAGTGACGAATGTTCTATGCACATTCAGCTGGACACCCCAAGATGGCAGAGGTAAGCTCAGTCCTCTTAGTATTATGGTGTGCACCCTCCTGCCCTCACTTCTTTCCCCCCACCCCCCCGCACCCCCCCACTCCCCCCCCCACCCCCCGACTCTGCGCCTAGAAGAACAGGCTGCGGGCTGCACAGAGCAGAGTCCATGACAGTGCTGCATGGGCACCTTCACCCTGAGAAGCACCAGGAGACACCCTCTCATTGCTCCCCAGAACCTGCATATCCCAAGGGGAACAATGAAGCGCCCATTGACTTCTTTTTTTGTGAAGTAGGATGAAACTAAGTTTTAAATGTATTTATCTGAGCACACGGCAGGGAGGTGAGGAAGAGGATCTGGGTTATGTAAGCAATACATATAGTCCCCAGCACACAGGTGAACTCCCACCAGCCTGTCCTTCAAGCTCTGTTTCACGTTTACCATGTAACAGTAAAGCTTATTCATTGATTAATTGATTGATGGAGAAGGGGTCTCATTATGTACCCTGGGCTGGGTTGGAATTCACAGAGATTCTCCTGCCTCTGTCCCTCTAGTGCTGAGATTTAAGGTGTGCCCTGCTCTCTTCTTTTAGAAAAGTGTATGTGAGGGAAGTAGAGCCCTGAGGTGTGGGGTGAGAGGAACACCTGTTGCCAGCCTAATCCTGGCCTCGCCCTTTGTGATCTTGGATTCACTCTTGATTTTTCCAGGTTTTTATGTCTGACTGAGACAGAGCCATTAGCCCCAGCTCCCCACCTCCTGGGAACACTGAAGACGGCATGAGATGGCTATACAGAACAAAGCTATTGAAGGTGTGGTGTTATTGCTACCTGTCAGCAGTGAGACTATTACAGAAAGGAAGGGCCCTATTTAGAAACTGTAGAGCATTATGACATTGCAAGAGCATCCAAATGTTCCATCAAGTGACTCAGCCATTTGGGCACTGTCAAGTTCATGGCAGATCATAAATAAAGCCAACAACAAGAACAAAAACTGAACCTTTGTCACAAATCCTTTGAAAAGCACTGACGTAGAGTCATGTTTTGAGATGTCTCTCCACATTAGCATACTCTATAACTGAGATAGGGCGTGCAGTAGCTCATCAGAAAAGAAGTGACAGAGGCAGAAAGATCTTGGCTGGGCTATCTATGCTTTGTGACCTTGGGTAAGTCACTATCCTTTCTTGGCCTGATTTGACCAGCACGCCTGTTAGCAGGAGGCACCAAGACTGACTGTGTTAGTCAGGGTTTTCTTGAGGAACATAACTTATAGAATGAATATTTCTACCTCTATTTCTATCATCTATATCTATCTGTATTTATATGTCATCTATATATAGTATATAATTTATTAGAGCAGTTTACAGGCTGTGGTCCAGCTAATCCAACAATGGCTATCTACCAACCGAAGGCTCAAGAATCCAGTAGTTGCTCAGTCCACGAGGCTGGATGTCTCAGCTGGTCTTCGGTATATGCCTGAATCCTGAAGAAGCAGGCTCTAGTGCCAGTGAAGGAGTGGGCCTGCCAGTGGTCATGAGGGAAAGTAGGCAAAGAGCAAAACTTCCTTCTTCCACGTCTGTTATATAGGTTTGCAACCAGAAAGTGTGGCCCAGATTAAAGATAGGTCTTTCCACCTCAAAAGGATCTAGATTAAAGGTGGACGTGCACACTACAGAAGATCCCAATTAAAGATTGATCTTCCCACTTCAAGTGGTTTAATTAAGAAAAATCCCTCACAGGTGTGCCCATTTGGGTTTTAGTTAATTCCAGACGTAGTCAAGACGCACTGGCCAATGTGGGGGCAGCCTGTGACACTGCAGCAGAGCGAAAGCACTGAGCTTGATAAATGTTTTCCTCACTCTCTCAAGTTGATCTTTTTATGTGAGGTCACCCTCAAATCTCAGTTCTCAGACAACTTGTTGGCAAGCCCATCTAGGACTACAAGAAGCAGCTAGCTTAGCCTATGAGTTAAAATGGCTGGCCTGTAAGATAAGTAAATCCTTGTCTAGGACCATTTCTTACAAAGCAGAGTGATGTTGTTGTTACTGGTGTATTGGCTAGGCTCCAAGGTAGGGCCATTTGATTGGTCATCTCCTTACTTTGTAAAATGAATGTGTGTTAAACTTTTCATGCTTGGTATATATTCCTCCAGTTGAGGTACATTCATTATATTTGCTAATTTTAAAAAAGAGTAACAATACAAAAAATATTGTCAGTTTAAAAAAACAATAGAAGATCAGTAATTTATTAAAAATACACATGGCTTAGAACATGACTGCCGGGCCCACCCATGCACCTGTCAATGCCCTTGGCAGCTGTGAGAAGTGTGTGGTAGGACCCAGCACACAGGCTTTCCTGGTAAGGAGATGGGTCTCAGTCCTAGGCTGGTGCCACCCAAGGTCAATTGGCAAGGAATGGGCAGCAGGGGACTGTGCCACCACTCCAGGCAATGGCTCCTCTGAGCCATGACATGGTGCTGTTGGTAATGGGTGGGGATTGTGTGAGAGAGGCCTGTGTGACTGCAAGGACAGGAGAAGAGTGGTGGGTCCAGAGATGAGACTGCCTCACAAGGGTGTGGCCACGCTGCCAGAGAGGGGTGGGAGAAGCTCCGTGCTATTTTAAGTTAACCTCATTAAAAAAAATCTCACTGTTAATTGCATCTGCAATTAATATATATCCTCATTTCCCTCATCCCAAAAAAGGTTGGGCTCTCAGTGTCTTTCACACAGTACAAACTTAGAATGATTTACACTTTATCTTAAACATGCCAGCCTATACCTTTTACAGAAAACCACAATTGTTACATTTATTTTTAAAACAACCAAGAAGACAACTCTAACTTGGAGACTTGGTGCTCTTCAGACAAATTCATTCACCGAGCCCCTTCCATGTGTAGTGTCTTAGGCTGGGGCACGAGAATGGAAAGATAGGGGAAGATCTGGAAATGGGTTCATGCCTTCAGGCCTTCAGACACTTCGCTGAGAGTCTTACATAGATGGCATTGTGTCTACTTGTGTGTGTGTGTATATATATACACACACACACACACACAATAAAGGGAGGCAAATGCAAGGAAGTGTGGGAGGGGAGAAACACTTGGAGGGGAGCCATGGCCCTTGTTCCTGAAGTCCTTTCCCACCCAAAGGGGAACAACTGCTCATTTGCCTCTACCGTCTCCTGACACCCGCTGGAAACTACACCCCAGGGATCCGCAGTGTGGTGTGAGCTGGCCACACACTCTCCTCTTTCTGTTCTGTCTTGTCCACTGAGTAAGTGAGCTCCTCAAAGACAAACATGTCTTCCTCTTCCAACACCCACATGGCACAAGGCCAAGGACTACACGCTAGGTGGAACACCACAGGGCATAAACAAAAAACAAAACAAAACAAAACAACAGCAACAACAAAACAAAAACAAAAAATGGCTGTTGCTAGACAGCAGTGCTGGAAGTGGGCTTCAGAGATATGGGTCTGGGAAATGGTCACATTACATGAGTATCATCCTTAGTAACAGAAGCCATTAAGAAAGGTGACTCTCAGGCATGAGCACAGCACTTAAAATGCAGCAAGTACACAAAGCTATTGTTATCATGTCTATTGCTGCTGCTGCTGCTGCTTCTCCTCCTGCTTCTGCTCCTGGTGGTGGTGATGGTGGTAGTAATGGTGGTGGTGGTTGTGGTAGTGATGGTTGTGGTAGTGGTGGTGGTGGTTGTGGTAGTGATGGTTGTGGTAGTGGTGGTGATTGCAGTAGTGGTGGAGGTGGTTGTGGTAGTGATGGTGGTTGGTGGTTTGTGGTAGTGATGGAGGTGGTGATGGTGGTGGTTGTGGTAGTGATGGTGGTTGGTGTGCATGCACATGTACCCGTGTAAAGACCAGAAGTTGGCAGGTATCTTTCTCAGCCATGTTTCCACCTTATTTTCTGGACAGAATTGTTCACTGAACCAAGACCTTTTCTAATGGCTCGACTAGCTAGCCAGTGCACCCTGGGGTCCTCCTGCCTTTGTGTCTCTAGTGCTGGGATTTCAGGTGCCTAGCCTTTTATATGGGTACTGGGAATCCAAACTCGGGTCCCCCATGTTAGCCATCTCCATAGCCCCTGTTATGTGTTTATGATAATATCACCCTTTAGGGAAAGAGCAGTTTGGATTTTAAGAGGTGTGGTTTGGTTTGGTTTTGAGTTGGCCTATCACTGTGTCTCCCAGGCTGGCACAGTCCTCAGGCCTCTATCTTAGCTCACCGATGTGCTAGCAAACCCAGCAAGAACACTCTATGGAGAGGGAGTCTAAAGCCCCTATAGACAGTGCCCCTCCTTCATTTACAGAATCCAGAGAGCTGCCCCACCCGTCTCTTATTCCAACAGAGAAATCCCTGCTCTACATCCCAGGGGGGGAGTGTGCTAGATCATAGCCTTGACCGCACAGCCGCCTCTGACTAGTCAGGGGACTCTGGTCTCCAATAGGCAAATCTCTCTCCTCCAGGATTCAAGGTAACAGAGCTCACAATCCCCACTGTTGCCATGGCTCCATTGGATTGCTCGGTGTTCCGTGAGAGCATTTCCAACCTCAGATCCCCGTGTTTAAGAAGTGTTCTATTATGTGCTAGGGAGCTGGAGACGAGGCCACGGCTGAGCACTGAGAGCCCCAGTGAATGGGACGAGCAGACAGGGGGATGTCAAGCCAAGGCCAGCACATAGCTCATTTGGTATGCGTGGATTCTGATCCTACAGGTCACTGATTTCTTATGGGCTGTGCCATCAATTTATAGTTCAGTTTCAAATGAGGCCAGAGGTGAAATTAATTCCTTATATAAGTGTGTGAATGATGTTTTAGTTAAGACTCTTTTGATTAGAGAGAACATAAGCCAACTCAATAATAGAAAAAGGAATCTGCCTGAAGGACAGTGAGGCCCTCTCAGCAAATCCTAGAAAGACAGTAACAATGTCCTTTTTAAAAGGCTGTGGCAGAATGTCTCTAGCCACCCTGAGTGTTGCTGATTTTGGCTGTTGTAGTATTAATCACTTTTTACTCCGGATCTCCTCCTGAAAACAGAGCTATTTTCCTTTGACTATACTATAAATTGGTAAAATTTGAAATGAGGCCCCACACCCACCAGTTAAGGAAAGCCACAGTACCCCACAAAGGTCAACTCGATATTTTCTCCCTAGGATGTGAGCCTTAGTGTAGAATTCAGATAGTCAGGGCTCACACCCGCTGGCTTCGGCTCCCATACCAGTTCGTCCCTGCTTTAAGACTGGTGTCAGCCTTACCGCTTCTAAAAGTCCCAAGACCATCTTAATTCTGTAGTTTTCAACTTTTTTTTTTGTTTTTGTTTTTGTTTCCAACAAGTTTCCATGGTACTCAAAGCTGACAGACACTAATTCTAGTGAATAGCTATGGTCTGATTTTTGCTGAGCCCTCATGGGCCACCCCCTGGGAGCTGGCCCCCTTCAGCATGCATGCATCCACCAAACCTCACAGTTAGAACTTTCCAGAAGAGATAGTCTGACAGGTTTAGAATCAGCTGTCCACTGGATTAGGGATTCGACTACTAGAGGCTGATGCCTGGGGGATGGGGGAGGGAGTGAGGGGTGTCGGGGAGGGGGTACGGCTGTTCTTTAAAAATAAAAAAGATCAACATAGTGTACTGGGCTACAGACAGAAGCGCTCTGCCAACCGGAAGCCATGGCAGGTCCTGTTGGAGCACAGGTGTGGGCATGAGTCCTCATGAGGTGAGGTGGCTTTAGTTCTAAAGAAGGTCAGGTGGTCATGACGGCTGAATTTCGGCCTGAGCTAAACCACCCTGCAGGCTCCGGTGGGAGCCACATTTTGCTGTGATAAGAACTACTGTGCTGGGCTGGAGAGATGGCTCAGTGGTTAAGAGCACTGCCTGTTCTTCCAAAGGTCCTGCGTTCAATTCCCAGCAACCACAGGGTGGTTCACAACCATCTGTAATGTGATCTGATGCCTACAGGTGTACATGCAGGCAGAACATTGTATATATAATAAATAAATAAATTAATCTTAAAAAAAACTATTGTGCTGTTCATCTGCCCTTCAGTCAAGCCTTCAGGAACTCAGTGCACAGCTGTGCATCAAGGAGGCGTTATAACCAACTGTCAGGTTTCAGAATTCTAATGTCTTTTCTACTGTTTCGTAGTCACTGTCATATGCCAAGCTAGCTGTATGGCAGATATATATATATCTTTCAATTCTCTTATTTACATGAGAATCACTACCGGTTATTTCTTTCAGTGGCATTCATTTTCCCAGTCATTGCTGGGATTATTACTGGAAGGAAACTTGAAAGTCAAAATTCCCAGCATATTTGTCTGCTCACATTTGCTTCCCCCAAATATTTGCTCTCACCCTCTAACAAATAAAGGTCCTTGGCATGCTTGGCTCACACGTGTTTAACGGGATGAAATTGTAATGTCTTTAGATGTACAAGCCACAGAGCAGCTAATCGGAAGCCAGACTCCCTTTTGTCCCTTTTCCTCAGCTTGGTTGGAACTGAACCATCCAACCTCTCTGTTTGCCCAGACCAACACTCACAGTGTGTAACACACTATCTCAAAGTCAGTTTTTGACTCTTACTTTCTCCAAAGGCTCACCTTGAGCTCACATCATGGCATGGTGGCTGCAAGTGGTCCATGTGGTACTCCAGGGGCCCCCCAATTCCCTGGATCTCTAGTTTTGCTGATCACAGAACAAGGCTCCTCTTGTGGGGTGCGCAAGCCCTATGGTAATGCATGCACATTCCTTAGGACTGGGTTAGCTCACTGGTAGAGCATTACCTAGCATGCAGGAGGTCCCATATTTTACCCTCAGACGTGCAGTATGACTTTTAAATGCCCTTAATATCATACTCGCTGTCAAGAGACAGAAGCTCAGAGAGGTCCACGAACACACAAGGGTCTCAAATCCTGTCTCTGATGGCCAAATTCATGTTTTGGTGGAAACACAAGAAACAACTTGAATAAGGTAGGATGCTCTGGGAATCTAGGGTGGGCTAGATGTCAAACAATAGAGACTATGGAAGGACAGACAAAGGTGGCCTAGAAGAACAGAAAGAAGGCTTTCTGAGGAGAGAGTAGAGACATCTGTTTCTTTGATGTGCTTGGGAAAAGTAAAACTTAATTGGCAATACTTACAAATAAGATTCATCAAGAATATACTGACTGATGACTCTGTCTTAGCCCCTTTTGGGGCTACTGCAAAATATGTCAGCCTTTGCAGCTCGTAAGCAACCTTAATTTGTCAGCTTCGAAGGCTGGGGAATCTAAGATCAAGGTCCCAGTAGTTCAGGGAGACCTCTGGACTTTAGCCTGAGTTTGGAGCAGGAAGCAGACTTTCAGATTATAGCAGTTATTAAACCTGCTCGCACACAAATGCATGTTCATTAACACATATTGCATACTTGTATATACAACCACACGCACGCATGCATGCACACCTGCATGGTGACAATTTGTTGCCCTGAATAGCAGTTCTTGCTTGGTATTGAGTGGCCATTAGAGCTCTTGAGAGGTTGATGGTCTATTAAGAGAGACATCAGAGAGGGGCCTGGCCTTTCCATCTCTTCAGGTATCAACAAACACAGTCCATATTTTTCACCATTTGCTGTTCCACCATGTGGATGGACAAAGCATGAGGGTGCCACTTAGAAGCAGAGAGTGGCCTTCCTTAGACACTGAGTCTGATGGTGTCTTCACCTTGATTGTCTTAGCCTCCACAGTTGTGGGCAGAAAAGTGTGTGCCCCTAGTGAACTGCACTTCCTCTGCCATTTTGTTGTTGTCAGCCTAGGTATTTTGTTTTTAGCAGCATAAACAGACTAGGTGGTGGCTGGACTCAGTTGATGAGGGACAACATGGCAGCCTTCGCCTCTGGCTAAAGGAATTCCTTCCCTTGAACAAGAGTGTCTGAGTGGCCACTTCAAGGACAGGCCAATAGTGAGGTTAGGCAGATAAAGATAAATGATCTTCAATTATTATGTAAGAAAGAAAGCATAAGCCAGCCCCAAACCCCCTACTCCGCCACCTCCCACTGTCTTGGAACTCACTCTGTAGACCAGCCTGGCCTCCATCTCAGAAAGCCACCTGTCTCTGCCTCCTAAGTGCTAGGATTAAAGGTATGAGCCACCACCGCCTGGCCAAAACTCTTACTTTGACAACAAACAGAAGTGGGCTGCCATGGAATTGCCTGTGGAGTAAGTCTGTGTGAATTTGTTCAGCTGACTGGTTCTGACTGGTTCTGTCCAATATCAGCAGTGTGACAAGCTCACCTCCATTATTAGAACAATGGTCAGAGCCACACCCACCCTTTACTGAGCACTTGTGACATGCTGGTCCCACTTAGTGCTTTGCATTTTTATCAGCTCACTTAATAAGATAGGCTAAGAGACACAGCTGTGAAGTCCCATGCCTTTACAAAGATAGCAGGTCACTCACAGTGTGTGACAGGCCACTACTTCCTGCATGAGAACCAGCTAGAGCAGCTACAGGAAAATAGCAGCGGCTGGGCTCTGCCGATGCTAGGGATCCCTTAATTCTCACCAAGTCTGAGGATCTTGGGGACCTGGATGCACCTTCTTGCCTTCTGGAGGGTCAGTTCTGCTCCTGGCTCCTCTCTGGTCAGGCTCTACAGACTGATACGTTACTGACCTTGCTTTGTAAGATCAGAAAGAACCTCCTAGGGCATGACCTTCATCTCCTTGGTTTCTTAGAAGGGGATTGGCTGGGATCAGGATGATGCCAGATAGACTCAGGGCCCTAACACTCCATGAGTGTACCTAAGCCCTGTGTTCTCTCCCCAGCATGGAGGGACTTCACTTCTGTCTGCCGGTCTTTTCCCTTTCCCGGGACCACATGGGCTTCTTCATCGGTGCAAGATGGACTGAGCCTCAGCTTTGGGGTTATGTAGAAGGACAGAAGAACACTCACAATGAGATCACCTCACTTGCATTTTCAAAGGCAACACCGTCTGCCTTGCACTTACGGTAGGAAATTGTTGCCTGAAGCACCGGCAGCCATACCATTTCCTCTTGGGCTGTGGAGCGTGGACATCCTCTCCATTTGACGATGGAGAACTCTGCCAACCTGGCTTCCTGCCCGGCCGCCCATGGGAGGCCTCAGCTCTTCCAACTGTATTTCTTAGCTGCCCGCCCATGGCGTATATACCTTTACACACCAAAACCCTCCCGGTGTCACCCCTTTCTGGCTCTGTGGTTGCCTCCTCTCTCTCACTTTTTCAGCTATCTTCAGCATCAATGAGAAGCCTCTATTTGGCTCTGACAGCATGCTCTCCCAGTGCACCCTTGCCTTGTGTCTTCTGCGCACGCGATCAATAGATTCAAATGCCACGTCTCCATCCCCACCACTGACTTGGATCTCCAACCTGCCCTAGACCAATGAGATTGTGAGGCTGAGAAATGTCATGAGGAGGGAGGGCTCTGAGCCTCTGTCAATATGCAGGGGGATTAGTGACAGCTAACTCAAACCCTGTCCAGGTACCCTGTGAGCCAGATGGAAACCCAAGGAGGGACACCTTCTTTCCCTGGGTCATTTGCATTATAGAACAAGCTCACCACAGTGCAGGCCCAGAGTGAGGCACCCCTAAGGGTCCATGCAACCAAGTTCATTAATCTGTATACCGTGAAATCCTCAAAGGAAAAATAATGACATCCATAGGGTGTCCTGATAATGCCTTTGAAAACTTAGGTCAGCAGGGACAGTCACACATAGCATATTTTTGGCTTCTAATATGGGTGGAAGAAGTATTCCTTCAAGTCTGGCTTCTGGAAGGTCTGCGCCCAGGCTGGCTACTAGGAGGTAGTACAACTTGTGGCATGAGAGACTCGTCAGTATGTCCTTGGGTGGTTGGAGGTGTGTCCTTGGGGAAAGCTCTGCTTTCAGCCTTATGAGATAAGAGGCTTGTTGGCCGCACACACACACACCTACCATGATATGCTACTTAAAGGTCTAAAGCTGTGGGGCTGCTTCATCACTTAAAACCATGAACTAAAATATACCTTTTTTTTTTCTTTATAAACTGCCTTGACTGTTCATTTCAGGAGCTAGATGCTGACTAGAACACCCTGTCAGTCAGCTTGTCAGAGCCTCTGTTTCCACAGTTACACTTCAAAGTGCCAGCCCTGCCTGGGCCACTCCTAGCCTCACTGTAACTAGCCGCAACTCTGTCTTTGTACCTTGCTTGTCTCTCTGTAGAGACCGACTCAGAGCTGCTCTGTTTGCAGAGCAATTCTCACTTTGTAATGTACTGTGAAAGCTAAAATTACAGGTAGATGTGGGAGAGAGGGCTGCTGCTGCTAAATTATTCATAGGAGCTCCATTCAACAGTTCCCTTTGGTTGGTCACAGGTCCAAAACTTTTGTCCTCAAGAGCTCCCTATTCACAGGCAGTCCAGGGCTTTGGGGGGGGGGGGGAGGCGGGTTGGTGTAGGCGACTCCCCTGTTTTCCTTGCCTGAGATGTAGGTGTCTTTACTCTGCTTCCTCTGCTAAACAGAGTGCCGGATCTCAGCTGGCAGAGACTGCCACTTCTGTTCAAATTGTATTAGAATAAAATTCCACAACCAATAGCCCTGATGCCTGGGATTGTGTCACAGACTGGAATATGAGGTCTTTCTTTTTTCCTTAGCAAACAGCTCTGTGCATAGTGAAGGCTCTATTTCTGTGATAAAACACCATAATAGAAAAGCAACCTGGGGAGGAAAGGGTTTGTTTGCCTTACATATTCTTGGTCAAAGTCCACTGAGAGAAACCAAAGACAGAACCAGGAGGCAGAAGCCTAAGCAAAAACCATGAGAAGTTGCTGCGTATTGGCTTGCTCAAGACTTGCTCAGCTGGCTTTTTTATTTAACCCAGTACCACCAGCCAGAGGTGGCGGGGCCCTTCCATATCAAACATTAACCAGGAAAATGCCCCTACAGGTTTGCCTATAGGACAATTTTGTAGTGGCATTTTCTCAATTGAGAATACCTCTTTCCAAATGACTATACCTTGTGTCACATTGACATAAAAACTAACCCCTTTTAGTTAAAAATTGTCTCATTTTCAACTTGACACATCAATAGGTCATTGTTAAGCCATAAACTTTCATTTTCTGTTTGTTCATATTAACATCTCTATCACAATATAAAACATTCTAATTTTTAAAAGTCTCAGTCTTTATAGAAAGTCAAACATTTTAAAAGTACAGTCTCTTTAAAAGCTCAAAATCTCTCTGATTCTCCAAAGACTCTTAACTGAGGGATCCTGTAATAATTTTAAAAAAAAAAAAAAGCAAGTTAAAAATTTTTAACTTCAAGAGGGAAGAACAATGCAGTTATAATCAACCCAAAATAAAACCAGAGTCTAACCGTGTAAAACTCAGGGTCAGACGTCTGGGACTCGTGATCTTCTGGGCACCAAAGAACGTAGGCACCTCTACTTCTCCAGCTCTGCCTCACACAGAGCACACAAAGCTTGTCTTAGAGGCTCAAGTTGACTCCACACCACACCTGTTGCTGTCCTTGGTGGTGGCCCCATGCTCCTGGTATCTCCAGTACAGTGAGGGTCTCTATGGCCGCTGGGGCTGCACCCTCACCAATGGCTTCTCTTCAGGGACTCTTGTCTTGCCCCATGGCATCAAGCCTTAACGTCCCTCCACGGCTCCTTCAATCCAGAGGTTTCTACTGCAGTGGAGGCTTCCCCTTCCCCAATGGCCTCTCACAGTTCCAAGCCTTAGTCGCTCTCCCTGACCCTTTCCTGCTTTCAAAACCAACACGATCTGGGAAACTCTTACACATTGCCAAGTTTACTGTCAGCACTAGGCATACAGCCTTGGTCCCAGCTTCTGTGTGCTGACCCAGAGGAAACACTTCACAGAAGACTTTGACCAAATGATGCTGGTCTTTTTTTTCCCCCCCCCACTGACAGCTAACTCTTTAGCCCCAGCTGAGCGGTATCAATTGTCCTAGGGAGGCAAAGGCTTCGCTTTAGTGGTTCTGATCTCTTGTTAATCACAGCCTATTCTTCATTTCCAGCTAACCAGAACCACAGATTCTTAATTCATACATAAATGTCCTTAATACGGTCTTTGCTTCTGTCTGAAACTTCACAAGCCGGGCTCCCATTGTCTGCGCCGCTTCTGGCATTATCTTCCATCTCACCAGGACGGCCCATTATGCTCTGGACAATCGACGCCCAAAGTTCCAAATTCCTTCCACACCCCTCCCCGAAACCGCATAGTCAGGCCTGTCACAGCTACAGTCCATCCTCCGGCGTCAGGCTCTGTTCTGTTGTTGGGATAAAACATCATGACTAGAAGCAAGTTGAGGAGCAAAGGGTCTATTTGGCTTAAATATTCCATTTCTCAGTGCTTGGAGGGAAGTCAAGGCAGGAACTTGAAGGCAGGAAGGCCTTGGAGGAGTACTGCTTGCTGGCTTGCTTCCTCTGGCTTGCTCAGCCTGCTTTCTTATAGAACCCAGGACCACCAGCCCAGGCATGGCACCACCCAGAGTGGGCTGGGCCCTCCCACGTCAATCATTAATGAAGAAAACTCCTGACAGACTTGTCTACAGGCAAATATTATGAAGGAATTTTCTCCATCAAGAATCCCTCTTCCTAAATGGCTCTAGCTTGTGTCAAGTTGACATAAAACTGGCCAGCACTGGTCTGTTGTGGACAAACCTACACAATGGGGTGTACCTAAGGACCACTTCTTCCTGCCCACGTATGTGGTGATAGTAGGCCACCTGGTTAAGGAACCTATTGATGGAGAAGATGAGTCATCTGGCGAGGCGAGTTGGTTCTAAATCAGAGAATGCCCCTCCCCACACCAAGCCTCAGCCCATTGCTGTCATGGCGATTTAGCTGAGAACTGTAGGCTGAGGCCATGTTGCTATGGGTTTTTGTAGCCTCCCAGTCATCTGAGTCTGGAGCAGTGGAGTTGCAGAAAAAAAGCCACCAAAATGATTTTTGTTTTCAAAAGTGCCCAGGAACAAAGGAAACGAGGGCAGGTTTCCCAAGTTCCTCTGGCCACTCTAAGTAGACTTCCATCTTTATTATTTCTTTGTGTGTAAGTGCATGTACATATGTATGTGTATGTTCGCATGTACTTGTATGTGTGTGCTATGTATGTGTGTGTGTCTACACGTGTGCCTCTGGGTGTGCATGTGTGTATGTGCATGTGTGTGTGTATGTGAGTGTGAACACGCATGCACATTTGTACCCCAGAGGTTGGCCTCAAGTGTCATTTCTCAGGAGTGGTTCACCTTGTGTTTGAGACAGGATTTCTCACTGCACTTTGGCCTTGCCTATTAGGCTAGGCTGACTGGCCTGCAGGTTCTTGGGACCCAGCTGTCTGCCTCACTTTACCTGCTCTGGGATTAAAAGCATAAATTATTATGCCAAATTTTTTTTAACCCTGAAACTCACGTCCTTGTGCTTGCACAGTATGCACAGTATTTACCGAGCTGTCTCCTCAGCCCAGAGTTCCATCTTTAAATGACAAACCAATTGTCTTAAGCACAGACTGTGAACTGCCCGATGCCAACCTGGGTTTGCAGCCATGTGACCTTGGCCATGGCCTTCACTGGTGGCAGAAGAGCATCCAGGGATTTTTAGATGGCTTGAGACCTGACTTTCACCTCTAGAACCTAGCACTGGGGAGAGAATATGGCCCTGAAAAGAGCTGGGTTGCGAGACTCCGTGTTTTTGTCACTCAAGAATTGCTGCAAATGTAGACAAGCTTACCTGACACTCCCCTCATGACCACAAAGGCAAAGGCACTCAGGTAGAGCAGTGCCTCAGCTGGGGTGCTGGGGACAAAGCCACGAGTCCGGCTGTGGAGGCTGCAGTCGTGTCGGGCTATGGTTTTCACAACACAAACTTGGGGATCTGATTTAATCACCCAAGGGTGTCAGCTGGAGTCAGAACAACAAAGCGAGTGCCACACCCTCTCTGCTCTCACTCAGCCCTACTCCTCCGCCCTCCTCTTCCCTCTCTCCTTCCCCAGGACTTTCTGTCAGCACTGTTATGTTTTCCACAGCGTGTTTCTATACTCATTAATGCTAACCAGCTTTACTGCTCTGTCTGGGTTTCAGCTGGATACTAATTTCAAGCAACACACTCTGCTCCCAGCTGGGTTTTTTTCCCCCCCTGCTCTTTGTACTGTTTTCAAGACAGCTCGTTGACTTCTCTGAGTCCCGATTGTGTTCTGAGTCTTTCAGGAGTCCCAGATGCCTGAGCTCATACTGCGTCATCTTTTCTCTTGTCTGGCTAGCCCTGATTACACTGCCTTGCTCACAACCTGGCAGAGTTAGGCTGGTGAGGTCCCCCCAGAAGGGACAGAGCCTTTCTGGACACATCTTCATAGCTCCTCCTGCCATTCCCCATCTTCAGTTCCAGGACAGGAGGTGACAGCGCTAAACAGAATGCATACTCTGTGTTGTGAGGCTGGTGAAGACATATAAAAGACATCCTTTACTCACTCAGACCTTTATGGGTTGCCTTGGTGTCTCGCCTTGGTGAGTTCCTATCTAAGAAGACCTAAGGGATACCTCTGCCATGAGCTCAGACCCCCAGGAGCAGGGCCTTCACTAACTGGTGTAATTTATCTTCCTAATTAGAGCTTACTCGTATATTCTGTGCAATCTTAGGAACCTACCAGTCAGAGCTGGGAAAACATTATTCTCTTTGAGCAAATGCTTCCAAACTGGGACTTTCTTGACCCTAATGCAACTGTATCATTATGTAGGAATCTTCTTAAAGCTGAGGTTCCTGGTGCCATGCCTTGTTTGGGATTTAGCAACTTGTCCCCGTCCCTACTTGTCATGGGTCCCATTACTTTCTACTTTTTTTCCCCTTCCACACAGCATCAAATAAATAAACCAGTGTTTCCCAAGCAGTGCTCACCCTGGAGAGTTGATTAAAACTGTAGAGAGGGCCCAGTCGGGGAAAGCACTTGCCTTGCAAGCCTGAGACACCACCCAAGTTCCTTGTAAAAATCACACGCACAGGGCTGGAGAGATGGCTCAGGGTAAGAGAGCTTACTGCTCTTTCTGAGGACCTAGGTTCATGGGTTTCGGCACCCACACAGTGGCTTACAACCATCCTCAACACCAGTTTCAGGGGATCCAATGTCACGTTCTGGCCTCTCCAAGCAGCATACATGTATGCTGTGCACACACACACACACACACACACAGGAAAGACATACACATAAAAATAGTCAAACATGTATATTACAGAGACTTGCCAGAAGCTCATAGGCCAGCCAGCCTAGAGTGCAGAGAAGCTCAGCAACAGAGCTGCAGAAACAAGAGTGGTTCCATCCCAAAAGAGGGTAGAAATGGTCCTACACACACACACTGGGGCACTGCAGACAAAGCCCCTCCCAGCTCCACTGAACCTGACTCTCCACAAACAGCTCTTGAACCTTACATTTTTTTTAAACAAATACCAGTATCCAGAAGATGCTCATTAGCAAAGCCCAGGATGCACAGGCCTTATAATATAACCCTTTATCTTGCCAGTTTCCTATGAGAATTTTCAAACCTACAGAACAGTTCAGAATTTTCAGGGAAGATGAAGATTTTGGCAGCCAGCATCCGCGACTGGTGTGCCACTACACTGCGTACCACAGGCCACTCCTCTCTCCACCGCCAACGTGCCTGAGTTTTGTGTAGCATTTGAACGTAAATTGTGGGCATTGATACATTTCCCTTAAGCCAAGCAGCGTAAATGCTGTTCGCTGGGGTTCATCAGGGGAAGATGTTCACTGGGGTTTAGTCTTTTCTCTTAAGAGGCTAAAAGTACATGGAGTGAAAGGCCTAGGTCCTGTTTTTACCTTGAAGTACTTTGGACAACTGTACATTAAGCTCTCTCAAGATACAGACCTTTTCACCCTAAAAAGTTACCCTTCCCAGGTGACCTTTGCTCCCAATGATGAGAGGTAATTTTCTGATTTTTCCCAACAGTTTCGCTTTTCCTCTTTTCTTTTCTTTTTTACCTTAATTAAAAAAAAAGCAGCTTTTAAAAGCCAGCAAGATAAAAACCATTCCCAGCAAACTCATATCCAAATCTGCAATGTTTTAATCATTAAGGGTTCTTATTAGCTTACAAAGACTTACGTTTAGTTAGAGCATTGTTTTAAACATTTGTTTTTGTGGCCCCTACAGCGCCACTGTGCCATCTCCTCTCCTTGCCTTGTGCTCACCTGCTCACGGTAGCTTCCTTCCACTTTCATGTCACATGCGATCTCTATTCTCCCCCCCCCCCTTCAAGTTTCATAGTCTATACCCCATCACAACCTATTTACGTACAAACAAGCATTAACAATTAGGACCTACACACTAGAGAGAGTCTGTGCTTTTTGACTTTCTGAGACTGGGCCACCTCACTTACTCTAATACTTTCACTTCCACCCACTCTCCCACAAGTCTCATAATTTCATTTTTCTTAATGGCTGAGAAATATTTACACAATATTTTAAATGGCTGACGTGTGAGGCTGTGTGTAGAGTGGGCTGGGATGAAGGCAGATGCCCCAAGGACCTTGAGTAGCCTGCAGCATCCCTGCTACCCTGCCCTCCTAGGAGCTGCTGTCGTGGGGTCCTGCTTTAGCCATTAGGAAGCTGCTTCAATGTGGAAAATTTGCTTTCTGTATAAAAGGAAAAAGTATTTTGGTTCTGGGCTACCATTAATGAGAAGAAAAAAAATAGCCCCAGTTATTGTTTTTCCTTTCCTTTTCTTTTTTCTTTTTCATGCAGGGGAGAGGGATTTTTTTTTTTTCAAATCAGGCACACGGGTAGCCCAGTTTCATTTCACAATTCTCAATAAACCTACCATATTCTGATTGTCTCGGCAACCTCTGGCTACTTCCCCTGCATGGGGCCTGTAATATAAGCCTGTAATTTTCACCGTGCAGCAGGGGCAGGCTTTATAGGCTGAGGGGACACTGAGAGTTTCATCTCATCGCCTGGTTGCCACAGGCTGCTGGCCTGGAATAGAACTCACGGGCACATTGTCAGAAAGAGTGAGACACCTGCCCTCAACCTGAAGAAGAGCTAGCGGTCCCCAGGGCTTGGGGCTGTGAGCCTCTTCCTTATGCCGCCCACCTGGGCAGCTGCACAGCTCATTTCGGCCTCCCAGAATCCCCCAGACAATCAGCTGCTGCCTGAGGTCCCGGGATGGATGCAGTGAGGCCTCTCTTGGTCCTGGTTTTGAACTCTCAGAGCTGCTGCTGCAGCAAAAGCACACTGCGAAGTCACAGATGGAAACTGAGGAGCAGGAAGGAGCAAGCTTGCCTCATGTTAAAGTCAGGGATGCTTAGGGGGTCCAAACCAAAACAATTCCAAGGATACAAGGCGGCTGCTAACTCTTATGCTGAGGTAGATGCAGAATTGGTACAGAGCGTCACTGTGTCTGGGGGTTGGAGGACCTGCCCAGATTCTGGTCAGCCCAGGGATTCTGATCCTGTTTTAATTATATTGCTTCATCTCGCTGACCAGCCTGAGGCTTGTCCTCAACTTCTGGCTATGTGGAGTAGGGGCTAATTTGCCAGTGGGAGAGGGAAGAAGTTGTGCTGAGGGGCACTCAGAAGTGAAGACAATTTAGCTGAAGGCCTCAGCTCACTTTCTACCAGTCATGACACTCTAGGAGAGACATTAAACATCTATGAGCCTCAGCTTCCACGGTCCTAATGTAGAGGTGACTGGATACCAATGCCACAGGGACCAAACAAGATCCTATGGACTGACACTCAGCAGTGAGTCAGGGTACAGTAATTGCGTCTGGCTACACTGTGATGGCAACTCCTTGTGTCCCTCTGTGTGCCCCCCCACCAACTTTGCCGTCTCCTCTACTCTCTTGCTCTCCTAACACTTCATACAAAGCAAGTGTGCGTCGACCGTTTGCTGAATTCCTGTACATAGCTGTAGATTTGTCGTGAGCTTGCTTCCAAACATTCCTCTCCCTCAGCCTTGCCCCCAGGGCACCGCCATTAGCTTCAGGCAGCCAGTTATTGCTCTAAGAACTGATGCCGACACTGTCTTGACCTTAGCCAGCCACAGCAGAAGTCATCACCCACCCTAAGCAAATGGCTGTCTGCTTTTGAACAGTGGGTCGCTCATAAATGTGGGTATACGGTAAGAACCAGAGATGGATCAAGCCTCACTTCTCTGCTGTGAATGACTGGTTTTGTTAGGTTACGGCATAGGCTATGGTTGTTAATTACCCATCCATAGAAGGGTTGGCTGAGCCTGAGTCCCTGCTGGGAAAGGCAAGTGTACTTTCTGCAATTCAAAGACACTAGGTTGGAAATGAGGCTCAGCCCATAGGTGGCCGAGTCCAGGACCGATCTGTCCTTCATTCGGTTTGAATCCGGAGCTCCCGCCCCACTAGGCTAGTGGGGGTCCAGGGTCAGCCAAGACAGGATATACCCCCACATTTTGGAGTTTGCTGAGCCACTGACGCACCACTCAGGGAAGCAGTCTCGGGCATCATTTGCTGAATATTCTGCTGAAACTACTTCCTACGTCTCGTCTGGTTGAGAGGCAACTGGAGTGAAACAAACAGTGGCTGTCAAGAAGTCTTAGGTGGAAGTAATGATGTTGCAGGAAGGATTCTGGGAATGTGGTCATTTCCTCTCCTATCCCCACTTCCTTTCTCCTTGAACCCAAGGTCTTATGCATTCTGGGTAAATGTTCTACCATTGACCTCGTGCTACATCTCCTTCCTAGAATCTAATCTTGTCTGATTATTTTTTTATTTTTTTGGTTCAAGATACAGAACCCAGCAGCCTACCTGAACCTCACACTGAAGGCTGTAAATGAAGCAGGAAGACAGGGTACAGTGGGAACAAGTAAAGTACTGGCCCTACAGATCACGTTCCGGGGCGGGGCTTGGACAAGACAAAACGCCCCACGTCATGATTTTCTCTGAAGAGGGGAACCTAGGGCTAAGTGCATAAAGCTCTCTGAAAAGCACCTGTAGGCAGCCTGTTGTGGCCTCACAGCTGCCCGTCTCGTGTCCTAATGGGGGCAGGTGGCACTGGGCTCCACACAACCGGTGCTCGCCCCTCAACATCTGCCAGGTTCTCCGCAGAGATATGTCAGCACACAGAACCAAGTAAGACATTTGCCGGAAAGGTGGCCGGCAGCTGCAGAAAACACACTGGCTCTCCCAGTCAGGTTTGTTATTTCAATGAACCGCTAAATGTCAAGTGAATGTTTTCCTCCGGCTTTTCGACCTCACCAAGATCATCTCTCTGTAATCCCAGGGAGAAGTATTTGGCAGTCTTGACTCGCAGGCTGCACATGAAGGCTGGGGAGGGGGAGGGGAGATCAAGTTAAGCAGGCCTGAGTTAACTCAAATCTCTAGCCCTGGAGGAAGTGTATAGACTATTTTATTAAGATATGTATATGTGCTAATTCATTCAGATATTTATCAAGTGTCTAATACTCTCCAGGTACTAGCCTAGACTCTAAGGATACCTGGATAAACAAAAGTGACCCATAGACTATCCTTAGGGAATTTAATCTAGAGGGGACACAGATGACAAGCAAGTTCCGGAAGTAAATAGTAAGGAGGACAGCAGCAAATGTTAAGAAGATAGACTGAGGCCCAGGAGAGGAATAGTAGCTATGAAAGTGAGGCTGAAATCTTGGGTAGGTAGGGCAGCCTGGGAGACAAAAACTTTCCAGTATGACTCCGCCTTTCCATAAGCAAATAAAGATGACCGGCCGTCATACGGGCCAGTGGGTAAGGTGAAACTGACTTAAACCACTTCTACCACTAGAGCAGTCAGACTGTGGCAAAGATCCAAGGATCTGGGCACAGAGGGAGGCACCCTCGCCCCTTGTGCTCAGCATTCTGAACCCCAGCCTGCCCAGAGAAAAGGGGGTTGGGATGCTGGTGCCTAGTACAAACAGGAGAGGGAAACAGCAGGGTCCGTGTTCACACGTCAACTGTGTCACCCCCGTGGGAACTTGAGGTGTGTCTCCGTGGAGCTGTTAACAGCATTTGTTTCTGGTAAACACCTTTGTTCCTCGGGTTGGCTATTTTTAAACCTTTCAAGCTGAGCTAACTTCAGGTGTGACATTTCAAGACAGTTGCCCAGTTTTCTATTAGATGAGTAGGGGTGGGGTGGGGCGGAACAAATTAATGAAGGCGAAAAGTGAGTGCATTTCTTTTAAAGTTGATGGCACAGCACGGTAAGCTAGACTTTGGGTTGGCATGTCAGACCTTCTGGTGTTCCTCTAGGAAGAGTTGGGTATGGCAGAGGGGGAAAGGTGGGTGAAATGGCCAGTGGTCTTTCCAGACTTCCTTTCATCAATTTGTGACCACCCGCCCTTTTTTACTCAAGTGCCCACTGGGCATAGACCCACCAAGATGCGCATTGCACCACGGGGATAGTACGTTAGGATGGGTAATCATTGCATGTGCACCGCACTTCCCTGTTAAGTTCTGAATCTCAAAGATGACTGCCTCGCTAAGATGAGGCCACACTTGGATTTTTAAGAAGCATATTTTCAAAGCTAAAATGCTGCTTTATTTACACATGAAGAGCCAGGCTAGCTCCCTGTGGACCCTGGAGCTTCACATGCAACTGTGGACACAGGAAGTTCTGTGCAAAGGAACTTCTAATGCAAAGATGTTTATTAGGAAGGAAAGTGACGGAAGTTTTCCAGGGAAGGTCATATAGACAGAGACTCCAGCTCTGGCACTCCTTAGCTCAAGGAGCTACAGAGACATGGACAGTTGGGAGCACTTCCCTGAGTTCGGAGCACTTCTGAATGAAGGAGCTTACATCTTATTCCTTAGGATTCAGCTCATAAGACACTGTGAGCTCCTGAGCAAAAAAAAAGTCCTCATGTGGACCATTTTTCCCAGGATGTAGTTTGGACCAGGGATGGAGATGACGTGAGAAGCATGGAGGTTGTCACCTCCACCTCTCAAGTCTCCTTGGCTCTAGTGGGTCATGGAAGAAGCACAGTGCCCTTGCCCCTTCTTGGGGTAGGCTGGTTGTTGAGCTACGTGGTGGGGATCCACAGACTTGTGTCAGCTGAGAGCAGGTACGGCTTGGTTCTTTGGGCATATCCTTCCCCATCATAACTTCAGTAGTACGTATGCCAGTGCGGCCACTCTAAAGCCAAAATGCTGGGTTTTCTCTCAGACCTGGTGCCTGCTTCATCATTACTCTGCCCTCCCAGGCACCCCTGCCTCTGACCTCAGCATTTAGTGTTAAGGAACCCTTGGTGCTGGAGTGAGCATTAGGAGGTTTAAATCTTTACATCGCATGACCATTTGGCAGGATGGAGCTAGTAAGAAACTCAGCCACAGAATTCTTCTGTTTTTGGACATTTGAAGGAAATGGCAGAACTGTCCTTCCACTTTAATTGAGAAGAAGAGTTCAGACATGAAAGAAAAAAGCAAAACAGAAGGGGGGGGGTTCCGAATGGGTGGGGTGGGGCAGTCAATGGGTATGCCGGTAGGTTAGGGGTTAGTGGTCTGTGGACATCTGTGTCCCATGAGCTGAAAATGCGGTCTATGAGGAGGCAGAATTGATTCTCTAGATGATGGCAAAGGAGTAGACAAGTTACATCCCACCTCCAGGCCTCATGGCCGGGTATTTCTACCACTTCTTGGGCCACGTTTTTACAGACAAGCGATAGTTTATTGTGAGAATCAAAGGCTATATGGAGTCCTGAATGCAGTTTAGACAAATCGAAAGGATCCCCAGTGTGCCTAGGCAGCAGGCATGCCTTCCAATGCCTTCCTCCCTGTGGCATGGTGAGGTCTTCCTCACTGTCCAGTCTCTGTGCTTGGCACAGAAGAGACTGGAACAGGTGTGCCACAACTCGCTTCTGGCACCCACATGGTCGCCAGAGAATACTTTCTTCCCACCAGAACACTCGGCACAATGGAGGCAAGGCAAGAGCTTGGGCCAGAGGGCTACAATGTAGTAAAGAGGCTGCATGCGGAGAGGGGCTATGAAGGACCCTCATCCTGCTCTGAGAGGTGTAGGGGACAGGTCTGTCCCTGCTGGGTCTTAAAGGTCTACTCCAGAAACTAATGGTGTCGTATTCTGAGGACCTTTGACTGTTAGAGAGAAGACCATTTTTCTGGAAGCATTGCTACCTTGGTCTCACATGGCAGCTCTCCCCCTCAACCCTAAGGGGTACAGAGTAAAACCGACATTTCCAGAATAGCCATGCCTGGTTAATCTAGTACCCACGCCTGATTTGCAACATGCATTGCCTTTTAAAATCTTCATATCCCCATCCTCCTGCAGAGAGAATTTCCGTGAAATTTATGTACACTCTTCCCATGTCTCTGCCATGCACGGTGCCCACAGGGCCAGAGGACTAGCTCGCATGTCTTTATGTTTTGTCATAAGTGATATCATGCAGAATCTCGTCTCGCAACTTGCCCTTTTCACCTTAAAGCTTCCTTTTCTCTCAGTGTGGATCCGTGCTTAGTTAGAGGCTCCTCCAGGCTGGATCAGTCTCCCATCAATTCCTACACTGAAGTCCTGACCCCCAAGTCCCCCCTAGAGCGTAATGACAGCTGGAGCCAGAATCACTACAGAGACTAAGTTAAGCTTTAACCAGGCTGTGGTCCAGGATGCTCACTACCCATATAAGAAGAGGGAATTGAATCCTAGACTTACTTGAAGGGTAGATATTGTTGTAAAAGACACAGCTCTCTTTCTAACAGGAACAAAAGAGAGTTTTATTTTAGAGTCAAATTTAAATGACCGTGGCCCAAGGACACAGATGCAGGGTGCCTCAAATCCCATGTTCCAAAGCAGAAGCATTTCCATGGTTTTACAGAGCAAAGAAAGTCATACTTCAAGGCAGGGTTAAAATGCACTGGTGGGTACACCAGAGAGGCTGTTACAGTAAGGTTGGGGGAGCTTTTCTAGGGGCTCCAGAGGCTATCGGATGCTTTTCCTAGCTTTTGGAGTTAGGGAATATTACCAGTGCCCTCAAGCTCACTTGTGATGAATACATAACATGCCTGAAATGAGAGACCACCCCATACCAGCAATATCTGAAAAGTCTCGGCCACAGTTTTTACCTCCCCCTCAGGCGGGTTACTCAGACTGTTCTGCCTGGGGCTATGCTCAGTTCAGGAGCACCTCTCAGAAGTTTCACACATAGCCCAAAGCCTGTCCTCAGGTCCTGAGGAAGCAGATGTGGATACTACTACATCATAGAGCCAGGCTGTGATGTCACACATCACTCTTAATGAGACACCTGCAGAACTTTGCCTGTATCATTTGAAGAAAACATCTGGATGTGTTTCACCTAGTAAGAGGCCAAGGGGGTCAGTAAGGTCTTGGTTTGCTCACAGCAAAAATGAACCCCCTTCTCCGGCCCATGCTTTGAGGGTGGAATAAAAATGTCAAAGGACAAAGACAGTGTTCTGTGTGGCCACAGGCTGCCAGGAACTTGTAGAAGTGGCTAGAAAACTCAGCATGCTGCTGTCTCCAAGATACCTAAAATGCTCAGAGGAAAAGGCAGCATGTGGCCCCTTTGGGAAACATTTTGGAGGTACTGTGTATACTGTATATGGGTGAAAAAAATACCCTGAGTGCTCACAAAAAAACTCTTTAAAAGAGGAATTTATTAGATTAAGCAAACTGCTGTATACTTATGCCAATACAGCTGTTAAGAACTATATGGAAAGATGTTGAAAAGATCAGCTGAGTGGCTCGGATGCAAAGGTTACTTCTTTTAAGTAACCAGGAGTCCATCTCTCCTGTAAAATATTTATAAGGCAAAGAGAAGAGCTTAGGAAAGTGATAGCTGGCTCTCTGGGTAGTAGGCTTATATACTGTTTTCTTCTTGTTTCTGGTACTTGGCGTATCTGTAAGGGATAACACATAAATTCTATAATATTATAATTGCATGTGCCATAGAGAAGGGCTTACTCACTCTAGACTTTTTAGCCCCTCAGCATCTTGTGAGAAGATCAAGATAATCTCCTTGCTCTCTATAAGCTATATGCTTCCAAGATGGTGATTTTTGAAGAGTGGGGTAGCGGTGGGGTTCAGTGACATAATATGGTTGCTGGAGGAACATTTGCTTTTTTTTTTTTTTTAAATGAATCCAGATGGGTGTGGTTGTACCCTCTGTTAGCCCTAGTACCACTTGAAAGGCAAAGGTTTCAGCCCAGACTGGGCTACATAGCAAGAGCCAGGCTCAAACTCAAACAGATGAGAAGTGGTTTAGAGAAACTGGAGCTGGCTGTTGCACACCCTCAGTCTTTCATTATGTCGCTGTTGCTTGGATTAGAATGATAATGTGACGATAACCCACAGCTGCTAAGTGGAATCGTTTATTTAACTCTTGTGATCAGCTCATCTGGCCGCTTATCTATCCCTATTCGGTGAAGAGGCTGTGACTATAGAGGTCAAGTCAGGGCCAAAGTCAGTAACCTCGAAACAGCAGAGAGTGTATTGGGACTCCAGGGCCAGAGCAGGTCTGCAGCCTGTATCTTCCTCTTGGCTGGCCCGTATGGAGCACACTACTCCTTGAAGCAGCCCTCCCCTCCCTGCCCTGCACCTCTGTCCCCCTCTGGAAGTAAAGGGGACACTTAGGTCAGTGAGCCCCTACGCTCATGTACACAAAATAGTATAGAGAGTGTGAGCCTCATAGATGACTGGAAGCCCTCACAAAGCCCAGAGCTGAGCTTGGTTTAAAATGAGTCATGAGCCCCATCCCAGAGACAATCCAATGTGTTTTCCCCTCACGGAGATTCCAGGAGCTGGGAGCTCAGTGAAGATGTCTAGTGACAGAGGAGGGACATGAGCAGCAGCTACACATAGGTGTTTGCCTTTCCTTAGAAGCGTTATTTATAACTGGACACTAGCCCAACAGAGATGTCCCCTGAAACTCTTCACTTAGCCGGAGATTGGGGTAGATACTGGGACTTCCTATTGGGACTCTAGGTGAGAGAGGTAGGGAAGGATGGGGAAATAGAAGGAAGGATCCAGAGGGTCCTAGAAGCCTGCAAGAAGACCATTAAGACTGGGAGATGTGGACCCAGGTGGGTCAGCTCAAACTACCATACCAACCAAGGGCAATGCATGAGTAAACCTAGAAACCCTATCCAGATCTAACCAATGGACAGCACATTCTCCACAACTGTGTGGGGAGCAGGGACTGACTGGGACATGAACTCTGGTGGGCCCTAATTGACCACTTCCCTTTGATGGGGAGGCCTCGCAGCACTCAGAGGAAGAGTAAACAGGCTACAAGGAAGAGACCTGAAAAGCTGTGGTCTTAGAGTAGGGGACAAGGTCCCCTTGTGTCACAGACCTAGGAGAGGGCAATAGGATGAAAGAGAGAGCGAGGAGGAATGGGAAGATACAAGTGAGAGGATAACAAATGAGATGCAATCTGAATAAATTACTTAAATAAATTAAAAAAAAACATGTTATGTAAAGGTTTGTATTGGAGACGAGTGAGTGAATCACGCCACCGTTATCAAGTGGTCTGGCTGTGGGTACATTAGGCACTACACTGGGCAGTCCTGCTCTGCTCTGTTCTACATCTCCAGGGAGGGGCTTTCGGTTCCCATGGCTGACTTGGGTTCAGCCTATGGCAGCACTCAGGGAAAACCAGCTGGTGAGAGGAAGAAAGGAACTACACTCACTCCTCCACATCAGCTAGCAGTATCGCCTCTGACGAGCCACCACCAACCCCCTTTCACCTGATGCATTCCCCACTTCTGCTAGGATGATTCAAGGTCCTGGGGGAGTCTCATGGCCCATGTTGTCTTCCTATTTGGTGGTGGTGTGGCTTCTTGCTGTTACTGAATTTAATGATGTCCTTTGCTGGCGTTCTCCGCTCCTCTATTGCCATGTAAAATGATTAAGGTGTCAGACCTCAGAGGGACCGTCCGTGATTGGATTCTGCTTAACGTGTTCCCTTGGTAATATATTTCTGTTATTCCAGGGAATAGGGTAGACAGCAGCGCAAGGGAAGCTTCCAGGAAGTTCCTACGGCAGCACTGAGACGAGGGGGTATTAACTCCGGCTGGGAGTATCAGGTATGACATTGATTTGGTCATCAAAAGCCAAGGGAACTTTAATAGGTACAGGGAACAATGGGATAAGAGGAGCAGCTTCTACTGTTTTCCGGCAACATGGAAAATAACCGACTGAATGTCTCAAAATAGCTAGCTTATGCTCCCACTGCAAAGAAACGATCAATGTCTGAGATTAAAGATGAGATCATCACATGTATACCCATATTGCTGCATCACTTTGTACCCTACAAATATGTACAATTAGTCTGGATTAATTGAAAACACATTTCAGAGAGGGTGAGAGACAGAGAGAGAGAGAGAGAGAGAGAGAGAGAGAGAGAGAGGAATGAGGGAGCTGTAGTGGAGAAGAATGTTGTAAATGGGAGAATCTGAATAAACAAAGACACAAACCAAAAGAACCTGTGAATAATGTGTGGGCCAAAAATGAGGAGCGGAAAAGTATTCAACATTGTGCACAAAGTTTGTTTACATTTTTTGAGGTTTGTTTATTTTTTTTCTTGTAGATGTGTGGGTGTTTTGACATGTATCCATGCACTCACTGCATGTGTATAAGTGCCCTAGGTAGCCAGAAGAGGGCATTGGACCCCGCTGGAACTGGAGTTACAGATGCTTATGAGCTGTCACGCAAGTGCTGGGAATCAAACCCAGGTCCTTTGCAACGGCAGCCAGTTCACTTAACTGCTGAGCAGTTTCTTTATTAAGGTGCATGAAGAGATGGGGCTGTGCCTGAAGGAGGGGTACTTGAGGGAAGTGGAGATGTCTGGAAGGTGTCAGAAGGGGTAACCACAGAGGGCACAGTGAGGTCTGACTGAGTGACAGATGTGGGCTTTATCAGAAGGCCGCCTCACTCATCACCGACTCCCTGTGCCTAGGACACAGATGCTGTTCAGTTAGCAGCATTGAATAAGTAAACTTGTAAAAACTGTGGTAAAGGGAAAGGTTTGCCCCGAACCCATGCTGTCCCACTGCTCTGGTAGACCCTGTTGACTGGCTTGGAGGGATCAATTAAAAATGTGGGTTTGAGAAAGAGTTAGGATTGTAAGTGATCCATAACTGGAACCTCAGGGAAAATGTACCATAAAAAGCTCCCGCCTGTAATCCCAGCACTCTGGGAGGCAGAGGCAAGCATATTACTGTGAGTTCGAGGCCAGCCTGGTGTATAAAGTGAGTCCAGGACAGCCAAGGCTACACAGAGAGACTCTGTCTCAACAAAACCAAAAAACAAAAGAACAACAAAAATGTCTGGGAGGACCAATACCCAAGAGATCGGGTGATATAAACACTGCCATGGAGTTGGCCGTGGAGGCACACACTTGTGTGTGCATCATAGAGGCTGAGACAGGATGACGAAGATGAGTTTGAAGCCAGTCCGGGCTACATAGCAAGCCTCTGTCTCAAAAGCAGAACAAAGGAAAACAAGAGGAAGAGAGAGGAAGCCTCTGCAAACACATGCATCCCCATCAAGTAGGGACCCAGGAAGGATGCAAATGAGAAGCTGGGCTGGATGCATATTTAGTGCAGACAATTATTTAATAACCACCGTTGCGTTTTCTGGCCTTTTCTCCCTGTTATTGTAAAGACATTCATTCCTCTTCAAACCCAATAAATTATTCTCTGTCAGCAAGCAGGGGTGGGAGGAGTGAAGAAGGAGTTGCGTTTGCTCCTGGCTTTGCCTCTGTCTAGTCCAAACACTGGAAATGTCAAGTTTGCTCACTAATTAAACATGTCTGTCTTGGACTGCTCTTGTATCTTTCACTGAGAAGGTGTAGATTTCCAGGGAGACATTACACATTCATGTTTCCAAATACAGCATTTTGAAATCTTCCCGTGTGACACAAATACCAACCTGGTGGAACTGTCTCCTGGGAGGATAGCTGCCTGAGTCAGGCAGCTCAGGTCTGGGAGAGAGCAAGGGCAGGGTTGGTGTATATGCCCTTTCCTTATTTGCTGGGAAAGTGGCTGTGCAGGGCCAGCCTTGGGCCTTCCTGGATTTCCAAAAGTCTTGTTCCCTGGCTCTTGTCCCTGGCAACGTGTTCCCACGTTGCAGCAGGCTCTGCCACTGTCGTTCTATCTGGATGACAAGAGACATACAGCTTGCAAGCTTATCTGTCTGTGCCTATAATGTTGGAAAGCCTTCTGGGGTCTTGTCTCCCTCTCTTTTATTTTTATTTTTTTTCATAAGGAAGAGACTGAAGATTGGTTTTAAAAAGTTCATAGAATATTATTTACCCTTTCTGTATTTTCCAGGGGGCAAGCTATGTGCCTAATACTAGGTTGGATGCTGAAAGTCAAAATGTCAGCCAGATTCACATGGTCCTCGCCTGTATGGAGGAACTTAAGCAGAGTGGGAAGCATTAAGCATTCAAATACTGGGGCCCCATAGAATGCAGGGACATTTCTAGGACATGCTGGTTAAGAGCCAGGTCAGGCCCACCTGACCTCACATCTCTGGCTTATCTGGGCAGTAAAGTATAGACCTTACAAATGTGATCTGGGGGCTGGATAGATGGCTCATCAGTTAAGAATTCTGAATTCTCTTCCAGACAACCCGGATTCAATTCCCAGCACCCACATAGTAGCTCACAACCGTCTGTAACTTCAGTTCCAGAAGATCCAATGCACCCACATAGATGTAAAGGCAAGCAAAACATCAATGTACATGAAATAAAACTAGAACAATTTAAAAATGGGATCTGGAGGCTGGAAATGTTGCTCAGTGGTAGCATACTTGCCTAGTATGGGGAATGGTATGGCTTCAAATCCCAGCTAACCGGGCAGGGGGTGGGGTGGGGAGGAGAGAGACAGACAGACAGACTGACAGACAGAGAGACAGAGGGACAGACAGAGACACACAGAGAGAGACAGAGACAAAGACAGACAGGGATACACAGAGACAGAACACGTGTACACACACATGCACACACACATACACACAGAGAGAGATAGAGAGACAGAGAGACAAAAAAACAGAAAGACAGAAAGATAGAGAGACAGACAGAGACACAAAGACAGAGACACAGAGAGAGACAGAGACAGACAGCGACACACAGAGACAGAACACACATGTGTGCGCACACACACACACGCACAGAGAGAGAGAGAGAGAGAGAGAGAGAGAGAGAGAGAGAGAGAGAGATCTGGGGACATCAGGGGAACAAATATCTGGAAAAGATTATTCTGTGTTTGCGGACTTGTTTTACTGTTCTCAGTGTGCCAGACTGGTGGCAACTTCTCTCCAGGCCTCCAATAGCTAAGTGAGAAGCCAGTTTTCAGCCAACTTTGCTGGATGTGTTCTAACTCTCAGAATCTGAGCTCTCCTCTGAACATGGCCAGTTTGACAATTATGTCAGGAGTTGTTATTTCTTTGAGATCCTGTGGATCAATAATATTTTTTAAGATGTGTAAGTGTGGAGTTCAAGTTGGGGCACTGCATTCAGAAAATACCTTTAGGGCATACCGTAGAACATTTTGTGCTGTTGCATGTACTACCTGGTGCTGGGAATAAATGAAGAAAAGAGGCTTGTTTTGTGATTTGGTTCATGATTCCGGCAGCTCTTATAGTCTGAACATCTCTGATGAAGGGTCTGGTATTGGCCTAGAATACACAGAAGCAAAAGGGGGGATTGGCCACACCTCTAAGAAAACTGATTCTCTCTCCTCGGGAAGCCATAAACTGTCCACAGCTTCTCAGCTGGGATCGGGGACTTGTGAGTTTCTTTTTCTGGTTTTTCAAGACAGGGTTTCTCTGTGTAGACTTGGCTGTCCTGGACTTGCTTTGTAGACCAGGTTGGCCTCGAACTCACAGCAATCCACCTTCCTCTGCTTCCCGAGTGCTGGGATTAAAGGCATGTGCCACCACGCCTAGCTGGACTGGGGGCTTTGTAAGACCCTCCAGCTTTCATGCTGGAGTGTTGACTTGCTTGCCCATGTACAGTCAACCCAGCTGCTGGGGTCACTCTAACCCTAACCCTAACCCTGACCCTGACCCTGACCCTGACCGTAACCCTAACTCTAATCCTGACCCTGACCCTGACTCTGACCCTGACCCTGATCCTGACCTTGACCCTAACCCTGTCATGTCCAGATCTTGTTTCACTTCCTGATCTCTTCCTCTTACAGTCTTTCCACCTCCTGGTCCTTTGCCTTGGAAGGAGCTATGGTATAAATATCTCATTTGTGGCTGTGCACTCTACTAACACTTAGTCTCTGCAGTGAGGTTGACCAGTTGTTTGTTTCTGCACAAAGCACCCTCTTGAGCTACACTGATCTCTGTGTAGAGTGATACAAAATAAGAGAATAGTTGACACTATGTTCATGTAGTAGGACACTAGCAGTAAGTAGAACTGTACCTCTACTGCACCTGTTGGCACATCTGGCTACCTGGTCATTGCTGTGGTTCACAGGGTTCTCAGCTGTGTAAGACTGTTAATACGTTTTCTTTCCCAGCAGCCTGCATAGAATCTCCTAGTACTATGCAAGTTGACCATCAGGGAGGAAGCTTTCTGGGTCAGTACCAATTTGATTTCTCCAGGATCTGTGACCGAAGTATGTGGCGTCTTCAGCAATAGGGTCTTGCTATCACGTTCTGGCTGGCAATCCCTGGTAGATCAACCCCCACACCTATGCTATGTGGGCAACAAAAATTGAGCTGAGGGGAGGGAGAGAGAGAAAGCGGGCAGGGAGGGAGGGAGGGAGGGAGAAGATGTGAAGCTAAGAGGGTGAGGTGAAGGCTGGGATGTGGACCCAACAGGAGTTAGGGGGAAAAAGTATATGGGGAAAGAGATGGTCAACGCACATTGTCTGAATATATGCAATTCTCAAAGAATTAATTGAAAATATTTTAAAGTAATTATTTTTATAACTTCAATAAAACCAGTTTAAAAAAAAGAAGGGTATTAGGCTGTGGAAGAGGCTAACCATGTGAGGCGGGCTCTCTTTATAGCCATCTGTCCTTGTGAGACCAACTCAGCCCACGGGCATTAGTCTCTTCAGAAGCTATTACTTCCATGATCTGCCTACCTTCCACTAGGTCCCACTCTTAAAAGCTGGATCACTTCCACACTCTCATGGCAGGGACCAAGCTTCCAGCTCATCACCCTCTGGGGGACACATTTGGATCACACTCAAGAAAGCTATGTTGTGTATGAGAACCATGTTTTTTTTTAAATCATTCTTTCACATTAAGAAGAAATATACAAAATTCAAAACAACTCTGCATTGTTTTAAGTGTTAAAAATATGATATTATTGTCATATCACTCATTTTGCTGCAGACTGAAGAAATTTCACTGTGGATGAGGCCTGTAACTTTGGAACCAAGCCCAGCAGCTGGGAAGATGATCCCTAGGCCCCTTTCAATTGTTTAAGTTCTCTGTGTGAACGTCCACTTGGCAGGCTGGGGTCTGGAGCTATTCTCCTTGGAAGCTGGCAAGGCCTGGCTCTGTGCCATCCTCGGGTGGCATCTGGAGGCCTTTTCCTGCCTGCGGTCACGGAGTTGGTGGCATCCTGTCAGAGAAGCCTCCTCCAAGTCCTGCCATATGGGGGCTACACTTCCACTGGGTCTGGCAACATTTTTGCCCAGAACATCAGTCCCCACTGATAGATTCATCCCTGTCACACTGTTTACTGAAACTAGGCCACTTAATTAAAAGCAAAGCTTTTGCACAAACTCCAACAGTGGCTTTATAAATTCCAAGCATTGTAAAGAGACCAGATGGAAGAATGGAGCAATTAACATGGGGCTCAATGTTCCCACCTTTTTTCCACAGTGCCCCTTAATTTTGGAGGAGCCTGCTGTCCTTAGGGAGTGAGCATGTTGCTTTCCTTGTCAGCCCACTATAAACATGGGAAGAACCAACCCCAGCACGAAGAATTAAAAACATATTTTTGTTAATAATTATTCTTCTTTCATACAATACATCCCAACCACAGTTTCCCTCCCCCCACATCCACTAACTTCCCTACATCCTCTCTTCCCCACACCCACTCCATCTGCATTTCCTTTTCAGTAAAGAGTGGACCCCCCAAAAGACGACAGCCAAACATGACAAAACAAGGTACAATAAGACAGGGTGAAACCCCTCATATCCAGGTTAGACAAGGCAACACAAGAAGAGGAAAAGAGTCCCAAGAGCAGGCAAAAGAGTCAGAGATTCACCCACTCCCACTGTTAGGAGCCCCCCCCACACACACAAAAAATACCAAGCGATCATGCATAACATATGCACCGAGGGCCTGGTGCAGAGTCATGCAGGCTCCTCGCTTGACCTTCCACCTCTGTGAGTCCTTCTAAGTTGATTCGGTGGGCCATGTTCTCCTGGGGTCATCCATCCCCCCCACCCCACCCCGCACTCCTACAGTTTTCCCTCTCCCTCCCCCACTGGGTTGTTGGTTCTCCAAGGGGAGGAGGGGCCCAATGGAGACCTCCAATTTAGACTCACTCTCTCTGCATAATGCCTGGCTGTGGGCTTCTGTACCCAATCTCATCCTGGGAAGGCACCAACCTAGGAATATAGCAGAATATTGTTAGGAATCATTTCGCTTATTTTTTTTTTTTAAAGATCAGCCATGTTTGGTTCTACGTTAGGCCTCTGGGCTATCCAATCTCTGGTTTTTAGCCATCCACGCAGTGTCAGACATGGGCTCCCTCTTGTGTAGTTGGCCTCAAGTTAAATCAAGAGATTGCTTGATCACTCCCCACTGCCCCAGCACATCTTGAAGGCAGGACAGATTGTAGGTGGAGGGTTTTGTGGCTGGGTTGGGGTCCAGGGTTCCCTTTCTGTAGCCTGCCGAGCACCTGCTTCTGCCAAAGAGACTAGACCATGTGGGAGGGCTGCATGTAGGTACCAGCTTGACCTCTCTGTGCTCAAGGAGCGGAGTGGGAGTTGTCCTCAGCAACTGGACCCCCGCTGTCAGTTTTCAGAGGGTGATCTTCTGTCTTAGCATCAGTCTGAACTGTCTAGGGATCGCTACAGGATCTCTGGGCCAACGACTCAACTGACCGTAACCCCATCCCACCATGGGAAGCTTGCCTGGCTACAAAAGATGGCCAGTTCAGACTCCGTATCCGTCATTATTAGAAGTCCTCACTGGAGTCACTCTCTCAGACTCCAGGAAGTTTCCATGGCACTCACCAGTTTTCCACACCATCCCCAAATGCCCCCCAATTCCAGCCGTCTCTCCCCGGACTCTCTTCCTCCATCCCTTCCCACACCCCACATTATTCCTTCTTCTCTGTCCCCACCTGCTCCCGGTCCACTGCAATATCTATTCTATTTCCCCTTCCTAGGGAGACCCATGCATCCTCCTTAAGCCCCTCCTCTTTCCCTAACCTCTCTGGCCTGTGGATTATAGCTGGATTATCATTTACTTAACAGCTAATAGCCACTTATAAGTGAATACATACCATCTTTGTCTTTCTAGATCTGGGTTACCTCAACCGGAATGATTTTTTTTTCCTAGTTGGATCCATTTGCTTGCAAATTTCATGATGTCATTCTTTTTAACTGCTGAGCAATATTCCATTGTGAATAGGTACCACATTTTCTTTACCCACTCTTTAGTTGAGGAACATCTAGGTTGTTTCCAGTTTCCGGCTGTTTTGAACAGAGCCATAGTGAACATAGTTGAGCAAGCAGCACAAGGAATTTTTATCAGAACTGAGGGGTCAGATAGCATTGTTAGATGGACACAGAAGCAGATTGTTGTGGGTAGGAGGAGGCTGGGTGGAGCTGTGCCTGAAATGGGCACTTTAGGTAGGCATGCCAGGGAAGTAGGAGGTCAGCTTGCAGGAGATTATCAGGCAGAACCCTGGAGCCAGGCAGCAGCTTTGGGTCTTGAACTGTGTGTTCCACCGCCTTTCACTGGGACCTTCTCCGAGCTTCTCCAAGCTTCTCCAGCTTCTCCAAGCTGGTTCTCCTCTTTTCACACCGCTTCCTATCTCTGGGTCTGATGAATGGCACCATCAGATGCTCTGCCTCTGGCCTTGGGTTGAACTTGGTCAAGGAGAGCTGCCAGTGCGACAGGAGGAGAAGGCAGGCTTTTATTGCCCAGTTCTCTCCCCATATGTCACTGTGGGTTGGCCGGGCAGGCCACAGCGCCCTCCAGACAGCCCTCTCCCTGTGTCCCTGCCTCCAGTCTGAGATGGCCCCTTGTTCCTCCAGCTATGCCTATGGGGTGGGGACTTTAGCTCCATGCTGGGTCTGGCTAAGGATGCTACATTGTCCTTGGGAAACTTCTCTTTCTTTTCTATTTATTTTTGAGACCGAGTCTATAGTACAGATTGACCTGGAACTTGTAGTCCTCAGTTGCCAGATTCTAGGGATCATAATCAACACACACACACACACACACACACACACACACACACACACACACGCTCAACTCAACAGCTCCTTTTAACCTTGTAAATTAATCCCTGTGTTAATATGTTCCTAATTGCCCAGCCTGAATGAGCCATTTCTTAACCACCAGGCCCTGACTGAGGGAACAATCCTTAGGATGTCAGAGATGAGGAAGACATGTTGACCGTGGATGAAAGAATACAAAGCACGGATAAAAAAAGGACCAGGCTGTCCTATTAAGCCAGTCTGCTATGAGGCCAACTGAGCTGTTTCTTTCCAGAGAGAACAACAAAACAGGCCAAAGCATCGGGGAGGCAGATTAGTTACTAAGTACCTGACAGGCTGTGTAAGAGCAAGAGAAGTGACTTCAGCTCCCGGTTTAGAAGGGGCCCTCTCTCATGCCAGCTGGGGTGCTTGTTCTGTGGTCGGGAAGGCTTGCAGCATAGCTTGTTCAGATCTTGAAGGGTCAGGAAAAGGGAAAGTCCTGGGGAACCGGAAAAGAGCACATCTTTCCCCCAACGTCCCACGGCGTCCTAAAACGGCGCCACCATCTGGTGAGTAGGTGCTCAAACACATGAGGACATTTTCTATCCAAATGACAACAGGAAGCATCTGAGAAAAGGGTGGGGTGGGGGTGCTTGAATTGGGTCTCAGTATGGACAGGGTTTGGGAAGTGGAGAAGGGAGGCAGGGTGCTGGGTGAGAAGATTTGTGGCTTAAGCCAAGAGGATGGTTTGGGACACTGAGGCCTGAGAGTCCAGACCTCCTGAGAGTCCAGCATGAGCATCCTGGGACTCAGGAAGAATATACCCAGCTCACATCTCTCTCAGACACCTATCCAAGACGCAGCCGCTTCTTGTTGTCTGAAAGAACTCGTGACCATGGAAGGCACGAACGTCAAACAGTCCATGTTTGGAGAAGCCTTGAGTGGTACCAGGCATCACGGCACTCTGGTGGCCCCCATCACACCCACGTCTTAGTAGCCATAGTCTTGTGTGGTCCTTTCTTACTCGGGGAGATGGGGCAACGTGGCTTGGTGTGGTGAGATGATGTCCTTCTAACACGACAGCCACTGCTGTTCTCAGCCACTATGATGACCTCCTTGAGATCTTCAGAAGATCTCAACCCATTAATGTGTCTGTCATCAAGGAGTGGGGCTCATGAGGCCCACCCTCACCTAGGGCATATAGGCAATTACAATTAACAGTTGCTGGGGCTGTGGTGGTGGTGAACTACCCACATTCTCCTTAGTAAACTCTTCTGCATACTCCTAATTTAACTCATTCACCAAGCAAGAGCTGGGTGGGTTCATCTCTTTGGTCTGTTAATGCCCTGTGGTAGATAAGTACTTTATCTTATGGGCTTTCTCATTGCTTTTTAGACATGGGACATATGGGGCATGCTTCTATCTAATGTCTTTGCACTCCTGTCCTTTCTTTCTAGAACATTCTTCCCCAGTTATGGGCATAGCTTGCTTTCTCTCTTCTTTCGTGCATTTTCCACAAGTTTTTCCCCCTGTAAGCCTTGTCCTGGCCCCTGTGCATGCTTGTTCCCTAGCTCTGTCCCAGCACCATGGGTTAGCCTTCCTACCACCTCTAACCTGCTCTTGGCTTTCTTTCACATATGAGAGGAAACGTGCAGTATTTGTTTAGTGGAACTGTCTTCTTTCACTTAACATTATGGCTTCCAATTTCATCCACTCTGCTGTACAATAATCACCAAACTATTGTGTCTTCCTTTATGACTAAATAAAACTTTCATATATATATATATATATATGTATATATATATATATATATATATATATATATACATATATATATATATGATGACAGAGAGAAAAACTTCCCTTATGTTTTCATTTTATTGGTCTTGTTCATTGGTATCTTTTTTTTTTTTAACTACAATATAAGTTCCCAGATGTTGTTGACTGCACTATAGTCAGCACATAGACTAGGGCCTGCTGGTACCAAGCAGGTAGGCATACAGTGAGTACTTCTGAACGTGTGCTTATTTACATTACTTGGGATGTTCAAATGGGCACAGTGCATGCATAGGTCCTTGGAACAGAGTGGTGGCAGGAGAGTCAGAGCTGGAGAAGGAGCTGGCAAGGAAGGGGGGGGGTTACATTAGGAAGGGCACAGGCATCCCCAAAGGAAGGAGAGAAGAAAGTTGTCAGCTAGAAAGAAATAGAGTCTCTGTCATCAGTCAGAAATGGGGCTCTGTACTGCCTCAGTGAGCTGAACTCTCCAGAAGAGCCAACCAGCTGACATCTGCCTGTTTGAGTCTGAGCAGGGAACCAGACCAGGCCACCTGGACCTCTTACCTGCAGGACTATGGAGTAACAGGTGTTTCAAGTGGCCAAATTTGTGGCTGTGTGATATGGTAGCAATGTAAAGAAAACCCTGTTTCTTGTAGGGCCCATGTGTGCACGTGACTGCAGTGTACTAAGCGCGTGCTGTCGAAACGGTTGAACAAATACATTAGCCCACTTTTCAGTAGAGTGAAGAATCAGCTGGCTGGCCTTGAGGTCAGAGCCAAAGCCAGTTCCGTCTGGACACTTTAAGCAGATCCTGAGGGCCTTGGCTGGAGCCCATGTGCAGAAGAGCCTGGCTCTGTGTGTTGTATTTTCCCCACCACTCACAAGTTGAACATGATGAGAACCATGAAGCAGCATTTGGTTTCAGAGCTAAAGCCAGCCGAGATCACAGCAGCAGTACCCTGGGGTAAAAGGCATCACTGCTCTGGGTTCCCAGTTTGCTTGTCTGTCGAGTGGGCACACAATCACAGCTCCCACTGTGCAAGCACAGGACTTCGCATGCAGTGAGTGATCAACGCACGCTGGCCATTACTTTCCTTGGTAAGTGCAATGTGTGGGGTCACGCGTTGGTGCTTTCCAGGTGGAAGCTCTGGACGCTTATTTAAAGAGAACCCCCTTTGTAGTGGATACAAATCTGAGCAGTCACCTTGCCTTGCTCCTAGACCTACCAATTCCAGCCCAGTTCAGCTCCTGCTTCTCCTTCCCCCAGGCAGGGCTGGCTCCTCAAGCTGTTCACCCAGTGTCCAGAATTACACAAAGCAAAAGCAACTGACATTGCTGAGGCACCGGGCTTATTAAACACATGAGGAAGATGGAGGAGTGGAGTGGGCTGCTTTGGAAATGATGAGAGTAAGTAGCTAGTGTTACGAAAAATATTCATGACACCTCCCCATGCACACACACACAGTCACACACACCATACCACAGACACACATACATATACACCATAGATACACACACACCACACCACAGACACACACACACACATACCACCACCACTACCACCACAGATACACACACACACACACACCCCACACCACCGACAGACACAGAGACACACACACACACCACAGACACACATACATACACACCATAGATACACACACACATACCACACCACAGACACTCATAGAGACACATATCACAGACACACCATGCCACAGCACACTCAGAGATACACATGCACCATGCTATACAAACATACCCACACACAGAGACACAGACACCACACCAGAGACACACACACACACACACACACACACCACCATAGATACATAGACAGACACACACATAAACACCCACACTATACCACAAACACATACATACACACACACCACACCACACCACACCACAGACACACACACCATACCACAGACACACAGAGACACACCCATACCACACAACAGACACAGGCACACACACACACACACACACACACACACACACACACACACACACCCCACATACCACACACCACGCACTATGAAAAGGTCAGACAATTAAACTATCGTGGGACCAGACACAAAATATTGCATGGGGAGTTAGAGGCAAGAAACATACCAAGACATAATGCACTGCAAATTAAAGTCATTTATAAGGTGCAACAGGCACCCCACAGAAAGAAAGAAATGATTAGTCAGCAGAAGTGGGTGTCCTGTTACCTACTCACAGGGTATTTCCACAGGACAAGAGAGAACATATTTATTAAGAACTTGCTGACAGACAAATATATTAATGCTAGGCACTGAGGACGCTAGGCTAAATTATTTGCTTGGAACTAATTCTGTTTGTTTGTTCTCAGTCCTGTGGTACCCTCTGGCACTCTGTAGCAAGGGTGCCCTCCCACAAGATAGAATCTTCAGCCCTGGGGCTGCCTCTGCTGGCTCTGTGGTGGCACTGAGCAGAAGAATTGGCTTGAAGAGTTCACCACAGTCTCCCGGAGCTCGGGAGCTCACACGGCCCAGCCACCTCTGTTTCACAGTACTAACAGGGTGTCTGAGCTGGGCTTTGCCCTCCCTGTGCATGGTGGCAAAGCTTTCCAAGTGTGGGAAGCCCAAGGAGCTCAGGGGAGGGGTTTCCATCCTTCTCTCAGTCCTGAGGACAGGACTAGGTGTCAGCGAGTAGGGCCGTTGCTGATGCTGATGACTGGATGACTGGATGTATGGGGGAGAAAAGCGAACAAAGCCAGAGAAGGTTATTAGACAAGATGAGAGCTCCGATGGGAAAAACTGAACAGTGGGCAGTGTGGGTGGGGAGAGATGGAGGGGGAGAAACAGGACCCTGCCCTGCTCACACTGCAGACTGGGGAAGTTTTAAGGAGAAGAAAGAGACAACAGCAGGATATTCAACATGGCACCTGCCACCTAGGAAACACTTCACAAACAAGAAGTTAGTTATTGCTACCACTATGTTACGAGAAATTGCAACACTCTGTACACGTTGTCACTTTTGCATTATCTAAGCGGCTCCGAAGCATCCAGAAAGCTTGTTGTCACAAAGAACATGCTTTCTGAAGCTGCATTGTCAGTTTAGAAAAACAAAGCAAAGCAGTAAGATCCCAGCCAAGCTCCTCCATAGGGCAACCATGGCAGATCATACTGAAACCACAGCCACCAGGGACACTTCCTGAGGTCAAGGGCACAACCTGATTCCCGGGAACTTGAAAGTGACTTTGCCTGCGCTTCCCCCATACAGTAGGCTTATGATGTCCACATCCCAGAGCAGTGCGAGCTGCTTCTGGACTTTGCAATGGGCAATGCAGTGCATCTCTGATAAGTATCTGAGTGGGCCTAGAGAGCCTTGAAGTTCCAGATACAGGATTCCATAGCAACAAAGAAAAATGGCTTGCTTGAACTCCTAGAAATGATAAGGCTGGGAGGAGGCACCAGACCCAAGCTCTCCAAATCCAAAACACAATAGCATCGTATTTCACCCCCTTTCCCCCTTCTTTGCTAACAGCGTTGCCCAGCATTCCTTTCAAAGGCAAATGTTTATTTCTAAACCACGTGATTCAAGTGTGACTGACGGCGCCTTGCCTCAGAGGGAAGCATAGGAATCCGGCCTGCTCCATTGGTGCTGAATGGAGGAAGTCTCAAGTAGAAGCAATAAGATTCAGTTTTGGGGTGCTGCCGAAACTGTCAAAGATTAGATGCTCTCACCTGCTATGTCCTGTGATCTCTGGTGGCCACCAGGTAAAGAGGTTGGGCTTGGAGACTGTCTTGCTAGACCTTGACGAGGCCCGTGGGAGGCCAGGTTCTCAGTCTGTTGTTTGGGATTCCCGGATCTACCAGAACTTGAAACCAGTCATCCTACGACAGGGAGAAATGATTGCGTGGTAGGCAAGAGGTAAACGGAGAAGCACAGGTACGGATGGACAGCAGGAGACAGATGACAGGGAAGAGTGACAGATATCGGAAGACAGTGGATAGATGCAGACTTATAAATAAAAAGGTAAGTGATGGCTGTATAGAGATGCGGGTACCATGATGAATCAATAGGTGGTAAGAAGAAGGAAGGTAGTTGGGTGGCAGACAGATTCGCAGATATAAAGACATGAAGATAGGTCAACACATAGGTGACAAGATGGACAGCTCGCACTGTCCTGAGTTGAGCTTATGTCACTCCAAACTGGAAGAATTCCAGCAGAAGTCAAGTCTGCTCTTTTCTTCCTGTCCCCTTCTGCGCCTTGACTACTGTCCTTTGAGGATGGCGGGCGCTAAGTTCTGGAGACCTCCTCCATCTTAACCTGGCAGGATGCTTTGAGGTGATGCTGTTGAGGTCCCTGGCTCTGGGTTTTGGGAAGAGGAGAGGTGATGGGGACGAGGGCAGAGTGTGCCTGAATCAATACTGAACGAACCTCCCTGCATGCCCCTCAGTGACATGAGGATTTGGCTCCCCGCTTCGGATGTCAGCTTCACCGCTGCAACCTGCATCAGGAAAGGCCTGTCCACAGCAAAGCTGCTCCTGGGATGGCTGTTAGTGACGTGGCTAGGATACGGAGGGGATATGGCTGGGGTGCCCAGAATCACCAGAAGTCAAAAGTGGTAAGATCGGGAACCCAGTGTGGATGGACGTTTTCTTATGGGGCCTTGTAAAATTCCACATGCCCACATGCCCAATCTGTAAAATAGGGATAAACATACAGTCATATTTCTTGGGGCTTTCTGAGACTCAATGGTGATTAGTGAGTCATGCAATGACACTCTCTGCTTATTAATGTGTCAGGCTCCATATTCAGCACCTGCCTGCCTTCCCTGTGGAAAGTCCCAGGTAGGTGGTATATGATGCACGTTGTCAGAGAGACAGGAGAACTCAAAGAAGTCAAGAGAGTTCCTTGATTTCACGTAGCATGCGAGGGGCAGAGGCAGAGTTGAGACTCACTGTGTGACTCAGGGCTGTACATACTGCTCCCTGGGGTAGCCTTGACCATTCAAGCAAAGCATGCGGGGCTCTGGGATTTTTAACTTTTTATCTTTTTTTTTTTTCTCAAGGTAAAAGCCCTTTGCAAAAGGCTTGGCACCCTTGGATAATTTACTTCTTAGTCCAAGCAGGTAAATGTTTTAATAAATAATCTTGAATCTCTCAGAGACCAAACACATCAGAACTGCACTGTCCACATATAGAACATTCTGGAGGTGTTTGGTTGGTGGCCTTCCAGTAGTGATCCAGAGACCTGGGATTGTTCTAGCTTGCAATACTACCATTCCCCGTGGCCCTGGAGTCTTTGCTGCCTCCTTTATACACACATGGAAGACAACAGAAGAGAGAGAAGACTGCTCAAGGAACTGCACTGTGGTTCAGGACCAGAACTCGGCAACTGAACTGGTCCATTCTTTGGCCAGAACTTGGCCATACCAAAATACTGAAAATACTGAAAATGAGGAGGTTTTTCTAAACATATAGGAATCACTATCCACAAAAAGTAGCCAGGATTTTTATGGCTTATTCTTCAATGGCCTAACTGGATTCATTTCTGCCTGTCTTCTGCCCAGGACTTCAAGGTGAAATAAAGTGTCTCCAGGTAGATATTTTGAATATGACATGAAATATGAGGAAGAGGCTATCACACCACGTTATACCCACGTGATAAGAATAGTGCACCAACATACCCATACTCCCCGCCCTGCTAGAGTGTCATCAGCTGGCAGGTCACAGCCCAATTGCTCTCCCAGAAATGTCAAGACAAATGTCTCACTCAAGATCATGACCTCTTCATAGGGCAGCAAGAGGGCAATGACTTGGTGCTGTTCAAGAGTAACGACCCAACTCTCTTGGATCAAAGTTGATCCCAGCTGCCACGCTTCTGTGGGAATCCACTCTCGTGACTCAGGGTTGATTCCTGCTGCTGTGCTCCAGAGAGAATCCATGGAGAAGCTGTGATAGTGTCACAGCTCAAACCATCCTTTTGTACAACCCCATCTCTGCACAACAACAGATATGGTCCTGAAGACACTCCTCAATCAACTTCCTCTGGGCGAACTTCATCTCAGAGTCTGTTTCCTTGGAAACCAACCCATGGAAATTGATGCCAAGAGTGGTTTAAAGAAGCAGACTCCAAGGTGGGGCTTTCGGGCTGGAACACCTGCTAAGTGGCAAAGACCACCATGGTTGTCATGGAGAATGAGTAATGCTCCCCCCACTCTGCCAGATGTGGTAGCAATTCAGTCATTAACCTTCCCCAGTGGTGGCCAGGAGCTGCAGTAGCCATAGAAGAGACTCGGGTTGGGGACAAGGTTCTCTCTGGCCCTTGAGAAGTATTGAGGTGGTAATTGTAAGGACTGTGGAATCAGAAGGCTCTGTGGAAATCCACACACTGGGAAAAAAACAGTGAGTGGCTGAGGGTGTTTAGTTATACATTAAAGCTGAATTGGATGCCATATGGCATCTTTGGCTGTGCAAGTCTTATTATTAATTTTTTTCAGCCAACAGACAGAAAAATACCATGGCCCAGGCCCCATATTTAATTATCGAGAGAACCAGGGTCTAGAGGTGGCTGAATTCCCTGCCTAAGAAATTTTGAGTTGACTGTACAAATTCTCTATCACTCACTAAAGACACTCAGTGTATATATTCCCTCAGAGCTCTACTCCTTTCACATAGGCTAGTGCTTTCTTGGGTCCCAAACCTATCTTAGTTCAAGCTTTGTAACAAACTAACACAGAGTGGGTGTCTGGAGGTAGTTTTCTCTGACATGGAGGCTGGAATTCCAAGGTTATAGTGCCAGCACCACTGTGAGATGGCCTCTTCTTCTAGATGGCCACCTTCTCACTATGTCGTCACCTATCAAAGAAAGAACTGGAAGGAGGAAGGGTTGAAGAAGACAAAGGTAGGGCGCACACACACACACACACACACACACACACACACACACACACAGAGAGAGAGAGAGAGAGAGAGAGAGAGAGAGAGAGAGAACAATGTAGAGAAGTGTATATGGAGGAATTCACCTAGATCTTCTATAAAGGGACTCATAATGGTTTAACAATTTGCTGAGGAAAAGGTAATATCAAATATTGAGGCTGTGTGGCTCCATGTGACATCATGATTTCCTGACCAAAGTGGGAGAGTTGTGTGGTCAGTTCTTAAATGGAGTCCTAACCCAGTTGTATTGTATTAGGCCCAAAGGGTTCATAGTCTTACCTGTGGGTAAGGTGTTGGGTAGATCATTTTCCTACCCAAACCTAATATCCTAAGAACTGAGATGTTCGCTAATTGGAAAAGCCATCATCTGTGTTCCTAGGCTTGCAGGCAAGAGCTGCCATAGTGTAAAGGCCAGTGGAAGCATCCGCAATTGTCCCCTACCTGACACACAAGACTATAAATCAAATACTGTCATGTATGAGGTGAATGGTGGAATCGGGTCCATCCTTAGCACCTGAGGGTACAGCTGTGAGGTCCCCTTCACATCGCCATGCATAGGTCTGGATCCTGTAAGAGCCACAGAGATCTTGGAGCATGAAAAGACCCTGTGGTGATCTCTGTCATGGAGAAAGCTCATGTAACATCCTAACCAAAAGCAGGTCTTCCTCAGACCCATGGCGGTCCCTGTGTTTACTGGATAAGCACACACTTTTCCACCCCAGTGAATAAAAAGAATCAGACAGAGTATATGTTCACCTGGACCATACTCAGCTTGCTGTACCATCCTCCCCAGGGTTATGCTCTTGTATCATTGGAAAGTTATGAATTATCAGGACCCCCAGGGAACAATTTGATGGCACACTATTAATGGCATCTGTTGACCATGAGCCAGTGAACAGGAAGTGGCAACCGCATAGGAGATGGAAGCACTATTGAAGACCAGAGAGTTTAGTTTTACAATTAAGCTTAGTTGTTTAAGGGTTAAGATGTTTTTAAGTCTAGATAGATGTTTTAAGTTGATAATGATGAGATATGATAGATATTGATTTACATTCAGAATTTTAGATGCACCAAGATAGGAAAGATGTTTTTTTCAAGGCTGCCAAGTACAAATAGCCAAAACACTAAGAATGTAACATTTATATAATTCCTGATTGTTTCATGGTTCTTCTTGCTGTAGGTAGTTTATTGTATATATGTGTAATAATATAAATATATATGTAAAAAATAAAAAATATTCAATTAAAAAAAAAGAAAAAAGAAGGCTGGAAATTAATCCCACAAAGATATACAAACTATGACAACATTGAGAAAAGTGAGGGGTCCAGAGGCTTGAAGCCGACTGGAAGACCCATCCAGTCACAACAAACACATAATCATACCTTCCACTTACTGTGAAGAAGAAAGCACAGATCCTGGGTGATTCTTTGGACCCTAAAGCAAAACCTGTGCCCTATCTGGCATGGTGGGTGCTATGACTCATCTGTCAGGTGACATGGAAGACTGCTGACTGTGAGTAGAGCCAAGTCCAGGAAATGGCTCTTGAGCAGCTCCAGACTGTGGTGTGGGGAGTCCTGCTGCTTGGGCCATATGGCCAAGCAGACCCTAAGATGCCAGAGCTATCAGTAGTGGCTCTTGGTGTTTTGGGGGGAGTTTATGTCACGTTCTTAGACTTCTAGGGTTCTAGTCAAAGCCATGGCATCTATAGCACAGAAACGCATGGAGCACATGGCTGTAGGACCTAAAATGAGCACAGGGCCAGGATAGAGAACAACACACTGAGTTGTCATAACCCACAGAATATAAGGTGGGAAAACCCTGGAATAATTTCTTGTGGCACTGAAGAAGTACATCCAGCCATGGTCGGGGACAAGAGCATCAGTAAGCTGCATCATGTGACCCACTCACCCCACAGCACCAAACTTTGTACTGGTATTTCTCTGTCAAGCACATAGGAATATCCTTACAGAGAGCTGATGGTGGATACAAGGCTAAGCTTGTATAAAGTTAGCTTCAGCTGACATCCCCAGTAAGAGGGGATCTCAACTGAGAAATTCCTCCGTCATATTGGCTTATGGGCCTATTTGTGGGGGCACTAACTCGATTGTTGGTTGATATAGGAAGATCCAGTTCATTGTGAATGATGCCACCCCTGAGCAGGTGAGTCTAGGCTGCATAAGTAAGCAGCATCCCACTATGATCTCTGCTTCAAGTTCTGACCCTATATTCCTGTCTTTATTTCCTGCCTTGGCTTCCTTCCATGATGGACTATAAGTCAAATAAACCCTTTCTTCCTCAAGGTGCCCTTGGTCTGTGTCTTATCACGGCAGGCTATGGCAGCTTGACTTGTGGATGTCCTTAGTGGGTCAGCTTGAGTCCAAATGAATGCTGCTAAAGTGCAGCCTCATTTGTAGACATTCATGTGAGGCAGACATGGGGCTGTTGACCTTGGCCCTGGGCTCTCCACTTTGAGTGGAAAGAGAAGGGGTTTGACTTAAGACTGGAGATGAACGCATATCCTTCAGTATTTTATGTGGATTAGGCAGAGGCAAATAGTTGGGTTGGGGATCTAGAAGCAGAATAATTTACAAATTGGGTCAAGGAAATTAAAGAAAGGGAAGTGGGGAGAAAAAAATGGAAATATGGAGTGTGAGGTCTATCATCCCTCATGTTAAAGCTTGTTAGGGAGTGTCTTCACTGAGTTATGTGGTACTTGTCGGTCATCAGTTTAGGCAGTCTTATCCTGAGACAGAACACCTCTAAAGCATGAACCTGCACAACAGCTCCATGGAGGGATTAAATACCTCACCCTGTGTCACCCCACTGCCTGCAGGAGCTGGTCCTGAAAGGAACAAGGGAAACCCCAGTCAGCCAACTGGCTTCACATGTGTCTCTCTACCAGTCAGTCTACTGGCTGGGAGCCCAGCTCAGGGAGTTGTCACTTGTCACCTGTTCTATGCAACTCACTGTCAGGGAGTGTGTGTGTGTGTGTGTGTGTGTGTGTGTGTGTGTGTGTGTGTGTGTGGTATCACATCATGGAGAGCTCCTACGGATTACATTTCTTTCAGCATGTAAGTAGGTCCTTACCTGTCAATGACATTGCCCTCAACATGTGACTGGGCCCTTCTGCTGTTGTTGTTGTTGTTGTTTTTAAACAGAGTCTCACTTTGGAGCTCTGGCTGTCTTGGAGCTCACTATGCAAACCAGGCTGGCCTCAAACTCACAGAGACCCACCCACCTCTGCCTCCTGAGTGCTGAAATGAAAGGCTTGTGCCACCATGCCCTGCTAGGCCCTTCTGTTTCTATCCTGTGGGCTCAGCATCTCATGGGACCTTAGCAGCACACCTAGAGCTGTAGACACTCTTGAAAATTGGGGCACCGAAAGCATCGGTTGCCTCTTTCTTCTTGTGTATAACATCAGCTGAAAGAACAAGAAAATTCCCTAAATCTAACATATCAACCAAAGAAAGGAGAAAAACAAATTTTCAAAGTGAAAAAAAAAATACATAGCATTAGTTACAGACTGGCAAAAGTCCATGTAAATAATAAAGAGATCAAACACCAAATTTGATTCCTCCTAATCCCTAATCTTCCAGTTCCACCTTCTGATGAGGATTGTCTCTAAATGTTCTTATTTGAACTCAAGTTGTTCAGATATTACTTTTGTTTTGAGACCAGCGTTTTCTCTGTGCGGTAGCTGGGCTGGGGATTTTGGCATGGATGAGATCACTCAGCAGACCGTGACTCAGTCAGGGTTTCTATTGCTAGGATTAACCAACATAACCAAATGCAAGTTGAGGAGAAAAGGTTTGCCTCAGTGTTTAGCTCCATATCACAGTCAATCACTGAAGGAAGTCAGGGCAGAAACTCAACTCAGGAACCTGGAGGCAGGGCTGGTGCAGAGGCCATGGAGGGGTGCTGCTTACTGCCTTGCTCCTCAGGGCTTGCTCAGCCTGCTTTCTTAGACTATCAGGACCACCTGCCCACAGCTGGGCCCTCCCACATCAATTACTAATCAAGCCTACAGGCCACTATTATGACATTTTCTCAATTGAAAAATCCCTCTTTCCAGATGACTCTAGCTTGTGTCAAGTTGATAGAAAACTAGGCAATACAATCTATCTGTCTATTCATCATCTATCTGTGTATGTATGTATGTATGTATGTATGTATGTATGTATGTACATATATATGTACGTGTATGTATGTATGTATCATCTCTTATCTATCATTTTTAATCTATCAGCTCTTATATATCATCTCTTAGTTATATCTATAATCTATCAATTTGTCTATCTATCTATCATCTCTTATCTCTCTATCTCTATCTCTTTATGTATCTACCTATATGTCATCTCTTATCTATCTTTCATATATATATACATATATATACATATACATATATATATAATCTCTTATCTATTTATAATCTATAGCTCTACCCCCTATCTCCTACTTCTTTGCCAGACTGTGAAACCAAGTTGAACAATGGCCTTGTTCTGGAAAAGATGCTGCCGATGGGAAACTGTGTCTTTGTGTCCTGACAGGCTTGAAGACCCTTCTGTTCCCTGTACCTACAGAATACTTCCCATGGTATTACTAGATTCTTTGGGAGTCTTTGATGTTTAGAAAAAAACCTGAGCAACCCACTGGCCTTTTGGGCATGATAGTCCCCTTAGGACAGTTTCAGAACTGCTCTTGGGTTTCATATTGGTCTCACCTAAGAGAATAAAGGAACTATGGAAGATCCTCCTCTGCCCAGCTCCCTTCCACACGGCCACGAACTCCCATTCAGGCACAAGTGTCGTCAGGTCCTGGGTGGGGTTTTGAGACGCTCTGCAGTGTAATGAGGCAGGAAAGTGGCCATATCTTCATTTCATTTATGTCTTAATTAAAAATTTTATTGCAAAAAGGAAAGAACTCTCCATATGTCTGGGAAGTCCAGAACACAAACTGAGTAGAGGTCAGAACTTGGGACGCAGGTGACATCATTAGGAATGCCTCTCTCCTTTTCTCTTCCCCTTCTGGTCCTGGCACTGCCTGGATCTGCCTGGACTCCACCCCCAGGCAAGCCTTCCCAACCCGGAGGCAAGAGTGGCCCTGTGAACTCTCACTGGCGTGATCCACAGTATCCACGCTTCCGTCCTCTCTCTCTGCGGTTGCCCATCCGGCACCCCAGCTCCTTTGAAGGGCCACCATCTTGCTGCTCTTTCCCATCCTAGCTCTCAGGATCTTCTGATAAAACCAGTGGCTCTCGGACTGCGTCAGATAGGGCTCTGGGTCTCTGTTGAACTGATCGTCTGTGCTTTCCATTGGATTAGGTGTCTTGTTAAAAATTGCTGTTCCTCCTTGTAGAGAATCCCACCTTGTTCTTTAACCATGCTTGCCCAGAGCACAGAATCGTGCCTGCCATGGAGCTGGAAGGAGCTGGAAGGAGCTGGAAGGCAGGAGGAGGCTGGCGCTACACAGGTGCTGCCCTGGTCTTTGCTCTCTGGCGGCATGCCCTTTCTGGCTTGAAAGGACTCCTTGTCTGCCGCTTGGCAGATCAATGGGTGACATTGTGCTGGCATTGGTATTTGTCTAGAAAAATCTCCCCGACTGACCCAATTCCTGTAATGCATAAAAAAATGACAGAAGTAATATTTTTGTTCTTGTTTCACTTTCATTCATTTTATTTGATCAGGGCTGAGCAAAACTGACATCTCATCAAACTCCAAAGTGTGTTTCAGCACCAGGTTCATCGGAGGGTGGCATTTAAAACACAGACGTGGCAGGAACAAATGTATTTGCCAATCCCGTCCAGCCATGTAAACCTGACCTTTCTCCTGTAGATTTATTGACATGGGCCTGTTTTGTATCATATTTCATTATTGTGCGTGGAAGAATTGAAAGTTCTTCTCCTGGAAAACAACTCAGTTGGGAGCAGAGTGGCCCATAAACCTTTCCTAGGTAGAGAGAAAGGCGGAATTAGAAAGTCAGGTACTACCAGGATTAACACAATTCCTCAAAGAATGTCTTTAATTAAAAATACCTGCTACCAACAGCAGAGACATCTGGCATCTGCTGAGAGTGAGGAACCGCATCCAAATAACTGTGGTTTACTTCCTGTGGGGCCCAAAACCCTCCCCCAGCACAGAACCCATCTCTGATAAATGCCTGTGCTGCCTTTGCTGCCTGTGCTGCCACACATTTGACATGCTCATGTCAGAAGTCCAGCAATGGGCAAGCCTTACAGAGGCAGGGCTCGCTTGTGTGGCAAAATATCTGAGTCTTTGGATTCTCTTGAGCACTGGGGACATGGCACTGAACAAGAAAAGCAAGACGCCAGTTCCACAGGCACTTCTGTCATCTAGCAGGAAGTAGCCAATAAGTTAAGAATTAAGTCAATGCAATAATGTGAGGGAATGGCGATTGTTTGGTATCATGTCCAAAGGGAACAGAGGATAAGTGTGGGATGCTGAGGTGACAGCTGTTACTGTACACAGCCCCCCCTCCCCAGGGACACTCTCTGCCAATCCAGGGAGAGTAGGGTTTGAGCTGAGATCTGATAACTGAGACGGAGGTAGTGATGGGAGACCTGGACCAGAGACCAACTCAGGTAGCGCCCGTGCAAATACAAGGGCCCTGGGTGAGGAGGAATGCACGCTGTGTGGTCAGGAAATAGAGAGAAAGGTAGATGGTGTGTCTGGAGCCTCAGGAGCCATGGGGGTGACCCCATTTTGGCAGATCCAAACGAGTACAGTGGGGAGGTGTGGGGGGAGGAGGATGCAGGGGGGAGGTGTGGAGGCCATGGAGGGAGGAGGCTGCAGGGTGGAGAGGGCTGTGTCAGAGCTAGTGCTAACAGGGGTTTGTAGCAATCAGGCTTCTTGTATTGCACTGAGCCAAAAATCTGTGTTTGTGTAAGCCGTCAACTTCCTCCTCCATCACCAACCGCAGGGACAGTAAACCCAGCCTTTCCCAGCACCCCAGGCACTGGATTGACTAATATGACAAGATTTTGAGTGTCACCCTTGTCATCTCCCCTTCTTCCCCCCGGTTTGCTCTAGCCCCCTTTGTCTCTCATTCAGCAAAAGGCACAAGCACCCACATCGAGCTCACAACTGTCTGTAACTCCAGTTCCAAGGGGATCCAACACCCTCGCAAGCAAAACACCAATGCACATAAAAGAAAAATAAAATGCCCTGTGTAGCAGTAGCACTTTACTAGGGAAATCTCCCCTGGAGCAGCTCCCTTAAGCCTCAGGCTTCTGGCGAAGTGGACTCCACCCAGCTGATAAACATGAGGCAGCCAGAGCCTCCCACCCCTCTGTGGTGATATAGGGGTGCTCGCCCCTCTGAATCAGCAGGAGGCAAAGGGACTGGCTGGCACAGACTCTCTCTCTTTTTCTGTTGCTAATTCAATTAGAAACATGGAGTCCTGGGTGGTTCCACAGAAGGAGAGTAAAGGTGTGCCCCCTGCACCCTGGATCCAGCAGTGTCGGAAGCCTAATTCTAAAAAGGCCCCATTAAGCACACGGCCATTTTCAGATCTGTGCCTGAGCTGTGCCTCCTGGAGCTTACCTGCCCGAAGTGGGAGGTTCAAGAGTATCCTTGGCCATGAGGAAAATGGACTTCAGGTGCAGTTCTCAGCCTCAAGAGAGCCTGAGCTAAGGAAGAAAGCTGCTGCCTTTTGACTGTAGATGTGCCTAAGGACAGTTGGTGCTAGGGACTGGCTCACTGCAGAGCAGTGTGAAGAAGCAAGAGACCCCCTGGTGGTTGCTACCGTCCTCTAATGCATGGTTTCCCATAAGAGCAACTGAGATCTAGAGAGATATAGCAGTCCACCAACTTAGTGCCTCAGTGGACTTGGGTTGGAGCCATAGCCTTTAGTTAATCCAACCATTTCTCTTCTTAGCTCTTGGGGGCGGGAAGCAGGGAATGAAGAGCCTTTGGTTCAGCTACCTGCCTGTTGGGGGGCACCTGATTGTGCCATGGTTCCCTGGGCAGGTAGCTGGGCCATTTCAGGGATGAAGAGATTTCACATTCACGCAGAGGACCCTGGAGACAGAAGTCCCAGAGTGGGGTGAAGAATAGCATGTGGCTTCTGGTTCGTCCTTCTCCGCTTGATAGCACCATTCGCTGGTTGTGTATTCAACCAGCTTTTTCTAACTTCATCTTTCCATCTGTAAAATGCACATAATTAGCTGGCCTCCCACCCATTGTCCCTCTGCCTGCCACATGGAGTGTGAGCTCCTTTCATTGTCCTCTGATCACTCTGGGAGGGCTGTGCCACTCCCTATCACCAGTGAGGACCCAGGCAGGTAAGGCATGGAGTAACTCACGGGGAACACAAGCTGTCTGGATCCAGATTCTTCTCTGGTGCTATCAAGGGGAGAAGGCCGAACCAGAAGCCACATGCTGCTCTTCACCCCGCTCTGGGACTTCTGTCTCCAGGGTCCCCTGTGTGAATATGAAATCTCTTGGTGATCATTATCAAAGGGTAGCAACAATTAATAATAAAATAAAATGGGTAATTCCTCCAGGCATGGTACTGCATTCCTGTCACCCTGCACTTAGCTGAAGCAGGGGGATCTTGAGTGGCTTTGTTTGTTTTGTGTTTTGAGACAGTCTTTTTTTTTCTCTCCTTTATTAATTTATTCTTGTTACATCTCAATGGTTATCCCATCCCTTGTATCCTCCCATTCTTCCCTCCCTCCCATTTTCCCCTTATTCCCCTCCCCTATGACTGTGACTGAGGGGGATTACCTCCTCCTGTATATGCTCATAGGGTATCAAGTCTCTTCTTGGTAACCTGCTGTCCTTCCTCTGAGTGCCACCAGATCTCCCCCTCCAGGGGACATGGTCAAAGGTGAGGCACCAGAGTATGTGAGAAAGTAATATCCCACTCTCCACTCTACTGTGGAGAGTGTTCTGTCCATTGGCTAGATCTGGGTAGGGGTTTAAGGTTTACCGCCTGTATTGTCCTTGGCTGGTGCCTTAGTTTGAGCGGGACCCCTGAGCCCAAATCTGCCTATCATAATGTTCTACTTGTAGGCTTCTAGGACCCTCTGGATCCTTCTACTTTGCCATTCTCCCATGCTTCTCTCATCTAGAGTCCCACTAGAATGTCCTCCCCTCTGTCGCAGTTTCCTGGTAAGTGAAGGCTTTCGTGGGACATGCCCGTTGGGCTAATATGCAGATATAAGTGAGTATATACCATTTGAGTCTTTCTGCTTCTGGCTTAACTCACTCATTATGATCATTTCTAGCTCAATCCATTTATCCACAAATTTCGGGAATTCCTTGTTTTTAATAGCTGAATAGTATTCCATAGTGTATATGTACCACAGTTTCTTTATCCATTCTTCTATTGAGGGACACTTAGGCTGTTTCCATGTTCTGGCTATTATGAATAAGGCTGCTATGAACATGGTTGAGCAAATTTTCTTGAAAAATATAGAATGCTTCACGAATTTGCCTGTCATCCTTGCGCAGGGGCCATGCTAATCTTCTCTGTATCGTTCCAATTTTAGTATATGTGCTGCCCAAGCGAGCACGAGACACAGTCTTACTACATAGCCCTGGCTGGCCTAGCATTCTCTATGTAGACCAGGCTGGTCACAGACTCTCAGTGCTGAGATTAAAGGCATGCACCACCAGGCCCCCCAGCAGAGCATTATCAGCTTAAGCCTAGGCTGGCTGGGCTCCCAAGTAAGATGTAGCTCAAAGGAATTACTAATCAACCCTAAGCCATAAAGAATGAACTGTCTCAGCCTTCTGCTTCAAACTCAGTGGACTGACACACTGATACCAACCGGGCCTTTCACTCCCTGTCTTCCTGGGCTTTGAAAAGTGAGGTTGCAGATAAGTTAACTCAGGGAATGTGTGCAAGTCTGTCTGTCTGTCTGTCTGTCTGTCTGTCTGTCTCTCTCTCTCTCTCTCTCTCTCCCCCTCTCTCTCTCTCTGTCGCTCTCTCTCTCTCGTTATTACTTATTTATTTTCTGTGTATTTATGCACACATGCATGTGCCTTGCCATGGGTATGGAAGTCAGAGGACAACTTGTGGGAGTTAGTTTTCTCCTTGTACCATGCGGGTTCTGGTGTTTGAATTCAGGTCCCCAGGCTTGGCAGCAGGTGCCTTCACCATCACAATGGCTAGCCACTCGCCTTCTTTATGGAGACCTCACCCTTTGGATCACTGCTGACCTATCATCTCAGGAGAGACTAAGGACTAAGCCTTAGAGCCTGCCTACACCGTTACCCACTTAGTCCTAAACTACTGATCTTTGCCGCTGCGGAGACCTCACTCAAGGCTCCTGTCACAGTTTCCCTTCTCTCTCTGCCTCCTGACCACCCCCTCCCCTCACTGCCTCCTCATGTCATCCTGTATCATGATACAGCGCCTTCCTCTTAGGGACTGTAACAAATTTCTTTCCACGTTGCCCTTGTCATGTATCAAATTTTCTATTAGTACGAGGCATTTCAGAAAGGAAGTGGTAACTGTTTGCACAATTAATAACAAACACACATTATTACCCTTCTCCACAAGAAAAGAGGTAATACACATTGTGTGTCTGTAGTTTCACCTACCCACCCCCTTTTTGTTGTTAATGTTTTGTTTTTTTGGTTTGGTTTGGATTTTTGAGACAGGGTTCCTCTGAGTATCCTTGGCTGTCCTGGACTCACTTCGTAGACCAGGCTGGCCTGGAACTTACAGAGATCTGCCTGCCTCTGCCTCCCAAGTGCTGGGATTAAAGGCGTGTGCCACCACCACCCGGCCCTTCTTACACTGAGTCGCAGTTAACAGATGCCATTTTCTGGGCTTCATTTCTGATTTGTATGAACTGAAACTGTCTCTTCTGGCTTCTCCCCAAGAAGGGGCTGGGGGAGGGGCCGTTCTATGAGGAACTGCATTCTAGAAGGAATCAGAGAACAAACACATTTCAAAAGTAAAGTTACCTATTCTTTTCTGGCCATGCTACCTCCACTTTCTGTTGTGTCCCAAGGAAATTTTGCTCTATCAAACATTTTTACCCTGTACTGGCCTTTCTTTCATCTATTAATTCATTCCCAGTTCATTTTTAATACAGAGAGGAAGGCTCGGCTTTTAAACGACACTACTTTCATTTTGCCGTGGCCTGGGTCACTATTTCTACTTGTTCCAACGGTAACTTGTCCTTTCCTGTTGCCTTTGAACCTGTCTCTCAACTGCAGTTGACAGAGACAGCTCGTCGGGCTCAGGCAGAACTCCTGGGTCAGGGTCTGCCCATGGTAGAGGCACATTCCAAAATCTGGCACTGCCCCACAATAGATGACTCACGTCGTCGTGGGGACCAAGCATGATGGATGCTCCAGGAGGTAATGTCTCAGGGGACAGAAGGTGTCCCGCCACCAGGAAAAGGTAGTCAGAAGGATGTGCTGAGCAGGGAGGAAAGGCCTTCGGTCTCCAGAATAGAACAAAGGCTGCTGTGTCACACCGTCCAAACAATTGCCACCCACACAACGGTGCCATACTATTTAGTGCTGGAAGGCAATGACAGAGTGGTGCGCTTGCTGTTTTTTTCTGTTCTGTATCTTCTCAGTGGCTTCAGCAGCCAACTCTTCCTTTTAGGGTGCTGTGGTTTTAGTGAGGTTGACACCATCCCCCCTCCCAGTGTCAGACTGGGTAACTGAACTGTAGGATACCCATTTTGGGGGGATTGGGATGTGGCCAATTTGAGCCAATGAGGGTTATCTTATCACCGGGATTGTAAATGGAACCAGTGGGGAAAGCAGCACCTGGCCACTGGGGCGGCTCCTCTGGTGAGAAGATGCCCTGAGCTCGCTGATGGCCAAATTGTTAGCAGCTGAGAACAAAGAGAGAAAGGGGAGGGAACTAAGAGCACCGGGTGCATGGGAGAGCACTGCTCTGCCACCCTAGCTTAAACACCCAGATAGGGCTGAGCCTCAGATTAGACCCTAAGCTGACTCTCAGTTGTGCAAGCCAGTGGATGCTCTCTCTTCCCGCCGCTCAGAGCAGCCCTCCACACTAGTTTTCCTTTGTCTTCCTGTCTCTTCCGATCTTGTTTCTCAAAGCTGCCTCGGCTGAGAACGCTTGCCACCTCTTCTATTCTGCCGGGGTGAATTCTATTCACTCTCAAGAGCTCAGCTCAGACATGGTGCCCACCATACTAAGGCAGGCTGTTACACACTACATACCCCTGGCTTTCCTTCAGAGCCCTGAGAACAATCTGTAATAATGTGTATATTTTGATTTTATTTTCTACATGCCCTGTTGGATTGGCGGCCCTGTGAGAACACAGTGACTGACATACAGATGGGCTTGATCAGTCTTTATGAAGAAGCTAGACATAGCCAATAACTATTTGCTCTCTCTGTGTCTAGGTATTTATATAAGTAAGCATTTATCTCCTACCATACAGATACAGGAGGCTTGAGCTAACATCCAAGTAGGGCCTGAGGTAACAAGGCAAGGGTTTTTAAAAACTTTTCATTTTCAATGGAAAGATGTAGAACTTATGAGTGTGGGGACCACCATCACCAAATACCCAAAGCCTGGTCATTTTGGTGGATGGCAGCCATCGAGTTTCTGTCTTCCTGCAAAACAGGTTTCCATGTAACAGAGACAGATGCAAAGCAAGAGGCGTTGACTCGAGATGAAAAATAAATGTCTTAGTCTATTGTGTGTGGTTATAACAGGACTTTGTCCTATCTACATTAATCTGTCTAACAACCATCACTTGACTACGCCCTTAGTATTCTCCCTCAGACATGCTTTTCCCCCATTTTCATATGTCCAGAGGAAACATTTTCTGAGTCTCTCCATTCAGCTTACCTTTAATTATAAATCTATCTTGGCACCATTTCTCCATATCTCATTCTGTTACTTAGAGCCAAAAATAAATAAATAAATAAATAAATAAATCCAATCCAAAATAAAACAACAACAATAACAAAAAAAAGCAAAAACAAAAAGCAAAAGAACCACCTCATCCAGCGTCACGGATGCTTTGGTGCATGGCAGCTTCTCCTACTGTCCTCCCTCACACACCCTGCTCCACCCTGCCTCTCCACAGAGTCCTAGATCACAGGCACCACCTTACAAAGTTGCTAGCAACAGTAAGAAAGCTGTGCCCCAGGCTCCAGCAGCAGCAGGCCTTTTCGCTAGCCCTAGAAATCACCACAGCCTTTACTGTCCCTCTGTCTGCCACTATTTCCATCCTGACCGCTGAAGTGGTCCAGGAAACAGGCTGCACTCTTTCTGGGCCTTGTGTCGTTTTTCTGAGACCTCCCCAGGACTTGCACTTGTGGGAATCAGCGCTTTTCTCAAACCAGTCTTTTCCCACGCTTCACTGTGACTCACGGCCAGGACTGCAGCTGCCTCTGCATTTTCAGGGATGTGTTCTGGGCTGAACTAGTATACCTGGGGGTGGGTAACTTATAAAGAGATAAAGTCCTTGCCGTTTAGAGGTTGGGAAGTCTGAGATCAAGAGCCTTTTACCTGAGGGGCATTCTTGCTGTATGGACCCATGGAAGCAGGGAAGAAGACCAGAAAGAAGGACATAAAAGAGGGGAAGAAGGGTGAAGGGGGGGGAGGGGAGAGGAGATGAGGGGGACAGGGAGATGAGGTGGAAAGAGGGGAGAAGACTTCACCCCTGGCTATGAGCTCTTTTACGATCCCCTATTAATGTCCATTAATACACTCACAAGGGTGGAAACTTCATGACTTAACCATCTCCAACTGGGCTCCACATTCCAGCACTTTTGCATCAAGGATTAAAAATTGAATATGAAAGCCAGCAACGATGATGCACATCTTGAAGTCCAGTACTTGGGAGGCAGAGGCCAGTCTGGTCTACAGAGAGAGTGCCAGGATAGTCAAGGCTACACAGAGAAACTCTGTCTCAAAAACCAACCCAACCAACAACAAAACCTTACATATGAACTTTGAAGGGTTGTTCATAAACATGGTGATCAAGGAACGACCGGGAGTCAACTGGGAACCAACTGAGGATGGTTTCTGTACGATTTTATGTTAATTCTTATTACAACTCTTACGGCATTGGGTTGTACAGGCTTTTTGCTATATTTGAAGATGCAAAATCATGAATGTAGGTTTCTTCACTTCATGGGATTGGAGACTATGCCTCCTTCTTTTCTGGGCATGACTCCAGTGGTGGCATCCTGCAGGGACAGACCCTATGATGAGGAGGACCTGCCCACAGCCACCTCTACCATGTAGTTTCTGCTTTGTTCTTCCTGTGAGCTCCTTGACTCCTGGGAAACTTGGAATTATGTGTTCTCAGATTTCTTTCTTTCTTTCATTCTTTCTTTCTTTCATTCATTCATTCTTTCTTTCTTTCTTATTTTTGCTTTTGTTTGTTTGTTTGTTTATTTTATTTTATTATTTTTTGTTGTTGTTGTTTTTCTAAACAGGGTCTTTCTGTGTATCCTTGGCTGTCCTGGACTTGCTTTGTTAACCAGGCTGGCCTCGAACTCACAGCAATCTGCCTGCCTCTGCCTCCCTAGTGCTGAGATTAAAGACATGTGCCGCCATGCCCAGCTTGTCTGTTTCTCCTTAGTCTACAAGCCACAGTGAGTCTATATTCACCTCACACTATTCAGAAACAGAGCCTTTGATGAGAGACATTGTTGGTAAACAAAACCGGGCTGCTGGCAAGCCAACAAATGTCTTGGCTCCCACTAGGACCTTGCTACTTCCACACAGATGACTCCAATGAGATAAATTACATTCCTGCCAGTATAAACATGACTGCAATCAATACAGTCAGTAAATAACACAGTTTTTCCGAAGAGTAAAATGCCAATATTAAATGTATTTATATTGACACAGAACCAGATTGGTCTGAGGATTAGAAGTGCACACTCCCAGTCCTGTAGCCCTTGGAGAGAGACTCCCATAGCCGCGCGCCTGCCTGCGCCCCTCTGTGTGGCTCTGCTTTGGGAAGGGCACTGGGAAAGAAAGTGAGGTCATGCCAAGGAGACTTGGCTTTTCGTTGGGAAAAACAAAATCTTCCAGAGGTATCAGCTCTTTTCTGTTGGGCATTTGAGTTCCCTGCCTGCTCCCTTTCTCGGGCTGTTTAAGCCTCTGTGGAGCATGTTGCTTCTCTAGGTTTTGTCTGTGAAGGAGATCATTTGATAAGCACCCTCCAAGTAAAGCTGTGTGGACCTATTGCCAACATTGGTGTGGCCTTGGGGAATCACACGGCCCTTGGGTCTGCAAGGAAGTGTTTCTATCTCAGATCCTGCTCCCCCCCCCCCAGGCCCCCTTGCTCCCCATCCTCCTGCCCCCCACCCAACCCCCAACCTCCTCCATTTCCTTTTTCCTTTTGCTTTTGTGAAAGGGAATTAAAGCCATGCGTTGCACATGCTAGGCAAGTGCTCTACCACTGAGACACGCCCCCGGCTTCTCACTCTCGCTTTGTCACACTGCCGCAAGAGGGGTGCTCCCAAGTTCACGTATGCCATGAACCCCTTGGAATTAGATTTGGCCAGAGCATAAACTACCAAAGGAGGGGGTGGCTGGAGGAATAGACTATAACAGCATCAACACTGTTAAATATTTATTAAGTACTCATTATAGACTGGCCTTGTGTTTAGGCATCTTATATCAATTACTTCATTTAATTCTTACAATCATTATGTACTATTAGATTCCTAATGCACAGATGAATACACTTGGGCTGCACCGGGTAGAAGAAAGCAGACAGTGCTCTGCTACAAGGGTGGACTGTGAAAGCCTTACTAAAAAAAAAAAAAAAAAAACCAAAACAACAACAAAACTATATTTCATCCGAGAAGGGTTATGGATCGAGGAACCCTAGTGGAAGGCATGTGAGAAGGCTCCACCATGCTCGGGTAGCGCACGGTCAGAGGCTGGGGTCAGAAGTTGCACAGTGTGTTTGGTGTACACCGAAAGGCAACGTTCCTGCAAAGGTGTGGGGGGCGGGGCAAAAAGATTTAGGAGCTGGGTGGGAGAAGGTCAAGGTTCTAAGGACTATGGAGAAAGTTTTGATTTAAGAATGAAACGCTAGGGATTAATCTTGTATCGAGCCAGGAGCCTAGCATAGCTGTCCTCGGAGACGCTCCACCCAGCAGAGGCACGAAACAGATGTTGAGACTCACAGCCAAGTGTTAGGTGGAGTGTGGGGAGTCTTGTGAAAAGGTGTTGGGGGGGGGGAGGGAATAGAAGGACCTGGAGGTGACAGCAGCTCCACAAGAAGACCAACGGAGCCAACTAACCAGGGACCAGAGGGGCTTGCGGAGACTGAAGCTCCAACCAAGGACCATGCATTGACTGGACCCTAGGCCTGCCACACAAATGTAGCCATGCATAGCTAAGGCCTCGTGTGGGGCCCCTAGTAAGGGGAGTGGGGCCTGTCTCTGATATGGACTCTGTTGCCTGCTTTTTGATCATTTCCCCTCGCCAGTCCGCAAGGGAAGAGGATGTGCTCAGCCCTGATGCCACTTGGTGAGCTGGGCTGGCTGGCTGGGTGAGTGGGGCTACTTTTTTCTAAAGAATGGGGGAAGGGTGGCGGGGGGGGGGGGATGGGGGAGAGGGAAGGAGGGTGGGACTGGGCTGGGAGGAGAGGAGGGAGGGGCCTACTATTGGGATGTAAAAAGTGAATATATAAATTAATTAATTAAAATATTTTTTTAAAGGAAATAAGAACAAAATGTGGATGTGCACCAGTTTGTGAAAAGCAAAGTATTAAACTGTTAATTCTGATCGACAGCTTGAACAGGACTCAGGCACAGCTAGGGAGTGAGTTAGGCACGCCTCTGGGTGTGTCTGTGAGGGCCTCTCTGTGGACCATAGATCATAAGGGCTACGACATAAGCAGTAAACTGATCTTGATGCATGCGTGGCTTGACACTATGGAAGCTGTGAAAGGTAGGAGGTGTGCCTCATTGGAGGATGCAGATCCCTGGGACGTGGCCTTGGGGATGCTCCCTGCCTTCTCCTTTTCCTGAAAGCTCCTCTCTACTTCCTGTCCGTATGGGGTGAAGAGACTCCTCCACCACAGGCTCCCATCACTGTAGTGTTCTGCAAAAGAACGCAGGGCCAAGTGACGGCCGACTGAAGCACTTGAAACCGTGGGCCAAGAGCCCTCCCAGCTTGTGCCTGTGGGATGGCTTTAGTCACAACGATGAGAACAGTAACTGACACAAGTCATTTTAACATTTTATTTATGCAGACTCCCTCAGTGTCAGTCCACACCCTCAGTGCTTTATTCAAAGAGCTCAGATGTAAAAAAAAAAAATCTGTTTCCTGTTAATGAATCAGCCCTGTCGTCCACTGAGTTGCGTTAAGTACTGATCAGGCAGGAGAAGCCCAGAATAAAGCCGTGCCCGGGCATCTGGCATCTTCTCTGATTCTGTCCCGTATGAACCTGACACTGAAGGAACACCCGCTTCCCTGCATGGAAAATGTGTAATGGGCCATGGCAAGATGAGCTATGACCACTCTGAAGATGAGCTTGGAGGATGCCAAGGAGAAAGGCTCATTTCAAGACACCCAGAGACTTCTTCGCGAAAGTTAGTATAGCCTGGGGAGAAATTACACTAAACACCCTTCCCTTGAACCAAAGGGAGAAAAATATGTAACACAAAATTCCAAAGCTTGCACGGCCCCGTATTGGCTCGCAGGCCTTGAATCTGGATTCACTCTGTGAATATATACAAGAGATAAACCAAGTAAGAGCCACAGACACATGAGGTGACTTATAGAGGCCGTTGTCCAAGTCATGGCCGAGCTATGAGGAAATTGTCAGGCAGCCCGCTGATTCTGGAATCTTCTATACTTGAATAGGGTTGGGGGGGCACACTGTTGTTATGGTTGGTGTAAGACTCCTGTACTTTTGAGCACTGGACTTAGGTTTCCTGGGATGAATTTTGAACCTGCCACTTCGTTATAGACCGGGTCACCTTGTAGAGATCACTGAAAACATTAGTAAGTCTGTTACAACTGAGAAGTGCCTCAAGCCTCAGGAGAGACTCAGATGCTTAAACTGTGTTGAGACTGTGAAAGGCTGTAGGGACTTTGGAAGTTGGACTGGATGCGTTTTGCACTGTGGTATGGGCCACAAGCCTATGGGGACCAGGGAGTGGCATGTGCTGGTTTGAATGAGAACAGCCTCCATAGGCTCATAGATCTGAAAACAGGGTTTCTAGTTGGTGGAACTATTTAGGAAGAACTAGGAGGTGTGGTCTTGCAGAGGAGGTGTGTCGGTGGGTGTACAGGCTTTCAAGTTTTAAAAGCCTGTGCCATCACCAGTCAGCTCTCTCTGCCTCCTACTTGTGGGTAAAGATGTGATCTCTCAGCTACTGCCCCGGCACCATGCCTGCCCGCTTGGGTACATGCTCCCTACACGATGGCCATGACCTCGAACTCTCTGAAACAGTAAATCCCAAATTAAATGCTTCCTTTATAATTTGCTTTGGTCATAGCATCTTATCACAGCATTAGAAAGTAGCTAAGACATCTAGCAAGCAACGTGAGAGGGGTGGAGAGATGGCTCAGTGATTAAGAACACACTGAATGCTCTTCCAGAGGACCTGGGTTCAGTTCCCAGCACCCACACGGCGGCTCACAACTATCTGCAACTCCAAGATCTAGCACCCTTACACAGAGACACAGGCAGGCAAAAAACACCAGCACACATGGAATAAAAATAAATCTAAAAAAGAGGAAGCAGGAGAATCCATGCCGCTCTATGCAAAGGCACTTACTTCCTAGTCACAGCTCTCCATGTGTCTTCACAGACGTTTCTGAAATCAAGCTGGCCTGTTCCTAAGGCTTGGCTCTGCCATTGGGAAGGTAGTTTGAGAGGTCTCTCCGGGTCCTAGATTGTCTCGCTGTAAAATGGGCCATTGACAACAATCTTCTTCAGCTCCGTCATTTTAGTGTGTACAGCGTTGAGGTGGAGGGACCCTCCATCCCCATCAAAGCAGCTTATGGACAGTGCCACCCATGATGGGCATCTGGGGACTTACGGAAGGGGATGTGTGCCTGCTCATCTCACTATCACTTAGAATGGTCACTTTCAACGTGAGGGTTGAGCTGGCGTCTCTCAGCAGTTTCTAGATAAAAATTCCCACCCAGACCAACAAGTAGAATCCCTCAAGGTGCCCCAGAAGCTATGTTTCTAGCAACTTCCTGGCCATCAGACTTGCTTTGGTTTCTGGGTGCTGGATCAAGGCAGAGCTGAGGTCTCTGAGAAACGGCAACCCTGGGGAGGAAGAGACCTGGGGGTGCAGAGTTTCCTCCCCAGAGGACTGACTAAAGAAGACCGCCTCAGGCAGAGCTCAGCACTGAACTGTGCTGAACTGAAGTAACTGACAAGGTGCGACAGGATAGCTGCAGAGGAAAAAAAAAAAGTCCCCAGCAATCACCATGGGCATGCCTTCCAGGAACCTGGTTAAAGCCTTCGGGAGAGCCACTGCTGAGTGCTTTAAAAAAATGAAGTGGAAAGAGCAGGCACTGCAAGTGTGTAAGAATGGCGAAGTGCTGGTGGCTACCTCTGTCAGGACTGCAGAATGGCCAGGCGTGGCTCAGGGGTGTAGATGTGGGCCTGGATGTGGTTCCCAGCACAGAAGGGGTGGAGAGAAAAAGAGGAGAGGAGAGGAAGGGGAGAGAAAGGAAGGGGAGGGGAGGGAAGGAGAGGGGAGGGCAGATCTGCATCTGCTGGACCCCTGTAATTCCAGCACTCTGGAGACTGAGGCATGAAGATCAGAAATATGCAGTGAGCCAGGTCTACATAGGAAGATTCCCATCTCTTCTCCCCACCCCATATAAAAATGACTACACAAAGATTGTGCATCAGGAGTAAGGACTATGCCCCCGAGGCAAGGACTCTTCTTTCCTACGAGGTTTCTTGAAATTAGCACCACATGGCTTTGTTGGGGGGGGGGTTGTGATCTGTGCTTTGCAGCAATTTAGCTTCAGCCCTACCCTTTACTCATTAGCTACCAATAGCACTTGTCCCCTTTTAGGACAGCCTAATGCCTCTAGAAGGTACAAAATGCCACAGGTGGTGGCAAGTCACCCTCAGTTGAAAGCCACTGCTGAAAGTCAGGGCCATAGCTTACAACCATTGCTGAAACTGAAATAGACCAATCCTGGGAGGAGGAAAAAAAAAAAAGAAGGCATAATAGGATTGTGAATAGGCACCAGCATTTTAGATGACCACAAAAGCAAAAATGCAGCCTCTAAAGGAAAACAACATGATACGAACTCCCAGGCGGGTGTCATTCACAATACCCACCCCACCATAAAACACTGCCAGACAGCAGAGGCCGGAAATGTGACCCGTAATCCAGACAGCAGTAGTCAACAGAAGCGGATGCTCAGGTGGCACGGACAGCAGAGTTAACAAAAAGCCCCCTAAAAATAGCTATTACAAACGTGCTCAAGGACCCACAAGAGCAGGTAGGCATGATGGGAAAGAGGTAGGGAATTCCAGTGGAGAGACAGAAGCCACAAAAAAGGATTCAAATGGAGATGCTGAACCCGAAATCACACCGCCATGATGGAGACTTCACAGCTGGGGTAAACAGCAAGTTGGCATCCACAGAGCGAAGGGCCAGTGAGCATGAAGGTGATGAATAGACAACGTTCAGTCTGAGAAGGGAAAGTAAAAAAAGTGTTTTGGGTTTTTTGGTTTTTTTTTTTTTTAAATATGTGACACCGCTATTTAGACAGTCAATTGACTTTAGACTAATGTGTAAAGGTTTTCAATGGGGAAGGGATAGGATGCTTGTCAGTAACTGGCATATAAACAAGCAGATGAGCCTTCAGGTGGGGGCACAACTACACCGTTATTAAAAACTAAGGAGATGAGCCAAAGCCTAAGAATAAAATTTAAAGCCACAAGGATCTGAAGAGAAAAACCAAAGCCAAGATGATTCGAGTCTGTTGTTGGGTCCTTAGGTGGTGCATAAACAGCGATAGTGCACATGCCACACACAAGTGTGATCAGCTGGACACTATCAAAATGAGAAGTTTTGGTCCTCCAAAGGCACCATTAAAAATGGAGTGAAAAGCGAAAGCCTCGGGAGGACATTTTAAAGCATATATTTCACGAAAGAGTTGGTAGCCAAGTACAAAAAGACTGACCACAACTTGATTACTTTTAAAAAAAAGTTTTAGGCAAGAAATTTTAAAAGATACTTTATGAAATTTTATATTATAAAAATTACGAATCCATAACTAGCCATGAAGTGTGCTCAGCATTGTGGGTCAGAAATAAATAATTGAAACTATGAAATGTTTGGGCACCTCCAGGGACCAGTGTTCTGCCACCCAATTTGGAAGCATGCAGAGCAGTTAGAACTCATATATGATTGATTAGTTTTAAGATAAAATAGAAATAGGACAATAACGTTGAAATTTTTTTCCAGAATATTCTTGTGAAATGAAAAGACAAAAACAGAACAAAACAAGCTTCTTGTTCTGTCACTAAACAATTCTACTCCTAAACATTTAGCCATAGGAAAGAAAACTAATATTTATAACCAAGATTCATCCAGCCTGACTGAGTATCTCCAAATGGAAACAGCCTAGATGTTATTAGTGGCTCAAACCGCCCCACCCTGCCTCTGAATGCCTCTGTTTCTATTGCCAGCTAAAGTCCGCTCACCAGCTAGAGGATAAAGATCTGTCACTTGTAACATTCTGGATAACTTTCAGAAAGTATTAAGCCAGCTGAGGGCGTGTCAAATGAGAAAAGAAAAACAAGGAAATTAAGGGGACAGGGAAAGCAAACGGGACCACTCACTCCGGAGTCCTTTAAAGACCTTTCTTTGTCTGATGAGAATCCAGAATTCCAGCTCAAGGGAGTAAGAGATCTTGCAACACACAGTCCTCGGGGTTCAGGGAACTATGAGGCTGAAAGCTTTTTAGAAGCCAGAGTGATGGATGACAACAAGGAGTCAGCATCCTCCAGACACAACAGGACTGATGTGATCTCGCAGAGACTGTGGCAGCAGGCAGAGGGCCTGCACAGGTTCAAGCCAGCTGCAATCCCAGTGCTGGGTACGGGAAGTGGGCTCCCACTCCTAACCCAGAAGCTATATGCGACTGACACCCATTTGCCAAGGGAAAATTAGTGTTCTCCACTGGAGTCTTACTGGGCGTGTTTAACCACACTCTAGGGTAGGTCCCATGTTCAGCAGCGTAGGGCCAATACAAAGTGAACTCAATGGTATTTTTGTAGATTTTTGTTGTTGTTGTTGTTGTTGATATTTTTTTGTTTTTCTCGAGACAGGGTTTCTCTGTGTAGCCCTAGCTGTCCTGGTAGCTCTGTAGGCTGGCCTTGAACTCAGGATCTGCCTGCCTCTGCCTCCTGAGTTGTGGTACTGAAGGCATGCACTCCACTGCAATTTGTAGACCTTTTGTCTCATTTTTGGGGGGCGGTTGGTGATTTTTGTTGTCTTATTGGTCTTTTGCTTATATGTCATGGTTTCTGATTTTTCATTTTTGTGGGACTGCATTTCTTGACCAACAAGAAACAATTGGGAAACTACACTTTAAAAAAAAATTCCATTTGCAAAACACTGCACTTGGCATAAAATACATTTACATTAAAAGCCACCAAATGTTCCTAAGGTAAATTGAAGATTTAAATAGATGGAGAAATAGATAATGTCCATAAACTGGAATGTTTAAATCCCCCGCACTCCCCCCCAACTCATGTAGCCCAGGCTGATTTTGAACTCCTTATGTAGCCAAGGATAACCTCGAAATTCCAAGCCTTCTTGGATTACAGTCGTGGACCACCAAGTGCAGTTTAGGTGCCCTGGATTAGCCCCGGGGCTTCATGCATGCTGGCCAAACCTCTATCAGCAGAGCTATAGCCCCAGGCCTGGAAGCCTGGAGATTCTTCACATGACAAGTCAGTGTATAGATCAAACTGAAACCCAACAAAAACAACAACTTCTTTATGGAATTAGTGACTTCATCCTAAAATGTATATGATAGCACAAAGGATCGATAGTGCTAAAACAAAACAGACGAACAAACAAATAAAAAGCCAAAGTTGGAGGGCTCGTACTATTAAATTCAAAGATAATAAAAAGTCAAGACGGTATAATGTTGGCATAAGCACAGCTATGTAGAACAATTAAATACAATTGAAAATTTGGGACAGATTTATATACCCATGGCTAACTGATTGTCAATAAGTGTCCCGTGAAAATTCAATGTGGCCACAGACACTTCAACAAATGGTTTTAGGACACCCGGAAAACTGAGGGGAAATGCCTTTTCAGTCCTTGCCCTCACTGTACAGAATTCAGTCTGACAAGACCCAAGGAGGCCTAAATGTAGCCACTAAAACTCTGGAGCTCACAACTACCTCGGAGACTTTGAGGCAGGAGCATGCTCTCAGACAGGGTCTTGAAAGCACAAATCACTATAGATTGACAGATTAGTTTTTATGTAAATTAAAAGTCAAAGGGTATTTTAAAAAAGAGGACTAGTGAATGAAAAGGAAGCCACATACTGGAAAGACATTAACTCAGTAATTAAAAGAGCCACCCCTCCGAAGAGCAAACGACTCAAAAAAAACGACACATCATAAAAAGGAGATACATGAAGAAGGCCATGCAAAGGTGTTCAGCATCATTTGTTATCAGAGAAACTCAAATTACAGCTCTGGGAAGAGCCTCCTTCACACCCACTGAAGTGGCTAACATTAAAAACGAGTCATCACTAAATGTCAAAAACAACGTGAAAGCAATGGGAGCTGTCATGCTTCGCTGGTGGGAGTGTAAATGTTACCAGCGCTTGGGAAAACTCTGGCAGCTTCTTATGAAATTAACCATATGACCCAGCATCCTACCTCGGAGATAGCTCATAGTACCGCGGGACAGCGAAGAACATGCCATCATCCCAGAGTGCAGATGTGGCCCCACCATGTTCGTGACATTCTTAGCAAGGTGGCTGTGATGGTGGCTCACGATTAATATTACCAGTCATGAGACCCTGGAGGACTGAGGTGTTTCTGAAGTTGCCCTCGCCTCTGGCGGGGCCACTTGCAGGTGTTAAAGCAACGCTTTACTGAATGGCTGAGTGGGAAGGGAGAAGAAATGAACTGGGAGAAAAGATTGGAAGTCAATGGGTTCGGTCTACCGAGAACACACAAGAAGTGGTGGTGCACACGTGTAACACGGCACTCGGAGGCAGAAACAGAAGGAGCCTGGGTTTAAGGAGGAAGTTCCAGATCAGTGTCAGCTATATTAGCAAGAGCCTTCTCAAAAAGAACACAAAGGTAAAGAAAGGAAGGAGGAGAGAGAAAAAGAGAGGGAGGGAGGGAGAGGGAGAAGAAAAGGGAAGGAGAGAGAGAGAGAGGGGGAGGGAGGGAGGGAGGGAGGGAGAGAGCAAATGAAGGAAGTATACAACACGGGAGTCATCTGGAGGAAGGAGGCAGGCTTCCGAGGCATCCCTATAGGGAACACCAGCCAGCTTTGAATGGAGTCGAAGACCAGCTCCACCTGCAGGGTGGAGACTGATCAGGAGGGGAATGTGACACAAGGGGACCTTGATACAGCCAGGCTGTGCTCCTTTGGGCACTATCTGTGTGGACAGGTAGCATAGACAGTGCAGCTGACATTCGTAGGACAAAATGGGACAAGAAAGTCTCAATGAAGCGCCAAGAGCCACCTAACCACAGTGTGTCACGCCAGGCTCTCTAACCAGGAGTGAGATCTTGGTTGAAGGGTGGGGTTGGGTGAGTGAATGCCTTGATGGAGGAGCTTGGAGTAGGAGGATTTGGGGGGGTGCTGGGACAGAGAGCATGACTAAATCTGAAAAACAAAATGAAATAAACCCAACCTATGATTGTCATTTTCTAAATAAGGAGGAACATTTCCAGCCAGAACCTGCTTGGAGGACATGTAAACTGAGCTAAGCCAGTCCCAGAGAGACAGACAGGGCACAGGGTCACTCAAGTGTCTGAAGAGACTGAGCTCTGAGAGGCAGAGTTCAACAACAGCAAACATGCCCCAAACTACTTCTGCCCAGAAACAGGTTTCCAAAGTTAAGGTTTCAAACCATGGTTTAGCATAACTCTCACCTGGAAGGCGAGAGGTCCCCTGGGCCTCCCTCAGTTCCTGACCACAAGAGCGCCCGAACCTGAGAATTTGCATTTTGAGGAGCCCTCTAGTAAAGTGATTGCTAGTCCAGAACCACACTTTGAATTGCTGACCTACAATTATCCTTGACATCGAGCCACTTTCCACACAGGAGGTAGACAGCCGTTGTTGTTGCTGTTGTTGTTGTTGTTGTTGTTGTTGTTGTTGTTGTTGTTGTTACAGGATCTTAGACACAAAGTGACACCAGGACACTGCCAAGCACCAGTTAGTTACTGGTGCCTCATCCCTAACCTTCCCAGCACCGCTGCACACAGAATGTTCCCATATTTTGGTGATTTTCGGTGGTTCATGTTCAGTCCTGGGCCCAGGCAAAGGCACAGGCTGCACCTGCTGTCAATTATAGGGGCCTGGGCTCCTTGATCAAGCTTTTGCGGCCTCGTGCTAACCACTGAACCCTCTCTGAAACTGTAAAATGAAGCTAACTGTACTTCTAAATACCAAGTTAGTCTTGGGAAATGTTGGGGACAGGCGGGAGCTTTATTTTGACCTTTCTTTCTTTCTTTCTTTCTTTCTTTCTTTCTTTCTCTCCCTCCCTTTCTTTCTTTCTTTTTTTAATTATTTAAACCTAAGGCTGTGTATACCTCTAAACACCAACATATTTAAACACTCATGCATTCTATTTTTCTGAAAATGGGCACACATTTTTTAACAACATCAATCAGATACCCAACTATGCTTCACTAACACATTCAGCTGAAGATTTTAAACCTGCTGTAATGTCCATTTTAGACGACCCCTCTCCCCCCCCCCCCCCCCCCCCCCGTGTGTAACGATAAAAGCACACTAAAATGGTCACTAGCCCAGGACCACAGATAAATATCACATATCTCCTTGTAGCACTGTCTTCGCTGGTTGATGCTCACATGGGAAACTTGGGTTCTTACTGACCTGTGTTTAAAGGTGTTTACCATATGGTTAAGAGCACTGGCTGCAGTGAACTACAGAGGATTGTGGTTTGATTCCCAGTGTCCTCATGGTACCCACAAATACCGGTAGTTTCATTTTTCAGGGGGATCTGACACCCTCTTCTGGCCTCCATGGGCACTGCAATCACATGGCGCACAGACGTGCATTCGGACAAAATATCCACACACATAAAAAAAAAAAAAAATAATAATAATAATAATAATAAGTTAAAACACTTTAAATACCTAAAGCATATTACCACTGGCATGAATATTACCTTCCAATGTTCCTTAAAATCCTTCTAGAAGTTTTCTAATTGGTCCTTTTTTTCTCCCACTAGCTGTAACCTGTTTTCACCATCTCCAACTTCTTTGGGACTGCTTTGGCATACAAAGATCCCCTGCCAGCTCTCTTGTTCTGGTATCTTGGCATCATCCAGGATCTATTTTCAGAAAGTTCATAGGAACAGCACACCAGTGGTCAGCAATGACTTCTTGCCACAAAGTAGGTTCCCAGGTCTCCAGGTCCCCCACCCCCTCAGTCCCCTCCTGCAGTGGTAATGGTCCAGGCTGTCCTCACTGAGGCCCGAACTACAGCCTGTCCTCACCTGATGCCATTTTCTTTTATGCCCATCTGAGAGCTGGTTGGAGGCCTGGACTGATCTAATGAAGGGTTATTGTCTGAAAAAAATCACGTGTAAAAATACATAGACAATAAGCAACATACATTGGGTTAGGGTGCAGGGTGCTCAGAACTCTTTGATGTCCCAGGACAGGCCTGGGGTTCTTTGAGATTGAACAGCGGGTACGAGGGTCATGAATTCTGTCTTCTCCCTCTGTTCATTGGGTTTTTTTGTTGTTGTTGTTGTTTTTTGTTTTTCTCTTTCCACTTCTCACCAGGCAGTGGAGAAAGAAATCCCCAAGCTGTCAGGTGTAAGTGGTCGTGCTTGTCACCAGCGGGCAGGCTGTGCTGTAAGTCTATGTGGCCTCATGGTGACAGAAGCCGCAGGTCCTGCACTAAGAGTGGCTGGCACAGCAGCCTCTGTGATCTTCACGGTGTTCCCACGGGCTTGGGGTTAATAGCACCCGCATTTTCTGATGGGAGGATCAATCATATGTCTTTAAGCATGTGTGAGCCGCAGAGGACATGAATTTTGATTAATGTAAAGTTGCCAGATAGTGGGATGCCCAGGATGTCAGTCAGAGATGGGAATTTCCTCCACTGGAGGAAATGCTGAGAGTGACGCCAGGACTGGAAGATACCAGAAGTAGGGACTATGACACAGTCAGGTGTGCGTGTGCATGTGTATGTGTGTGTACCTGTGTATGTGTGCATCTATGTGTCTGCATGTCGGTGGGTGAGGCCCTCAAGGAATGTTCCCTAGGCCTCTTCCCTTTGCATGTGTGCATCAGACAAGAAAATAGAAACAAATCACCCAAGAGAGCCTCAGTCTGGCTTGTGCACGTGACACACATGTACAGATACATGTATGTATGTGCACATAAGCATGTATACAGATGTACCTGTGCACATGTGTGCATGTGGGTGAGTAAGGTCCTCAATGAATGTTCCACAAATTATTTTCTTTACACACACACATACACACTCATGTGCTTACACATGCACACAGATAATTCACATATGTACACACATGCACACAGACATCCACATGCACAGACACCCACTTGCATGTGCTTCTTGATTAGAGAACCTCAGTCAGGATAGAACAGGGGATCGCTGCATCCAGAGACAACTGGACAGGGTCAGACGGAGAAGCTAAGTAAGCCGAGGTGAGGCTGGGCTGAGCGTCTCAAAAGAGGAAGGCACACAGATAACGAGAGAGAGGTGTGAGTGACATTCCGGGCAGGATTGACAGCTGCACAAACCCCAAGGCAGAGAGAGAGAGGGAGCCTTTGTCACTCTGCTCCTTCAAACAGTTCAGGAACACCTTCTCGGTGACTTCTGCTAGTCCGGTGTGAGGGTACCACCCTCAAGCTGCTAGGTGTCTGCAGAGGACACCAACCAAATGTTTTGTGAGAACACAGAGCCACGGGACAATGGCTGAGACCCAGGCTGTGCTCCAAGGCTCAGGCTGTGAGTCCTATTGGCTCCTGGGTTCAGTTGCAAGCTTGGCCCCTGACTGACTGTTGAGCATGCTACACCACCACTCAGCCTTGTCTAGAAGGCTCAGATGGCCGCAGGGTCTGCCTTTGCAGAGGGGTTGAGGGCGTGAGAGGAACCGAGAGTGCTCCATGGAAAGCTGGCACAGAAGATGCTACAGGAGTGTGGTGGACCAGGATCCACCCTGGCCATTTCCTTTGCAACTGTCCTGAAGTTATTGGCATGCCACCCTGCCTGTGCTGTCACCTTCCTCCCAGTAGCTCTCTGGACAATTCATTTCTATAGAGAAAAAGAAGTAGGTTTGAATCAACAAAGACAAGGCCTTCCTTCTGTGCCCCTGACTGGTGTCCAGGGAGTGTCACACATTCTAAAGAAGAGGGACAATGTGCAAATAAATGACACCATTCAGAGAGCTGGGCGCCTGATGGTGACAACTCGGGGACTCTGACAGGAGAAATTGAACACTTAGACCATTTCGTCTGATTCCTTTCAGACAGACAGCCACACCTCGACGGGTCCCTTAATTGGTCACACTTAGAAGCCTGCTGCTTACCCTTGACGCAGACTTCACAAACAGCCAGAGTCCTCACTGGCCCAAGGCACATATTCAAGAGGTGGTTTGATGGGTGCCCACAGCCATTTGCCTGGACTTTAGAGAAAATTACCCACCTATCAACCTCTCTTATGCTAGGATGTGTTGTGTTAGGCCTTGGGTGCTGGGCTGGGCTGACAAACAAATATAAAATCTGTGCTTTCCCCCAATGAACCCCCAGTTACTTCCATTTTCTTCCTTTGTCTCTTTGCCCAAGCCGGTCTCCCTCTGCCTTGCCTGGCACCATGCTGCAGACTCGGTTTCTGTTCTGCCATCTCCCTCTCTTCCTCACAAACTGAGGGCTCTGAAGTCTCTCTCCATCCCATTCCCACTGCCCTGGACCTCACTGTGCACTACTAATGAGCCGCCTGGCTATTGTCTCTCAACTGCTCCCCTCACTCCCTTTCAAGCTATTCTGCTTGTGGCTGCAGAAGAAAGCCTTCTTCTAAAATGCAAATGGAGGCCCATCGTGCTCCTGATTTAAAAAAAAAAAAACTTCCAAAGGCTCTCTGTTAACTTCAGGATAAAGCACCCAGAGATTTTCAGGATCCCAGGACTTCCCACCCCTCTCCCTCCCACCGCCTGCCTCCTAAACTTCTTCCTTTCTGCCTCCTTGCTTCCATCTCCTGCCTCTGGATCTTGCTGCCTGGAACCTGGGCTTTAGTAAGACTAAGGCAGCAAAGGCCTCAACAGAGGCCCCATCCTGCCTCGGTGCACAGGTATGTAGTTTCCATCCCAACGTGCCCTCTTGTTCTTTAAACCGGAAATACTATGTTTTCCCCACCTTTGATGCTCAGCCTCCTGCAAGAAGCCTTCTCTGATGCTCATGAGAAAGTTTCTCCTGAAATAATTTGAGCATATGTCAATGACCAAGTGTTTCTCGTTGGCTTAAGGTTTCACTGTTGTGTGTCTAATCTCTACTTCCAACTAGGAGCAAGTTGATGTCGGGGTTTCAGAAGAAAGCCCAAGGGCCAAGCACAGAAAACGTGTTAGTTGCTTGCTCCTGACTGCCACACACTCGGCTGGAATGATGCAAAAAAGAGGAGGTTTATTTACCTCATGGTTTCAGAAAGCTTGAGTCCACAAGGTTGGGCAAAGCATGGCAGAGTGGCTCACATCTTAGCACAGGCAGAAGACCGTGGCAAAGTTCTCCACAGAGAGGCCAGACCAAAAATCAGAGAGAGAGAGAGAGAGAGAGAGAGCTGGCCTAGCTCCAGAGGCCTGTCCCCAGTGACCCACTTCAGCCAGCTATGCCTCACCCGTTAACAGTTCTGCAGCTTCCCAGAATAGTGCTGGGAGCTGAGAAACTTCAAAACTCCAGCCTGTGGGGCATTTCAGATTCCAACCTTAACAGCAGATGCCATGTGGACAGCTTAGCTTTACCAACCTGTCTGGATGAGGTAAGCACCATTAACCGGCCCCACTTTTAGAGAGAAGGAAACCAGCTTTCAACTTACGCAGCAGGTCCCAGGTCACACAATGTCAGAAGCAGGTTTGACCTCAGAGCTAATCGACTTGCCATGTGAGGTCCTCAAGAGTTATCTCTGTACCGGATGTTGACCAAATGCTTATCCTTTTGATCACTCCCGGCCCCCATCCTGAAGATGTGTGCTGTCTGTATTTCACTAGGTTTCTGCTGCTCTAGCAGAATGCCCAGGGGAGAGGCAGTGACTTATTTATTTCTTGCAGTTCTAGAGACAAAGGGAGTTCCAAGATGGAGAGACTGACATGCGGTAGGTTCAACCCATGGTGAAAAGCAAAGAGCAAAATGAGAGGGGGGGGGAGGGGAGGGAGGGAGGGAGAGTGGGGAGGGAGGGAGGGAGAGAGACAGAGACAGAGAGACAGAGACACACAAAAAGACAGACAGAGACAGAGAATGCTACGCCGGCCAGGATATGGAAGCCACTCGGTAGAAGTGGACACTCTCATGCTAACCCTGTAGATGGTCTCCCAAGCTGTTTACCCTGTTGCACCTACATTCGATGTCTGGTGCAGCAACTTCAGAGGCAGGCACACTGAAACCACAACACAGTGGAGCCTAAGGGAGCACACGACAATGTTCAGGCAAAGGCTAGCCACCTTAAGGAGTCTGGCCGCTTAAAGCAGAACTCCCTGGAAATCAGCACCAGGGGAAGAGCGGCAGTAGACAGCCCGAATGCCATGACAGCCCAGATCATCCCCTTCCTCAAACAGAGTTTCAGCAGCTAGCAGCTGGTAGGACACCAAGGGACCATGCCTGCTGCAAAACAGCAGTCGGCAAGCTTTCCTCCACTGATGGCTGCTGATGTCCCCTCTGTGCTGCTGGTCACTGGAAACTTGCCTCCTGTTGTTACTCACTGCCATGTGTGCTAAGGCCAGGGACCATGTTGTAATCACAGTCATGTCCCTTCTACCACGCTGCTGCTGCTGCTGCTTGTTATGGTCTGCATGTGGCGGGGACTGACAAGGCAGTCCCTTCTGGCCCTCATGCTCTCTGCATGAACATTAGTGAGTATGGCGCTGTGGAACCCACCACTATCAGAGAGCTGGGTCATAGTCTCAGATCTAGTCCCCTTGAGCTAAAATTTCATTCTGAGTCCACTGAGGTTGTTTAAGATGGCCACAAAGGTTCCAAGAAGAAGTGGAAACAACAAAAAGATCAAACCTTCAGGAAGTTCCAGCATCCTTGAGCAATGCTCCCATCAACTACCCTACCCTACACACACACACACACACACACACACACACACACACACACACACACACACACACGCCTCCCAGCCCCTCCCTTTCTCCTTTGGCACTGAAAGAGTTAACTTGAAACTGTTTCTATGATGAATGGCTCTAATACTGTCTACGTAATGGGTTTCCTATTTAAATTTTGTGAGGATTTAATCAGTTGGGCGCAGCTGTGCAAGATGCACCATAAACTATGTTGAAAAATATGTAGACATATACATTTATCTGCTACAAATTAAGCTCACTTAGAGGTGGTCTTAATGGCCCATGTAGCCATCATTACAAGCATAAATTCTAAACTGTCTGTTTCCAGTGAATTTGCTTTGAGGAAAAAAAATTAATGCTCACCCTTAGTGGAGCATGGTAATAAATGAAAGGACCCTTAATTTGCAAAGCACTAATAGCCCGGCCATTTTTCATTAGGCACCCCACACTGGATCATCAGTGGCAGGTGTTTTTTGTGGGGATTCCGGTGCCCAGTTCCAGAGGACGAGTGTTGGTTTCCTGGAGCCTCGGTGGTTTACCAGATCTCCTCTGGGGATGGCTGACATCCCTTTCTGAAGCTTAGAGGCTCACCTGCCTGCCCTTGAGTTTCAGCTACACCTTTTTCTCCTGAGACAACTGAGCATCATGTCAGACTCACTGGACACACGGGCACAGTGCTGACTGAGCCTCCTGCTGCGGTCACAGCATCGGGACACTCTATCACTTTCTTTTAGGTCCTGGCACTAGAATAGAAAAGGATGCTGGGTTTGAGTTTTCAGCCTGCTGCTGGGTCACATTCCCTTCTCAGGGGAGCAAGGAGGTCCGCAGCTCGCAGATACCCTGGTGTGTATCTCCTCCATCTCAGGGGATTCTAACAGGTTCAGTGGTGGGGTGGGGCTAGAGCAGGCAAAATTAAAGGACGTGTTCATTCTTGGGGTCATGCAAGTGTCAGCTCCACATTTACATGAGTTTAGCAGGAGGAACCTTCTTAAATTGTGCTCCCATCTTGTCCCTGATGGCACACCATAGTCTATGCCAGAATAAGGAGCCTAAGGCACAGAAATAGTAGATATTTTCACACAGGTGTACAGTGCCGAAGGGTACAGTGCCTTCGCCTTCTGTTAAGCCTTGCTGGGGTCAACTTTAGTTGAGTGATGGCAGAACTTCTAAATACTTTGTCTCATCTTCCTATCAATGCCTTTTGCTTTCAAGAATTTATCAGTTCATTTCTTAAATTTGTGGCCTGGATACCCCACTGGATATTGACCACTTTACTCAGAGTCTAGAACTGTGCATGGTACTAAGAAAACAAATAGTCTTCTTCAATAGACATGGCGATGAGAAGGCATGTGAGTGTGTGTTGGGTCCCCACTTCTGCTCCCAAGCCTCTGACAATGGACTACACCTGATTACAGAGCCTGGGGCATTCCCACACCTCTGGTTTGCTCACATTGTATGTTTGCACAGCTTAGCCATCCCAAGAGCAGCAACAGAAGCTGGAAAAGACAAACCGGACATATCTTAAAAATCACAAATGCTGAAACCGTAGTACCACAGAGAGTCCGGTGACAAGGGTGAGAGTGTGCTAGAAGGTGGAAGAAAGATTTTTAAAAGGTGAGAAATCAGAACCCTTAAAAGCAAACAAACAAACAAACAAAAAAATTTCAAACCTGATCAGTTGCAAAGACACTAGAGGTTACCAGACTGCTGGGCGTCTCTCTGGAAGCACACAATGTCCATGTTTTGCGACAAGCCTCTGTGTCAGGCTGGCATGGTCTCCCCACTCAGGACATGCCCCAGTACTCAGTCTTCCCCATAGCACTTCCTCTAGGCAACTTCCTATGAGTTCCTACCCCACAGGTTTACTAGTGTGCTCCCAGTGGTCTTCTCCCCATCCCAACTGTCAGGATCATGATGCTAGGTGGGGGGGGGGGGTGTGCGGGGCATGAGGGTCAGTGAATTATCATTGCCTACTCAAGGGCATCTCAAACTCCATGGTCTGTATCCCAGGGAAGTTTGTGGCCATGTAGATTCTGTTCCATAAAGTCTAGGCATTTGCTTTTTCTTCCTAGTCTCCAGGACAGGTCTATTTATGCCGCTGGTCTTGGGGGCCACACTTCCAACAGTGAGACTCTTGCTATATCAGAAAGGAATGTGGATCAACCCTAGCTCTTATCTAATGAAGTGAGGTGTCAGGCAGCCTGAGATCTCATTCATCCTCTTAATTTCTTCATCACACATGGGCAGGCAATGAACAGACTTACCCTAAATGAGCAGCATTTTGCTAGATGCACCACGTATGTGGTAAGTTATACCTCTTAAATGGAAGGCTGACATTGAAAGCAATTTTCCATTTAAAGCATTCCTAATACATGGTGAGGACAGGCTGCACTGAACACGGGGACAACATAGCCATGTCACAACATCCCCCAGGCCAGTCCCTGTGGATCTACCTGCTAACTCTGCCATGAACAACCTAGGGGCCTTGGGCCAGATACTCAACCTTCCTGTGGCTCCTATGCCCCATTTGTGACATGGAGACTATTTTAATACTCACCCCAAAGTGTGGTAGGGTCTGGATAAGAGCTGTTTGGGGGGAGATCTGGACACTGGACCACTGTCAGCTGTCTTTGTCTCTCTGTATCTCTGTCTATTCCTGTCTCTCTGTCTATCATCTCTGTCTTCTCTCTCTCCATCTCTCTTTTTCTTTGTGTGTGTGGTATGTGTATTGTATATGCATGTGAGTATATGGGCTTGGATTATCTGGTATACTCATGTGGAGGCCAGAAAAAGATGTCAAATGCCTGCTTTGATTGCTCTCTACCTTGAGACACAGTCTTTCACTGAACACGGAGCTTTTTAGCTAGGCTCGCTAGCCAGCCAGCTCTTGGGATCCACCTGCCTCACTCTCCAGTCTTGAGGTTATAGGACCTTACAGTCGTACCTGTTTTACATAGGTGTTGGAGATTCGAACTCAGGTCCTCAGGTCCTTGTACTTGCAGATCAAGTGCTCTGGCCCTAAACAATCTTCCCAGCCCCTCAGCTTAATTGTAGCTTAACGCTATGCTATGCATGTAGTGTATGTTAGCACTAAGGAAACAGGCAGGAGGGTCCTGCATTCAAGGGGAGCCAGGACCACATAGCCAGACTTTATCTCAGGGGGAAAAAAATAGAGCTATGCCTCAGCTGGCCTCAACCTGGAGCATTAAGATAATTTCAGGACAACTGTTCAAAGCCACTTTGGAGACACACAAGGCTAAGCCATAGCTGCCACCCAGGTTTTGTGGACGGTCACCTGCCTATAATAACGTAATTTAAACAAGAAACCTGCTCACCTGTAGACACATTAAAAAATGTGAACTTGAGTTGCAAACCCCTCTGAACCCTGATGCCATAGCCCTCAGTCACAGCATAGGCCCAATGACAGTTCCTGGAGCCCCAGGACCCCACCTTTCATCCCAGCACCCCAATGCCCACCCCATAGGCTCTGCTTCCAGTGGTCAGCAAAGTGGCAAATCATCTCGTTGAAAGTTGCCAGTGGACTACAAAGTGGAGCTGATTGCATTCTTGTCAGAGACATGCTAAGGTCACACTGAATTAGTTGCCACCAGGTCACTCTTGGATCAAATGCAGCATCTTGATTAACCTTGTGTAAATGTCCCTCCAGGAGAGGCCCTGCCACTCCTGTCTTCCTTGAGGGGAAGGGGCGGGGAAGGATGAACCCATTAGTCCCACCCCACCCCCTTTGTTCTTGTCTGGGCTTTTTGTGTCAGGGTTCCCCTCACCCTCCCGCCTGGAACCGTATCTGAATCCTGTCTTTCCAGAGAAAGGCTGATGCCAGTACCCAAGGGTGGGCCTCCTGCCCTCCTAGCTCACGACCCATGCACCAGCTTCTTTTGTGTCCTCTTAGCCTCCCAGGTGCTGAACCGATAGGCCTATGCAAGAGTAACTGGCTTGTAGTCTACTTTTTGAGGAATGTTCTTTGCTGGGCCCTCCCCTCCTCCCCTGCTGTGAGGTTTTAGTATTATACTTAGTATTATACAACAAACAGACAGATAGACCAGAGACACTCAGTACCCTTTAAAGGTCACTCAGGAAGTAGGTCCAGGAGGAGCCTATGCCTTTTGGATGGGACCCAGAGCTGGCCAGGCTTGGCTACTGCACTGTCACACATATGTCCAAAATACAGTTCTAAATGAAAGAATGACTCCAAGGAATTCCATCCAACTCAGCGAATTCACACTCATCTAAGCTCACTGGGTTCTTTGCAGAGCATCTGGGGGCTCATACGCCTTCAGGGGTTACTGATGGCTGTGGTAACAGTCGCCTTCCTATGAATAAGACCTTCCCAACCTCCTCGCTTCTCTCCCACAAGCCTAATTAACTCACCAGCTGCCCTGGGGATGCTAGACTCAAGCAAGGTGAGGATGTACAGGCCAGAATGAACAAAGGGGGCGTGGCTCCCTCTTTGTCAAGCCAGGAGAGAGGAGACAGGCCCCTAAGATGGAACGGAAAGGTTGTCTGGATGCCCAGACTGGCTATGGGATACGCATCACACTGCAGAGATCATTTCAGATCCGCCTAACAGATGCACGCCTCTCCTTCAGTTGGGTCTCACACACTCTTGAGGACACAGTTAGGTGCAGGAAGGCAATGTTTGTCCTCAGTGGTACATCCAGGGGTACATCCAGGTAGAGCTGAGCCAGAGTCCTCAGCCCAAAACAGTACCCAGAAAACCTCCTTAGGTCATCCCCACAACAGCAAGATGCTGCTTCTACCAGAGGAAAAGGTCACTAATTACAAAAAGGCTGCAACCTGTGGCGGACAAGACATAAGTTCAAACATGGCATCTTTGCTCTGGACACCCTACAGACTTTGGTCAGTTTGAAGCTTATCACACAGGAAACACTTCCAATGTCATACCCACAGGCTAAATGCCTTAATACTTTATTTACCTTTGGATACACTCCCTTTAAAATTTAAATATGGCCAGGAATGGTGGCCTTTAATCTTAGCACACACGGGGAGGCAGAGGTAGGTAGATCTCTGCGAGTTTGAGGCCAGCCTGGTCTACAAAGTGAGTCCAGGACAGCCAAGGCCACACAGAGAAACCCTGTCTTGAAAAAAAAAAAACCAACAACAACAAATTAAATACAATTATTCAAATTTATGAAAAATACAGATATTTAAAAATACCCATTAAAAACTCTAAGTGGAAAATAAGTACTATATTAGGTGGAATATTAACTATAAACACAATGAAAACAAAGCAATGTAATTAAATTCAAAGCAAATATTGTCACCGAGCCTCAAGCAGAGGCTCACTCTGTATCTGTTAGCCAGGAGGATAAACGCCATTACGGAGGGATGGGTCTGCTGGTCAGGATCATTTGCTCACTCAGTGGCTGTTTGTGATGCTGTGCGATGCCTGGGCGCCCTGAAGCCACCTGGTGCCACCCACGGGACATGAATCACAGTCTGGGAGACACTAAGCAGTTTTGAGCCAGTCTAGCTGGATCCATGGAACTGAGGGATCTCTTCTCTGGGCCTTGGTTTCCCCACCTGAAAAATACAAGGTCAGAGGAGAATTAAGTGAGTAGAAACCACTCAGCACACCGCTCTCCACAGAAACAGTGCCCCCTGTGAACACGCACCCTGTGAGAGCAACTCAAAAATACGCCTCTTCCATAAGGGGCTGGGTCCCGGACTTAAGTCAAGTTTCATGACTTTTCTGGAAGAAAAGTCCCCGTTGGCAGAGGACACTCAGACAGTGACAGAGGACTGGGGCTGGGGCTGAGAGGGACTCAGCAAATAAAAATCCATTCAACCCGAGAAAACCAGCCTCACCCCGGCAATTGGATAGCTCACTTTGGTTAGCCGATTTTGTAACCCTGTGAGTTATCTGCAACGCTAAAATTCACAGCTCCCAGCCTTCAAATAAAGAAGTCCCCAGGAGGGTATTGATGGCATCATTGTTGTGGGAAAGAGAAAGAACCAGTGGCCTGGAGATCTCATTGTGTACAGAATAAAAGGGCTGGGGAAACAGGTCTATTTTTGTATTAGCTGGCTGCAGACCGTTGCACCCCCAGATAGACTCATTCATAGGCCACATCAGCTCCCCTCCAGGAAGTCAGGATGTTCTTCTAGCAAACAAACAGGGGCCTGGACACCCTCTGTCCAAGGGCTGGATTTAAGGGCACAAAGAAATGCGGGTGCCCTGAACTCATTCTCCATCCGTACACCTGAGCCTGCTGGGCCCTGTCCCCCCTTCCGCCCTCAGTTTCTCTGCTGCAGCAACAAATGGCCCCCCTACCACTCTTCTCTGCCCACCAAATCATCTCCCAGGCACCACAGGGGTCACAGGGAACTAAGAAACAGTTCTTGGTGCTATGGACAGTTGAGAAGTGGCCCAGGAGTCTCAAAACTGACTGTACTCATCTCCAGGGTTAATAATCCTGTGTGTGTGTGTGTGTGTGTGTGTGTGTGTGTGTGTGTGTGTGTGTGTGTGTATGTGTGTGTTTTAATTGAGCCAGAGGGCCATAAGGCTCAGGGCAAGAGAACCCGATGAGGATTTTCAACAGTGACAGCTTCCTGGCAGCTTACCCACCAGACAGTGTTTATTCTAACTGTGTGATGTATGCTGAAGGCCAGTGCCTTTCCCACAGCAGCCATTGTGGGGTTGATAAAACTCCCGTCTCATTTCACACGTGTAAAAACCAAGGCACGAAACAATGTGAAATGATTTCCCCAAGATGAATGAGCCAGGGAGCCCCAGAGCCAGGATTTGAGCCTTGGCTGGCCAGCTAGTCTTGGTCCCTGAACACTGTGGCAGACAGCCGTCACAGAGGAGGCAAGCTTGGCGCTGGACAGCCAATGTCCTTGAGTTTGAATCTGTTCCTCATCTGTGAAACAGGAATAAGAATGCAAAAACAAACTAGATAAAGCCTGCCCTTCCCAGGGAAGTCTGAGTCTGAGTACCAGTGATGTTTCCTGTCCAAGAAGACAACCCACGAGTTTGCACTCCCCACGCCTTGGCTTTTCTTGCAATCCCCACCATAGGCATCTCACTTCCTCTGTGTGTCAGTGTGTGTGTAGCCGGGGATGAAACCCATGGCTTTGTGCAGGCTGTACAAGTGCCCTACCTACCTTTGTGCTTCTGAGAGAAGATTCTGCATGTAGCCCAGGCTAGCCTTGAGCTTGTGACTCTCCTGCCTTGGATCCCTGACGCTGGGATAGCATCTCCAACTTTACCTTGACAGTCTTGGACAGTCAAGATTTAGTCTTGTAGTCTAGATTTTCAGTGTGCATTGATGGTCCATGAGTTGGCATCCTGCTCAGCTGCCTATGAAGGTGGTAGAAACTTCTGGAAAGAGGGAATCTTAAGAAAGTTAGGTCATTGGGGTTGTGCCCTTGAAGATAATGGACACCTGATTGTTTCTTCCCTTTCTGCTTCTCCTCTGCTGGGAGGGAAAAGAGCTCCACTTCACCACTGACTTCCTGACAAGATGCTCCGCCTCACCATAGGCCCAAAGTGATGAGGTGAAGAAACCATGGTCTAAAGCCTCTGCAGCTGTGATCCAGGATAATCCTCCTCTGTTCTTTGAGAACAAAGAACTCTCCAACCCCACCAAGGGATGATGCAAACCAGGAGCCCTACGTTGTAGTTACTGCACCCACCAGACCTTTCTTAGGACCCCACTTCACTTGGAGCTCCTGGGGCTTGCACTGTCCTCTAACATGGCTCCCTGGCAGGAGCAGCCCTGGTCTGGAAGGAGCTAACTTGACCCATAACTCAGCTGTGTCTCCTGGCAACCGCTCCTAGCACAGGAGCATCAGAAGCTGCGCCTCCTCTCTCTGCACCACAGGAGGTCCGTCAGTTCGAGGCCCCTCTCCTCCCTCCTGTAGATCTGCCATCACTCCGAAATCTGAATCAGCCCATTCGGATGGATCACTCCTCCCTCTCATGTCCTGTCCTTTCCCCTCCCCCAGTAGCCACCCCGACTCATGCTCATGTTCGAGACAAAGAGTTGGACCAGACATTACAGTCCCTGCAAGAAGTGAACAGACTCACCCTGGTGACAGGTAATGCAGGGCCATCCCCTCCCCAAGGCAAATGCTTCTCCCCAGTCTTCTTTAGAGGACAGCCTCTCAATCCTGGACCGAGGTTCTTAAGTGCCCAGTGGGCAGGCCTGGCCCCAGTGGGAGAAATTACAAGCTCAAGGAGCTTGGGAGTTCCGAAGACAATGCACCTAGCCTATTCTAGTGCACAGCCTCAGTTTAATGACTAAAAGGGAAAAGCTTGCCTTGGAGGGTGGACTCAAACTTCTTTCACAAAGCCCTGGACGACTGCCCTCCAGAACGCAGAGCCTCGCCCAGCTACCAGGATGTCGTGTGAGGCTCTGGCGTCAACCTGGGCTCCCCTGATTTTGGTCATGCACTATGCAAATGAAATGACCTTCGGAGGAGCAACAAGGGGGCCCAAGTCTCTTTCTGCAACTCTGCAACGGGCCCCCAAGGTTTGGCATCCTGGCTATTGAAGGGATGAAAAGAGGAGCGAGGTATATGAATCCTTGGAGCAGGCACACAGTAGGACTGGATAATGCTCCACTTGTGTGCTCTTCCACACTGTGTCCTCATTTCTCCAGAACTTTTGTCAGAGTTGGCTACAGTTACAACATTGGTGCAAGTGGGCTGCGGTTCTGAGTGTTCATCTGCAAAGACAGCCCTCCAGAGTTTTAAATTTGTTGGTTTATACTCATGTCTCATAGTTGCATGCGCCCATTTTAGTATGGGACAAGAATGCACGTATGCATATATATTAGTTTAGAGCATTCTTTTAAAACATAGGGCCTGTTTGAATCCCAGCCCCAGGAGACAGAGGCAGGTGGATTGCTGTGAGTTTGAGGCCAGCCTGTTCTACAAAGCAAGTCCAGGACAGCCAAGGCTACACTGAGAAAGCTTATCTCAAAAAACCAAATAATAATAATAATAATAATAATAATAATAATAATAATAATAATGTGGTGAGAGACTCTAAGCCTTTTTTTTCTTATTTTTTACAAGATGCCCAGCCCTGCTTCTGGCATTCTATTTCTCCGCATCTGAGGAAGATGCAGCACATGCTGGAGAGATGGTGAGAAAGTTGCTGAGGCAGAGAAGAGATCTCCCCCTGAAAGGTGGTGAGGGTCATTGGTTGAAGCCAGGAGACGTGAACAGAGGCGCCTAACGACCCGTCACACACTCACTGCTGCCCACTTGGCCAGCGCAGGCCCTGGCATGGGGTTAATTGCCTACTTTCCCAACATGATACCTGGCATCTGTCCCAGCCTGCACATCTGTCAGAGCTGGCCGGCGCCTCTTTAGAGGAGGAACCAGAAGAAAGGGAAGAGGTGGCCAGGTGAACTCTCCCCTGCACTCCTCTGTTGCCACCACAAACACCTGGGCTGCCTCTGCCTGACCCCCACCTCATCCTGAGCCGTTTGTCCCAGGACCATCTGTGGGACTGTGGGGGCTGGAATGCAGCCCTGCAGCTCTTTGTTGGATGCTGGGCTGTCCACTTGGATCAGCTATGAGGCTCCCTATGACCTCAGGTTCCCACAGAGATGCCGCAAAACTTTGTGGGGTAGCATTTGAGGGCAAGGGCCAAGCCTGGATTTCCCTCCACAGAGGAGGGAGGGCTCAAACAGAGTGGTTTAGAGGCATCTGTTGGTTTTCTGAGGCTATAGCTACAAAGTATCAAAAGAGGATGGTCTAAGCAACAAAAGTGCAGAGTAGACAGAAGCAGAAGTACTCCACAGGGGACTCTGGGAAGTTTCTGTTCAGGGCTTCATGACCCCCTTGGCTTATGGATAACTGTCTCCTCCTCCTTTCCTCCTCCTCCTCCTCCTTTCCTCCTCCTCCTCTTCCTCCTCCCTCCTCCTCCTCCTTCCTCTTCTTTTCATCACATCCATGAATATGTCTCATGTCCAAACCTCCTCTTTCATAAGAATACCGTACATACTGGATACCTACATACATGCACACCCACCCCTCAGTATGATACCATCCTAACTTTAGGACAACAAGCTTTAGAAGAGAATACATCCTACTCACAGCAGAGCCACACGGGGTTGTGCCATCACACAAGCCTAGATTCCAGTGTGAGCACCCTGTGCTTAGATGAGCCCCTCCCCCCAACCCTGCTAAGCCATAGTCTCCTCCCCTGCAGAACAAGGTGATGATAGACCCAGACTGAAGGGGCAAGCCGAAACGTCTGCACTGCCTTTAGCCTGTGGACCAGAAGGTAAGTGGTTGGCAGAGAGCAGCTGCTGTTATGATTGTCCTGCCCATGTGGGCCAGGAGAACTGTCCACTCTACTCAGTGGCCAGGTCTTCTGAGTCAAGGTAACACAGGAATGAGAGGTCAGACTCTATCCCCAAGCCTGAGCAACTCTCCCATAGCTTAAGACTTAAGGGAACGTTTTTAGAAATAGAACAAAGATTTCCATTGCAATTCAGATTTCTTTGGTAAAGAAGCAAAAGACTCCCGGGAACAAAGAGTATGAAGCAGAATTAACCTTTTGGATAATAGCAATGCCTGTTATTTTATATTTTAGACAGAAGCCAGCTTTTAGCACGTATTATCTTCCTTGCATCTTGGGTTTCTTTTGTCTTTGGAGGAAGCCAGAAGCTCAGGAATGTAGTTCTGGAAGCTTGGAGCCTTTTCTCTAGGAATCTTCCTCCCATTTCACAGTCATTTTCAAATATTATAAGGGCCCGAAAGGAAACAGATTCCTGCTTAAACGTGTCTTCCGTCTTCCAAACTGAAAGGTCTCCTGTCTGCAACAGAACACCACCACAATAGCCATGTTCCTATCCAATTAGGAGCCTGAGCTGATAAAATATGTCCTGCCAAGAATAGCAGTGAGAGAGAGAGAGAGAGAGAGAGAGAGAGAGAGAGAGAGAGAGCGCACACTTTTCTTCAAAAGTATGGAAAAGGGGGCTTTAATCAGAAAAGCAGATCTTTCTTTTTATTACCAAGGATAATACAATATGAATTTCTCCTCCAACGATACATAATGAAGGTAAAATGAATCATGGGAAATTCTCTTCAGAACCATGAGATTCTGATGAGGATGGGAGCTTAGGTTGTTTCTGTTACTTGGCCTGAATCATTATCTTCTTTTTCTCAATAGAGATATTTTTCTTTTTATTCAAGGATGCCATGGGCAGGCTGCACCAAGTCCTCCAAGTACGTACACACCACTAATCCCTGTGACAACTATTTTATTGTCAAACTGCTAGATTGTTCTACCTACCAGTTTTTCTTTTGTTCTGTTTTGTCCATTGCTAGTCTGGGTCTCAGAACAATGGGACTCTCATTTATGAGAGTAAACTTCGAACAAAGCAGATTATGCTCTGTATACGGGTGGACCTCAACCAATCAGCTGAAAGCCTTTCCAGAAGAAAATGAAGTCTACTAAAGAGGAGGAATTCTCCTTCCAGAAACCTTAGAATCAAGAGAGCATCAAGACTGCTGGAGCTTTAGCCTACTAACCTGCCCTGCAGACTTGGGGCTTGTCCATCTCCAAAGATGAGTAAATCAACCCTCCGTAAAATGATTTTCTCTCCATCCCCATCCCCCACCCTGCGCATTCATCTGATCAGTTTCGCTTCTGTGAGTCTTGACTAGCAGGAATGGAGAAGTGGGTTTGCAGATAAAGTCGAAGCCCTCCAGATGGGGAGGTGGTCCCGGGGATGGGGGAGCACCATGCAATCAGCGGCCATCCCTCCAAGAAGAGAGAAGTCAGAGTTGGGAGAGAAGGTGTTGTGAGGAGGACAGAGCTTGCAGCTGGGATGCCCTCAGTGTGGATAAGAGGTCACCACCCAAGGCGTCCAGCTTCTGCCGGAGAAGTCTCCAAGAGGAGGGACCAAGCCCAGTAAACACTCAGCTTGAGGCTTCTCATATCCAGACTTGGAAGAAGGGAAGTTGGTGCTCTTTTAAGCCACTAGGCTTGTGTTTAAAAGCCAACAAAAAGGCGGGGGGGGGGGGGGGGGATGAATCTAGTGAGTTATAACTATCAAAGTGAACTTGGGTGTGAACTGAAAGGTGTTTTGAGAGCCGCTACCCCCGCCCCCCCATGTACAGCAATCACCACTTTTTTTTTTAATGATTCTTCCTATTAAGTTCAGGGGCGGACACCCACCACAAAGAGTGCCTGCAGGAAACCCACAGAGGGAGAAAACAGAGCATCACGTGAACATCATAAACTCTCTGGCCACCTGTCATCAGACATGTCGCATAAGACCAAGGAACCATCCCAGCTACCACCACCTAATGCACACCTTGAGCTGTGCCACCCATGGGGGGAGTGGTCTGTGGTGAGGCAATGCTTCCGGTGTGGCAGGTGGTGATGCAGACGAAAATGACCATTTGGGAAATGATTTCGCAGGTTTATTATCATTTTCCCCACTTGCTCACTTGCAGGAAGGCGGCCTAAGGAACCAACCCTCTGTGAGCCGCGGTGAGTGAGCAGGCATGCGCTGTAGACAGCGATGATGAAAAGATTGAAGCATCACCGTCAACATCACAATGCGAAGGCGTTGGAGTGGATAGTGTTCACAGTATTTCAGTGCGTCTGTAGTGAAGTAATGTCAGCAAAAATGGTAAGAGCTTCTAAAAGCTACCTCTGTGTAAAGCCAGGAAAATTAGCAAAAGTGGACAGAATCTATTTGTAACACTTGAACTATAAACAAAACCTTGCCGCAATCCAGGGGAAGTGTGTTGAGAAAATCGCTGTACGGCAATGAGTGCCGTTGGGTTTTTTTGTTTTGTTTTGTTTTGTTTTTAGCTGACACCGGTGTATTCTCCGCCGCTCAGCAAATCTCCCATTCTCGGCCTCAGCCTGAGAGGAGCAGAAACAGCCTCAATAGTCCTAATTGTCAGTTTCAAACGATCTGATTCCGCGGAGACCTGTTTAAATGAACCATCTTCACCTCACCTGACTCGAGACTCACACGGAGCTCCAATAGCCATACGGGACATTTATCAAAACATGGGCAAAGATTTTAGCTGTTTCTGCCTGAGGCAATGAGTAATAGCTGTGGGGGGTGGGGGTGGGGGTGGGGGGGATACACAAACCCAAAAGCTGGGGAGGAGAAGAAGCTGGAGGGTGCAGTGCTTGGAGGGTACACGTTAGAAAGCCTGCAACCTCTTCTGGGAATCTTGAAAGCCATGTCTGTTCCCGGGGCACAGGCTTGGGACAGAAAGAACAAAGCCAACGCTTTCACTCCTGACTGACCTTGAAATTCTGCATAGCCAGAATGGCTGGTTGTTGAAGACATGTCCAGTATGCATAAACCTCAAAGGCCAGGAAGTATTTTGGTTTCAGGCTTTTGACCACTAAAGCCAGTGGATACAGATGTCAGAGGCTGCACGCCACAGAGAACACAGACCTCACAGAATTGTTCATAAATGTCACCAAACGAATGAGTACAATAAGCTGCAACACGCCTGCTTGCTCTCCAGGGTTTCTGCGTTATGATATTCAAAACGCACAATTATTAACTCCGGGATCACACAGTGGACAGCATGGCCCGCACAGACAAATAAATGAAATCACTGTAACTTGTCCCTTATAAAGCCCAGACAGTGAATTCACTCCAATCCAAAAAAACCAACAACAACACTGGCCTCTTGCATTAAAAAGAAGTCATCTGAGTGTAAGCCATCTTATAGAGACTTAGATTCAAAGACACAGATAGGTAGAAAGTAAGAGTGGTGGAGAGAGGCAGACAGACATGCACAGGGGGAGAGAGAGAGAGAGAGAGAGAGAGAGAGAGAGAGAGAGGAGAGAATATGAAGGGAGAGGAGAGAGATGGGAGGGAGGGAGAGGAGGAGAGAAGAGAGACAGAGACAGACACACACACAGAGAGAACATTTACTTTGCAGGTAAAAGGCCCTGAGCTTGATTCCTAGTACTAACTGCACACACACAAACACACACACACACACACACACACACCACCACCACCACCACCACCACCACCACCACCACCACCACATGCAAGCTGATAAGAATAAGACTTTGCTCTCAAGACAAAACATCTTCTAAGACACAGTGATGGGGGATATAGTGAGTCAATCCAGCAAGAACATACAACCGTAAACATATATGCAATTAACAACAGGTCTCCAAAATACAGAAAGGAAACACTGACAACAGCATGTGAGCAGATGGTCCCACTGGAATCGTTGGAGGTACGGGCACCCCACTTTTAGTTACGGGTAGGGCAAAAGAGCAGAAGTCCAAACAATAAATTTAACAATGCAATAAACCAGCTGCTGAGGCGCCTTAAGTTAAAACAAGATTATGTCCTCAAGACTCTTATCACAGGTTGAACTTATTTTAAGTCCTAAAATGTATTTTAGGGGCTAAAAGTGTAGCTCAGTTGGTAGAGTGTTTGCCCGCCATGCACAGGGCCATAGGTTTGAGCCCTGGTAACTCATTAAACCAGGCACAGCGGCACACACTCAGGGCAGGAGGATTGGAAGTTCACTGTTCAGGCCCAGCCTGAGCTGTGTGAGACTATTTTTTAAGAATGTATTTAATGTATATTTAACCTGGCAAATATCCTTGCTTATCCCACCCTGCTGTAAGGGTTCTCAGAGCAGTGGCACATAATTGAGCAAAAATGATCCCATACAAAGCCTGTTTTGAAATAGTTTTAAATCTAATATGTACTTTATTACATACGACAGTGAAAATAAAAACCAGAATTGGTTTCTGTGCTCCTTGCCTGGGAAAAGCTCAGGATTTATAACATAGTGTCTACTGGATGCACATTGTTTTTGTTCTATCATAGATAAAATAAAAGCCTTTTAAGTTGAGCCACAATAAGCCAGGGGCTCGCTATAGACCTACTACATACCCATAGACCACTACCCCACAGTAGAAGAATATAAATGCTTTTACATGTACATGGAATTAGAATAAAGTATATTCTTATTTTCACAGAGCCATAGGTTTGAGACCCAGTAACCCACTAAACTAGGCATAGTTTTGTTCCACAAAACAATTCTCAAAAAGTGTTTTGAAAGAGTGAAATCATACTGTCTTCATTACTTTCTCATTGCCATGATAAAGTACTGTATTAATTACTTTTTGTTACTATGACAAAAACACCAGGATCAAAAGCAATACAAGGAAGAAACTCTATTTTGGCTCACAGTTTCAGAGAGAAACTCTGGGCTGGTGGGGGAGGCTTGGGCACAGGCAGCCCAAACAGGAAGCTAAGAAGAGATCACACGTCTTTATTTTTATCTTTATCCTGAGTCTCCTGCCTTTACCCCTGAGTGCTGGGGTGGCAAGTGTGCGCCACTGTGCCTAGTTTAATGAATTACCGGGACTCAAATCTATGGCTCTGTGCATGACGGGCAAACACTCTACCAACTGAACTACACCTTTAGCCCCTAAAATGCATTTTTAAACTTAAAGCAAGTTCAACCTACGAGAGAGCCTTGAGGACATGATCTTGTTTTAACTTAAGGCGCATCTCCAGTTGGTTTACTAAATAAATGTGGCACTCCCTGCACACACAAAGCAGGGAGTGAGGGTAAAGCCCTGAATCTCAAAGCCTGCCCCCAGGAACATGCTTCCTCCAGGATGGCTGTGCACCTCCCTCAACAATGCAACCAAGTGGAGACTACCCGTTCAAAGGCAGCTTAAGGAGCAAGGCTCTGTTTTAGACTATAGTTCCAAAAAGACACATTCCGTCACGGCAGCAGGCAGGCATAGTGTGGCAGTGGGAGCAGGGGGCTGGTTGGTGACACTGAGGAAGAACACATAGTGGGTGGGGCCACGCTGTGAATCCTCCACAGCCACCCACTGAGCCATTTCCTCTCCACCTTCTCAAGGTTCCATAGCCTTCCCGAACTAGCTGGGGACCAGTCAAACCCATGAGCCTCTGAGGGCATTTCACACACCAACCACAACACACATGAAATATTTCCTCTAGCAAGAATTGAAAACACAGCTGACACCCCGAAAGTAGAAAGTAATTTGAAAAACTTCGAAGGACTGTGGAAGCAAAACAGTGCATTCTGGGATAACCAATGGGCCAAAGAAAAGTCACAAGGGCAAGTAAAAAAAAAAATTGTAATTTAACAAAATGACACCAGGAGAACACGGCCCACAATGAATATGCAGAGGTCTTAGCACAGACCAATGCAGGCTTGGTGACTGCTGCTTCAGTCTCTGAGTTCCTGTGAGCTCTGCATAGTTGATTCTGTGGGCTTTGTGTTTGTGTGTGTGTTGGGGGGGGGGGGGCTCCTAACAGTGGGAGAGTAAGTGTCTCTGTCTCTTTTACCTGATCCTGGGACTCTTTTTCTCCTACAGGGTTGCCTCATGCAACCTTGACATAAATGAGGGTTTGTGCTTAATCTTATTGTAATTTGTTTGTGCCATGTTTGGTTGATGTCCTGGGGTGGACTGCTTGCTCTTTTCTAAAGGGAAGAGCAGTGGATCTGGAGAATAGAGGGGTATGGGGAGGGACCTGGGGGGGGGAGGTATGGGGAGGAAATGAATTGTATGAGAAGAAATGTTTAAAAATCACAGGACTGTGGAAACAAAATGATACATTCTGGAGTAACCAATGGGCCAGAGGAACGTCAAAAAGGAAAGTATAAAAATTGAAATTAACAAAATAAAAAAATAAGGTACCAAAATTATAAAAATAAAAATTCAAAATACCCAAATTATGATATTCAGTAAAAATTGTTTTAGAGGGAAATTCTTAGCTGTAAGGGACTATCATAATTGATAGTGCACTGGATATTTCAAAATCACTCAAAGACTAGATTGTAAATATTTTACCTCAACAAAGGCTAGCTATGTAAAATGATGGCTTTTCTGATTAACTTAATATTTTCTCAAGTAAAATATACATCAAAGCACCATATTATACTATATAGATATAGTTATTCTCGCAATTACAAATAATAAATGAGGAATTTAAAATATTTATGGTAAAAAGAAGATATCACAAGTAAATACCTTAGACTTCAACTTTAAGAGAGAGTGGGGAAAAAAAGCACGAGCTAAACCCAAACTGGAACCTTAAAGGTTAGGATAGAGAGATCAAGCCTAGTATAGAAAAACAGCACAGAAAAGGGAAACAAAAGCTGTCGCCTTGAAAAGATCGTTGACCTTTCACAGTAAAGGCCACGAAGTTGATGTCATTATGATGCCTGCTTCACAGATGAGCAAGCCGAGGCAGTGCAGAGTCCGTCCACGCACTGATAGACGGTTATTAAAGCCTCGCTTGGGCCAGGCTGTGGGCAAGGCCCTAGAAGGCAATGGTGAACTAGATACACACTGATTATCTCACTCCAGGGAAGAGCACCGAAACACACTGGTGGGGGGCCTGTCCTGGGGCTCAGCAGGGACTCCCACAGAAGGGAAATTCTGATGGACAGAAGGTCCTGTGTGTGAGCAGGTGGTGCCAGGTTGACACAGGTCTGTCCACAGCAGGCATACTGTACCCTTGAGTACCCTTGAGCCCTGCCAGCTTTCCACACAGGTTCCTTCCTGGGACTCTGACCTCTACACCAAGGCCCTTCGTCCTGTTCCCTGACTTTTCTGAAAAGGTGGAGGAGAAAAAAAAAATGCCCCCTCTCATTCAAGCTCCTAGGCCCTTTAGACAGGTCTGCTCACTGGAAGATTGGGAGGCCCAAAGCTGCGAGGGCAGGCTCTGTACTGGGTGCAGAGCCTGATGCACTCGCAGCTACAGCAGGTGCCAGGAGACATAGAATGGAGTGGCTTCTGACGCAGGGTCACAGCCTTTAGACACACGGCCTCTTTGTTTAACACTAATGTACCCACAAAAGTTTGTTACCATGCCTACAAGATGTGCAGGGATTAAGATAGAGCAAAGATTGAAGGAATGTCCAGCCAGTGCCTGGGCCAACCCAAGACCTACCCCCATGGAAGAGAGCCAACCCTTGACACTATTAATGATGCTCTGCTATGCTTGTAGGCAGGAGCCTAGCAGAATTGTCCTCTGAGAGACTCTACCCATCAATGGCTCAAAACAGATGCTGAGGCTCACGGCCAAACATTGGGTGATGCGTAGGGAGTCTAATAGAAAAGTAGGGGGAAGGAGAATAGGACCTGGAGGTGACAGGAGCCTCCACAATAAATCCAACAGAGCCAACTAACCAGGGCCCAGAGGACCAATCAAGGACCATGCATGGACTGGACCTAGGTCTTCTACATCGATGTAGCTGATGGAGAGCTCAGGCTTCATGTCTGTCCTCTAGTAAGGGAGCAGGGTCTGTCTTTGACATAGACTATGATGTCTGCTTTTTGATCACTTCCCCAGGCAGGACTGCCTCACCAGGTCATAGGGGAAGAGGACGTGCTCAGTCCTGATGCAATTTGATGAGCTGGGTGGGGGGGGGGGGGCTCCTCTTTTTATGAAGAGTAGGGGAGAGGGAAAGGTGAGAGGGAGGGAGGAGAGGAGGGAAGAGGCTTCAGTTGGGATATAAAGTGAATAAATAAATAAATTAATGAGATAAAATAAGATATAATATAAAATGGCACAGCCATCCTCCTGTGTAGCTTACATATCCCTAAGCTACTTCTAATGCCTAATAAACATTATATAAATAGCTGTCACACTATGTCATTTGGGGAACGACAGCACACAAAAATTCCGTTTAATATAGATGTATCATTTTGAAAATATTTTCAATCTGCCGTTGGTCCCACCTGCGAATGAGTGTGGCACTTCCTGATGTGAAAGGCCAACTGCATTTATTTCTTCGAGGTATTTGCCACCAAATGAGACAATATATCTCAAATGTCGAGGACGGTAGACAATAAATATTATCCACTTAAAAAAAATCAGTACAATTGACAAGCTAGATTGACCAGGAAAAAAAATATAAAATTCAAATTACTGAAATCAAAAATGAACATCAGACCACTGTTATTGATCTTGCAGAAGTTGGAAAGGATTCAGGGAGAAAGTATGAAGTACTTCATGCCAAGAAATTAGACAGCAGCAAAGATGAAGAATTCCTAGAAGCACATTACGACTGAATAAGGAACAGAAAATCTGAGCATATTCATAACAAGAAATTGAGTAATTTTAAAAAAATTTTGAGATAGGGTTTCTCTGTGTAGCCTTGGCTGTCCTGGACTTGCTTTGTAGACCAGGCTGGCCTCCAACTCACAGAGATCCACCCCCCTTTGTTTTCCTGAATGCTGAGATTATAGGAATGTGCCACAGCTCCCAGTTTTTGAGTAAGTAATTTAAAACTCTTCCAAGAAAGAAAATCCCAGAACCAGACACTTACAGGAGAACCTACACTCATCCCCCACAACTTACTTCAAATGATGAGGGGTGAACACTGCCTAACTCAACCCATGGAACGGGCACCCCCATGATATAGGAGCCAGACACAGGCATCATGAGAACCCTACAGAGACCCTATGTACCCTTTAAAATCCTCAACAAAATATTAGATACATATGCAAAATTCCTCAGCAAAATGTTAGCAGGCTGAACCAGTCATGACCCAATGTCACGAGGGTCATTTGTCATGCCCAAGTTGACGTTATGCCAGAAATGCAAATATAAATATATCCATTGAGACAGGGCTCCATTACTCAGCATTGTAGTTGGATATGGTTTTCTGTAATGATCTCTATCCATTGAAAGAGAAATTTTCTTGATGGGGGTGAGAATTCCACTTACCTGTGGCTGTAAGGACAACTGTTCAGAATGTAGTTAGGGATTGTGCTGGTTTAGTTGAGCAGGACTTAAGTCCAATTAGAGAGCCATTGGTTACCTCCAAGGTATGTGTGGCACTATTGCACCCTAGTGTTATCGGTCCATGCAGGACATTGTGGTTCATGGATGTCATTGTTGGATAGCACTGTTGGTTGCTTCATTCCTTTGTTTGCGTGGTACCTTCCAGTCCTCAGGCAGGAGGTTTTCAGGTCAGGAACTTCTAATAGATTGACAGCTGAATAGATTAATAGATGATTCAAGAATGGTTTTGCCAGAAAGGGCAGTGTAATGTAACTGAGCCTCTGACACACTCCTACCTGGGAGCATATCATCCTCTGTGCTTTCTTAGGGCACTGACAGCAAAAAAGCCATTCTTGAATCAGGTATGGCTCCTCAACTGTGGGCTAGAAGTGTGAGTCAAAAGAAATCCCCCATCACCACCAGCACAGTCTCTAGCATTGTGTCATTAGCAACAATGACAAAAAGCCTTTCTTTTCTTTCCGCTGCAGGAGAAATATACACCTCAGGTTACATCCATCTCAAGAAAAACGATGCTAAGTTTGTCTTCAGATTCATATGCATGAGTCCTAGCCAAACTAGCTTTTTTAAAAAAAAATGTTTGACAGCAGACACACTCTTGAGGTAATCCACTAACACATCAACCTATTAATATATTAATCACATAAAAGGGTTGGTGCATTCATGATGGCACAGTCATAATCACCCTTAAAGGCTCCACCTCTGCCATCTCAATGGGGATTAAATAATGGGCCAGGAAGAGACAACGCACATACAAACTGGATTAGTCATCTTCCTTGTTACTTTGACACCAGATCCGACAGAGGTTACTTAAAGGAGGAAGAATTTGCTTGGGTTCCTGTTTTCAGAGTGTTGGCCATCTCCATGGGGAAAGCATGATAGCACCAGTTCCACCTGGGGCAGAAGTGTATGGCAGACCTTCCTCACACAGAAGTAGACCAGAGGGCACAGAGGGCAGACTGGAGCCAGGGGCAGGGCTAACTTTCAAAGGCCCACACTCTTAGTTGCCTAACCCCGAATCCTAAAGGATTCAACGGCCCTTAAAAGCTGGACATGGTGGAGGCGCCCATTAGAACATGAGCCTGTTGAGGATGTTCTGGAGTCAAGCCATAATAGATCAGGCCACAACAAGTACTTCCCAGGTAACACGGGATCACTGTACAACTATGTCTGTAAGTATGAGGTCACTCCGGCTGCCCACACATTTTAAAAGCTGGTTGCTGATGCTTCTGGCTTTGAATTTGATGGGCTTCGATGTTTGTTCTAATCCGAAACAAACGAAGTACTATGAGGGTAACGGGAAAGGAAGGACAGCCACACAACCCAGGCGGGGGATAGCAGGGTCAGAGAGCTGGCTCAAAGGATTGGGGTGAGGGGTTTCCCCATAGCCATCCTGCAGTGTGGGGGATTGAAGAGGCTCTATGATGCCCCCTGGACACTTGTAAGACCTAGTACACTTGCATAGTGAAGGCAGAGAGAGAGGGGAGACAGGCACACAGCTGCCACTCCAGCTGGGCAACTGATGTGGTTATTGTGATATCACATTTTGTTTTATTTCTCAGCTACTGCTTTTTTAAAATCATTTAAATGATGATACCTTTTCAGTTATGAATTGTCCATCAAGCTAGTTATGAATATAAAACTATAATTATTCATCATTCATTTTTTAAAGATTTACTTATTTATTTATTATACAGTGTTCTGCATGTAGCCTGCACACCAGAAGAGGGCATGAGGTCACATTATAGATGGTTGTAAGCCATCATGTGGTTGCTGGGAATTGAAACTCAGGTCCTCTGAAAGAGCAGTCAGTGCTCTTAACTGCTGAGCCATCTCTCCAGCCCCTATAATTATTCTTGATCCTTCTGCCTCTGCCTCTTCAACATATCCTACAGGTATGTACCAGTGAAACTGGCAAGACTACCATTATTACTGAGTTCTATCAATGCTCTGTAAAAAAAGATGCTGTGTTGAGCAAAGTCCAGTGCATTCCAAATGTGGTACCCAGGCTACCAAAATTAGGTGAGCTGGTCACTGGAGAATGACAATCATTTCTTAGTGGTCATGTAACACACTATGTAGCACACCTGCAGTCCTATGACACCACTGGGTGCACTGTAGTATCACCCGACAGCTGATCTGATAACCAAGGCAGTAGTGATAGCTGTTTTTGATTGTCAACCTGACCACATGTGGAATTAGTTAAAACCCAAATGGCTGGGCACGCCTGTGAAGGACTTATTTCTTAACTAAACCATTCGAAGTGGGAAGACCCACTTCTAATCTGGATATTTTGAAGTGGGAAGATTGACCTTTAGTACAGATCTTTTGAGGTGGGAAGATACACCTTTAATCCGGGGCACACTTTCTGTTGGCTTGCCCTGTCTTTGCCTGTTGCTTTTACTCTTACTGGCAAGTCCACTTGTTCCCTGGCATTTGAACCTACTTCTTTGGGATTATGGCATATCCTGAAGACCAGCTGAGACGTCCATCTTCAACGGACTGAACAACTACTGGACTCTTGGATCTCACACTGAAAGACAGCCATTGATGCACTAGCTGGACCACAGCCTGCAAACTGTTCAAATAAATCCCATAAATATACATATAAATTGTGTATGTGTGTGTGTGTGTTCTATGAGTTCTGTTCCTCTAGAGAACCCCGAATAATACAGTGCTAGTAAGTGGCAAATGGAATGGTTGTACCCACAGAGTGGATATGCTGGGAGAGGTGGTGGTGGTGATGATGATGATGATGATGATGATGATGATGATGATGATGATGATGATGATTTAGCCCTGGCTGTTCTGGACTGACTCTGTAGACCAGACTGGCCTCAAACTCATAGAGATCTGCCTGCCTCTACCTCCTAAGTGCTGGGATCACAGGTGAGCACCACTGCACCCTGCTGAGAGCAGAATGGAAAGGGAAGACACAAGATTGCTTTTCTGAATGACATGCAATTGGAAATGTATGGAGTTGTTTATTTCTGGAACTTTCCTTTACTATTCCAGACTATGTTGAGCATAGGAAAAAGAAATGGTGCAAAGAGAAACTGTGAGGATGGCTATGTGTGTGGCTACATGTTTCACTGGTTTATCTTATGAGAACAATGTGAAAGTTTCCTTATAAATAAATTTACTTAAGTAAAATGTGTCAATTAAGGTGAAAATATGAAACAAACAGATTCAGAGAAATCCATTCAATGATTGGGTTTTGGGAAATCCCACTGTAGGCAAGACTATCCACCATGGGGGCTGACAAATGTCAGACATAATTGTTGGTCCCTTTGGGAAATGGAAGGGGAAATAGACTGATGAAATTTTAGTTTAAAATCTCTTTTACTTTGCCCCAGATTTTTTTAGATAGAGTGTTTTGTTTCTCTTTGTCGTGTGGCTGCAATGTCGCCTCTTGTGTTCTGTTTGGGAAGGACTGAGAGTTGTAGCTTTTTTTTTTTTTTTTGAGAAGATGTGTGACTAGGAATGGGTTTTGAGGTTTCAAAAAGGCCCACACCAGGCCCAGCTTTGCTCTCTCTGCCTGCTGCCTGTGGATCAGGATGTAAAGGTCATGGCTACTTTCCATGGCATATCTACCTGATTCCCAGCGTGATAATCATGAACTAACCCTGTAAAACTGTATAAAAGCCCCTAATTAAATGCTTTATTTTATACAAGTTGCCTTGGCCATGGTGTCTCTTCCCAGTAATAGAACAGTAGCAAAAGTGCCACCCAACCACCGCTTCCTTTGGTCACTTTTTTTAATGAAACAGCCAGTGTCTTAGAATATTTGGGATTCAATGACAACCAATCAAGATCAAGGTATCAGCATGATCAAATTGTAGTGATGACTCTTATGTATTATTATTATGTCTCCAAAAGGTGGGAAGAAGCCAAAAGACCTTTTTTTTTTTGGTTTGTTTTCTGTTGCTGTGATAAATACAGTGACCAAAAGCAACTTGGGGAGAAATGTGTCTATTTCATCTTACAGGTCACACAGTCCATCAGCAAGGAGGGGAACTCAAGGCAGGAAACTGGAGTCAGGAACTGAAGTAGAAACTGCAGCGGAAACCTTCCCACTAGACTATTTCACCTGGCTTATTTAGAAATCTCCTGTATACCTCAGGCCCACTTGCATAGGGAGGGTACAGTCACACCCAGGCAGACCCTCCCACATTGCATCACAGACGTTGCCATAGGCCAGTCTGATGGAAGTGATTCCTCTGTTGAGATTCCCTCTTGCCAAGCGTGTCTAGAGTTGTTTCAGGTTGAAAGGCCAACCAGAAGAAGATGGGTTAGCAAGACCCTTCTTACTTCTTCTTCCTAAGGCATTCATTTCAGCCATGAGGGCTCCACTCTCATGACCTAATGACCTCCCTAAGTACCCACCTTTAAATCGCTCCACACTGAGACTACGATTTCAACTCACAAACTTGGCCCAAACTTTCAGTCCTTGGTACCCGGATGAGGGTCTTGCCCTTTGCTTCTCCAAAACATCAGCTCCTGTCTCCTCATCTTAGCCTTGCAGCCAGCTGAGCATTTCCAGCTCGTTCCTATTGATTTTATTTTATAAAAATGTAATCAGTTCTCTCTAGGAAAATTAAAATAATATACCTACCATGTGCAGGAGGAATGTAATTCATGGAAAAAAATTTGAATACTATGTGTTGCGGTTTTGATTAGAAATGTTATTAATGCACATATGTTAACCTGGAGTCGCCAAAAGAAAAAAAATTGTAAAGAAGTTATGCAGTGTGTTGTTGTGTGGTTTTGCATAGATGTGGATATTCTAATTCGAAGTTCCTGCCCGGTGGCAAAAACATCAGGCTTGGAGCTTAGCCTTGTGAAGTCAGAGGCACGACTGTGCTTGGCCAAAGTGTCCCTGCTCTCCTGCTTCTCAGCTGACAGGGCTGGCCTCGCAGGTCACCAGAAACAGATGAAGAGGCCGCCCTCCCAACCCCCACGCCAGCCAGCTCTGATTGTATAAGCAAATAACACACAGCAGGGCTGAGGACTCCAAACACTAAGACCCCCCTTCCTGTTTGTCACTCCTCTCCAGTGCTTGGCAATAATGTAAGGCAAATATCAGGAGCCCAGGGGGGAATTACCGTTAAAAAAAAATTAAAAAGTGCTCCTGTGCTCTGGTGTAATTAAGCAATATAATTAAAGTTCTCCTGTTGAAGTCAGCTGGCAGGGTTTGCAGGTCACTGTTTCGGATGTAGCCAAGGTGCTAGTGTTTGGTTGCTCCTTCCAAGGTTTATTCATATCTTATGGTTTTGGCTCATTCTGACTGTATCAGTAACACAGAGTAATGTACGCATGTGTGGATCTGCCCATCAGTCTGTAACTTCCTAGAGGGAGGGGGTTGCATCTTGCTCACCTGTCTCCCCCAGGCCTCCCAGGGACTACACAATGCTGCTGTGGTTAGCACTTACCCAGGGAGTTCTCCCTAAACTGACTGGTATGAAGCATATCTTCCCATCCAGAACTTTATTCAGGTAAGTCTCACTTCCCACCTCTCTGTGATGATCAAAAGGAGTCCTGTGGTTATAATTCTAAATGAAATTAGCTGATAACACGGTACAGTAAACCCCCCCACACAAGAGGAACTTCTGCAACGCCCCCGAGGCCCACTGCCTTCACTCATTTCTTCAACCAATATTTACTCAGAGTCTTCCATATGCCAGTCCAAGTGTTGGGTAGAGGGGACGGAGTGATAAATAAGTCTGTCAGGTCCCAGCTGTCAGGAGGCTTTCACTCTCGAGGATGACACGAAGAGCAGAGGGAAGCCTGTGCCATGTGTTGGCAGAGGGTGGCATGTGTGGCGAGGACACCAGCAAGGGAGCAGATGGTGGCAGGAAAAAGTCTAAGGAGCAGAGGAGGCAGAGAGGGAGAATGTTCAATGAAGGAAAATGGCACACTTCAAAAATGTGGGTGGCAGTTGAACATGGGGGTATAGTTGGACCAGAGAAAAGGCCCATTTTATATAACACAGGTCAGGGGCAGGGATGGAGGACAAGGTCAGGGAGGTGAGGAATCACATCAAGCAGGCCTCGTGGACCATGACAGAGAATCTGAGGTGTGCCATAGGAAAGAGGAAGCTCTGTCAGTCTTGAGGAGGGAGAGGCGTGATGGGGGCCAAGATCCCTCAGCTGTGTGTGGTCATGTGACCACGGGTGGGTACGAACTGATGCAGGCACCCAGCTTGGGAGGCTACTTTCAGACTCTTGGACAAGATGGTGGACGTGTAAAAGGAAGTAGGGGAGGAGACGTGAGGGTGGGAGATGAGCGGAGCTCACTTCGTCTCACTGGCAAGGCCCATCCACCCACCTGCAACGCAGAACATCTTTCTACCATGGCCACGCCAGCAGCTCCCCACTCAAACAAAGGCATGGAGCAAGAGCACACGTCCCTGCCACTGCACAAGAAAGTCCAGACTGTGTTTATCTGGGTTGTTGGCACTGCAGAAGGACTGTGCTGCAAGACCCACATCCTGGATCCTGGGCAGAAGAATTGCTTGAGTGGGATTTGCACGGCTTTGGTATTTTTCAGTATGAATACTCGAACAGTCTCTCTCTCTCTCTCTCTCTCTCTCTCTCTCTCTCTCTCTCTCTCTCTCTCACACACACACACACACACACACACACACACACACACACACACACACAAACACACATCGCCCCTGTGCCATATTTTGGGACTCCTTCTTCAGAGACCCCAACAAATTGAAGTTTTATTGTTTTGTTTTTTGGGGTTTTTTTTTGTGTGTGTGTGTGTTTGTTTGTTTGTTTGGTTGGTTGGTTAGTTTTTTGAGACAGGGTCTCTCTGTGTAGCTGTCCTGGACTCACTTTGTAGACCAGGCTGGCCTCGAACTCACATCCATCCACCTGCCTCTGCCTCTCAAGTGCTGGGATTAAAGGCATGCACCACTACTCCTGGTCTTGTCTTTTTTTTTTTTTTAACAAGTTGAAGTTTTAAAGTAAAATTAGAAGCCTTCAGAGACCAATTTAAGCCACACCTACAAATAGACAATGGGTATGGTGAGCATCCGGTTTAAAATGGAACATACTCTCATGAGAACAGATGAGTACCATTTTGGTTGGCCTTCCAATGGCTTCCCTGGGCTACCAAGTCCGTATTACTGTGGTAGACAAAGCCTACGGCAGGGCTATTGTGAAGGCTCACAGCTGAGCCTCCTTATATACTGGAGTCAAGAATACAGGGACAAATGTCATAACTGGCCAGTGGGACCCCAAATAGGACCCTGCGAATGTGAACAAATCACACGGGAGATCACTTCTGGGTGGCCCGTTTCATCTTGCACTGGGTATGTGAAGTCTCGGAATGAGAGCGACCTTCGATCCTAAGCCCGTTCCTGGGAACTGGAGTGGTACAGGGCTGCCATTCCAACTTCAGCGCTAAGGCTATATGGGAGGAGAATGATCTGAGGTACATGAAGGGAAAAACCAAGCACGCCGTAACATTCACGCCTACGATCCCAAAGGGTCCCTGGGCAGCGCCTGTTGTCTGACTGGATTCCATGAAACTCCAGCATCAATGCCTTTTTAATTTATTCATTCTTTATTTATTTATTTATTTTTGGCTAGTTTTGACTACCACAGCACTATCATCTGCACTCGCTGGACTGTCAGCAAGGAGGAGGGCTACCTTGAAGACTGTTGCCCTTTGTGGTGACAGAAGCCATCATTTTCTCAGTGAGACCGAGGAGAAACCCTCCCAGTAAAGAAGTGAAGCCGCCTAGACTTTTAGCCACCAAGCCCTTCCTGGCTCCTCATCCTTCTCCTGCTCTTCCCGCCCCTAGCTGTCCTCATTGTCTCGATTCTAACTCAACACTTGGAATATCAGAGTCTTTTCTAGTTCTAAGAAATAAAGGAAAGGAAATAAAAGAATAGCAAATGGATCTCCGACTTAGGTGACAGAGGTTGCAGTGGGTGCCTTCCTGGCTTCCCGAGGACCTATGTGTCTAGGCTTTTACTATTTTGAAAGTGTATAATTTCATGGGTGAGTGTCCCAAGAGAGCCCTGGTTGCTGGTCTGACTGGTTTTCAGAGCCGCGCCCTGCAGGGATGGAACCTTGTGATGCTTCCCCACCCTATACCTCAAAACCAGTGGTTTCTTCCTGCAGTAGGGAGAGATACATCAGAATACCACATCAAATGGGCAAGGAATCCATCATTGCTTACCTGTCACTGAATGGCAGAGGGGGACCAGCTAGTGTTATGGTTCCATTATGGTAGACGGGTCCGCTGTAGCCTTGAGGTCTTTCAGAGTGAAAGCAGTTGAGGAGGAAGAGATGGCGCAGCAGCTAAGAATGCTTCCCACACTATCAGGAGGACCAGAGGTCACAGGACTCAGACGACAAGGAGAGTATCCCACGCTCTCTGATGACCCCAGCTCCAAGGGGAGGCAGAGGAGGAAGGATCACCGGGGTTTTCTGGCTTCCAGCAGAGCCAAGAAAACACAAGGCCACAGTTCAGGGAGAGACCTTGCCTCAAAGGAAAAGCCGGAGAGTGACAAGGACGCCCTCTCCTGGCTCCTGTGTGTGAGGCACGAGCCACGTGTCCGTAAATTCATACAACACACTGCAACAAGTAAATAAACCTTCACAGAAAGTGAAAGAGAGACTTTAGAAAGCAGCATGATGGTGTAAGACGCTAAAAGTGATATGGTTTTCTGTGGTGTTCCCGAAGACAGAGTGTCATAAAAATTAAAGATTAATGATAGAATTCAAGGTAGCGGGTGGATATTACGTTATATAGAATTTATTAGATGAACATGGGGTGAGAAGGAAAGGGGGAAGGGGTACCCCAGAAAGAGAGAGAAGAGAGAAAGGGAGGGAGAGGTATGAGAGTTTGTTCTTTTATATGGCCCTGGGCAGGGCCACGCCCCTGTGGCAGGTAAGCAGTGACATCCCAGGTAGGCGAACTGTAGCAGAGTCCTAACATTGAGGAAGGAGCCACAACTCCAGCTGTCAGGGTGGGAGGCAGGTCAGGGAGAAGCCGGCGAAGTTCAAGAAGCAGATTCTGGAGTGGGATCTTTGGAAGGAATGAGGCATCGGAGACATCTTACCTCTTCCCAGTGAGACTCAGGGAAGAGGGCCTGGGCACCATGGCCATGGAGGGAGTGATGGGGAGCTTCCTCGACACCTCTGCTGCTCACTTTCCTCAGTTGTCCCACGATAACCCAATGTCATATTATTATCATCCACCAGGGAAATATAAACCAAAGGCTACAATGAGACACCCCCTCAGCCTGGTCAGAAAGGCTATTAACAAAATGCAAGCTACAGCAAACACTGGGCGTATGCAGGGAAAAGGGGAGCAATATCCACCACTGCTGGGGGTGGGGGGGTGAGGAGGTGGGCAGTGGGGTGGGGGGTAACCTGGTGTGACCACTGTGAGAAATCAGTACAGTGGTTCCTCCAAACCCTAGAAGGAGAACTCTGAAGAGCCAGTCACTTCCAAGTAGGTAAGTCACCATACCACAGCTGCAGATTCGCTACTCACAAATGACTAAGAATGGGTTTGTCAGGGTGGGGAGGGAGTTCGGGAATCTGAAAACAACAGCTCCCCAACGCTAGTCTTTCATTGAGGGACAAAAATTCCTGGGCAGGTCGTCACCGACCACAGCCCCTGTAACACATGCTTGGCTGTGTCTATCTCAGTAGGGCACGCACCTGGCGTGTGGACTGTGTGTGTAGCCTGCTCCTCCGTTGGGTACATGTCACAAACAGGGTTTTTCCATAGAACATGTAAAATTGGATGTGGGCAAGTGACATTTCCATTCAAGCGCCTGCTTGAAAGATCACACAGCGCGGGCTTAAGACTGCCTCTTCCAATAGCACTTCCTGTAGTTTGAGAGCAGCCAGCACCAAAAAAAAAAAAAAAAAAAAAAAAAAAAAAAAAAAGCAGCTCATCTCTGATTCCACCCTAACCTTCAATAAAAGCTACTACTGAAGACTGGGGCAACTTGTTCTTTGCAGTTTCTGGACTTGCGCCTGCGTGGTGGGCCTTTAAAGTACTTTCACTTGGATAAAAGCTTATGTGGGCATTCATGTCATTAGACACTTCCTCGGAAGCTACCTCCTCTTTGCCTGGGAAGGCGGTCTAGTCTCAGCCCCCTCAGCCAAGGACAGGGGTATTGTTCCGGTGTGTCAGCAGCAGAGCTGTTAGGCGAGGCCAACAGATGAATGGATAAAGAAGACGTAGCGTACAGACACAATGGGACATTCAGCCGCAAAGAAGGAGAAGCTGTCACTTGCAGTAGAAAGGATGGCATGCTAAGGGAAGTTAGTCAGACAGGGAAAGTAGAACCCACCCACCCCCAGCCCCCCACTCCGCCTCTGACTTCTTAAACCCTGAAAGGAGAGGAGAGATGGCTAGAGCCTGGGAAAAGTGCTGGGCTGGCTATATCCGCGCGAGGTGCCTGTCAAAATACCATCGTGAGTCCTGTCCATGCATACAACTAATATATGTAAGTAATTACAATAACAGCACTTTGCAACAAGGCTACAGGCCAGGCCCCTTGGACAGATGCTTGAGGCCGTAGGGAAGGCCAGAAAGGCCTCCAAGGGAACTTGTCTCAGTGTGAGGTCTTTGCTTCTCAATCAGTGGCTGCTGCGTGGGCAAGAGGAGGCTTAACACCCCCCACAACCAGCACCTTGTCGGAAGCTAGAATCCCCAGCTCCAAAATGAATTTGGCCTCTTTGTTTATGCCTTAGACAAAAGCAGGCCCTTCAGCTGAGGCCACCACTCAACCGCACCTGAGGGGAAACACAACCTACCAGAAAAAAAAAACAAAAACAAAGCACTTGCTGAGAAACCAAGGTAGCTCCAGAGAAGACTTGCGAACTCTGGGACAGGGCAAGATAGTGCGGTTTCCTGTATCTTGTATTCTTGGTATTTTAGGGTTAACTAGGATTTGATCTCCTCGAAGGAGAATATCATTGAGAATTACCCAACTCTATTCTAGGAACCTGAGGTTAAGATGCCCCAGCTAACTTACCTTCTGCTAACAGCTTCCTTGTGCAAAAACCTCCTACCTGTAGCTGCTAAATGAGATACCAGGGTATGGGCTTTGCCTTTAAAAACAAACCTCTTACCCTAAACACTCACTAGGGTCCCAAAGTGAACTAACTATGCTACCTATCTGAAGGTAGTTCCCGCTGTCTGGACTGTAAACTGTGTCTGAGAGGTCATCTCTGGTGACATTTGCAGGACAGTGTGCCCTGCAGAGACACACAGGAGAACATAAGCACAGGATGACTACCCGGCCTCACTCACCTAGAAGGAGGTCCCCAGGGGTCTCTATATTCCTGCTGCTGTCCTGTCACTCCCTCTTTTGGCTGAGCTTTAGCTAGCTAATGTTAGGGAGGCTTATTGTGGGGAAAGCTACAACTAGCCCCACCCCACCCCAACCTCCACCCCAACCCCGTCTGATACATCCCGAGTCTCTGCTGTGTTCATCCAATGGCATTTAAGGCTCATTAAATTTTGAATCCTGTGTCACCTGCCTTAGGCTCAAAATAGTTCTGTGTGCCTTTTGTTTCCCAACTCTATTTTAATGGAAATTGTCTCCATTCACCTCTCAGTTCCCTTCTTCCTGCTAGCGATAGCAGATCTTTAATAATCTCCAAGACGGAATTACTCACTCTGTGAACCTGTCGCCCAGGGGGAAAATACACTGGACCTTGATGGGTGTAAACAGTGGATGGTAGAGATGGGAGATACAGAATTAGAATGCGCCTCCCTCCAGCTTTCTCCTGCTCTGGCTGTGTGTGGAGGCTACCTGCGGTGGATCACCCAAGAACACACGCACTGGGAGCTTTAACGCAGCCACTACAACGCAGCACAACCTCCCCCCCACCCCACCCCCGCCCGAAAATTCCAGAGTCTAAGGCAGGAGAAGTCCATGCCTCTTGGAAAGGCAGCCAGGTGTCAGTCCTATAAATAAATCTGACAGAGCCCTGAACATGTGGCAGGTGCCGATCTGAGTGTTTTTCACTGGGTGAGGGGAAGTACGCACACAAAAGCTAACTAATTGCCCAGTGCCACAGAGCAAAGGAGCTGTGGAGCTTGGCCTCAAACATGGGCTATCCAGAGCTAGAAGCTCTATGTGAGCTTGCTCCAACTAGGGGGGCTACCTCAGCATCCTGGGAAACCATCATCAAGTTTCAGGGCTAGTTGTTTTTTGTTTGTTTGTTTGTTTGTTTTTTAGAAACATTAGCAATCTGAATATCTATATGAAATGCGCTGATGTTTTAAATTGGCCAATGAACACATTGCAAGATATATCTGTGAATGGGGTCTGGGGTCTGTGCCACCTCTGTGAGACCTCTGGTTTCAACTAACCCTTTAAAATAAAGTACCACACAACTTTAACCTTTGCACACTATCAGAAGGCTGCCTTTCAGAGCCAGGCATGGGGCCCAGAGAACAAGTGGGATTCAGTCCCAGGATGCAGACTGACAACCTGAATGTCACCCTGCAGATAGAGCAAGCAACTTCCCCAGTTGGGACCTCACAGCTGCCTTAAAGAACTGTTTGAGGGAGATTGCTCTGTGGCTGGGGGATACCTGCCCTGCCATAACTCAGTGCAGCAAGTGTAGCAAGCGGTGCAAGAAATGTCAGCTCTCATTAGCCTGCATATAAATCTGCCGCTGCGAGAAGCGGGATTGAGGGACGACGGGAAAATGCCAGGAAGTGGAAACATATGTTGTTCACACAAAAAGCATCTCCACAATGGGTGTCCTTCTCCACTGCGGAGGCACCTGGAACCCGGAGGCATTGTTGCGCCTTGTGTGGCCGCCTCCTCCTCCGCCGCCTCCCCTCCCCCCCTCCCCTTCTGTAGCAGGAAGCTGAGGCTTCATCATCCCTGGTAGGAGGTTCTGCTAAGTGTTCGCTGACACAGCTGAACAGTCGCAGAATGTCATAAAGAGTAAACGACTTGATAATGCAAAACAGTAATTAGGATGTGGTGCATGTTGACGCTATTTACATATTTTAACACCCTGATATTAACGAGTCTTCCTGATAGTACACAAATGAACCCGCCTTTATGCAATTCATCCCCTGATGGCCCAGATAGGCAGGCCTCCCCGAAGAGGCAAATAACTCCGCCCTCTCTTCTCTCCTTATTTGGTATCTGTATTCCTGGAAGGGCCCTGGGGAAGGGCAGTTAAGTGGTTAGTGCAATTCTTTCCTCAGGACTGTGAGGAGGGGACTGGGTGAAGGATCGCTGCTGGCTGTAGAAAGGGGCTAGGGCGGTGGTCTGTGGATAAAGTGTGCGTCAAGAGGCTCCTAAGATGCTAGACAGATGCATGAAGATAGATGGTAGGTGCCTGCGTCAGTTAGCAGTTTCCATGGAGAAAATACTCCCGCTACGGCCAAGTTTCCAGTTCGCTGAACAGGGTTGGAAAGAGGTACAGGTTACTGACCCTCAGGGGCCGTGCCGTCTGGTGCACCTTTAATTAGGTGGAAGGTCATTGTTTACACAGCCCCAGTCACCGCCTTGCCTCCCATCTGCACGGAAAGCGAGAAGCCAGGTAGGGCTGCCCCTCCACAACTACTCTCTGTGGCAGACATTTTTCAAGTTGCCAGGACCCAGATCTTTAATGGCAAGAAATCAACAAATCTATCGCCTCCAGTATGCAAAAGGGGAGACTGAAGCCCAAAGTGGGGGATACTCTGTGCAAGAATGCACAGCAGTCTGGCAGGGTCTGGGGCCTGGAACTCTATTTGTGTTTCTAACAAAATGCTTTCCGCACCATGACCCTATCCTAAGCATCTTTTCCTGACTTCTGCGCTACAGTTCTTTGTACCTGAAGATCTCTTCTGCTTCTAGTCCTGGGTGTGATGTGAGTTTGTGTGTGTGTGTGTGTGTGTGTGTGTGTGTGTGTGTGTGTGTGTGTGTCTGTGTGTGTGTGTGAGTGTGTGTGTGTGTGTGTGTGTGTGTGTGTGTGTGTGTGTGTGTGTGATGGGAGGCAGGCCAGCAGGCTCCCAAAGCCCTGTGTGGTGTGCTGATGGTGGTTGCCAGGTAACAGGAAGACAACATGGCAGGGAGCCTGCCTTGGCAGATATGGACAAATGGGCGCAGCAGGGAACGCAAGAAAGGATGGTGCTGCCTGGTATGGAGGTCCTGAGTCAGAAATGGGAATACAACCTGAGGCAGCCAGGAACGACGTTATAGCTCAAAGGAACCTTGAAGGATTGCCAGCCCATGCCCTTGTGTACTTAATAGGAAAACTAAGATCACAATCTGACAGGCCTGAGGTTGGTCATCCTATGAGCTGGTGGCAGAGGCAGGGCTGCTGGAAGTGAAGGCAGAGGACCTGGGGGTTTCCACTGAACCCCACTGAGCGTCATGGCAGGCTCCTGAGGTAGAAGCAACCCAGGGGCCAAGTGCAGACCGTGACCGGCAACCTCCATGGCTGTGCCAGCAGAAAGCTCTGTGGAGCTGGCCCTACTAACCAGCCTCCCTACCCCCCACCCCTCCACCTCCCCCACCCCACCTGCACCCGTATCCCAGTCAAGCAGCCTGGGAAAGGGCCACAGAGCAGGGAGAAACTGATGAGAAGGAATGAGGCTGACGTCATGGGGTCACTCAGTTGAACAGATGGCAGGCAGATATTGGTTTTAACTCACACATGGTTGAGTAAATAATGTTTAAGTTTTTCTTGCCAGCCTGGGGAGCCGAGCAGACCGCGCAGGGTAGAGGTACCGCCACCTCCTGCCCACTTCATCTGCTGTTCCCGGGGTTTTCATTTCCTACCCTGTTTGTGCTTTACAGCACGGCTGGCTGGTCAGGAAGCCGGTGCCCTTGGAGGCAGGAGTGTGTGCAGAAAGCAGAGGGAGGGTGCGGGCAGGGAGCAGGCCGATACTGTACAGCAATATTGCAGTGTGTGCCTGGGTGGCATCTGCCAGGCAAAATCACTGTCAAGGGTGTCACAGGCACCTTGCCTAGGGCACTGGTGGAATTTTAATCATTCCTAGCCAAAAAAAAAAAAAAAAAAAAAAAAAAAACAAAAACAAAAACAAACCAAAACAACAACAACAAAAAAAACCTCATAAGACAACACACCCCTTGGTGTTCCCCGTCAATAAGCTCACTTATCAGTGAGTGGGTCCGCTGATCAAAGACCTGGCTCTCATGATGCTTCCAGGCTGAGTCCTGAGTTCTGATCATGCCCCTGAGCCTCCCATTGGCACTGGGTACTTCCCTTAATGTCCCCAAGCCTCGGTTTCCCCAAGAGTCTAATAAGGACGTTGGCCTTGACCTGCCTTCCATCACAGGGAAGAAATGTTTGAATGAGTGATGTCTGCATGAATGGGGCCTGGGGAGTGGGAAGCCACTCAGAGGCTGATTTTCCATCCCTGGTTGACTAACTGTCCTGATACAGGGGGCGGGGAGGGGGGGAAGGGAGGGAACCAGGGCTCAGGAGCCACACAGAGGACCTCCGGTCTGAGGGAACAGAGAAGGGACCACAATTACAGGAGCACCCGAGGTAGAGACGAGAGAGGGCTCTGGTCTGGTGTGAGAATGTTTCTCTTGGTCGACTCAAGATCTAAAGCTGGCTTGGTAGCCTCTGGGTCTCAGCTTTTCCACCTGTCAAATGGGCATTATAACAGCTACTTCGCTGGGATGTGGTGAGGGTAAATTCCAGAACATGGTTGCTTGGCTCACCACAAAGACTCAACGTGGAACATTGTCATAGTTAACAAGTTGCCGTGCCAGAGCTAGCCCAAGATGCTGGCAGGGAACAGACAAAATGACCCATTCCAGACTCAGGGCAAGGCCAGGGGGCAGTTCTGAGATGAACCTTGAAGAAGAAATTAAGAAACAACTTAGAGAAAGCAAGTTAAGGCGGCCACAAGGACATGTGGAAGAAAGTCTTGGGTTAAGAAGGAAGTGCCAGGCAGATGGAGCTCCGTGCTGCCTCTGGTCCTCAGAAGGGTCAGGCTGTCAGTAGGGACGGCCTTGTAGGTTCTACCAGCGACTGCCCCTGCACATGGACAGCAGCTGTAGTTCCCAGCAAGGAACGAATACACATGGCTGCATACCCCCAAAGCCCCACCTTTGAGCACTGAAACCTTGGTGGAAAACCATTTTCCTATATACAAAATATAGCCCCCCCTTTTTCCCAACTTTTAAAAATATAAAAGCCATTCGGACTTCTTGGCTCATACATAAACAGAGAGCAGGCTGGATTTGGTCTCGGGCCATGGCTGACTAATGCAGAGTAACAACAGGAACGTGGGAGCTCAGAGTGATGGTTGATGCCTTGCCCGGACAATCCCTGGGTCCCAGGACTTAATCCTGAGCACACTGATTTAGGTACAGCAGCAGGGGTACTTTGTGAGGTAAGGTCTGGCTTGAAATCGGCATGAAGAGAAAATTGGGCATTTGAAAGCCTCCATAGACCAAGGATTCACCCAAAGGTGGGCTGAAGGAGGACAGAAGGGCACCCATGTGCCTAAAGCATGGTGCTCGGTGGAGGGGAGCGACTATCTGGAAGAGAGAAGGCACGTCCGGTAACAGGCGTAGTGGAAGCTTGCCTTTGCATGGAAACCACAAGTGATTAATTCACTCACCGTGGAACTGGCCTTGGCTTGATTGAAGGGGAATATTTGAAAAGGGATTCGCTATGTAAATACCTTTTGTGATTCCTTTTAACATGTAGGCACAAAGGAGGGAATGCATCAATGCTCGCTGAAATGCCAACTCCCGGCCATTATTATCCCCCGAGTGTAATGAGTCTCTGTCTTCTCAAAGGACAGAGCTGGGGCGTCTCTGGCGTGGAATTCCACACACAGCGCGTGCTTTCTCCCATGCTTGTGAGGAGGCGCTTCCTAGTCACTAGGCAACCATGCCACCATCCCCTATATGCTGAGTCTCCTAACATCTGCCCTTGGCCGAGGGGGTAGAGGTAGGGGGTGGGGGATGTCACCAAAACAGAGTCTTGGAAGAGATTTAATCCAAACAGAACCATTCAGGTATGCAGTCTCGAAGTTAATGCTGTCAGGACAGGGGTGACATGGACCCTTGTGCCTTGGGGGGGGGGGTCACCTCAGTGACCAGCTGCTTTACATTCAATTTTATTGAATTTAGAAAATTCATTGAGACAAAATTGCATAGGGCTAAGTGTGGAGTGGAAATTGAGGCAGGCAGATCTAAAGTTCAGTACAAATCTGAACTATATAGCATGACCTTGGTCACACACACACACACACACACACACACACACACACACACACACATACACACACACATCTTTTAAAGCTATCAAAAGCTTTTTCCTCATATTGCTGAGCAGATGAGTTGAAATTGTCCACATAGGAATCTGAGATCCTTCTCTTCCTGACGCAGCCCTCATGCCCTGCACAAATACCACTTCAGCACGTACCCCAAACCACCTACGCGCCACATGCATACACACAACACGTGAAACACACGCCCGCCCAAGCACACTCACCGTGCAACTCAGAAGCACACCAGTTCAGGCACTATAATATTTCCCACACAGACACGCTGCACATGTCCATGCAGGGGACACAGGAGTGTGAGCACTGCAGGCTGGCACACAGCCTCTTGTGGTTCGGGGTGCCCACAGCCATCCCGGCTTCGCTAGAGAGCCATCATTCACCAGTGCTGTTTCTTTGCCAGTCTGCAGCAGGTGCCAGCTGCCTAATTTCAATCAATTAACTTCTACTTAAAAGCATTAAGTTTCTTAATGCCGCTGCGCTAGGCCGATTGCATAGTGCATCGGAAATGTGGAGGAGACACAGCACTCAAATTTGCCTCCCCGGGGAACAGAGCCCCCATGAGGCAATAGCACTGTTTCAGAAGCTTCTAATGGCAAGCCAAGCAGAAGAGGAGGAGGAGGAGAGAGAGAGCATTTATCTCAGGGACTGGGGTGGGGGCTCAATATGACTTTCTGTGCAGCAGTGTGGGGTTGGAGGGGCAGGAGGAAGTAAGATGAATTCTGAAAAGAAGCCCCCCCCTGGGGGGGGGAGGCAAAGGAGTGTGAGGGGGCTTGAGAGGAAGTTGGTGGACTGCGTGTGGAAGAGGAACACATGCTGCGTGGAGGCTTTGGGGGCTCTGCTCTCCAGCTCCACAGGCTCCAGGCAGTCTCCAGGCAGGCAGGACGTGGCCCCAACTTCAGACAGCAGATTGCCTATATTTCCCATTATTGTCCTCCCTGGTCTGTTGGACCCCACACCCTGTCTTGCTCACACGCCGGCCGTGCTGTGCTTGGAGATGTCCTGGGATCACATTCACCTTCTCCTGCCTCAGGGCTGTGGCTCCTGGCCAGCCAAGACCCGCTTCCTCCTCTAAGGGGTACACCCCAAGCTCCCTGTAGCATCATCTTATTCCTGTTCTCACTTACTTGTCTCCCAGCTAAAAGTTCACACCCCATCTGTCTGTCCACTGTGAAGGCCCAGTGTGTGCAACAATGCCTGCACGTAGTAGGCGTCTCCCGAGCTTCTTGACATGCCAAACTCTTTCATCGGTGCTTGAATCTGAAGTGAAAACCAGCTTCCCACTTCCTGTCCTTATTGAAGAAAATGTCTCTTCGTGGGCCCTCGTGACTTTTCGTTCCGACGGAGTGACTCTTACCTCCCTCTGCAAGCACGTGCTGCCTGTGCCTGCTCTGAGCCTATCACTCCTGTACCACCATCCACAAAACACCCTCACCCTCCAGTGTATACCCTTCTAGAAAGCCTTCCCTGACCTCTTTACCCTTCAGGAATGGCTTATGTCTCCATAAGCCCAGTATCTTGAACACTTCTCTCTGAAGCTCCCATGTCAACTGGTCTCTGGACTTCCCTGGGATTCTCTCAGCAGACCCTGAGCCAGAGCAGGATCTGCACAAGGTCTAAGGAAGGCTGTTATGGCTCTAATGGTTGGTCAGGTTTGGGCCTGGGCTCTTCCCAGCAAGCAACAACAACTGGAAAGCCATCTCTCTTGTCTAATACACGTTCAAGCAAGTTGCCACTGCCTGGCAAATGCCACTTAAGAACACAGGGTACTGGGAAACCAGGAGGGGTTTCCTGTGTGCAGGAAGCAGAGGCAGGCATGATGACCGAGTCGGGTGGATGGAGCTGGGGGTTGTACATTCTTAGCCTTCGCCAACATGGCCTCCTTGAGCAAGCAGGCTCCTTCATGAAGCTTCATTTCCTTTACGGGAGTGGAGTAAGTATCCCCTATCTCTCCATCCAGGATTTTGGGGGAAGAGTTACTGCCATGCTGGACAGTGCTTGGACTAGACTTCTATGCAGCGAGTGACCAGTGGATGGGAGTATGTCTTCAGTGGCTAAAGAGGCAGGGAGTGCCCACCTTTCTTTTCTCTGCACCTGACTCAGCAGCAGCAAGGAGGCCACCCTGTTCCCTCCTTTCCACTGATTCCTCCAAACCTGAGCCAGGTTGGGGGGGTCTCCTCAAGCAGCTGCAGAAGTACGTGCCCTACCAGCGTTCTCTCCCAGGCTTCCACCCCCGCTCATCCTACCAATCAGGCCACATGGCCATCCACCCTGCCCGAGGAGCCTGGCTGTGCAGCAGCCTCACAGCACACGCAGGGCTCACACATGCTCACCTGGTAGCCTGGCACGCAGGCCTGTGTGCTACCGTGGCCAAGTGCCCACTCCCGGACACGGTAAGGCCAGTGTGTAAGCCAGCAGATGGCAGAAGGTGGGGGCCAGGCAGGGGCCAGATCTCCTGCTGGTGCTGAAGGTGAGGGCTGGGTGGAGGGAAGGAAGCTTGGCAGGCAGGCAAGAGATGCTGTAATGATTTGTCTGTGGAGTCCTGTACAGAGGATCCTGGATGGGCTTTCCCTCGGCCCTGGTCATGATACTGAGGTTGTCAAAGGTTGAACTGAAGCTTACAGGTGAGGATGACTCTAAGAAGGAGAGCGCAGAGATGCCATATTTTGTTTCCAGGCCTAAAATCCATTTCCGTCCCCAAATAGACTGAATCAAATTTTACATGTGTTCTGCTGTCCCTGGGGCTAGTGGTATCCCATTGGAAAGCTGAATGGAAACTGTAGTGAGCACTTTGGTTTCTTAAAAAACCCAGTTATGTTATGTGAATATGCTTTTTGTTTTGTTTTGTTTTAACCCCAGGTGTGGAATATGGGGCTGCTTCAGATTGACCACAGAAACTATGGGTTTTTGTTTGTTTGTTTGTTTGTTTGTTTTCTTCTTCTCACGCTCCAGGAGAGGCGTGATCTTGCCAGCTGAGGACTGGAATTCTAGCAAGGATAGCTTACATTTGGAATTCTAGGGACTCTTCAGAGGGCATATAACGCTAATGCCCCAGAGGAGCTCTGGTGGATGCTGCGTCCCCTGCTGCTGCCTCTTCAGATACTGGTCCCTGATGCCGCTGGTTCTTGCTGATATTTTTGCTATTGCTCGTTTGCTGTTTGCTGGATTGATAGTTGCTGGTATTCTGACCACAAAGATTGGACTTGCCCCCAAGGAATCTGATACCCCTAATCAACAGGGAGTAGTCTAAAGAGGTCTAATGTTCTTTCTCACCTATTAGTGTTAGGGAGCTGGAAGGGATTGGGGTGAAGAAGGGTGGACAATATAAAAATAAACAAACAAACAAACAAAAACAAAACAAAGCCTGGTCATAAGTGACACCTAACATGGAGCTAGGCAGAATGGGAAATCTGATTACTAATGCAGCTAAGTTCTCTTCCACTTTGCTCCCAGAAGGGTGGCTTCTTCTTCTTCTTCTTCTTCTTCTTCTTCTTCTTCTTCTTCTTCTTCTTCTTCTTCTTCTTCTTCTTCTTCTCCTCCTCCTCCTCCTCCTCCTCCTCCTCCTCCTCCTCCTCCTCTTCCTCCTCCTCCTTCTTCTTCTGCTTCATCTTCCTCTTCTTCCTGTATTCTATCTTAAAAAGGTTTGAAGAATGGCTAAACAGTTTGAAAAATTGCAAGTAGAAATGAAGGTATCTGAGAAAAAAAATGGATGAAAAGGTTGTAGAGTTGACTAGACAACTGGAAAAGTTACAGGTAGAGATGGAAGCACTTAGCATCAGAAAAGAGAGAATAAAAGGGCTTAGACTCAGTGACTAAGCAAAATAACAGTATCATCTTGCAAGATGGAGACAGATCAAGGTTCTGCCTGGCATTCCTGTGCACTTTTGGTTTCAACTGCCTGTTGTACAGCTGGGAGGAGAGGGAGGCAGTGCAGGGTGAATGGACCTGGGGTTGTACATTCCTAGCTTTTGCCAACACAGCCTCCTTGAGCAAGCAGGCTCTCTCATGAAGCTTCATTTCCTTCCTGTTAAAGAAAAACAGCCTCTTTCAAGAGAAAGGGTTAATTTCAAACTAATTGGGACACCTGGGGAGGCGTGGCCTAAGATTACAAATCACCATCAATTTTCCCAGTAATTGTTCAGTACATACCTGCTGATGGTGCTTATCATTATTATGATGAGATAGATAGATAGATAGATAGATAGATAGATAGATAGATAGATGGGATAGAATGATAGATCTGGGACATTTTAAAGATGCTATTGTTTCCTACAGATGCACTTCCCTTTTATTAAACAAATACTAAGTAGCTGGGCTACCCAAAACATAATTATTCCCCAAGACTCTAAATGTCTGGTAACAGCTGTGCTGGAGGCCAGTCAGTAGTTACAATTGATAATGTGGTGAAAGAAGGAAGTCACAAATATTGAATAATGAAATAGAGCACTGAGAATGAATATTGTTAAATATTAAGTGCTTGGTGAAGGGCGGTACTCCGATTTACAAGAACACATTTGATATGATGATGCTATTATGGAACAGTGTTGCTTGGTGGCCGTAAGAACTTGGGATAAAGTTGAGGAGCCCAGGAAAAGGTCTACTTCATTTACTAAGATGTACAAGACTCTGGAGAAGCTTTTGTAGACGTTTTGCAAAGATTAGTTTCATCTGTGAACAAAGCTGTATCAGGCAGGTGTTGATAGAGACCTTGGCATTTGAGAATGCGAATGCTGAGTGTAAAAGAGTTGTTAGAACACAAGCATCTCGTAAGCATCATGCCAACATCATAGGGCAAGCCATACCTAGAGGTCTCAGATATCAAAACGACCAGTGCTTTAGTTATGGTGAATTTTGCCATTTACAATGAAACTATGGGCAAGCTGCTGAAAGTCTCGGATCTCAAAATTCCCAGTGCGATAACTGTGAGAAATACAGTCCTTTTCCCAGAGAAGGGAACAAGTTGTTTCTGATGCCAGTGGGTTCTCAGAAAGAAGACCTAGGCTTCCAGGGGCTTGTAGATGCTGTGGCAAGTGATATCGTTGGACCAATGAATGCAGGTCCAAGAAAGATATTCAAGGTAATCTCTTGCAGTGGTCAGGAAGCAAAATGGGGGAGGTGGCTGCCAGCTTAAGCCCCATAACAAAAATATGAACCATTTCCCTCTGGTCAGCCAGGAGCTACCAAGCAGGCAAAACAAACTACAACTAAGTACTGCTGATCTCATGCACACTACTGAAGGCAGTGCTGCTCAAGGTTTGGTCACAGATAAACTTCCTGCCATATCCCTCAAAATTCAATGTTATCAAAGAACCACCGGCATTTATGGTCCTTTGTCTTCAGGATGAGTAGGAATGAGCTTGGGAAAAAGTAGATTAACTTTCCAAAGATTCATTGTGTATTTAGGTACTATAGATGAAGAGTTTGTGTTACAGTTTGGCTATATAGTCCAAATGGGCTTGTAAAAGTTGACAGATGCCTTTCACCTGCTCAAGAATAGAGCAGAAAATTCTCTTTAGTGGATTTGTGCACAACACTGCACATTTCATACATGTGCTAATGCAGAAACGTATGTTACTTTAAAAGTTTGTGTTTTCAGAACAAAAAGACCAGATACCAACAAAAGCAAATCAAATAGTCCAGGCGATCCAGCCTCGTGGACTGTCTCAGTTCCTGTTTCCTCAAATTTGCCTCTAGGACAATATCAAAGCAGCTATCCCAATTGGTCCAGCCTCACAGACTGTTTCAGTCAGGACTTCAGTTGAGCCCTAAACTTTCCTGTCCCACAGAGCCTGAACAACATGTGAAACAGCCAGCTCTCCTAGGACTTAACCAACATCCCAATTTTCTTAGGGACTCCAAAAGATGTCTTCACCCCAAGACAGCAGGAAGCAACTTTAAGAACATGACACCCTTGGGGCTGAAGAGATGGCTCAGAGGTTAAGAGCACTGTCTGCTCTTCCAAAGGTCCTGAGTTCAATTCCCTGCAACCACATAGTGGCTCACAACCATCTATAATGCGATCTGGTGCCCTCTTCTGGCATGCAGGCAAAACACTATATATGTAATAAATAAATAAATCTGAAAGAAAGAAAGAAAGAAAGAAAGAAAGAAAGAAAGAAAGAAAGAAAAAGAACATGATACCCTCATTCCCAATAGGTGGGGTGAATAGTTTTTGGTCATTCAGTGGGTTAAGGATATTTGTTACCATTTAGAGGGTTGTACCCATTTAGAGATAGGTAGGTGGTCCTCAAACACTTCAGAGTTCTACAGAATATGGCATTTAAGATGTTTTAGTAACAAAAGGCTTTTCTGACGGAGAGACACATTAGTTCCAATCTACTTCAAAAAAGATGATGGGTACCAAAGAACCTCCACATGGAGTTTGACTCAAACGTGGCAAAGCTGACCAATGGGGGAAAATTACCCTTACATTGACTGCTGACAGCATTCTGTCTGAACTGTGGACAGGAAGGAGGACACTGGGAAGCCTAGTGGCCAACTTTGCACAGACAAGGTAGGCCAGTCCTTCAAAATTCCTGCTTTGTTTTTCCAAGCACCCTTGGAAAGTCTGTCCAATATTCTGGGCCTGTCAGCCAAAGATTGGATGCCCCAATGATACAGAGGAACCTTGGGTGACTGCCTAGGCAACCAGCAGTCTCTGTCATTTCTATAGTTTTGAAAGCTGCTTATTGTGCAGTTCCTTTTTACTCAGGTAAAAATGTCCTTTTCAGGTCTCTAATAGGGTTAAAGACTAGAGAGTTATAGTCTTATGGTTTTCTTTATTATCAGATACAAAATAAATCTTATAAAATCTTATAAAAGAGGTATGTATTTGTAAAGACACTAAAAGCTTAAGTTGTGAAGCATCTAAGAAAGTGTTTTAGGGTCTAAGAAGATGTTTTAAAGGTGGTAAATACAAGTTATGATAAGAAAGTGATTTAAGTACAAAACTTTGGAGTCACCACGATAGGATACGTAGTGGAATACATTCTCCAAGGTCGCCAAAAACAAATGGACTGGACATTGTAAATATCATTCCTACTTGATAATTCTCATAATTGTTCCTATGGTATATAGTGTATTGATGTTAGAAAAAAAGGCCATCGTTGGACTAAAAGGAGAAACTGTAGTGAGAATTTTGGCTTCTAAAAAAAACCCAGTTACGTTATGTGAATATGTTTTTGTTTTAATCTCAGGTGTGGGAGATGGGGATGCTTCAGATTGACCACAGCAGCTAACTATGATTTGTCTTGTGCTCCAGGAGGGGTGTGATTTTTTTCCAGATGAGAATAGTTTACATTTGTAATTCTGAGGGCTCTTCAGAGAGTATATAATGCTAGAGCCCAGAGGAGCTCTGGCATCTGCTGCTACCTCTGCTGCTGCTGCTGCCGCTGCTGCCCTTTCTGCTTCTGGTCCCATCTTTCTTCTTCTGACTCTGCTGCTTTTGCTGTTTTCTGGGTTGCTGGTTGCTGGTATTCTGACAACAAAGATTGGATTTGCCCCCAAGGAACCTGATACCCCTAATCAGTAGGAAGCAGAGGTCTATGCTGCTTTTCCCTCTGACCTTTTTTGCCTACCTAGTGTTGGGGTGGTAGTGTAAGGGATTGGGGTAGAGAAGGGTGGAAGATGTAAGAACCCAATAAAGTCACCCAAAAGCCTGGTTACAGGAAACTGGAGCTCCAGGAGCCAGTAGCTCTGCCATGGGATCAGCTTGCTTCATTCTATCAAAGCCTTGGCTGGTGCACTGGGATGAGAAGAGCAGTTACAGTGTTGGCGTTGTGGCAATGGTTAAGATAATTCACTTGACTTTAACAAACTGAAGGGTGCTTGGAAAATAAATGGTGAGATCAGCCCATGTGCCTTTAAGCTAAGAGTAAGGCAATACAAAGGTCAGGGACATGGAAGAGCAGGCTACATGAGCAGAGCCTGGGGAGTTTAATGATAGAGGGAGAGGATTCTCAGGGGCCAGTTAACAATGGGACCTTGAGCTCCAGAGCTGACCTCCCCGTTCCCAGCCATGGGGCTGTTAGAAACTCTGGGCACCACTGTCTTCACTGCAAGAATGGAGTGAGATGTGTTCTTAGCCTTAGACCAGAGAATGGTGCGAGAACAGCAGCCCAGATCTCAGGAACCCTACGATGTTTCAAAGCTGTCATCATCACAAGAGAGTGCAGAAACCAAAACCTACCATCCTCAGGAAACTGCCCTAGTGTGAAACGTAACAAACACCATAGTTACAATCAATGCTACACTAGTTTGGTCCTCAGAATGCTCTACTGCATTGGGAAGGATGGATTGGCTGCTATTTCCCCTTCACAGGTTAAAAAAAAAAAATGGAGGCCACGTTGTATCAGATACTCACCACATAGTTTGAAGTTTGGACACCGACTCTGATGTTCTCACTGTACACTTCATCCCCCATCGCTGAGGCCACTCTTGGCTATGGCTAACCTATCCCCTAACACTAGTAGTAGAGCAGCCTGCTAGACATCTCCTCTCCAGGGGAGGCCAGTGTTCCTTCCTACCCAACGTCTGCCCCTTCTCCATGTGGTTCCTAGTTCATGCTGCTCCAGCCCCTCTGGCCTCCTTGATGTCCCTCAAAGTCCAAACTCATTTTCTAGCTAGCTCTTCCCAGCACAAGGCTTTTTTTTTTTTTCATCATTGTGACCAAAATGGCTACAGGGCAGGATTCTTTATTGTGGCTTATGGTTTCAGAGAGGTCAGTGTCCATAGTCTCCCGGCCCTGCCCAGTCGGACTGAGACCCATGGCAGTGGGAGCCCATGTGGGTACTGTTATCCACTTCTTGGCAGACAGAGATCAGAGAAGAAATGTTGGAGTTTGTGAAAAGTTCTCTGTTGCCCTCCCCCCTTTTTTAATTTTCCATGGACTACCAGCTCATGGGATGCCAATGCCCACATTCAGGATGGATGTACATCCTGTTAATTCTCAGTGGAAACACCCTGTCTAGCTCACAGGTGATTCTGAGAGTCACTGAAAATCAAAGCCAACCATCCCACGGCCCCTTCTACCTAGGAGACCTTCTGCAGTGTCTCATGGTCAGCTCTTCATTGATGCCTTACCCGGCAACCCTTACTTGGAGTGCCTCAAGTAGGTTTCTTTCTTCTTCTTCTTCTTCTTCTTCTTCTTCTTCTTCTTCTTCTTCTTCTTCTTTTTTTTTTTTTTTGGTTTTTCGAGACGGGGTCTCTCTGTAGCCTTGGCTGTCCTGGACTCACTTTGTAGACCAGGCTGGCCTCGAACTCACAGTGATCCGCCCGCCTCTGCCTCCCGAGTGCTGGGATTAAAGGCGTGCGCCACCACGCCCGGCTGGTTTCTTTTTTCTTTAGAGCTGAAAGGATCTTGTTGGTCTAGTCCCCTGGCCTTCTGGCTGCCTGCACAAGAAATGGGGCCAGCCATGGCCACATGGACCTGCAGGCTGAGCATGCTGTTTGCAAACACCTGATGCAGTGCCCAGCCTGAATCCTTGTTTAGACACTGAAGGGACAAAGACCGCAGGTATGGGACACCCCACTCCTAGCCTAGCTAAGGATCCCCAGGGATTGAATGGATGGAACTTTCCAGAAGCCAGTTGCCAGTCCTGCTACTTCCTGTTTTCTCTGACAACAGAGGAGCACACACTGGGTCAGTGAGACCTGCTGTGGCAGCAAGCTCTCTTCTAATTTCAGTTGTCATTGAATCCTTGTTTGTCCTCTGCAGGGTGCCCCAAACTCCAGGTACAAAGTCCCCCAATGACCAGGGCTACTGTCTCTGCCTGGAGCTCCTACTCCATGGCCCACAGAAGCACCAGCAGGAAGGCTCCCCACTGATGTTTCCAGGGACCACCTCCAGGCCCAGGCTCCAAATTACAAAACTGCCTTTTTGGAAGCAGAACAAGGAGGTCTTTGGAGATGTCAGAGTCCTGGAGAGAAGGCTTCCTTACGCTCCCAAGTGTCCAGCTCACACAGCGAGGCAAGCTTGGTGTGGGCAGCATAGCATGGGCCTGCTCTGTTCTTACTGCACCCCAAGTTCACACCCCAGGGAACCACATTTTATTCTATTTTGGATGTTCTCTTCTTCCTTTGATTCTCTTCCCTCCATGTCTCCCCTTCGTTTCAGAGTGACCCTGCTAAACAGTATAGGTCTAACTAGCGGCTGTGCGATATCCGGACCCTGGACTAAACCTCAGTTTTCCTCACTGTTAAGTGGGAACGATAGTGCCTACTTTTCCTCACAGGCCTGTGGTACCTTAACGTGACAACACGTGAATCAGGACCTCACACAGAAAAAAAAAGAACCTAACGCATTTCTGTGGCTGCTGTTGCTACCTTCAACTAAGGAATGGATATTTACTAAACTAAATTCAACCCCAAATCTCAGTGGCTAAGACAGCGAAGGTGTGCTTCTTGGTCACGTCCCAGTTTCTTGCTGGTGTCATTTCTAGAGTGACTGGGTGATCAAGATTCCTTTCACAGCCTCAGAATCACATTGACTCATTTGTTGAAAGAAGAAACAAGAAGCCAAGCCTGAGTCGGGCACCCACCCTTGATTCATTTGCTGGAGCTGTGGCACATGGTCTTGCCTAGCTACAGAGAATTCTGGGAAATGTAGTCCATCTGCTTGTTGGGGTGGGATGGATAATTTGTTTCAGGTTATTACCCCCCACCTTCATTATCAAAGCTGCCCTGGCATCTAGGAAGCAAAAGACAGAAAGGTCCCAGGGTCCTGCTTATCCCCTTCAAAGGCTCCAATGGCCTCTAGGTCTCCCACTAGGCCACACCTCCCAATAGTGCCCCAGGCTAGGGGCTGAGGACTTTTAAGTGACATTCCAGATCCAATTCAGGAAGATGGTCGGGCCTGGAAGGGACTATGGTGAACCCAGGACACAGATATTGGCTGAAAAGGCAGCAGTTACCCCAATCCCAGCTAACCTAAGAGCCAATGTGACCCAAGCAACAGACTGGAATTTTCATGTGCATGTTTCCAGTTCCTTGTATGTAAATTTAACATTGCTTAAGACACAGTGAGCTAAACAAAACAAAATAAAACAACAACGACAACAACAAAAACCACACACAAAAAGACAGTTGGAGAACTCTCACAAGGTGGGCAACACAGAACACCTGTTGTAAAAGTCGCACTAACTCCCAGCTTTCAGCTGTGTCAATGGATGGAGTTGAAAGACATGAGCATAGCCATTTCATTGGCGCCAGCCTCTAAAGCAGTGGTTCCCAGCCTTCCTGATGCTGCGACCCTTCACGCAGCTCCTCGTGTTGTGGTGACCTCCCCCCCCCACCGTAAATTTATTTTCGTTGCTACTTCATAACTGTAAACTTAGCACTGTCCTGAATTGTGATGTAAACATTTTTTGGAGATAGAGGTTTGCCACAGAGGTCGTGACCCACAGGTTGAGAACCACTGCCTGGGACTGTTCAGACGAAAATGACAAGTATTTATTTCTGTTAGTTCCTTCCCTTACCCGTCCAGTTTCTATGACTTGTCTTTGTCCTGGAATATGTGTGCTTGTGGTTTTTGGAGGCGGGTAGCAGGGTGCTCAGGAGTGACTTCTGTAGCTATAGCTATGGAGGCTGAGGGTGCACGGGCTCTGCAATCATCAAGCCAACGACTAAGGCCCAGCATCTCAAGCTAACCCAAAAGCCAGCAGGCTCAAGAGTCAAGGATGGATGGATGGGGTTCTTCTTGGGCGCAGAGGGCCAGAAAAGACTCACATCCCAGACGAAGGCGAGTTGGTGGGAGGGTTCCCCTCATTTAACTTTCTTGTTTATTAGCTGTCAGCTGATTGCTGGAGGCCATCCAGACTATGGAAGACCGTCTGCTTCTGCTTTGCTCAACCAACCGCCTCTAGCAAGGTTTTAGTCACAAAGTTCCCCCACAGCCACGCCCACAACAGTTGGCCTAGATCAGTCTAGATGTCTGGAGAGTCACAGCCCAGACAAGTTGACACAGAAACCAACCAACCAACTAGGCTTTACCTTCTAGTCCTCTGAAGACGGAGATGGTGTGTTTCGGCTGACTGTTCTGAACTCCACTCACCACCAATGTGCTCTGTGACCCCCCCACCCAGCCCAGGTCAGTCCCCCACGTCCACAGCCATGAGGTAAGTGAACTAAATCTCATGTCCCATGAGGCCTATTCCCACTTAGCAGCTTCTGCCTTGGAACGAGAAAGGGCCACGTTTACCAGACGCATCGCTGTGGCTTTATTGAGTAATTTGTAGAAAAGCTCCAAGAATAATTTATTCGCCCAGTGGTGTGAGACAAGGGAGAGAAAATCAATAGCACAGTGTCTCAGTCATTTTTAATTTTCTAAACCGTGAAGAGATCGTATTCCGTTTCAGAGTACTTGCAGGTGACTCAGTCGGCTCTGTGTCTTTATGGCCCACTTTCAAGAGTGCCTGGAGAGATTCATTTGGGGCCCAGAAAACCCTCAGCTCCATAGAAACTGCAGGAAGGGGCCTCCTGAGTGGGAGGGGCCATATCCCCCAGGCTTCTCCTGATGGCTTGGAGGGGCTTCGGAAGGAAAGCTGCACTCTGCCTTATATCAGCTCAGTTATGCTGAAAAGAAATTTAAAGGCTTTTTCTCTCAAATTCAATCGCCACCTCTTCGGAAACACGAAGCTGTTGTGTGGCTCCTCCTCCTCCGTAAAGGTTAATGCACTGGCCAACATCTCGCTCAGTTTGCCTTGCTGGTTGACTGCAACGTGCAGAGGCTCTCCACAGAGACTGTTGTAAGTCACCCATCCTGAAGGGGGAAGTCTGGTTGCTTTGTTTTCTGTCCCCGCCCCCCGCCCCGCCCCCAATCCCCCACAAGCTGGCTGGGAGACAAACGGAAAGGCCTTTCATTCAAGAGGCGAGCATCAGCTCTCACACTCACAAGAAGTTTGGAGAAGGGGCCTCTTCAAGCCTCAGTGGTCTCATCTGTACAATGGGTTAGGTTTTATCTACTTCCTCAGTAGAAGTCAAGGGTCTCGTAAATTACTATCTCGTCTGGTAGATGCTGAGGTTATGAGCAATAGGAGTCAACTCCGGCTGCTTGACAAAAATCAATCCACTGGAAGCTTATAGTCCCCAAGACTCTGACACAAAGACTAGACAGGGCCGGGGCAGGCTAGTCAGTCAGGGCCGAGGCAGGCTAGTCAGTCAGGGCTGAGGCAGGTTCTTGTGCAGCTGTCGTATCTGTCGAGTCTCAGCTCCAGCTTTGGCATTTTCCTCCATGGTGTGGGTCTGTCGTTTCCTGAACTCTGACCTGTTGAACTTTGGTGGTGCAGGTCACCATGGGGGTTCTCCTCCCCCCACCCCACCCCCGCTCATCACTGGTTCCCCAGCTTGCCTCTGCTTAATTTCTAAGGGCATCCACCATTGTCCATGATGATATAATCTTAAGACCCTTTGCCCGGTCACATCCCCAAACTCCCTTTCTCCAAATAAGGCCACGCCCGCAGCTTCTAGATAGACATATGTTCTCTTTGGAGGGAGACACCATTTAACTCACTACAAACAGCAACATTAGCAAAATTGTCACTCACTTTCAAAATTACTAGGGGAAAAAAAAAAACCATACAGCTTCTTCCATCCAAGGCCTCTCCAGAAATCTCAGCAACTTAAGGCATGTCGAGGGAGCGTGTGGCCGGTCCAGGTTTCCATGGAGAAAATGCCAGGAGAGAATCTGGCCCTGCTGACATGGGATCATCCATCAATGCTCCGAGAACAATCATCCTGGGCTCCTGAGCAGCTGCTATTACAGTCGCTCTAGCCTGCATCCCTGCCAGTGTCATCTTGTTCTCGAGGGAGGGACGGCAACACCATACTCTCAGTACCAGACTTGGCCCAGGATGCCCCGGGACAGGGTACGTGGACATGCAGCTCATTTTTTTTTCATCTCCCAACTATTTTTACCTCCAGAGATCCAGGTAGCTTCAGGGATGCTGCGCCACACTGATGACCCATTTCTCGCCGCTCCTCAGAACCAGAGCTTTCAGTTCCATGTCCTAGGAACAGTCCTGCACACGGCAGGCAAGATTTCCTCTTTACCCTCAAGGACTGGGTTTTCTAACCCTTGGTGGTGGTTCCTCTTCATTGCTAATCTGATTGGACTGAGAGACACTTAGATAGCTAAGTCACACCTCTAGGTGTGCCTGTGATTGTGCACCAAAGACATTTAGATCATGTAGGCTTGGACCTACACCATGGATTGGTCCTTTGATAGGTTCATATGCAGTAATGCCATTATGGTGAAGTGGTTAGAGGGGGTGTGGCCTCAATGGAGGATGTCGGTCACTAAGGCATAGCTTTGGGCTATCTCTTTTCGTCCTGGCCCTTTCTTGTGTCTTCTTTTCTGTGTCTGGGCAAACATGATGTCAGCTACTCCAACCCATCATGCCCCTCCCTGCCAAAATACGCTGAATGAGCCTTCTGAAACCATGAGCCAAAACCAAGCCTCTCTTCCTATTGAATGCTGGCAGCAGGAGTGTTGCCATGGCAATGAGAAGGGTGCTTCGTACAGCTGCTTTCCCATACACTGAGCCACAGCCACTCCTCCTAAGGGAAGCTGCTGTGTGAGGCTAAGGCAGCCATACCTAGTGTTTGGGAGATGAGAGAGAACACTTCGAACAACCCCAGGGTCGGCTGACGGCTCCGAATATAGAGAGGAAATCCCCCAAGTTCCATCTCTGGTGGCTGATTACATGTTATTATGTGAAAAATCAGATAGCAAAATAGCACAAAGACTGCCATCCTATTTCAAAGCAAACTGATGTGGATCTCAGAATGAAGCCCATTAGGTGATTTACAGCAGTTGTCCCTAGGCAGTGAGATTATGGACTATTTTTATCTCCACCGTTTTCTTATCTGCGTTGTCTCAGTGGTCTCCAGTAAGCATGTATCACTGTGGTAATAAGATTTTTAAGGTTTTATATATATAAGAAACACACACACACACACACACACACACACACACACACACACACACACAAATACCAGCATCTTGCAGTCACACAGTGCCTTGCCAGGTTTCACATCTCTAATCTGATTTCCTATCTGTGGGGTCAGAAGGGCAGATATTTTTATCCCCGGTTTATAGATGGGGACTCTAGGGAGCAGAAGATGTGAGCTATGATAGGCCCAAGGTCTGAGAGCAACCCTAAGACCCGAACCCAGGCGGGGTTGCCAACTCGCAGCTCCACAGGCCTTGCTCAGGCCTGAAGCAAGCCAGCTATGGGTGGCAGTGCTAAAGAAGGTTCCAGAAACTGAGTCCTTGTAGTGCCATAGGAACAAGCCAAGAAAGAGAAGGGGGCCCTGAGGTTCGGCTGGTGACCCCTAGTCAAGGTGAAGGCTTTATATAAAGGAAGCCCAAGATGTAAGCTGCAAAATGTCACTAAGGAGGGCAGGCACATTGTCACCTAAGTCGGGAAACTGAAGGAGAGATAAACCTGTTTTTTAGGATTCCAAGTGTGGGATTGGAATGATCTCGTGAGAGAACAGGTGATGTTAATCCACTAGAAGACCGACCACCTCGTGCAGGAGCTTGATTGTTGCCAGCTATAAAGATCCTGTGAGCAGACTCTGGGAGGAGATATAGAAATGAGCCCAGAACTGGAGGCGGGGCTTTTTGGAGACTTGGGATAGTTTTGGCTGTTCATTGCTGCAGTTCGAGACGCTCCTAGAGAGAACCGCTTGAGGGAAGGCTTTGGGGCTCCGGTTCCTGCTGAGGTTCTGGGTTCTGGTTACTCCAGGTTCCAACAGAAGAAATCCTGCTGATTGTGCCAGGAGAATCGTTCCTCGGAACTGATATCCTTATGGTTTTGTTATTGTGTCCATTAATCCTCATTTCCTATTGTTTTGGTTAGTTGGGTTATAAGTTGTTAATAAAATTGAGCATACAGGAAACATCGTAAGAGCTCTTCTCCTTTGCTCCATCTGCTGCCTTAGGAAAGGCTGAAAGGAATGCTCTCCTTCTCCAAGTCCACATAGTGGGGACTTTGGAACTATGCCCCTATCTCCTGCCTCAGCATGCTCTCAACAGGGGGCTCTCTTCTAAAGAGTCACTTCAGGGACCCCTGCATTGGGTGTTTTGCTCCTGCATTGTCCTGAGGCAATATCTCATAAATATTACAGGAAACAAGTCCAATTGCACTAATTAACTCCCAGAGACATAGCGCACCCGCCTGCCCCACCCCTACCCCGAGTTCTGAGCCACCTCATGAAGGGAAGAGAAGGTAGGAAAAGTTCAAGGCAGGGTGCAGATGAACAGGAGAAAAGCGGAGGCGCGTGGCTGGCTGCAGTTCTGGTTAGAAAGCGTTGTGTTGTAAACACGAGAAAGCCAACACAAAACCACTGGGACAGAAAGGGCGATTGATGTCAGAGACACATAGAGACATCATCTCAGGTGACCGGATGGGGTCACAGCTGGGTCTCAGGGCCAACTGGGCGAGAGCACTTCCCCACTCTTTTCTCAGTGTGTCTTGTGTTTGTTGGCTGTCTTCTTCCCTCCTGTAGCCCAGCGCCTGCCAGGGCTCCAGGTTCTTAGAGTCTCAGCCCCTGACGCTAGTGAAAGGCTCAACTGCTCTCCGTCCAGTGTTCAAAAAGTATCCCAAGTAAGGGATACAACTAGATGGCCTGGAATCTGGTGTTCAACCCTAGACCTGTCAACACAGCCAGGACAGCTCAGTCTCGAGCCACACCTGGGAGGGAGGCGGAGAGAGTCCAGAGAAGCATCATTGTTTGCTTAAGCTCTTGAATTGATTTCTCATGTCTGAAAACCAGCTTTGGTTCTGATCTCTGCTGAGCTCCTTTTCCGCAGGATCTTTGGCCTTTACAAGCACCCTTATGCAGCGGCCGTCATCACCCCAATTATCAAAAGAGGTTGAGACTCAGACAAGTCAAGTAAATTGCTCAAGTCAAGACCAACAGAGCCACAGTTTAAATCCTTTTTTTTTAAAAAAATCAGAGTATATTTGCTTTCTTATACCATGTTGTGTCTTAATTTAAGAGGCATTTGAAGAAGTCTAACTGCATGCAAAATCCTGAAAACACTCTCTAGAATCCACTTGGGGTGGCCACCCTCATCCTTTAGACAGTGTACAAGCAGAAACAGCTACACACCAGGTACAGGGGCCACACAGCACTCCTCAAGTGCTGACTGTGCGCTGTACTCAGTGCTAAACATTTTCAGATTGACCCTCCAGGCGTGTCTATCTGACGCCACAGCTGTTAGGGGTGCTCGTTTGCATTTCAGTTAACTAAGGTGAAGTAACATCATAAAAAATGGCTACCTTTCAAAAGTGCTCATAATTCCACGAGGTGACTAGTTGTCACGTTGGAAAGCCCAGATAGGGGACAGTACAACGGCCACAGAAGGTTCTGTTGGTTGTCACTGATGCAGAAGCACGGGGCTTCCGGGTTTGCTTTCCATTCCCAGTCCATACTCTGCAATACCTACTTGAGAACCGGCGGGATCTCAGTGGTTATGTGAACAAATGACTGACTGACCGAATGACCATCGTCGCAGATAACTTAGACGAAATTACGTGTTCAATTAGAACTTCCTGCAAAACGCACAAAGTGCAAGAGGCAGTGTGCGATGCCTGGTTCTCCTGAAGGTAGCACGCGTTCAGGTGTCGTTGGCGTAGGGGAGGCACAGAGCCACATAATAACCGCTTTGCCCTGGGCAAAACGTCTTTTTCATTCAAATGTCTACTTTCGAACACTCAGCAACCTTAGAAAACGAGACCGTTAGCCTCGTTTTATAGATAAGGAAATAGGATTTTAAAAGGCCACGCAAACTGCTTTATAATCACAGAGTTAAGTACATTTTGGAACCTTCTCTGTCCATGCCATCACTCTGCCAAGGCTGCATTGCCGTTTCCTCCCTGTGCCACCTCAAACAGCTGCGCTTCTGGCATAGTTTTCAGATTCCGGGTGAACTTGACTCTCTTCCGTCAAGCCGGCAGATGTTTTGTTGCCTTTCAGTTCCCCCAAGCCCAAACAACTCCATCACACCTGGCCCAAAGGTGAGTCTCTACACAGGTCTGCCGCGCCTTACCGAGGAAAATGATGACTCTTTTGCGCCCCCTTGTGGCCAGGTGAGGCATGGGCTGAGACGAACAGGGCGGCCCTTTTGTGACTGCAACCTGGTGGTCTTGCTGTACGGCTCTACCCTTCTAGCACACGGGGCTTGGCGTGATGAGCAGATTTGCAGGGCCTTTGCGGCTCATTAGCTAAGTGTGCGCTTTCGAAAACCCAAATTACCTTTCCATCAAGGGCTCTCATCTTTTAAGTTTCTTGAGTGCTGCTTTGTGGAATAACTCTTTTCTTACTTGTTTATTTATTGCTTATATTTGATCAAAGCATATTATATTATCAGGAGCTCCCCTCCCCCCCCAAAGGTCACTTTCCACAGGCTCAATTTAATTAACGAGTGCTGACTTGAAGATGAGACAAAAGGTCTTCCTTAGCCAATCTGAGCCCAAATAAAATCATATTAACATTTCACCTTTTGTTCCCGTGTAAGAAAAGCCTTTGGTACTTTGTATCAAAAGCTATTGAAATCACTATGAAGGAAAGAAAGAACAGGAGGAGACAGCAAGGAGTCAGGACCCACCCTCCCTGACCTAGCGGGAAAGAAAGAGGAAGAGAAAGAAGAGGAGACAAAGAAAGAAAAGACAGAGGAAGGGAAGGGCTGAGGAGGGAAGCAGGGCACACAGCACTAGACTTTAAAGTCAGTCAGGGAAGGAGCCCAGGCTGGAAGCCTCCTGCAGGCCTCGTGTGTGTGTCATGTTTGCCTATCTGCCTCCCACTGCCCCTGGAAAGACGCCTGGTACTGGGCAGCAACTCCAGTGTTTGTCAAATATTAATAACAGCCCAAGCAAGCGGATCTTTCCTCAGCGCACTCTGGATGCCGCAGCAAATCCCTGCTGCTCCCGTGTGACCCTGAGCAGATTCATCTGCAAGCAGGAGGACAAGGTGCCTTACCTGGCAAGGGGGGGGGGGAGGTTGAGGACAAGAATGCAAAGGTTGGGGCGCGGCAGCAGCGGCACACCCACCTTTGAGGGCGCCTTCTGCAAGCACCTCCAGAGTCCGAGTCACAAGCCCGTCACCTACTCACGCCCTTCACTGACACAGATGAAAAAAACAAAAGGAGTGAAAGCAAGCAAGGAGACTACCATCAATGGAGCAGAGGAAGAGGAGAGGAACGGAGAAAGCCCGGATATGAGAAACAATGCCATCTCTATTATCTGAGGAGAAAATGCGGCTAGGCGGTGTACTTCAACATCTCAAACACCTGTCAAATCCTCACGGCTGGGAATAAATAGCATGTGATACAGGAGAAGCCACCCCACCCCCCGCCCCACCCCCTGCAAAGGGTAAAGGTCACCAGGTGTGAGTGCTGCCCGGAAGAGTTTATTAAAGCCCTGACAGGTGAATCTCCCCCACGGATTTAGGGCTTGTCAACAGAGTTCCCTTCGCAGTGATCCGCCCAGGTGGCCAGACAGCCGGTGCAGGCCCTCCTCCCTTCCCTCGCCACCCCCCCCCACCCCCCCCAGTTCTACTAGAGACAGCGGAAGGAGGCTAATTACAGATGTGTCTTCTGTCTGCAAAAGGGACATGAAGTGCCTTCCTAAGGTCGCGTGTGACGGTGTCTACAGGATGGGAAAGCTGACTCCCCCTGGCTAGGAGCTAGCGAGGACGCCCAGACAGCCTTCCAGCCTGTTCTGCTCTCCCACCCCAGAGGGGCAGAGCAGAGACTGGGTGATTCCATGTGTCTGCATCCATCCTAAGGCCACCAGCTTCCACCTGAATTGTTTGGTCCAAATCCAGTAATCAGACAATCTGTGCTTATATAAGACAAATGCTTCGTCTGTCATTGTTGTGCTGGGCCAACGGCAAAAAGCCCGATCTCTCTCTCCCTTAACGAGCACAGGCGTGTGGGACCAGCAAAGCTGAAGGCAGGTCCTGGGGCCTCCCCCCCCCCCCCCCGGGGGGGGCGGTCTCCACAGCTCTCTGCTCTTCTCCTGCCTCCCTTGTTCATGGCAGCACGCCGTCATCTCCGTCCTCTCTCCTCCTGCTGTGGTCATCTTCACTTCCTGTCAGCATCCTGACAAGACAGTCTGCATGTTTTGTTTTGTTTTGTTTTGTTTTATTTTGTTTTGTTTATGAAGACATGATTTTGTTTTTCTTAGCCTATGTTAATTTCGCAAAACAATTGGTTTCATCGTGGCATTTCCACGCACCTACACAATGTGCTGCCATCTTACTTTCCGACCATGGCACTCTGCTCCACTGTGACACTCTTCAGTGCATGGAAAAACAAAACAACAAAACAAAACAAAAACCATGTCCGGGATCTTTAAGGGTGAAGGGACTATACATCAATACTACACTGGAGATCTGTCACGCCAATCAGAACAAGAGGAAAGAATAATCTTGCACACTGATGCTGGAGACAGAAACTGAGGCAGCCAGTATGAAGTCAGTATGGAAAAAATGCTTAATGATTGACAAATGGAACTACCCCATGAGCCGGCTCTCCCACCCTTCCGGGGATATACCCAGTCAGGAGAGACTCTAGCACACCACGTCACGCTCTTTGTGACTCTGTCTCAACAGCTGAGATGTAGACCCAGTCTAGGTGCTATGGGTTTTTTTGTTTCGTTTTGGTTTGGTTTTTGGGTTTTTTGGGGTTTTTTGCTTTGTTTTGGTTTGGTTTGGTTTTTTTGTCTATTTGTATATTTTGGGAGGTTCATTGCCTCTGAATACAGACATGATAATTCCGACACAGAAGTTTCCGTCCTCTGGTCCAGAGACTTCTGGGAGAAGTTGCTTGTCAGAGAATTTCATCTCTATTGCAGAGGAATAGAACAAAGCACAAAGGAGGGTGTGTGGCATTCATAGGCAATTGCTTTGTATATGCTGTAAATATTTAAATATTTCTTTCTTTTTTGTTTGTTTCGATGGTTGGTTTTTCAAGACAGGGTTTCTATGTGTAGCCTTGGCTGTACTGGACTCGCTTTGTAGACCAGGAGAGGCCTCCTGAGTGCTGGGATTAAAGGCATGTTCCACTACTGCCTGGCTAAATATTTATTTCTTAATGAAAATATAATTAATATCATTTCCCCCTTGTTCATTCTTCCTCAACCCCTTCCATACAACCTCCCCATGCTAGCACTCTCTCTCTCTCTCTCTCTCTCTCAAAGTCATGGCCTCTGTTTCTTTGTTATATGCATGCATACACACATATACATATTTATTTCTAAATACATAAACACAGTTTGCCCATTCCAATTAATGTTACTTGTATTCTATTTTCAGGGCTGATCATTTGATTCTAGATAATGAATGGGTGAGATCTTCCCTGGGGAAGACTATTTCTCCCCTTTCTGCATTTCTTAGTTGCATATAGCTCTTTGTCTAGGGTTAAGGTTCCATGAGATCTCCCCGCATGCCATGGGAGCCATGTTTATTTGTATTACCATTGTTCAAGTCTTGCTTAGGAAGCTATGTTGATGAGATTTCATGGGTGTAGCATCTCTGACATTTCTAGGAGACATAGCAGACACAGTCTCATAGCAAACTCCCTGTTCCTTTAGCTCTTCTAATCTGTCAGTCCCCTGAGTCTTAGATGCTGGAAGAGTATTGCAGGTCTATCTGCTGAGACTAGGAACCATAAAGCTCCTTGTTTCTGCATTTTGATCGGTTGTGGTTTGCTGTGATGGTCTCCATTTATTGAAAGGAGGCATTTCTCTGATGAGGGTTGAGACCTAGACTCATCTGTGGGCGTAAGATTGAACATCTAGAAGGCGGTTAGGAATTATGACACGTTAGTCAAGGAGTGGTTGTGAGTTCTCCAAGATCCATGCCTTCGCCAGCCCTAGGCAGTTGGCTATGTTTCCATCTTACTGAGCAAATCTTAAGTCCAGTTAGAGAGCTGTTGGTTACTGCCAAGGTATGTGTCCCACTATTGCACCCTTAGGGGCTGTCCTGCCAGGCTGGTTGCTGTTTTAGTTCATAGGCATCACAGCTGGGTGGGACTAGCAGTGCCTTCCCTACCTTGGATGCTTGTGTAGAACCTTCTGGTATCATGAAAGCTAGTCCTCACAGGGGAGGCTTTCCAGTCAGATTGTCTCAGAACCTCTAGGTTCTAGGTCTGAAGTATATAGTGTCTTCAGCAATAGGGACTTAACTCCGATCGCTGGGAGCCAACCAAGGGCCACAACAATAGCCTATATTCTGGACGTCTCTTGGATAACCCTGACCAACTACTAAAAAGGGGGCTTTTCATACTTAGTGTTGGAATTACAAATATTTCTTTAGTAAAAGGCAAAAGATTTATATGCTCTGAAGAATGGACAGGACGTTCTCCACAGTTGAGTGGAGAGTGGGGTCTGACTTTCACACGAACTCTGGTGCCCCATATGTGACCACGTCCCCTGGATGGGGAGGCCTGGTGACACTCAGAGGAAAGATAGCAGGCTACCAAGAAGAGACTTGATACCCTATGAGCATATACAGGGGGAGGAGGTCCCCCTTAGTCACAGTCATAGGGGAGGGGAGTAAGGGGAAAATGGGAGGGAGGGAGGAATGGGAGGATACAAGGGATGGGATAACAATTGAGATGTAATATGAATAAATTAATAAAATATAAAAAAAATAAATATTTCTTTACTGCCTGCTATATGTTTAGTCCAAGTCTGGGCATTTGGGAAGCATCAGTAAACAGGGATCTTGACCCCTGTCCTAGAGAGCTGGAGATTCTACAGGAGGGACTGATAAGCAAGCAGTAGGCAGAAGGGCAAGTAACACAGCATATTACACAGTGAGAGACACCATGATGAGAAAGGATAAGCAAGATCTAGGGATCTGAAGTATGAGGAACAGGAGGCATCCATCCTGAGTGCTGTCGGACAAGAGGAGAAAGAGCTGCCTGGGCTGCAGGTGGGGCAGCAAGGCAGGGGCCAGAAAGTTTACCAAAGTGGGAGAAGCCTGTCTCACATGGGCCTGTTCCCATGAAGACAGGCAGTGCTCCAGTGGGTAGAAGCCGGAGAACGGGCAGGCTGAGTGAGGGACTTCGTGACTTAGCCTGGCTACAACAGTGCACCTGCAGCAGTGAGTTAGACACACAGCGGGGCCTGCACGTTACATACCAACAGTTGTCAAAAGGGATCTGCTTTCTGTACCAGGAGGACTAAGGTCACCAATGACTGGGACTGAGTGCTAAGAACAGAAGCCTCGAAGCAAGTGGGGACTATGGTGCTGGCAGGACAGCTCTCCTGGATGAGAAAGAGGTCTGCTTGGCTAATGAATTGAGAACAATGGTGTCACGTGTCACTTACAGTAAGATGTACTTAAGCTGAGGCCCAAGCTTGTTGCACTGCAGTGTGACAGCCTATAGTGACGGCTATAGTTTGGGTATAACTTGTCCACACCAAGCTCAGCTTAAATATGGTAGATTGGTAGAAGAGGTCTTTAGGAGGTGATGCCTGGATTAAGACATGGAATACTGGACTGGTTCTCCCCAGACTGCGTAGCCCTTACTTACCAGCAATGTGTACTGTTACAAAGTAGTCTTCCCTTCAGCCTTTCTTGGCATACCTCTCCTTGGCTGCTTCACCACTCCTGCTATGAGATGCTACCTACCATGTTACCATGGCAGCATGTGGTCTTGGCCAGATGTAGTACCTGACCCTAAGAACCATGGCCCAAATAAACTTCTTAACACAAATGTCCTAATCCTAGTTTTTCATCTATAACCACATGAAATGACAAAGGGCTATGGTAAAGAGCTATGGCCTAGAACCTTCTTGCCATCTGTATATCTTGTGACCCCCTCCTTACACCTAGCCAGCCCCAGTCTAGCTCTAGTTATGAATCTTCTGGAGACTCTCTCTTTGTATCTTCTACCCCGTATGCTGTAGAGGGCAATCACAAGAGCTCCCTCCACCCAGGCAGAAACTGAGGCACAGTAGAACCCCATGACAGAGCGGAAGTCATCCGAGACTACTCAGAGTGAAACCTCAAGGCCAAGGCTTCCTGACCCTTGCTTTTCTGTTCTTGGGCCAGGTAAGAATCTAGGAGGAGCTGAGGAGCAGGGACATTCCGAGTTAAAGGCCACACGTTCTTCACGAGTCTTTGACCATAGGGGCAACCCACCACCTTCTACACTAAATGCACTAAGCCCAAGAGAGACAGAGAGAGAGAGATGCTGGCATGTCCTGGGAGAATCCTTTCCAGCTCCACCTCTCACATCCCACCTCCCTACATTGGCCCAGGCACACAGACCATATGGCAGCTTTTGCTAACAGGCCAGGCTGCCTACCCCCTGCTACACATGGAGTGTTTCCCTGCATGGAAAGTTCTAGCTTGCCCCTGTTACCCGATCAGATCTTGGCCTCGGGTTGTCTCCCCTGATTTCTCAGACAGGTATCCCTGTATGTGGTCCTCTGGATGGGTCCATCTTTCCTTCTGAGCTGTAAGCACCCCCAGGGGAGGGTTTTTGCCCCTCATGCCTTTGAAGCTGGCAAGCCACACTAAGTATTAGTGAACAGTATGAATAAATCGTCAAAAGCTGTACAAAAGGAAGGGCTTTTTGTCGGCCTACATTAAATGGCAAGTCTACCATCTCCAGCTTAGGTGGATTTCGCAGATCCTCTCACCATTGGGGCTTGATTGCATTTTAAATAAAAAGCCCCAGTCCCTAGACACCATGGCAGCCCACAGCAGAGCATTTCTCCCCCGTAATGAACTTCCCTGAGCATTATTGCGGCTTTAAATTGTGTTAATCAAATGGGAAGTGGTAAGCGGTTTCCCTCCCGTGTAATCCTCCCTGAGCCGAACACCCTCGGTGGGGAAACAAGAAGGCTGACAGAGCAGAATACAGGATGGATCAAAGAACAGCAACAGTCGTGATTTGTGTTAATTTTGCATGTACAAGAACGAGCCTTCCACGTGCCTCCTTTATTTGAGAGAGACAGAAGCAGGACAAGGATGATCTGTCCCAGGAGAGATGATCAAGAGACACCACAGAGGCCGAGGGAGTACAGAGGGCCAGATATGATGCCAGTGGCTCCTGCACCTAAGGTAGGAAAAAAAAAGCCCTTGGCCAAACTTCCTTTTGAAGGATCCCTGTTTTCGGGGCCATGGGGGTTGGCCACCGCATCACTTCCTTTGCAAGATGCAGCTACTGGTTTGGGGCTCAGACTACCCATACTCCCCTCCTGCACAGTCACTAGTTTCTGCAGGGCAGTGGTCACGGAGGAAGGCCTCAGTGCAAGGGGAGAGCTCAGGCTCAAGAAGCGCGAGGCAGTTTGTCAAAAGTCCGCTGTTCCCACAGTCCTGCTGCATAGAGTATTGCTGGACACAGCAGAGTCCTGGGCAGACCAAAGAATACCAATAGCTTTGCTCTATTTTCATTTTGCATGTGAAAAAAAAAAAGGCCACGAATTACTACTTCCCAGGCATTCTCTTCACAGTCAATGGCTCTTCCAGTTTCTCGGCCCTTGAGGGATGTCCACAAACAAGGCGTATTGTTTTTGTCATCACTGTGGCCAGGCAGAAGCTACTTAAAGGAGTAAGGGTTTAATTCGTCTCCCCATTTCACGGGTGCGGCCCATCTTGGTGGGGAAAGCAAGGCGCGGTTTATACAACAGAACATGCAGAGTTTCCTCACGCATTGGGAGTGCACAAAGCAGAGGCCTTGGGACAGAACCAGAAGCACCTCTGACCTTCAAGGCTAATCCCAGTGACTTACTTCTGCTATCTAGCCACAGCCCTGAAGGTCCCAGAACCTTCCAGAACAGTGCAGCCAGCTGGGGACTTGGTGGTTACCTATAGGCCACAGGAGACCTTTCATTCACTTGGTGGTGATCAGCATTCTATAGTAACCGCAGCGTCCATTAGTTTGCCTGGTTCTGAGTCACGCAGACTCTTCAGGGAAGATCTGAGGCAGGTTGAAGATCTTAGTTCCATCTCCCATCCCAGGCGTTCCGGAAGTTCCTCTGGAACAGCCCATCTATCTGCAGAGCTCTTGACAAGACATGCCAAGGGCACCGGAGAGGAAGAAGAGACAAGAGAAAAACAAGGCAGCCCAGCAAAGCGACATGGAGCTTAGCCCAACTCCTGCAGAGCCTCCTGCCAAACTGTGGGACACTCAGAAGGGCGCTGAGAGATTCACTGCCCAACGGCCAGGACGGTCATGTCACCCAGCCCCACTGCTGAGCCCTTCCTTCTCTCTTATCTGCACACCGCCATGATGAGTGTACCTGGATGCACCGGAAGGGGAAATGCACATCCCTAAAGAGCGTGTGAGGAACAGGAACGCAACTCACAAAAGCGAGCCAGCCCAGGTAGCCACACACTTGTAGTATCCGCACCCAGGCCAAAGCAGGAGGATCCTACTGGTTTCCAGACCAGCCTGGGCTACTTCTCAGGATCCTTGGACGACATGTAGACTTATGTACAAGCAAATGGTTTCTCATGCACTTCTTTTACAATGAATCTAAGCACTTTCCATTCGCCAAGTGCTACGCTCCTGCACACACTCGTGCACACACCCATGCATGTACACACACGAAAAGCAACAACCTCTTCCCAAAACAACAACAATGAAACAAGTGGCAAATCTTTTTGCGTCGTTAAGGCCACATTTCAGGGGGAAGGGCGTCACGGCCCGTCATCAGCCCCTGCAGGGTTAACAGCTTGCATTATATCCCTACTGCTTGGATTCATGTAATTTATTGCACTAGTTTCATTACTTAGTAGTTAAGGTTTTCTTTTTATGTCAGAGAAAGAGGAAAAATACTTACTTTCTTATGTGAACTTTCATAAATACCTCATTTGGGAAACAAACAAAGTATAGAAATATGGAATAAAAGGGTAGGGTCGTTTTTACCTACAGCCTATGGCCTGAGATTCAAATCTTAAATCTCTTGAAGCAAATTAGAAATCTACAACAAAGATATCTGGGATGGAAGAGTTACCCTCAAATGCTGGTAAATTCACAGCACACTCATAAATCATTGGTGAGTCCCAAGGCAAGCTCAAGGGAAGTAAGAGAGCAGTTGGACAAAGAATTAAATAAATACAAGATACAGTATGCCAAATATATATTCTATAGTTTAAAATCACCAGACAGAGCTTATGGAAAGAAATCCCTATGTTTGAAAAAACAGTAGCTTTATATCAATAACATAGCGTTTATAACTTTAAACTAAAGCATTAAAGAAGAGAAAAATAAATACAAAGCAAACAGAAAAAAAAAAGCTGGAGATCAATGATATTAAAAACAGAAAAATGGAGAAATCAATAAAAACAGAAGGTAGTCCTTTGAAAAGATCAATAAAATTGATAAGTCCTTAGCTCGACTCTCACAGAAATAGAAAATACACAAATTACCATTCTTTGGAAAGAAAAGGTTTTTTGTTTTGTTTTGTTTTGTTTTGACAGATCACAAGCACAGTAACAACTAAGGAGAAGATATCACATACCATCCTACACACCCATCCAGCAGCGGAAATAAAATCTCTCACTTCCTAGAAACCCCCCAAAACTAGTAAATGACCAACTAGGTAGCCTAAATAGCCCTCACCCCCAACAATCTGAAGTTACAGCCACGACTTGTAAAGCAGGAAACTAAAGGTTCAGATGGATGCTCGTCAGATCCTACCACACACTTAGAGACTGAATTCTACCTAGGTTACCCTAGGAAGCACCCCACTTATTTTATAAGGCCAGCATTTCATTGACACCAAACCCAGGAAAAAATATTATAAAACCCAGCATCTTTCATGAATAAAGACACAGAAATCCTTACTCAAATACTAGTGACTAGAACCCAAGAAGTTATACAAATGGTGGTATATTGTTTGTCCCAGGAATGCAAGGCTGGCTCAGCATTTGAGAATGAGTTGTGATCTTAATAAAGTAGAGAAGAAACCACGTGGTCCTATCAATCGACATAGAAACAGCAGCTTTAACACTTAGTCTCAATCTGTGATTTAAACAAACAAACAAACAAACAAACAAACAAAGGGAAAGCCTTGGTAAGCCAGTAATATAAGGATCTTCTTTAAATGGATTTTAAAAATATTCTCGAAAATCCTACAGATAATGTCAGTTTGTTTTTAGAGCTTTCATCCTAAAATGGGGAACAAAGAAAGGACACTCCAATACACCAGATGAAAGGCTTGTTTTTCTATATATCAACTTTCTTTTCAAATTAAGCCATTCAATTCATCCTGTCTCTGTAGAGTCTCTAAAGAGGACACACGTCGCCCACGCTGTGGGTCCCTCAGCACACTGCTATACTCAGAGTAACACACAGTAGCGAGATTTTTTTTTCTCTCCCATGACTAAATCTCTCCTTTAATTACAACTGTATTTTAATTGTGAAACCCTTACTTTCCCATCTTGAAGTTAATCAAGATGTTTCTCTACATCTTCTTCTTCAGTTCCCCAAACTCCTCCTGCAAGATCCCGCTGCTTCTCAGTGGTCCACGGTGTAGGGTTACAGACGCCAGCCTCGCCAAGATGACCTGGAGAGTCCATGATGTCACTGGGGAGTCTGTGATGTCACTGGAACGCAGGTTCAGAATGCCTATATAGTTTTGTGTGCTCACCTGTGCAAGCAAGGCTCTCTTGAGGGAACCCGACACAGGCCAGAGGTGGTGTTTTAGGCAGTAGGTACCTAGCAATACAATGCTTGGTCTCCCTCTTCTTCTGTTCCACCTGCCTCCCATTTGCTTGCAGTTAATCTGCTGTGTTTTGTGGCCTGTAAACAAGCATCCTAAACAGATGTGCTGTCTGGATAAGAAACTGTGCCTCTTAGAATGGAAGTCCCTGGAAGGCAGGCTCATGTCTGATTGCTCATCACTGCACTGCATGCCCAAGCACTCAGACCACTGCCTTTAGCAAAACCGGGATAGAAAACATGATTGGTAGCTGGGTGTGGTAGTGCACACTTGTAGTTCCGTCACACTGGTACTTCAGGCAGAAGGATGCTGGGTTTCAGCTACAGAGCAGGACCCATCTACACAGCCAAAACAAAACCAAACGAAGCTGGCTATCATTAGGAGGACACACCTTTGGTTGGTTGATTGTTGCTAAATTTCCAGAGCCTGAAAAGCATCTAGCTCCTTATTGTCATGCATTCATGCTGCTTAGGCAAATGCACAAATTTTTGTTCTGTGTAGTGGCCTGGCTTTGTACAGGAGTCTGGAAATACAGCTATAAACCAGCCAAACAAGCTCAACTCCCTCGGGGCATTTGGGACACACAAATAATTAGCCTTAAGCTTGCTTCTAACAATCACTTGGAGGAACAGAGAACATTCGTCTGAAAATCCAAGGGCAAAGCAGGCCACTCTCCTCAGCATTGATCTGCCCTTTCTTACTGCCATCTGCTCCCTTCAGGATCTGCCTCCAGAAACAAACTTTAAAAAAAAAAAAAAAGGAGAAGAAACCAAAATAAAATTAAAGATGTCTCCAGATGCTCTGGCAGCAGTGGTGCCTTGGGTGAACATCCCCTGAGCCCCCTGGGACATGCTAGGAGGCTGGGGACATCAGGAAGAGACAGGTAGAGGACCAACAGTTTTCTGGATGTCCTCTTGAAGGGAAGGACTCAAGGCAAATCACAGCATCCCAGCTTGGAACTGGAAAGCATCTTTGCTGCTCTGAAGCTGCTGAGGTGCTACCTCCTGTCTGCCCCACAGCTCTTGCGTTCCTGAAGCCACCCTTCCAATTAATGGGTATCCATGGACCATCCCACCTGGAAGCCTGGGAACTACATCCATGGCCCCAAGTCTGGAGTGTAGCTTCTGCCTTTCCACTCCATCTCACCGGCATCGTGCCCACCTGCGTACCCAACACAGTCGTGGCATCCAGTGTCCCCAATCCTGGTGCGTGTCACAGTTCACTCTACACTGCAAGCTAGAAACTGCAGAGACCCCGCCCCCCAGGCTCTCCTTTCTCTCTGGTCCCCATCTCCTGCATATATTGTGTCATCTACCTCAGCCTCTGAAGGCCTCTGCTTCATGCCTTGCCTCTTCGCCCCACAGCCCCAGCACACCTGAACTGCCTCATCAGTTTCCCATGGATCTCCTTTTCCAATGCCTCTGTTCTGCCCCTTCACTCCTCATGCCATCCAAGACCTGTGGGGGGGGGGGCGGGGGGACAACCCTGATCCCATCACTTCTTTGCTCTAGAACTGGATGGCTCTTCATCTTTCCTTCCCACTCTTAGTTGTCCATCTCTCCTCCTCCTTTTCTGCCACACCCACCCATAACTCCTCCCATCCTTAGATCAGTAGGGTGCAAATGACATTATCAGGCAACGATTCATCTGTCTCCCACCCAGGGCTGAGCCTCTTGACAAAAAGAACCCTAACTGTTCGGTGGGTGACTGTTCTCTCTTTACAGTCTCAAGCTTCCCAGGGCAAACTATCCTGGCCAGCCTGGTGAGCTAGTTTCACAGTCTTTCTCCTATGGTTTTACACCCAGCTCCATCCTATATGGCTGCTATGAGTATGACTATTCGAGGTCCCGCTACTCTTTGTTCCTGACACCCGAGCCCCATGCATTCAGTAAAGCCCACTTCATGAAGGAAGTGCTCCTTAGGAACACTGCCCTTTCCGGTTTGCTCCATGTGTGTGGTCAGTTAACCTTTAGTCTGATTTACCTCCCATCATCGGTGCTTAGGACAATGCTTATGTCATTAAAGGGAATGTAAAAATAAAAGGAAGGAAAGGAGAGCAGGAAGGAGGGAGAGCAGGAAGGAGGGAGAGCAGGAAGGAGGGAGGAAAGAAAGCAAGGGGAGATGCAGGCAGGCTGGCCTCCCCTCTCTGGGGTTGCTGTGTCCGACTCTTTGTACTTCATTTTGGCTGATGTACTTTGTCTGCTCTGTGTTATGTAAGAACTCAGAGAAGGGAGAAAAATCGCTACTGCTCGAAATGATCAGAGCTGGCTTCTGGCCACAGACAGGACCAGGCAGAGAGCAATTCAACATCCTTACTGAGCCTTTCTCCGAGCAGTGGGCACCATGTATAATAATAATCGGGCCATTTATCAGACCAGGTCCAGTAATAACTGAGGTATATGTCTGGATGCTGACAGTACAAGGTTAAAATTCAGCCATGAAGAGTATGAACTGGAGGCAGGGGTGGGGGGTGGGGGGAGCGCTGGGAAGGGTAGACGCACAGCCAGTGTGAGCTGTAGAGTTGGATTGTTGCTAAGATATGAAAATCAGCCCATACTCATTTTGAAATAGTTTTTAACGTCAGCCCCTCTCCCCAAGAGGCCTTTTTGGAACCTCAGCTGCCTCAGGCTATCTTGAGAAAGTCCCAGAAATTGCTGCAGTCCAGCAACTAAAGGGTTAACGTGTGCCACAGCAGGCCCAGAGCCATAACTGACTGTCCTTCCTTCTGACTCCATAGCATCCTCATCACACAGGATTAACTACTTTGGATAATACTCCCAGAAAAGGACAATTGGGATGTCAGAGCGAGATAAGCAAGAGTGGTTTGACTCCAGGCTCGGGGCTTTCCAACCTGAGACAAGGTGTCCAGCCTCCTGTCACACTCACCAACATGTTCCTTAGTGGGGTAGTTATTTTTCTCCATGTTGTGACAAAATGGTTGATGGCATCAGCCTGAGGGACAAAGGGTTGATTCTGGCTGCTGATCACAGAAGTTTTGTGGAGGAGGAGGCACCGTGGAGAGATCCATGGCTCTGAGGATGGTTCAGTTGGTAGCAGCAGGGCCTAGCAGCACACTTTACTCACAACTTGGCTGACCAAGAAGCCTGGGCTGAAACCAGAAGCAGTTGTCACTTCAAAACCTAACTCCAGTGACTCACTTATGCTAGCTTGGCCAACGGTAAAGGTTCCACCATCTACTGTTTAAGAAAAAGAACCCGTGGGAGATACTTCACATCCAAACCATCATGTTCTGCCCTGAGCCCTAGGCAGAGTCTTGTCGCCCCTCCCCCCACCCCACCCCAGCTCCACCCTCATCCCCAAGGCTCCTTTCCTATTGCCCCAATGGAGAATGCACAGCCGCCTCATCATGCAAAGTGCACACAGTCCAATTTTAAGAGTTTCCATAGGTTTAACAAATCCAACAACTGTTCAAAAGTCCAAAGTCTCTTCTCAGATTAAAGGCAGGCTCAAAACAAAACAAAACAAAAAAAACAAAACAAAAAAAAAAACAAAAAACAAAAACAAAAACAAAAAAAGGAAGTCCTAATGGCACCAATAGCGAAGGCTCTCATTTCAGAAGAGAAGGGGAGCGGGATGCTGCCAAGAAACAGAACTGTAGCACTGAATGGCTGGGCCAAAGCAAGACTGAAACCAAGCATGGGGAACAACAGCCCCAACAGCCCCCGGCAGGCCTGCCTTCCAGGGCTTGTTGTGACATCACAAGATCGATCCCCAAACAGGCTCCAGGAAGCCTGTTCTACAGCCCTTCAGTGTGTACACATATGTCTCCCCTCACCCCTTGGGTCCTCTTCAGCCATTGCTTGCTGCTCTATTTAGCGGACATTTCACAATGCTTGTGTCTTTAATAACCTGCGCGTCGCCATCTAACTGAAGCTCTGTGGTACTTCACTCTTTGCCCTCTCAGGGACTCTCTTTAGGGAATCTGATCTAGCTACACGTTGCCCCGCCCCCCCCCCCTCATTAGCTTTTGTTCTTGACCCTGATGCGAGCCTCAGCGACCCTGTTACCCTTGTGTTCTGCATCTTGAGAAATCAATTCCACGTGGATGATGCCAAATTCTTCTGCCAGCACAAGATGTATCCAGCGCCCGCTTTCACTCTGGCTGCAGTGGCTCCTCCATGCCTGTTGCTCCATGCCTGAACCTGGGAAAGTGGTTCCCCAAGGCCAGCTTCAAGCAGGGCGCTCCTACAGTGACACTCAGTCCAGACCCCTCCGCCTGCTTTTTCCCCACCCCCAGGCACACTCCTTTTAAATGTCAGGCTTTCTAATGAACTTGCAGCTTTAGGCCCTGGAGTCTTTGATGCTTCCAGTCTTGCACTGAAGGCACCTTTTCTGTTGCCCCAGTTCAAAACGTACGACTTATTCACACTGGCCCTGATCACTTGACAATTGGAGCCACTTGTCGCTGGCTCTGCACCTTTCCTGCCGGCACCTTTAACTGTGTTCACGTTCCTTCTCTTCTCAAGTTGCAATTTTTTTTTCATGTCCTCCTCCCCTGCCTTCTGCTCGGAATTATCCCTATAAATCGATTTGAATGCATTGAGCAAGAACCCTGCCACAGCCTGAATTCTACGCTATCTAGAAATTTCTTTCACCAAACAAACTAGTTCATTCCTATTGGATTCAACCTCGCTTTAAAGATACAGACTTTTTTTTTTTTTAAAGCCAGGCCCTTTGTCCAAATATACCATTAGTCTCCATGGTACTTTCCCATAAGGATCTTGTTCTCCTATGGAATCTCATAGACCAGACTGCCACAGTCCATATTTCCATTGACATTATGGCTTCCTAAGCTGCCCATGCCTACTGAGCCCTGCCTCCAGCCTCCGAGGCCTTTGGTAGCCTATAGTGCCAAATTCCAACATAAATCAGTTTCTGCAGTTGTTTCATACAGCCATGAAGGAGCGCACTTCTACACACCAATTTTCTGTATTTGTTTTTCATCCCACTGTCATGACAAGTTATCCAAAAAAAAAAAAATCACCTATAAGTGAAGGTTTGCCTCAGCTCAGGGTTCTGTCCCTCACCACAGAGAAGGCATGGGAGCAGAAGCAGCTCGATCTGTTTCAGCAGGGGCCTCCAACACAGCTGCCCACATCTGGGCTGGTCAGGAAGCATAGAGAGATAGGGCTAGAACCAGGAGATGGCCCAGGCCTCAAGACCCACTCTCAGCATCCTATGGCTAAGTAGGCACGATCCTAAAGGTTCTGGTGCTAGCTACCAGCTGGGGACCTATTGGGGACATGCCACACCAAAACTATAACTCTTAGTGCAGCCTACTTGGTCACATCCTAGATTATTCACATTCAAATTCGCTTTCTTTCCAAGTTCAAGGGGAGTGTCTTAGTGATTTGACAGTTTGTTCATCATGATAAGCCACTTCATCTTTGTGCCATGGCTTCTCACAGATAGAGATATGGTGAACAATGTAGCAAAAAGCTCAACTCCAGGGGTTTTATTCATTTTTTCATATTGCCGCCAATTCCCTACATGTGATAGTCCCTAATAGCTTTGCCAAATGTTACCACTGGGGGAGGTCAGGCACAGGGCACACACCATCCCTCTGAGTTATTCCTTACAATGCCTGCGGACCTATAATAACCTCGATGATCATCTCAATTAAAATAACCTAAGCCCAAGACGTTCATTCTGTACTGACTGGTGGAAGTCTGAAAGATTCTCTATGTATTTAGAGGGCAAGGAAGATGGGGAAGACCCAAAGTCTCCCACTGAACGTCAAAAGAACTATTGATAAATACCACAGCATCACTGAACTAAAGGTCCTGGCAACCAGTCAAGGGAGCCAGGGCTGAGGTCTCACGTGTTAGAGCTGCCAGTTCTGTGGTCCCTCTGGAAATCTCCAGTTATCCTTTGGGCTGACACAGCCGTTGATGTTGCCTGTCCGACTGCCTTCTCCCCTGCAGTAGCAATGCACATCAACCAACCCCCACCCCCCCACCCCCGCTTCCCACCCCACCTGCTTCAGCAGCAGCTACCAACCACACAGCCCTCCCTGGTGGGAAACACACATAAGCACCAGCCTGCGAGGAGAGATCCTACTGGTGAATGGCAAGAGAGTTTGAGGCTGATGCAGAGAGACCAAGAGATACAAGACTAAGGAAAGATACAGGGATGGAGAGAAAACAACTTCATTTGAGCATCTGAAGGTCTCTCTTTGCCTTCTGGTTACAGGATACAGGATATCTTTGCATCTAAGCCAGGTCAGGTTGAATTTCTGTCACTCCTCCATAGCTTAACCCTTTATATGACCTCATGCTGTCACCCTGAGCTTATAACTCTAACTGATTAGCCCCAGTAAAAGCATCAAGTTCCTTCCCCAAGACCCAGTATTAAAAACAACATGTTTCTAACAGAGACAAACCGCAGTCCCATGGATGATAAATGGAACAAGGCTGCAGAAGGGTCATGCTGGGCTGAGATGCAGCAGCCTTGTTCTCCTCTACACACAGACCCTGAGCTGAGATCTTTGCAGGTCCCTCTGCTGAGGCAGCTGCCTCTTCCAAAAGATTAATATTGTTTACATGAGCTATTAGTCTCAATGCAGGGAAAGATGAGCCAGGCGGATGTAAACATCTCCATCTCCATCTCAGAGTGTGAGCTGCCACTCTGGAGAGAGCTCAGGGGCAGCTTGCCAAAGTCCTCCTGAGTACCCAGGTGTGGTACGCATGCCTATAACCCTACTATTTAGGGGGCTGAAGTAAAGAGAGTCACAAGGTCAAGGCCGGCCTAGACTATATAGCAAGGCCCTTCCACAAATAAAATAAAATAATGGAAATACCTAGGCACCACGGGAAAGGAGGGCGTGGCCAAGGTCATTCCTCCAGGAACCTAGGCTAGTGAGCATGAAGAACAGACGTGAAACAGTGAGGGTAAAGCACATTTATGGAACCAGGATGTCTGTGTTCAAAGTCTCCACTCGGCCAACCTTTGAACATGCAGGGACCAGAGAGACTGCAGCTGCGTTTCTTGGGCAGGCAACCTAACTTCTATGGCCTTGGTGCTCCATTTTCCCTCTTACAACTTAAGCATAACAATGACTCTTACCTGTGGCAGAGTAAGGGCTGAATCAGGTAACATGCAAACCAAACTCCCGGCAGAGAGTATACAGTTGGCAAATGACCCCAGGTACTGTTATCACCATCAACCTGTTATTGTGATTGTTTACCAATGCTACAGGGAAGACTTCAGAATAACCATGGAGGAGGTCGAAGGTCAAAATTCTATGGGACTATGAGGAGAAAAAGCTTAACTAGGGTTGCCATAGTGCCTTCTTGAGGAAGTCAAAGATGAGTGAGACCTTGATAAAGATGTGGTAGAATTTCTCAGAGCCAGAAGTCAACAGGCCAAAGCAAACCAACCACAGACTTCCTGTTCTAGCCACCCAGAGGCACAGAAACAAGAACGCTGCCCCAAGGGCTGAGGAAGCCAAGAGCTGAAGTGTGTTAAGCAGATGCCCTTGGCCTTGTGACTATGTCTACAACTTGATCCTGGATCCTTCTGACCAGAACTTTGAGTCCAAGAAAGCTAGGATCCCAAGGCCCCTGCCCAAGCCTGTTGTTCAGAGTTGTCACCACCAATCTGGGCAGCCACAGCACAGCACAGCACAACCCTAGCCTCAACGCCTGGTATTGCCTGGCATCCAGCAAGGTCTTGGCACACACATAAATAACCTTGAGCTGTAGCCTCTACAACTGTAACAATAAGTGACACACTGACTTTACACCAGCCAGTCATGGCTAGTTAACTCAAAGAGGTATTCTGCTCTGAGACCCATGCCAGGCTCAAAATGCTGAGTCAGCATACCCAGGATCGCTTTCATATAGGTTCCTCTCTATAGAAAATGTATGCTTAAAAAAAAAAAGTAACTGAAAATTTTCTGTCCTGTTGCTGGCCCCCTGGCAGCAGCAGCAGGAGGAGGTGGCTTCAAGTCTGCCTAGAGAAACTACCCATTTCACACCTGCCCCAGAAGAGGCTCTGGTTCCTGTTCTATCCAGTCTGGGCCCCCAAGGGAATATTCAGAGCCCCGGGAGACAGAAGCAATATAAGACAGTCATTTCTCTCTGAAACAACAATTTGTATTTTCATCTGTTTGATACACAGCCTAATACTTGAATCAATAGGCCAATGGAGATTCGCCCAGTGCAAGTTTAATAAGGAAAAGAGTTTTTAAAAAAGAGAGAGCGAGAGATGTGCAGAGCTAGCACTATTACCTGCAGGTGTGTTAGATGGGAGGGGCGGGAAAGTTGGCTCGTTCTGTTTTCCCCAGTGTAATGAAGCAGAAGCCAAACCTGAGTTGATTATAATCATATAGAAATGGGAGCTTCTGGCTGTTTTCCACCACCCCCTCCTGCCCCTCCCGCCCCTGCCCCAATCAATACAATGAGTTTCATCTTTTCTGACGAGAACTCAACTTCCTGGCTGTTTTTGCCATCTGAGTTTCTCAAGTCTGGTCTGGCTTTGCAGCCAGGCAAACCAGCTCCCAAATTGTAATCTGGTTCGGGAATCCAAAGCAAAGTCCCATTGCAGAAGGTGGGGAGCAAATAGATCAGACACTAAATCCGGAAAATGAGAAAGCCTGACAAAGCTGAGGGTCCAGAGAAGCAGCTCAGTGGGGGGGGGGGGGGGGTAGTGGGGTTAGGGTGGGGTGGGAGGGTCTTGCTCTGGCAGAAGCCCTGGCCTTGCTCATGGTATGTGTGGTCAAGCTCAGCTCAAGGCAAAGGCCCCGGCTCCTTTTCAAAGAGAAGTGTGGCCAGCAAAGCTACATCCCTTCACTAAATATTCAGAGTATCCACTGTGTGCTCAGCACTATCCTGGATCCCGGGGTGGGGGGGTGGGACGGGGATTTAGCTTTGATTCTGCTACTAGGAAGCAGAAAATAAGCAGATAAGCCTAACATCACACAATAGAAGGGCTACACAAGCAAAGCTTCTCAAGGGCTACTAGAAACCGGAAGTTGTGTTTAAGGAAAATAGGGGGCCTGGCTCAGACATTTAAGTGAGTGAGGAAGCAGCTGAGTTGTGCAGAGATCTGGGGGGAGGGGGGGGGCTTCCAAAGCAGAGGAACCTGCAAATACTAAGGCCTGCAGGCGGAAGCAAATTTGTTTAGACAAATGGAGAGGATAGTTTGTAGGGGGTGGACTGGTAGGAGATGGGTAAACAATTATTCTTAAGCCAGACACAGTGGTGGACGCCTGTAGTCCCAGCACTCAGGGGAGGCAGAGGCAGGCCGATCTCGGTGAGTTCAAGGCCAGCCTAGTCTACTAGTCTGGGACAGCCATGACTACACAGAGAGACCCTGTCTCGGGGGAGGGGGAGAGAATTGCTGTCAGTGAGTGTGCTGCAGAAACGTGTAGAGTTTTGAAATAAGGCGCTGGTGAGGGCAGTTGGTCTGACTTGTGTTTTGAAATATTGTCTGGCCAGTGCATACATGATGGGCTGTCGAGGGGTGGGTGAGGTGGCAGTGTAGTCGCTGAGAAGACCCTCAGGAAGCCATGCTGTGGCCCACGTGAGATGGCTGACAGCTAAAAGGAGCCGGGGCAGAGAGCCTGTGTGAAGTACACGGCTCTGAGTGCATGCAGAAGAGAGAGTTAGTGGGACAAGATGCTCTTCAGGAAAGGCATAGACAAAGAGATTCAAAGATGGTGCCAGGGTTTTCACTTGAATGGTTGACTGGTTGTATGCCTTGTCCATCCTTGAGGTAAGGAAGGCAGGAAAGGAAGTGAGTCCTTTTCTGGATGTTGAATGTTTAAGATCTCTGCCTGACACTTAGGCAGAAACATTAGGAAGACACTTAGTAGTAGTTCCAAGAGCTTGGTTGTAGGGTCTTAAGTTCTTGGGAGCCACTATCCACAACTGTGGCCTTAAGAATCTGCCTTCCATCTGGCCAGGGCTCATTTACTCAACAGCATTTCCGAGAATCTGCTGCACCCCATAAGATCTGGGCCAGTGTTGAGTCACACAGTGATGTGGACCAGTGTCAAGGATGACCTGCCTTGTAGGTCAGGCTGCAGGGGAGGGAGGTGGGGGTAGGGGAGGGGGTGAGGGTGGGTTCCTGGTTCTTTGGCATGTGGTAGGAACATGCAAATTCAGTTTCCGGATAAGTGGTCATCTCAGTAGGCATGCATGCTATTGCCTGTGGGGGGTGGGGGGGGATACTAAGTCATGGGTTCTTGTACTCACTTGAGGAAACGCCTTCAAGAGTCCTAACTCAAACCTCCTCTGTGTGTTTTCCCAGTGGGCACCTCCGGTGACATGTGGCTTTCCCTTGTGCTCACTTCCTACCCTCGCTGAGGCTCACTGCCTGTGCCCACTGAGGTGTTCAGGTAACTCTTTGCAATTGCACTGTCTGAGGAAAGGAGGAGTTGGGTCGAATTGCCAAACTTTGCAACTAAATGCCAAATCTGGGGACTGTAAGCAGCCAGCAGCCAGCACCTTTTAAAGGTGCCTTGGAGTCTGCAGCCAGATTGCAAAGTGTCCCTCAAGGGCATTCACTCTGGCCAGCCAGTGGCGCTCGCCCCAGCAGCCACTGTCTCTGGGGGAGAAGCAACAAGGGCAGAAGACACTGTCTAGCAGAGACAAGTTTGCTCATATTGCCAGGGATCTGAGAGGTGGCCCTTGGTTAAGATTTATTATTCCCCCCCTCCCCCCCCCGCCCGCCCGCCAGGCTCTCAAAGCCACACACAATACCTATTGATTGATGGACTCTCTTACCTGGCCAGAAAGACAAACAAAAACAGAAAAAACAAAACAAAACAAACAACAACAAACAGATACCCTCCCTTCTTCCTGGATGAAAAGACAGAAGTATATCTTCAGGACTCCATCTCAGGCTCTCCTCCACCTCTCCACCCCCCACCCCTCCACTCCCCCACCCCCCCACCCCCCCACCCCCCACCCCCCACCCTCCCACCTCCCGCAGCTCACTGGTTCTGTCATCATCCACTCTCCCCTGTCAGCTGCTTGCTGCCCCGCTCCCTGCCTGCCTCTAATCCTCTCCTCCCTGCTGGCAGGCCTCAGCTCTCTCTCCAGTCACCAGAGCTTTCATTTGGGCTAATCTTCACTCCTGACTCAGGTGGGTGTGGTGATGATAAATCAAAATGAGGGCACAGGCTGTCAGTAATGAAACAGGAGGGACCTGACAGGCTAATCAGCTTTATTAGCCTCGAGTCTCCAGCGAGTCTCCAGCAGCGTTTCCCTTTCCTCCCGCACATCCCTTAGGCCTTTGTGATGTCCCCAGCAAAAGCAGAGAGATGCAGCCACACTGGAGACAGACAAGCTGGGTGGCCCAGGGCTCTCTCTGGGTGGCCGCTACCGTTCTGGTAGGGATGGGTGGAAGGCAGAGGCTTTTCCCAACCTACAATCTGAGGGGCTGCTCTGCAGGCACCTCAAGGTTGAGGGGGCGACAGTTGAGGAGGAGTAAAGAAGGGACGACAAGGGAGAGCTGGCTGGGGAGGGAAGGGGGGCAGGTGGGAGGGGCTCGATTGATTCCTTGTGACATCACGGCTCTTGCTTCTAAACTTGTTTGGCAACCCCCTGGCCATGATTGACACCCTGGAGAGTCTCAGCTCTGTGTTCTCAGATGTGTCTTTCTTTTCCTGCAGAAACAGGACTCCGGTTTTCACAGCCAAAGCAGTCTTGACTTTTTAAAAGTTACGAAACATGCCATTTCACAATCGCTACATACGATTTCATCTGCAGTAAGGATTTTTTCCCTGAGCCTCACCAAGGTGCTCGCTATGTCTTCTCCACAGAAGGCTGGCATCAGAAGAGCACTGTCCACAGTTCGTCACGCCCATGCAGGAGGAGACAACCAGGAACTACTTTAAAGACATGCCAACACTAACTCAACACTATGTTAATTTTTATGAGCTTTCTAACATTTGTAGGTTTTCACAGTTTCAAATTTTCTAATTTGTTATGGCTTTTTTTTTTTAAGACTAAATTCACCTGTGTCTTAATTCATGCCTGTGTAAACTGTGTCCAAGGAGCTGACCAAAAACAGTTTAGGGTTTATTTGGGCTCAAGGTCTCAAAGGGTTTTTAGAGCAGGAAAAAAACATGGAAGTTCATGGTGGGAAGGGGGTGTGGGAGAGCCTGCTCACATCATGCCAGGCTAGAGAGCAGTGAGTGACAGGGACCAAAGGCCTGCCTACTGACACCCTCCTGCCAGCCTCATCTCACACCTTCTTAAAGGCTCCAAAGCCTGGGACCAGTGTTCAAACAGGAGCCTGCCGAGGACACTTCAGATTCAAGCATCGCTTGTACGTCTGGCTGTGTTTTGTTGCTGTTGTTGTTTTGAGAGGACCCAGTTGCCTCTGCTTCCCCACACAGCCCCATCCACACATGGATTCGCAGCTGAGCCACCGTAGACAGAGAAACGGGGTCAGGGGACAGGGCACGTAGCTTCAGTACCCAAGCATTCTCCATGGTGGATTGGGCAAAAAGGTTAGCTCTGACCAGGAAAATGGGTCCTGGTTTGCAGACTCGAGCAGCTCTGCCCTCTTTCCAGTACAGATAAACCTCATTCCCCCTGGTCCTCAGTTTGGGCTGAAGCCAAATGAACTCCGGCTGTGCGCTCTCTCTCTCTCTCTCTCTCTCTCTCTCTCTCTCTCTCTCTCTCTCTCTCTCTCTGCTGTATTATTACTGACATGGCAGGAACCACCCACTCAATAAGGCAAAACAAACTCCCACAAACTCACAAACAGCTCTGCGTGTCTGGGGCGGGGGGGGGGGGGGGGGGAGGGGCGCTGATTTTATTCCCTAATTAACAAGTCGTTCCTAGCCAGTCTGATGATCTGCCTGTCATCTTACTTGGATTTGTGGGCAAACAAATCCTCCCCAGGCCTTGGGTAAGAGCTCCACAGAGGGGAGGAGGGGATGTCCTCAGCTTTCTTCCCTGTTCATCCTGCCTGTCTACAGGAGGCTAACAGGCTGGCAGGGCTGTCTGTGTTTGGGCTGTCAAGGCCAAGGTGGCTGGGTCTGGGAAGGTCCTTGTGACTGCAAGTCTGCAGCCACGGTTTCCTGTTCTGTGAGTCGCTGCCAGAGCTCTGGACACGGGGAGATGGTGAGTGCTAGGACTGCTGAGGACTTGAAGGCAGCCTCTCCCGTGAAACCGGGTCAGGTGTCATGACCTAGCTTTCTTGCAGCATCCTGATGTCTCGATAATGAAGCTGCAGGATCCGCTGAGGAGAAGGAAAGGTGGCCAGAAGGCATTGTGACATCCTCTGCCCATTCAAACAACTGCTGTGTCATTGTCACACCTGGGCCTTTCTCACCCTTCCATAAGAAGCAAGGGGAGGAGCCTTGGATCTGCCAGGACAGGTTCTCACTCCAAGCCTGGCATGCTCCGAGACCTCTGCAGGGTTCTTAGGCTGGTCTCGTGCTACTTGGACTAGCTACCAACTTACAAAATAGGGAGATTTCAGGCTTTTTGAGAAACAGAAGATCTCATATCCCTGGACCTAAACTGTGTCTAGGAGAATTAGGAGCTGCCTCTAGGCATGACTGGAGACAAGGAGCAGGTACCCTCCAGCTCAGCACAGCCCTGTAGGTTATTTGTGAAACCTGCGACAGCTGCTAGTCTCTCTTGGATGCTGGCATGTCTCTGGTGGTTTAGTTCACGGTGGTGGCTTTAATCGCTGTTTGTCCCTGCTGAGTGCCAGCCCCTTGCACAGGTGTTTGCTGACTGTTTCTGCCCTTCTGTTAACCACTGAGGGATGCATGGGTGGGCGTGTAGGAAACATGGTCTGTAAGCCAGAGAACTCAGGATTCAGTTCCAGGGCTGCGGGGACTGACTAGGTGAGAATTCATGACATCTAGCTACCTGGGGGGTTGGAGTTGGGGGAGCCGAGCTGAAGCTATTGGTCCTGCCCAGCTGTGAAGTACGCATTTCCTGACATTTTCCTGTCACATCATCGAGTCCTTACCCATCACCTGGGAAGACAATATTATTTCCGGATGTTCAAAGATGCCAAGTGTGTTTGGGCTTTTCTGTTGTGCATTTCTTGTGCATTTCTGTTGATTGTATTTTTAACATTCCGCACAGATTCAGCCAAGCATCCTTTTAAAGCTTGGCACCTGCCCTTCTGGATGGATGGACTGCTTGGACATGGTCACAGGTCCTCTGCTTCAGGAAACAGGCCTGGTTCATGATCAGGGATGGGGCAAGAGTGTGTCAGTTGAAGACACAGTGAAGATTCCCCTTGGATCTCTGCAACTCCTAATGCATGCCTCACCAGTCAGTACTGAGGTCAAGAGTATGACCCATGGGCTGGAGAGATGGCTCAGAGGTTAAGAGCACTGGCTACTCTTCCAGAGGTCCTGAGTTCAATTCTCAGCAACCACATGGTGGCTCACAATCATCTATAATAAGATCTAGTGCTCTCTTCCAGCGTGTAGACATATATTCAGACAGAATACTGTATACATAAAAAATAAAAATTAAAAAATTAAAAAAGAGTGTGGCCCATCTCCTTGCCATCCTACAGTCCAGCAAGCATCCTGCCTCTGACCTTGTATTACTAGGAAATATTTGGGCCAGGAATGTCCCATGTTTTCTGGCCCATCAGAACTGTCCTGACACTGTTTTCCTCTAGCTTATTACCAAGCTCCTTCTATGAGACAACTCTATATGCTTGTGGTAGATCTTACAATTATAGATTAGTGATTTCTTCCATGAGTGTGAGGCCAGCTATCTCCATGCTTGTCTTTATAGGGCAATGACTTTCCTTCTATTCCTTGGGCCTGGCCTTCCAGTACAGAGTGATCTAGCTGATCCTAACAGACTGCAGGGTGTGATTTTTGTCTGGGTCTGGAGATCTGACAATCCAGTCTACCCCCCACGCCCAAAGACAAGACCCCAGCTGTCTTTGGGACTCCACACCAAAGGTCAGAATCCTGTCCATCCCTGGTGACTGACTCTGCCACAGAGGCTTGGATATGGATGCAACTGATGGTGGGCCCGTCACATCTCACCAGTAAGCATGATGCTCCTCTTGGAGTGAGAGTCACCCTGATTGAAAGCCATAAATCTCCTCCGAGTTCCGTGGCTGGCTGTTGGATTGCTTCCCTTGGCTTTTGGCATGAAGAGGAAATGTAAACTCAAAACAATCTGCAGCACATGGAATTTATCAGGCTCAGATCTTCAGGCTGGACAGGACCAGGAGCCCGACCCTGTTGGAGACCCTAGGTCACTCAGCTTCTGGAAAGTGTGGCTAAGCTGCAGTTTGGGTTACCTCTGACCTGTCCTGCTGACCCATTCCTCACTCCTGACCACATGGCCGCCACCTCCACTTGGGTGTGTGCTACCCCATATTACTTGGCCCCAATATCACCCAGCTGAACTGTCATCCTCAGGGCCTCTGACATCAGGTCTTTCCAGATGAGTGGGGTCCCCTTAGAAAACATAGACTGACGTACACCCAGGAGGTGGCTGTCACCTCAGAAAGCCATGCTCGCTCCATCATTTCCTACCCTTCCCACAGAATATAAGCCGGGTACCATTTCCAGACAGACTGAAATAAGGCAAGATGGCGGAGATTTTCAAGCTAGGGACTGGAAGGGACAACAAAGAACACAAAGCTGGAGCTCTTCTTACCCAGTGTCTTACCCTGGGGTAGGTCCTGGATGTATTCGTTTGTGTGTGTGTGTGTGTGTGTGTGTATGTGTGTGTGTGTGTGTGTGTGTGTGTGTGTTGTTTGTTTTGTGATTGGTTCTCAGTAGGTAACCCAGGCTGATGTCAAACTCCCTGGTTTCCTGACTCTGTGTTCCAAACAGAGAGATTCTAGATGTGGACCACCACAGGGTGTGGTGTATTATGCTGAGTAAGTTTTTTAAAAAATGAATTACAGAGTGTCAAATTCCTCCACAGCATAGTGTCACCACTGGTCTAATGTTTTTCTTTTGGGAAGAGCAATGCATTAGGACCCAAACATCCCCATGGGTTCTCATGTTTGCACACCTGGCCCCAGTTAGTTCCACAACAACTAGGAGAGGTTGTGGAGCCTATATGGAGCAAGCCTCACTGGAGGAAGTACATCACTGGGGGCCAGGCTCTGAGGGCTTATAGCCCAGCCCTACTTCCTGTTCCCCCTCCCTGCTTCCTGTTTCTAGTTAAGGTGGATCTCCTAGCTCCCTGCTCCCGCTGACGTGCATGTCTTCCCCATGATTATAGACACTCTATCCCTCTGGGACTGTCTGCTAAAAATAACTCCTTTCTCCTCTGAGTGGCTTTTGCTCGTGGGATTTTTATCCCGCCAACTGATACAGATATGGATCACTCACGTCTCTTCCTTTCTACACGTCTTCCTTTCTACACGTCATTCCTCCGTGTTTCCTCCTTTTCCAGTGTCCTCCCTTCCACGTAATTTCCCTTTGACGTTCATTTCCTTCCGTGTGCCCAGCCTTCCATGTGTTCTACCGCCGATAGATGTGCCCATGTATCACGCGTATCACAGGCCTTCCCTTCCCTGTGCCCTCCCTCTGTAGCCCTCTCTCCCTGCGTCCATCCTTCTTATGCCCTTTCTTCCTTGTTGCCTCCTTTTCACACACCGTCCATTCACCATTCTCCCTCCCATTTCTTCTTCTTCCCCTGCGACCTTCCCTTCCATCCGCGTGTCTTTTCTTTCATGTCCCATCCCTTCCCTGTGTCTGTGCTCCCTGCAGAGCAGACTTCTGTTTGCCTTTAATGTACCACCTCCTTCCTCACTTCTGTGGTCCAGGTGGGAATACTGCTCATGATGGTCCTGGCAAATGGCCACAGGCATCTCTTGCCTTACAAGAGCAGGGTCCCTGAGAGACACAACAGCCACAGCCACTCTGTCTAATGAACCCTTGGGCGCCCTCGTTTCTACACCCAACAGAGCAGCCTGGTTTTGCCTCCTCCGAGCTTGTGGCAAAGCTCTTCCAATGAGCAGTCCCCACATCCTTATCACAACATCTTTTACAGTTGATATCATTTCTGTCATCATCAGTCAGCTACTCTTAAGTCACACAAGACTCAAGGTCAAGAAATTAGGTTGCAGGAGGTTTCCAGGATATCTTCCCCCCAGAAACTGTGGCTTGGTCGCTGGGGCCTGGAGTATTGAATCTGCCTGGTCTTTGAGACCAAGAGACTCTGACACCAACAGGTCTGTCCCAGAGTGCTACTCACACATGTTGAGTCATTGGGAGCTCCCTCCTGGGTGTTTGTCTGTAGTCTCACACCTGCCAGGACTCTTTTCTCCCGGGAGTGGGGCCAGGACACAGCAGCAGCACTGTTGGACTGAGCTCCCTTCTAACAGTACAATTAGAAGTACACTTCATTTAGAAGTTGACAGGTAGTGATCTGACACAGCTAGACAGATCTCTCCTGGAAACTCTCTCTCCCTCTCTCTCTCTCTCTCTCTCTCTCTCTCTCTCTCTCTCTCTCTCTCTCTCTCAAGTAGAATCCTCCCACGGCATTGTCAGACAGCCTTCTGAGGGACCGTGTTGCTTCCTTGTCCCACTCTGGGCAGTTCTGGGGTCTGAGAGACCCCAGTTCTGAGAGAATGAGGAAGACTGGGACAAAGAAGTGAAGTGACGTGAAGACAAGAAGCAGAGACGAGCAGGTGACGGTGATGAGGGGAAGGGGAGATGCTGAGCGTCAGGCTGGGTCCTTTCTGAGGATGACTGGGCAACAAAGGCACCGGAGAATGATGCAGGTGGACGGGTCACCTAATGAGCGGACGTCATTAGGGACTGAGAACCGTGAAAGTATATGCACGTGGGGTTTGGGCTGCCAGAGGCATCTCCAGCCCTTTGTCCTCCAGGACACCTGGGAACAGTCATAGAGTACAAAGCAGAGAAGACAAAGATAGCCACCCCAACTGCAGGTCCCAAGTCAGACAGAAGGCAGGCAGGGGCAACATCTTCCTCTTTTTCCTCCTTTGCCAGCCCCAGGTGTCTCTCTCCAGCCTCACTCTCTCTTCCCACCGCCACAGCTCCCGCCATCTTTTGTCTTCCCTTTATCTTGTATCTGCATGCCTCGGAACTTCCCTCCGTGGTCCCTTGCCTCAGACAGCCCCTCTTTTTCCGACTTTTCAGTCTCTAGAGCTCAGGTCCAGTTCTCAAAAAAGGTCTAGGTGGACCAGCAACTGCCCAGCAATGTGGCAGCCCCAATCATAGATACCAGACTTTTCCGTGGTGACAGGGCCCCACTAGAAAGTTCTCCAGACAGAGGTGAGGCAGGTTGTGGGATAGAGGAACCCGTTGATCCCACAATCACTTCTATGAGTTCCACCTAGGGGAAATCTTGCGGGAACCCTAAAAATGTAGTGGTGGCAACTAGCAGCCGTTTAACGAAAGTGCTTTGAACACCAATGGAGGCTGAACTTCTGAGGTAGCCAGAGGGCCAAGTCTGTCACATCGATCCTCAGAGAATCTGCACCCCGTGGCTCCAGAAACAGGGCATCTCTGTGGTTCCTCCAAACCCTATAGGCTGTCTCTACAGTAGCTGTGTGGAGACTGGGGGTGAGAAGAAGGAAAGCAGAGCATTGTGGGAGTTGGGCTCAGTGGCTGGCCTATTGTGATGCTTTTCCGCTTAGCTCTTTGCAGCTAGTTCTTGGCCATAGTAAGGTAGTTTTTAAAATTAAAATACTTTTCCAAATTTACAATATTTGTTAAGATGGTGACTCTCCTAGGACCCAGCCCCTCCTCCCGGAGAGGCTGATCTGAGCAGGGTGAGGAGAAGCTCTGGGGACAGCGGACTCCCCGTGTTGTTCTACCCAGTCCCCCCGCCCCCAAATATACCTTTATTGTCTATAGATTCTGGCTTATTGGAACCATGCTGGCCTCAAACTTGTGATTCTCCTGCCTCAGCTTCCCAGTGCTGGGATGATATTCATCATGCCTGATTGGGTCTTATAGACATATAGACTGAATTTTGGTCATTTATACTTCCTGTTGTCCTTACTTTTATGTGTTTATTCTGTGGTGCGGGGAGTGGAAGGCAAATAGTCTTCTTCTGAGCTAACCTCAGACCTGTCCACTCCTTTGAATGCACAAATCTCTCTAGGCTAGCAGCACAGGAACCAGGCCATCACCAGAATCATAGTAAAGATTGGAAACACTTCTATTTGTGTTACAAAGTCCAGTCACCCAGGCTGGCAACCTTGGGGTTGGGCTTTCCCACTGCAATGACAATTACATCCCCAGAGCAGTAACCCCAGGCCATAGAAAAGGCATAATCTGAGGGACCAGGGCCCGAGTACTCTGTGCATTGACCAGGGGACAGCAGAGCACATGACTGCTGGGGGTAAGGCCAGGTGAGTAGGAGGGGCAGTGCTGTCAGCAAAACAGGCTGCTAGGAGTGGAAGAACTGTCCAGGTGTGAGCTATGCACTGTATGTGTGGTTTATGTGTGTGGTGTGGTGATGTGATGTGTGCTGTCTGTGTGTGTGGTGCATGTGAGAGTGTGTGTGTGTGTGTGTGTGGTGTATGCGTGTGTGTGTGTGCATGTGGTGTGTGGTGTATGTGTGTATATGCGTGTAGTGTGTGGTGTATTTGTGTGTGCCTGGTGGTGTGTGCTGCCTGTGTGTGTGGTATGTGTGTGTACATGTGCATGTGGTGTGTGTGTGTGTGTGTGTGTGTGTGGTGTGTGTGTATATGTCTGTGTTGTGTGAGTGTGTATATGTGTGTGATGTATATGTGCTTGTAGGTGTGTACATGTGCATGTGGTGTGTGTGTGTGTGTGTGTGTGTGTGTGTGTGTGTGTGTGGTGTGTGTGTATATGTCTGTGTTGTGTGAGTGTGTATATGTGTGTGATGTATATGTGCTTGTGGGTGTGTACATGTGCATGTGGTGTGTGTGTGTGTGTGTGTGTGTGTGTGTGTGTGTGTGTGTGTGTATCCCAGCAAAATCATAGGCCCTGGTGAGGGAAAATGGTCCTGGTATGTTTTTCCTTTTGTTTTTAATCAAAAAAGGGTTCTTTTTTAGAGGTTTGAAATTCTTTGATAATTTCATAATGTGTATACAGAATTTGATTGTTCTTACTTCCATTGCCTTCTGTTGTTCCTCCTGTCTTCTGGATGAAACTTTTCTTTTCCCCTAACAACCCCCTCCTACTCTGAAGCCTTTTGCTTTTTTTTTTTTTTTTTTTTTTCCTCTTGACCAACTGAGCTTAACCATGGTTGCATTAGCACGGGTGGCAACTTCACTGTGGCTACACCACTGAAGAAAGTGACACTCCTCCCCCAGCACCTGTTAACTACCCATAGTTCCTCAGCGAGCCCCTCCCCCATCCTTGATGACCCTGTGATAGGCCCAGTCTTGTGCAGGTAACCACAGCTGTAGTGAGTTTCATGAATGCCGTCGCCCCGTCCAGAAGACACTGTTTCATAGAAGGACCCTCCAACTTCTGGCTCTCCCATTCCTCCCACCTCTTGTTCTGAGCTGTCCCCTGGGCTTTGAAAGGGGTGATACAGATGTCGCACTGAGGGCTCAGCGCTCCACAGTCACTGCTCACGCTTTGTAAGCCTGAGTCTTTATCCTTGTCCCCAGACTGCCCAAAGTCGTCGCCCTGGAAACCCCCCAGCCTCTTCTTCCCCTTCCTCCTCTGCTCAGAGCTTTCTCTCATCCTTGCCCTCCTTTATCCTCTGTTCCACAGAATCACAAGCTCTAAGAGCATCTTCTCATGTGCCTAAGGGGAGCCTGAGCAGGTAAGGAATTTGGCAGTAAACGTGGTAGAGAGGAAAAAATTCTAAGGTTTCTAATTGGTCCCCAACTCTAGGTTTTCGTCCCACAAAAGAGTAGCCCAGGTGAGCCAGGCTTCCCCAGAATAAGATTTCTCGGCCTTCAGCATGCCATAGGCCACAATGGAAGATTTGGGGGGGGGGGGGCGGGGGGAGGGCAGGGGATACAGCCAGTGTTTGCTGAACTTTGTTGGATTTCTTTCTTCTGGTGACCATCTTGCAAGCTGGTGTCCCTGGGACAGGCCTTAGGATGTACTGTGCCGTGCGGTACTCCTGAGCCAGTCCTAGGCGTCCCCTGCCCCACTTCTGAACTGTCTGTCCAGGACGCGAATAGCCGCAGCACCAACAGACTGGCCCGGTCTTCTGAAAACACAAGCCTTAAGACACAGAGAAACAGACAGCACAGAAGACATCCAAAGCAACAAAAATGCTTGTTTTCATCTTTGCTTGGCTCCAAAACTCCGCGTTTAATGAAATATTTCAGGATGGGAGGGGTCAAGCAAGAAGCAATGTTTGTCTTTCCTGCCACACTTCAGCCCAGAGCAAATTAAGCCAGCAGCTTCTAGACGGGGAGACGTGATGAGCTACCCAGCAAGCTCTCAGGCTGGCTCCGGTAGAGCCAACCCAGCTGCTGTAATAAAGCCTGGGCAGGGCCAGTGAGGCTCTGGAGCAAATACCTCCTAGCTGTTATTTTTCTGAGTCTGCCGTCCACACACCCTTCCTATTCTTTTAATCTGGCAAGGCTGGTATTTTCTCACCTTTGTAATATGAGGAACAAGTTAATTAAAATCAATCCTGTCTGTTCTCAGACGGCCTTGCTTTAGCTGCGGCTCTGCCGACAGTGTGTTTGGATAACAGTGCGTGCATGAAGGTGGTTATTCGGAGACGCTGGTAATTACATTAATTTAGGAGGCATTAGCTAAGCCGAGCAATTAATTACAAGGTACTCGGCCTCCAGATAGCTGGAAGAAACAGGTAGAAACACCACCTCTTTTTTTATCTGGCTCTGAACTTGCAGAACACTCTACTAACCAACGCCCTTCCTCTTGCTGAGGTTTCTCTCGTTGTGACAAACACCCCTGACCAGAAGCAAGTCTGGGAGAACCAGTTGTGTTTGTTTTACTGGTTGAAGCCTATCATCAGAGAAGCCACCACATTCTTCTCAGGCAGGAACCTGGAAGCAGGAACTGAGGCAGAGATCATGGAGGGGTGCTGCTTACCGGCTTGCTCCCCAGGGCTTTCTTAAGCCTGATTTCCTACACAACCATGGACTGAGTGTCTAGGGTGGTACCGCCCACCCACAGCAGTCACTAATGAAGAAATGGCCCCACAGGTTTGCCTACCAGCCAGTCAGCTGTGGGCATTTTCTCATTTGAGGATCCCACTGCTCAGATGACTCTGCCAACTTGATTATTCCAAATTGACAAAAACAAACAAACAAAAACAACCTAACCAGCCCACTCACTGATGTTTGAATAGGTGACTGCCAGGGAGAAGCCTGGGGACTTGGAAGGACCTTCCAAGCCCTAAAGCAGGTATTAGAGAGCTGTTTGTACAATGTTAACTTAAGAGAGTTTTGTGGGGCGCTCTGACTTTATGAGAATTGGTCTTTTTGTTCTTATTTTTGAGACGGGGGTTTCTCTGTATAGCCCTGGCTGCCCTGGAACTTGCTCTGTAGACCAGGCTGGCCTTGAACTCAGAGATTCACCTGTCTCTGCCTCCCAAGTGCTGGGATGAAAGGCGTGTGTCACCATCGCTTGGCACAAGATCCAGTCACGTGTAAGGAATACTTGCAATATATCTCATGGCATCAGAATTTCCAGTTAATTGGTTTTTATCCAGTTTCCCCATAGAGTAACCATTCAGAAACAGAAATAGTATCCCATTTTTTCACTGAAGACACACACCAAGAAATTAATGTAGGTTTTCCCTGTAAATACAAAGACTGAATGCAAATACACACATCTGTAAACAGATTTGAAATGGGAAAGCAACCAGGAGCATCCCAGCTCTTGGGATGAAGAAGCAGGAGCTTCGGAGTTTGAGGCTGGCTGATGCTGCATCATGAAAACCTCCAAGAAGTAAACAACAACAACAACAACAACAAAGTCAGATGAAGACATAGCCAGATTTTTAAAAATTCAACACAAAACATCAGAAGTCTATGTGAGGAGCTGGCTGTGTGTTTCTGTCCCCATCATTGCCCATGGACTTTATTTCACCTGCTGAGTTCTGACCCAGACCTTAAGGCCCAACTTGGCCTTTTCTTTCCCAGGCATCTGACTGGGTGCAGAGGTTAGGAATCTGTAAACCTGTTTCTGGTCCAGGATGAACCGTGTGCTAAGATTTCTGTAGGCTGCTGGTCAGGCTCTGGCTTCAGAAGGGGCCTGTCAGATACTGTTGGCAGTACTGCTGCAACAAATGTGAGGCACAGGAGAATGAGGAATGGCCAGTCCTCACAGCTAAGCCTCCAAAGCCTTAGCTCCAGGATACTGTGCCCCCTCCCCCTGGGGGTTCCTGAGGAAAGATGCTCCTCTCTCTTTTAGGTTCTTTCTCCTAGAGTCATTTAGGCCTTCCTGAGACATTCTGGCTTGAACTACATGCCTGCGGCCTCAGCCTGACCATGGGTATAGAAGAAGCAATCCTTATTTTAATTAGCGTCGTTGCATGGGACGGCACTGTCATAAAGGACGTAAGGGATCAGAAGATGCTAGAAAAGAAGAGCTGGGCTTCTGTATGCCTGCTTCCTTTCCCTGCTGCACGTGCTCAGATCATTTACGTGCATTGACTTAAGCCAGAGTTCTGCCCTGCTGGGATCAGGCTGCCCTTTGAATGCTGCTTCAATGTTTAATACTATGTCTTAAAATCATTCCACGGTGGTGTATGGAAAGATACCTCTTCCTTTTTCCACATAGCGTTCTAATTGCTTGTTTGTTGGGGTTTTTTTGTTGTTGCTGTTTTTGTTGTTGTTTGTTTTTATTTTGCTTTGTTTTTCCGAGTAACCTTGGCTGTCCTGGACTAGCTTTGTAGACCAGGCTGGCCTCGAACTCACAGCGGTCCACCTGCCTCTGCCTCCCCGAGTGCTGGGATTAAGGGCATGCGCCACCACCTGCCCAGCTATTGCTTGTTATTTTGAGAGGGTCTAGTGGTCCAGACTGGCTTTTAACTCAAGCTCCTCTTGCCTCTGTTTTTAGATTGCCTGAGATTATGGACGTGTACCACATCATTCAACTTCATAGTATCCCAGCTTGGCTATGGCCACAGCATCTCATAAAGATCTCCTTGGGTAGGCTAGGTCCCTAGAAGTGAAATATCTAGGTGTTATGAAAATTGAACAATTCTCTGTCAAACTTCATACACTGGAGTCCCAACTCCCAGTACCCCAGAATATGAACTTCTTTAGAAAGACAGATGTCATAAACATAATCAGTTAAGAAGAAACTGCTGTGGCAGGCTTTACTCTAGGAAGAAGTTTTTACTCAGCCTTGTTCACAGAGAGAATGGCATATGACGCTAAGGGCCTGCAGGTGCTGCTGTGACAAACTAAGACACCTGAGAAGCTAGAGTGAGGCCCAAGGCAGACATGACTCTTCTGCTCTGAGTGGGACCAACATCTCCAGCACTTCTGCTGCCTGTCAGGTGATAAATGCTAATTTCTTGAAGCACTTCACTGCTTTGCCGGCACAGCAGACTCAACTAACATGGCGTCTGCAGCTAAGCTGGTGCATACTGCGCCTGTCTCCCTGATGCCACTGACTGCTTCCTCGGTCAGTGAGGCTTCAGACGCTATCAGATCCACAAGCTTTGCCTTCCTACTAGCAATGCAAGGAGCCTGGGGCTGAGGATAGAGCTCAGAGGTAGAGCACTTGTCTGGTTAGTTAGGCATTCTCAACATAGGGAAAAAGGAAAAACAGCCTAGCTTGTCACTTTCTCAGTCCCAGTGAGTCCTGGATCCATGTCTGTCCTAATTTTCCTTTTATCCACTTGGTATTTCTTAGCAATAAAATCCAGCCTGCTAGAGTAAGCATGGAGAACCACCACCTTAAAGAGTGTTTGCATTATAGGCAGATGGTGGTTTGAAGGCTCAGAGAGTAGACAACTTAGTTGCCATAATCTGTGGTAACCACTGGACAACTGCACCCTCTCTCCTGGTCACCTGACAGCACAGTGGCCCAGAGCCCAGGCTTTGAGTCAGGGCCTGTGAGGGCTGCACCTTGCCTTCCCACTCTGAGTTCCACTTTCTTGCCCATAGGGCTGGCTAACAGCCAACCTGGTAGACCTCTCTGACAGCATGCCCTGGTCAGGGCTTTGTGCTAGTCTCAACTGGACAAACACATGAACAGTCCTCTCCACTATGTCCCCAGATGCCTATTTGCCTAGCATGACTTTAAGAAATGAAGAAGTAAAAAATGAAGAGGAACAGCAACAAAGGAAAGATGATTTTTTAAAAGATTAATGATCACCATAATGGGCTTAGTATGGAAAGCCCAAGAGCATCGGCATCTCTGTGATGTGTTTTGAGAGAATGACAGAGGGGTGACCAGCCCCAGAGTCATGCACAAAGTAATGAAAGTGAGAGCTGCCGTGTGGGTACTGAGTTCTGTGACTGGTCCACTCCAGTCCACTGAGCCATGAAACAGCTAAGGCTGGAAGCCCAAACTTAGCCCCAAGGTTAACTTGTCCCAGTGGGACATCCAAGGGCCATAGAAACATCTGTGGGGATTGATGGTTTCTGAGTCAAGGTGGAGGTTAAGGGTTGGAGAACATGGTATCAACTTTACAAGTTACAATTGGCTTGATTTTCTGCTGAATCATTGGGAAGAGACACAACTGTGTAAATCAAGACCATCTGGGTGTCACATGATCAAGGCCAGCATCAATTGGCTCCATGCAGACATTTGTGGGTTTTGTCATCTGGTCTTTTCTCCCCTATTCTTGTACCTCTGCTTTCTTCTCTGTATTCTCACTCAGGCAGACTCTTTCTTCTATGTGGTAGAAAGAGGTTTTCTAAGCCTCATTTTATATTTTCCTATGGGCCACCCAGATGGAAACCACAATTTATTGTATCAAAATAACCCAATCAATAACTGTCAATAACATGTTATTGAGTCAACCTAGATCGCGTACCCAGTTCTGAATCAATTGCTATGACCCCAAAGATGGAGTTACTCTTCGTGACTAGGCCTGAGACACAGGTGCAGAGGGCCTAGGAAGCCTGCCCAATGTATGGAAGATGGCAAGGGCATTGCAACTGCAGTCACAGATAAGGCCATTGTCAGTGGTGGCAGAGCTCAGCAGATGGCTTGAAGGAAAAGGAATCAGATGGAGGGACAGAGGTATCAGTGGCTTTGCCGGGCCTGCACCCCTTTCCAGAAGAGTGCTTTCTAATCTGGACAGTTTTGAGAGTCAGACATGGGCACATGGCCTGGGGTGGAGTCTAGGAACCTGTGAGAAGATGCCAGGCCTCGAATCTCAGTTGGCCTCCAGCCTGGGCCAAGAAAGAGCCTCATAAATGTGACATGAATATACCCCGGTCTGGGCACTTGTAAGGCCTTTGTTCACAAGTGAATCCTAATCTGGCTATGTCATGCCAGGCAGGGAGATGAAAGGACCAGGGAAAGTAATCCTACCTCAGCTGTGAGCATGTGAGCATGTGAGCATGCATGGCAACCTGATTGATCTTAGCTGGCAGCCGTCAACCTTGCTTTCCCTGGCTTTGCTATTGGCCAAACATATCCTTGCATTTTCTTAGCAGACTTAAGATTAAACTGGAAGCATGTTTTCTATCCCAGCCTGTGCTTTCTAGAAAGAGGGAAGAACATTCTTTGCCAAGGCCTCCCATCTCCCCAAAGACAGAGGGATATAGATGTTCCCTCTGGCTAGGAGACAGAGTGAGAAGAAATCATTTTTTTAGCACCTGTCCAAATTGTGGTAGACTGTATTCGATGATTTAACTTTGTGGTTTAGCCTACGTTTGATTTTGCTCTAAGATTTATAGTAAAGCTGTAAAGATGAGTCATAGAGGTTCCTTTGCCCAAATAAGGGTAGAAATGACTACACTTGCAGCTCTGCCTTCCCTCCTGGGTCAGTGGCAGACATGGCTAATCAATTAATGATGCTGTTTCCCACTGACCCTAGACGTGGCCTTAGAAGCTTCGCCGTAGCCCTGCAGGCTATCTGAGCTGGCGCAGCAGATGAAAAGCATTTGCTCTTCCTGCCAAGTCAAGAGGACAGCCTGGGAAGAAGAAGAAGAAGAAGAAACAGCAAAAGAGACAGACAAGATTAGGTGCCTGGAAACACACACACACACACACACACAGACACACACACAGACACACACACAGACACACACACACACACACACACACACAGAGTTGCGGGCTCTGGGAGACAAGTGGTAGCAAACAAGTATGGGGAATGTGAAATAGCTGCAGAGAAAGTGTTGCTAGGAGACTTGCCACCTGGACTGTGACTCTCCAACTCTCTAAACAAGTAGGACGGAGAGCTCTGTTAAGGGGCCAGAGACAGCTAGAGATGTTGGGAGGACAGACACAGCCCTTGCTTTGCCTCAACTCAGTGACTAAGGAAACAGACCCACACACGTGACCAGTCCTCTCTGATAATACAAGCAGTAGTTAACCCTTGAGAGGCCAGTGTGTGTCAGGCACTGTGTAGTGTTTCTTCACTTCCTATATAGTACATTTTATATGTGCCCTGGTGGAGGCTCATGCATGCTAGTTAATTTATCAAGATCAAGAAGAATACAATGTCAGCAAGCCTAGTGCTTCTCAGGTCAATTTGTGTCTGCAGTAGAACCCTAGAAAGAAGAGAGAGAAGCTGGTCCACGTCCTTCCCTGTCTGGGAAATGTCTATTCTTTCACACTTATTGTTTGCTTATTATTCATTTATTAATTTCAATTACATATCCAGTGAGTCTTTATTGTGAGCCACTGTATACCAGGCATTTGGTGGGCACTAGAGGTGGCAGATGAACAACACAGGACTCTGAACTCACAAAGGCTTACTGGATATTACAGCTGGGTATGAATGTCTCAAAGACATTCATTGAAGGCAGAGGCAGCCATGTTTAATAGAGATGGTTCCTTGAGCGATGGCTTGAGAGCTGACCTCATCAATTGAGTAACCCACTGATGAGGTCATAGCTGAATGGACTGCTTGGATGTTGCACTTAGCTGTAGAAAGTAGTTCATGGAGTGGGGTGGGGTTGGGGGTGCTTATCTTAAAAAGTGTTTCGGGATCTTGCTTCACCACACTTCTTGTCAAGCACAATGGAGCCAGCCAACCATGAACACACCTCTGAAACTTTTGATTCTAAAGAAACCTTTTCTTCTTTAGTTTTCTTTTCTCGGGTGTTTTGTTATGGCAATAAAATGCTAATTCCCTTACTACGGTGGAAGGATGTGGCAGCTGGAATATCTGTGGAGATGAGGCTAGGACTGAGAAAAGAATAAAACCAGCGTTGACTGGGGCTCACGCTGCACAGCTAGGAGCTCAGCAGTCAGCTCAGCCCACTTTAGGTCTGGATCTTTCCTTTGTTGGTTTCTGTGTGTCCAGATGGGTCTGGTCTGGAGCCCAGGCTAAGGGCCAGTGAGAAGAGCTGAAAACTATGCCACAGTATGAACGGGTGACAGATTTCCACCACCAAGCCTAACATGTGTGGGGTGTGTTAAGCATCAGGTAGGTATCCACTGGGTCATGTGGATGCAGCAGGCAGCATCTTTGAAAGGCCTGACAAGGAAGCCCTTGGGAACTGCACAGGGTCTAGCCCTGGGAGACAGGCCAGAAGTGGGACCAAGGGAACAGCGTGCCTGTCCCAGCACAATAGTTGATTGGGTTTATTTCAGACACTATTTTAAGGATCTGGTTCAAAAGCTTCAGACAGCTTTCAAGTTCATTACAAGTTCAAACTGGCCTTGTGGGTATTAAGGGTCTTCTGCTGATGTTGGGGAAAATGGAAAATTAACTTGGCTTCGTTCGTAAATCTAAAGAGAGAGAGAGAGAGAGAGAGAGAGAGAGAGAGAGAGAGAGAGAGAGAGAGACACTGACTTGGTTTGAATGCAGTTTGGGCTTTTGCAGGTGAGTGAGTGGTTTTACCTCACTGATTCACAAGTTCAAGCCCCTGAGGACAGCACTAATGAGCAACATCAGTCCAGTTGTCCTCCAAACTAAGAGGCTACAACAGCCCAATTACCTCGACTCCCAGACCAAGGAGCAAGGTTCCCAGGGAAGGAGAAAAGGACTCCCGCCCTGAGAGAGCTCTCCCCAGTGACGGAGCAACCCCTGGGTCCCAGGAGCCTGGAGGATAAATGAAGCATGCTTACAAATGTCTCTTAGTGGAAGGTCAGTGCAGACAGTTACAAAATGGTGCCCAGGAATGCAAAAGGTAAGAACCAGGGGACCGGGAACCCCGGAGGCTAACTTGGACAGATGACAAAAGAGAGGTGTATGCTGACCTTCCGGTCCATTGACAACTGGTCATGCTAGCAGGTGACTGACGACAGCTCCTGAGCCAGAGAGTGGGTCCTTCAGAAAGGAGGAGGAGCTGGAAACACTCCAGGGCAGGGACAGTGCATTTAAATTAAGTCCACCTTTCTCTCCCTGCTTATTAAGGCCGGCAGCTCACTCTCCTGCCCCCCCCCCAGGGACTCCCTGCTGACCTGGGGGAGGATGCATGTGTAGGAAGGGCCATCAGGGCGGACGTCAGCAGGCCGAGAGCCCTGGAGGCTGAGGAAGGACTGCTCAAGCCCTGCTTGGGCCCTATCATGTGGCACCGAGGCACATTTGATGACAGGAAATACGTTGCTTTCCTGTGAAGCTGCTTCCCCCAGTTCCCTCATTCATAGCACAGAGGGTGGTCTTTGAGGTGCCTGCCTCCATCTTGCTAGCACAGTGCCTGTAGGTGTTTGTGTTTTTGTCTGTGGTCTGTCTCCCATATGAGGACTTAAGCACCTAAAACTAGAAAGATGGGGGGATGGAGGGGGGAGTCCCTTCTTTGACTTGTTGTTTCATCCCAAAGACATGGAGCAGGGCTGTATCCCTAAAAATGCTCAGAACTTGCTCAGCTAAAGGAAACAAACAGATAAGCAAAGAATCCAAAAGTGGGAATCCAAAAGTGGGTGAGGAGAGAGAGGGACCACCCATGCTGGGGCGTCTGAGCTTTCATGTTCCAGTCACCTGGTTGGGACCCGCCAATGACACAGGGCCTGGAGCAGGAGGTGGGAGGAGACATAGGGGGCACATAGCAGGACGTCACCCGAACTGCTAGAGTTATAGACTAACAAAAGAGGAAGGCAAAATGGAGGTGATGTAAGAGCATCTGCTGGTTGAAGGGTAAGGACAAAGGCCGTTGTGCTAGGACAATCTGCACCTGTAGATGAGGCAAACTTCGAGAGCCTTAGTCTTCTTGTCTGCCCAATGGGATAACAGCTCTGCCTCGGGCTGTCAGGAGAGTTAGGTGACAGTGTGGAGTGCAGCTTGGGTGGAGTCACCTACCTCCAGGAACTTCCTTACTTCCCAGCATAGATGTATCTTCACTCTGCACAAACCCATTTCCTTGGGAAGTGACTCAAATAAGAGGGAGAGTGAGAAATGGCTTTGTTTTGGGAATGCAGGGTCCCTTCTGACCCATCTGATGCCACACACACTAGACCTTGCATAAAAGTAGTTCCCAGCTCTCTTCAGGGGTGGACAATTCCAGAGGGAATTTTTACCAAACATCCAGGGAAGGCTCCCTGGCTGTGGCCACTGTGTCTCTGGTGCCAGGCTGTGGTGCCAGCCTTCAGGGGAGCAGCGTGGGAGAAATTCCCATGCTCTGCCTTCTATGTCATGGAAGCCACCTCCTTCTAGGCTCAGAAGATGCCAATGCCACAAGTTGGAAGATAATGAGGAAGTGTGTGTGTGTGTGTGTGTGTGTGTGTGTGTGTGTGTGTGTGTGTATGTGTGTGTTATCAAATAGAAAGCCTTGGAGAGAAGCTGTCAGTGACTCTGGCCACCTGCCTAGGCCTGGCAAATGGCACTCACAGGTTCATGGTGCTACAGCTGAAGACTTCATAGCCATCTGGAGAAAGTTCTAGGAGCTTGTTTTGCCTAGGACCAGTGGGGGCCAGATTTTCATGCTTTTGCTACCAGTGGGGTGAACTAAAGCAATGCCTACATTTTCATGGGGAAAAAAATTAAGCATCTGTAAACTCTCACTAAAAAGAAATGTCATTCCAAGGCCGGGTATTTAGAAATATTTTTTTGAAGTCAAAGTGACTTCCAATACTCTAGCATCCATCTCCCTGCTCAAAGAAACCTCCAGAATACAGGGAGCTCCTCATCTGGTTGGGCTCTCTTAGTCTGAGGTGGAGAGAGATGCTGTTGTCCTAGCTTGGGGGAAGGCATATGTCAGGGAGGGGGAACGAGCTGGGAAACTGCAGTAAGAAGCATGTTAATCAGCTAGGTCAGAAAAGAGATTGGGGAGGGGTGGCCAAGGCTCGAAACCAGGGACCCCTGGATCCTAAGGGGTCTGGGGCTGAATGGTTGGTATTTAAGAATGCATTTCTGTCTCTCAAGATACAGGCTGTCACTTCTCCTTCAAAAATACCTATCCTATCCCCCTGATGAGAGGAAACTCTGTCTGCCATTTTCTTCTGACCTGTGACTTCTTTGCCCTTCCAGAATGTTCCGCTGTGTGATGGCTTGGCCTGCTTTTCTGCGGAAGTCCCACAGTACACCAACCAAGGCACTGAAGGCTCAGGGTCTGGTACTCCAGGCTCATATTCCTACTCTGCCACTTTCAGACACTGTGATCTTGGGCATGCCTTGCCCTGGCTTCCTCCTCTATAAAGCAGGATTAGCAATGGTTTCATGTCATAAAGCCAGTGAGAAGAATCTATAAGTGAACTCAGGAGGAACACTCAGAACAATGCCTGACAACTGAATGCTTACAAACATCAACTACGACAAAAACCCACAAGGAACGCAAACTCCTACAGATGGGTAGCAGAAGCCTTTGATCCAGATGCTGAATATTACAAGGGGGGCACGGGGACCGATGTCATACAAGGGAATACACGGCTGGCCAATTTATTGGAGTGCGATTTAAAGAGAAAAGCCACTATGCAAGTGAACGCATCTGAGGACCTGCTGACCACATTCAAGAGAAAGAGAAGCTGCTTGGCTCAATAAAGACACCGAATGTGTATTTGAATCAGATCTATCCTTATCTAATCAGGTGTGGGCAGAGTTTGAGGTAAGAGGAAAATGGATTATGACATGGTTCTGACAGGGCTAGGGGAGGGACTGTGTCTAAGGCAGTCTTTTAGAGAAAGGAGTGGGACCAGGCAGCCTGTATTTTATACCTTTCTTCTGCTGTGTTCTCAGCAAATGTGCAGGAGAGCTCTAAGCCAGGCAGCTGCATCATATTTCCCACTAACACATATACATGCTTGCTTATCTATCTATCTATCTATCTATCTATCTATCTATCTATCTATCTATCATCTATCTACCTATCCGTCTATCTAGCATCTGACATCATCTTTTCTCATCTATTCTTCTATATCTCTCATCTATCTATCTCTATATCTATCTATCTATCTCTATATCTATCTATCTATCTATCTATCTATCTAATCTATTATCTATATCTGCTTCTATAAACATCAGAAAGGGACCTAAATCAAAGTAGAATGCTTTTTAGCTTTTCATAAACTCCTTGAATCCCAGTGAAGGAAAAGATCCCAGGAGTCATCTCTGTTTACTTGGACCCTATTCAAGATGCTGTCCCATATTCCCAGACAAATCGCCATTGCATGAGCATATCTGTTACTGTAAGCACCGGTGCACTAGCAGCCAGGGAAGCCCCTGACACCTGCAAAGCTAACCCAGCCCATTGCTGCCAAAAGAAGGGGTGGACGAGACCAGAGAGGTGAAAATAGCAATGTCTACCCCAGGAAGAGCATCCTTCCTGAAGACCACTGCCAGAGAACGCTCTATATTGTTGGTGTACTTTTAACCAACTATTTTTATTTTGCGTTTCTTCAATCTCTTTCTCCCTATTCCTCCCCAATCCCTTCCAATGCCTCAACACCAAGTAGGAAAGAAAGAAGGTTAGTGGGGAGATGGGGCATAGTTTTCCTTAGCTACTTCCTGCTATTTAGGGTCATCGGGCAAAGTCCAATCTTTGTTTCAGGACATCTGTTGACTTCTCATTTCACTGCATCAACAGTGACCAGGAACAGCAGGGGGAAGCATCAGCAGCTTCTTCTTTCTCAGCACACCCCCCCCAGTCTCTACTTGGGTCTAGCTTTTATCCTGACAAAACCCAGCAGGTCCCAGCTGACAAGCATCATGTGCCCTCTCAGGAGGCAGTTATCAGCTGTGTACAAACTGGAGCAGCCCCCATATCCACACCTGGAATTAAAACAAAAACATGTTTACATATAAACCAAAACTTCCACAACACTCTGCTAAAAAAAAAACAAAACAAAACCAACAACTCCAGAATTCAAATTCAAACAAATAAACAAATAAACAAACCTCACTTGGATTTTCCACCCAGTGCTCTTAACTTCATCCTCAAGAACAAGAAAGAAAGATCCTGATGCCAGTGAGGACGTGGGCATCAAGGAGACCTGGATGTGACCAAGCCATTCTCTTGTCCTGTGACATCATGCAAACTGCTCAAGCTTTTTGTTTAGTGTCCATGAAATGGGGGTCATCACACTACTTACCTGCCGTTGTCATGAGGAATGAGCTCGTCCAGCATTTAAGGCTAGACTTCAGCAGCAGCTTCTCTGGTTTCCAGCCTGAACAGCACCAGGATCTTTAGCCATTCCTGGGAAACATCGCATCCAGGGCCCACCCAATTGTAATGGGATTTGTGTTCTTTCTTTCCCCCCACTTACCTAATGTTTTCCTTTCTTTGGGCAATGTACTTTATTTTGTTTAGCGTGAACTGCCTCCCACTGGGTTTGGTTTCGTGGACTGTCACTGATAATTCACTGATTTCTATTCATTCACTAGACTAAGCATACACCAGCAATAGTGAGTCTCATTTGACTGGCGATATGGCCCAGCTCTTCCCTTTCTTCCCTTCCTTCGCACCACCCCCCTTTTCTCTCTCTCCTTCCTTTCCTCCTTAACTTTCCAGGAATGCTAAGAGGCACTAATAAATTCCATTTCTTTTTACTAGAATGCATCCCCATTGTTTACAACTGAAGAACACTAAGGATATTCACCCCCGATGGGATACTTAGGTTCATGGAAGGCTGTGAGTATCAGCATGGGTGAGATCAAGGTGCTGTCTTGGGTCTTAAGAGTGAGAAAGCCGACCAGGTAGTGGTGCTGCATGCTTTTAATCCCTGCACTTGAGAGGCAGTGGCAGGCCAATCTCTATGAGTTTGAGGCCAGCCTGGTCTACAGAGAGAGTTCCAGGACACACAGGAACTCTATCTTGAAAAAAAAAGAAAAGAAAGAGTGAGAAAGCATTATAAGCAAAGACTAAGGTGGGAGGAACTAGGAGAAAAACCCCCATTAAAACCTCTGTGTGGCTGAGGACACCCTGGAGGTGATGAGAAACTAGGAAACGTCCTTCCCACGATGAGTCAGCTGGGCTGTATCCCCATCTATCTGACTCTGACAAATACAACATCATGCCTAGAGTTGAGGGGACGAGAGGAGGTTTTTCTAACTGGCAAAATTCCCAGGTTTTGAGGGAGAAAGGGGATAAATAAATGCTAAAATTTGTTTCCTCAGAATGTTCTGGCCTCTATCCAGGCACACCCATAAAAAAAAAAAGTTGGCACCCACCCTCCAAAAGTGAGGCTATGTATTTCTCCAAACTGCACCCATAATTCCTAATTGAATGTCTCTCTCAAAAATTCATGACACGAAAGACTGAATTATTAAGTAAATAACATCATAAATGAGGAACATAACAGAGCTAATGGCTCCACTAAATAGCTTTCTTTTGTGCGGGAGCTCTCAAACAACTCCCTGAAGGTCCAGTGTAGCTGTATCCATGTATAAACTTCTAGAACGCTCCCTTCCCCTGGCAAAAAGATGGGACCCTTTGCCCTTCAAGTCTTGCTCTTTCTGGACTGGATTTTTCTTCCAATTAGGATGACTCCACAACCAACTTTCTTTTTTCATAAGACAATCAAACTTGGAGATGACCTCTCCTCTTATGCGTGTCTCATTGGGCTGTCACTCAAGGTCCCCTGGCATCAGTTTCTGCATCCTTGACAGCCTCTGACAGCTGTGAGTCAATGCTCCAATCTCCTCTCCCCAAAATCTGATTTTTACTCTTAGCTAGTTTGATCAATGTTTTAGAGAGTTCAGCACATTTCCTCGGCAATCTTTATATTCAAAGCCAGACCTCACAAACTGGGAGTGTTAGGTGTCCCCCATATCTGCCTGCCCCCCCAACCTATCATGTATTCAACAAAAATCTATGGAGCCCAGTTCTGCGCCTGACACTCAGCAGGATCAAGGGCATCCCAAGGCAAATGATAGGTACTACCCACAACCCATTGGCAAGGAAGAGTTAAGCAAACAGGCTTTTACTGACAAAACAGAACAACAAATTTGAATTTGTGGTGTAGAAGAAATGAAATGAGGTGTCCTAGAAAGGAGTAAGTTAAGATATCTTATTGTGGGCAGCGTGGGAACCACACATAGAAAGCTCTTAGGAAGAACAGGACTTGGACCACTAGAGTGCAGAATAGCAGCTAGTGTGCCTACCCTGGAGGCGGCCAAGCTGAGGTGGAGAGGAATGGGGGAAAACTTCTAGTGGATGTAGAATGACGACTCAGCCAGGCTCTTGATGGACATGTAGTGGTGACTCAGCCACGCTCTTGATGGACATGGAATGGTGACTCAGCCACGCTCTTGATGGACATGGAATGGTGACTCAGCCATGCTCTTGATGGACATGGAATGGTGACTCAGCATGTTCCTCAGATAGATATAGTGAGGCTCCTCTGAGAAGGGAGCTCCCACTGCCCTTTAAGAATGGTCCCTGGGAGACATAGAGGTTCAATGTGAGATGTTGTGAAGTCAAGGTCCCAGCTCCCACAGAAACCCTCATAGGGCTGTTGTAGGGGGTGAGTGGGATAAGGTAGGTAAGGTGTGACTATAGGTGTTGCATATGGGACACACTCATTAATGGTGGTCCTAGCTCCATCAGTGACACTTCTGTTAGAGTTTGTAAGCTAAAATAAAACAATTGGTCCCTTAGCCACAGGCCATAAGACTATGGTGTGAGCCCTTTCTGACACTGGGAGCCACATCCCAAATGTCTGCCTGGTTTGCTGGTTTGCCTGGTGGCTGGGCCATTCCTTGATCCTGGCATTGACTCAATGTTAGCTTGGTCCTAAAGACCTTGATTGTTTGATTGACAGGTTTCATTTTGGCCACATGCAGCTCCCTGCTTATGGGCCAAGAGTCTTTTCGGCAAACTAACAGAAACAGAAAGCTCAGGCAGCCAGGCCTCTAGCCAGGGGTTGGGGGGTGGGGGGGTGGGGTTCCGACTCTCTTCCCAGATGATTAGCCATCTAGCTAAATGAAGGTTGGTCCTGCTCAGGAGAAACCTAGGCCTGAGCAAAGGAAGCTCCAGGCTACCCCAGAAACAGAATGACTCAGGTGTTCTAGCACTAAGCATCACAGCCATACAGGAAGCTATGGCCAGGCCCTTAACATCTGATTCCAGTTAGCGTTACCTCACTACTAAAGGCCCTGCTGGGGTTATGTGACCTCTGACGTTTAGTAGAGCAAGCCTCATCTCATCTGACTGGTTTACACTGCACAGTGTGCCAGCGAGAAGAAACAGCAAGGATGGCCGCTCAGAGTCCCTCTGGCTGAGAATTCTAAACACAAAGGAGAGAGAATGCCTCTACTGAGATCACTTTTCAAGAACTTTATTGAAGCATAATTGATCTACAAAGGATGGCAGGTATATGTGTGTACCCTGTGATGTATCTGAACAGAGGCACTCACGACACAGATACGGCCATCACCGTCTCTCAAAGAGCTGTTTTGCTTTTGTTTTTCTGACTCTGTGTGTGTGTGTGCACGCGAGCGTTTATGTACAAAGAACACTTAACATAAGATTTATCCTCTTCACAGATTTTGAAGTAGACATTACAGCATTGTTAGCCGTAGGCTTTCGCCAGTAATCCAATTGTTTGTTTTTTGTTTGTTTGGAAAGGTTTTTTTTTGTTTTGTTTTGTTTCTTTTGCTGTTAGGGTCTGTTTGCTTTTGGTGCAAGGGGTGGAATCCAGGGCCTCATGCAGGCAAAGCAAGTATTCCACCACCGCGCCATACCCCAGCTGGTGGACTTTCAAGTCTTCTGTAAGCTAATGAGGTGACCTTTTCAGAGCTGCTGCACGGGACAGCTTCCTCTGCTAGCGCCTGGCAAGTGCCTTGCTTTGTGTTTTCCTGGCAGACTTCTGTTACTGAGGCTTCCATCCAGCTGCAGTTTATCCCTTCCTTTAGATAGTCAGTTGAGAGCAGTTGAGAAAGATGGAGTTCTGAGGCAGGGCGAATGGCCTCACGGTGGTGTAAGTGGGGGTGGGGCTAACCTCATGCAAACAGAAGCTCTTGGTCTGATTGCTACCTGGCTCCCAGGAAGAAAACTGGGTCTGAGAGGCTCAGCGACTAGTGTAGAGGGCAAGCCTGGAGCACAGGCACAAAATACAGATGCTTTGAGGCAAGGCTGTGTGTCCCTCCAGGAGAGACCCAGCTGCTCCTCACGCAGCAGTAGATGGATCTCTGTTACAGTTTATCTCCACTTTGCGCATGATGAAAAGGAGGCACCCTACCCATTAGGGAGCACGGTCAGAAGATGTCAGAGTGAAGACAACCCCAAGACTCCCAGGTCTGCCCTTCTTCCTGAGTTGCTTCTCTGAGTCGGCCTGGATCTCTCACTAGCACACATGAATATTCATATCTCTAGCCCCAGCCGCACCCCAGCGGCCAGCCAAGGGACTTCCGAAGCCTTACCTACGGGATGTTGGAGATGATGTGCAGGGTGGCTGTCTCTCTGCTCACCTGTCTCACACCTGCACGACGTTCTCCCTGCTTTGAGACTTGTAGAACAGCCATCTACCATCCTATCCTGTGTGTCTGGAGTCCTGCAGGGCATCCAAGATGAGTCCCAGAGGCCTCCAACCAGATCAAAGACTTCACTGCAATGAACATTTGCAAGAAAAGCTGTTTGGGCAAAAGGGTGTACTATGTGACACACTGTGACACACTGTGACACACTGTGACACACTGTGACACACCCCAGCTTTCATGGACAGATTTGTTTGTTTTCTTTCTGTGGGGGAGATCGCAAGGGCAGAAGGCAGATATGGAGAGACAGGGAGACGAGTGGGATTGGGGTGCATGATGTGAAATTCACAGAGAACCAATAAAAAAGTTAAGAAAAAAAAAAGAGAGAGAGAGAGAGAGAAGAGAACAGATCTCACTAACCCTGTTTAGTAGCAGGAAGGCTGGACAAGGCAAGTATGGTGGCCTGCAGTCACCACAGCCATCGTCTAGAGGGAGATTTAGGGACATGGGAAAATCCTCAGGAGGCAACAGCACGACTGTCATGAAGATTATTATTTAAAATCCAAATCTGGCTGGGCATGGTGGTGCACGCCTTTAATCCCAGCCCTTCAGAAGCAAAAGCAGGCAGATGTTTGTGAGTTCAAGGCCAGTGTGGTCTATATAGCAAGTTCCAGGACTACATACCGAGATTCAGTCTCAAAAAGATAAATAAAATAGAAGGCAAATCTATATAGACGAGTCTCCTTACAGTGTATTTATAACCCAGCGGCACAAAAGCGACACACCTCCAATAGAAACCATACTTCAGGTTTTGATTTTTGACCATTTCCTGGGCCAGCAAGATGCAATATGCTTTTACGAGATGTTCGTCAGCGAGGCGAGGCTCCCAGTCAATCTCGAATCACCAGGGAGAACAAGACCTCCGCCCACAGCTGCTGCATAGTGAAGCTGGACTTTGGGCAGGTTAGGTATCTTCAAGGCATTCCAACAAAATGTCCTCAATTCACAATGCGCTCTCAGGAAACAGACTGTCATAAGTTGAGCAGCAGTTGTGCCTGCAGACAAAGCTGATCACACACCAACACTTTATAAAAGCTTACCTCTGGGCTGTGGCCTCATAGATGACCCTCCCCCCCCCACCCTTTTATTATTTTTCCCCTTCTTTTCCATATCTTTCAAATTTTATACAGTAAACTAGTTGGAGATGAGTAGACAGTGTCCTCCAACAGGAGGTCGTCTTTGGGAAAAGTGTGGATGCTCAATCTTTATAAAACTATACATTTGAACCCTTTAGCATGACACGAGGAAGTGCATCAAAAAGCATCGGTGATCCTTCTGCTTCCACCGCCTTATTAGCCACAGAAAACCCCTTTCAGCCACAAATGAAGCTGTTAGCATGAGCAAAGCATATCCACACAGGAGCTGACTGAAACTGTTCGGATGTTTGTGCCAAATAATCCCCAGTGGGCTCTGGAGTCAGGCCAGAGACCGCTCCCAGGGACAGTGTGCTTGTTCCAGGTTCCTAGGTCAGGAAACTGACGCCTGAGGACAAATATGATGTATCAGGGTGGGTCTGCCGGAGAGCCCTCTGCCTGGGCTCTGTGTAAGCTGAAGCCTTGGAGTCTTGGAGTCTCGGTCTAGTCCGTCTCCTCAAGTGCGTGAGTGTTGGGAGGTGTGGGTACCCGGGCCTCCTGGGAATAAAGACAAAGATGATGAAGGAAACAGACCATGAATGGAGTCTGGGCCACGGGTCCTCAGGGAAATACTTGTGTTCTATCCATGAGGGTTCCTACAGGGACCCTTCATTACCCCAAGAGTAAATTTTAAATATCTTCACTGTAAAAAAAAGATGGGGGACGTGCTGGTTATATTTGATCATTCCATAATGTACACTGTGAAGACACCACACTGTACCCTATACATAGATACACTTGTGCATTATCACATAATTTTAACCCATCATATGTCCTACGACTGTATATGATTATTGCCGATTAAAAATTTAAAAGAAAAGCAAAGCTGTGTTTCAGATGTTAACTCGTTTACTAATGGCTCAATTCTGTCATCCTTCCTTGGCTGTGTCTCTCTCCTTTTAGTTGCCCTAAAGACAAGGGCATCTTGGTTTGTCTGTTAATATCTGAATATCCTATGATAAGACAGAAGGATCTTGTTCAACAGGAGAAAGAATGCGAAGACAACTTACTAAGAGACAGAGATGTGTACCCAGACCCTCATGGTCTGTGTGGTGCTGGTTGCTCTCATAACAATTTCCAAATGATGGTCCTAGCTCCCAGTCTGTTCTGTCTAGACCCTGCCTCTCCCTTGTCAGCTCTGTTTATCCAAATCCCAGCTATCCGTGAGGAGTGGGTCAGTTCTCCCTCCCCCAAGAAGACCTCTCTGACAGCTCTGGACTTGGAAGTGACTTCTGGAAAATTGTTTCATTTTGTCTTAGAGAAGTTATAGGCCCCCAAGGGGAACACAATTTCCCCCTGGTCATCCAACAAGGTCCTTTGTCAAGCAAGGGGAAAAGGAACACTCGGAACCCAGTATAATGTATGACAAACTGGTGTGTTCTCTGGATGCCCCCATGGAGTCCAGTCATTGGGGTGGACACAGTCACCTTGTCCAGGCTGCCGAGAACCACAGCTGTCAGAGTCTAGTAACTGGATCCTTTCTGGGGACCTGAGGATTCATCCTCAGAGCCAGGGACCTGTTTACCCAAGATTTTGCTTTTTCCGTGGCCAATGACTGGTGGGTGTGGTGATAGAAAAAAAAAAAGGCCACCCACTCTCTTATCTCTAACTTGGGTGGTTCTAAAAATCACCCTGCTTCCAGGGAGCTGGCCAAGTTAACTTCCCTCCCTGGCCCTGGCTGCCTTCGTCTACTGTTCACACCTGTGTCTCGCAGGAGCACTCACAAGCAAGTTTCTACCAGCTCCCATCTCAAGAGTCTGCTGCAGAGCCCAAAGGGAGACTCGTGGGCAATCCTGCCAGTTTCAGCAAGTGTGACAATGCGCTCAACAAGTCCTGGCTCCAAGCATGCTTTTGAAAGGTCAGCAGACCTTGGGTGCAATCCATTGCTGGAACCTGTGCTTACCTTCCTCGCCTCTACCTCACAGGTAACCAGAAAGATGTTATGATGTCGCTTGTCACATAGAGGGGAAAGCCCACGGATATGGCGATTCTTGCTATGGGTCCCACAGCTCATGAGCAAATGGGAGAGTCGGGAGGCTTGCAGGATACGGCAGATGGGAACCTTGTGCTTGGTCATTGGTCTGTGCGGACACTGCCCTTCCTGAAGAGCCACGCCATGCCTGTGCTGTGACACATGCTCACTAGACACTGGGGCTACAGGAGGGTGGATGAGCAAACCGAAGTCAGAGCAGTGCTGTGACTTGCAAGGCCAGTCCTCAGGGACTGTGTAGTTCCAGCTAAGAACTTCTCCTCTCCAGGCAGCTCTGTGCTGTTTACCTGCAGGCATTTAAAGGTCAGGGCAGTAATATTAAGCCACGAACTTATTATTTCTGCAGGAATGGCAGACTTTAAGGAAGCAGTGTGTGGGTGTGTGGGTGTGCGCATGCATGCACGTACTTGCACAAGAGGGAGACAGAGGGAGAGAGAGTTTCCTCCCAGCCACCTTGGGAATTGTCTATCCAGGTCTCAACCACCAGATCCCTGTGGTCCTATGGCCTTTAGATATGTAAATATGTCCATCCTTGAAGTGGATTTTGGTTTCTCCTTATCCCACTTACTGCTTATTTCTAGCAAGTCTTGACTTTGTCAATATGCCAGTCTCCCTCTGAAGTGGGCAAAGACCTAAAAACCCGTTCCCAAAAAGTACACAGCCTGCAGCACTGTGCTGGACATGAGACAGGCTTGAGAGCTGATGATGGGGTGTGGGGGTTGACCCTCCTTCCTCAGGGGATTTACATACCCTGCCACAGTCACCACAATGCAAACTCCAAACTATAACATGGAATTGGAAGAGGAGAGGAACAGGCAGGAGTGAGCCTAACCCCCAGGAGCAGGTATTGGTGTGGCCTGGAAGATTGCTTAAAATGCCACAAAACATCACTAGAGGAAGCAACAAAAGCACAGCTGTTAGCTTGGCCAAATCGGCAATGCCAGCATCCCATTCCACAAGCTTTGGGGTTCTCCAGTGACAGCACAGGGGGGCCTGGCACCTCATTCTGGCCCAAAATTGGTACCAGCTCTGGCTCTCTGACTTGTCTCATATTCCAGCCTTGAGACTTCTTCCTATTCTGAAGGAGAGATAAACCTGTTTTTTAGGATTCCAAGTGTGGGATTGGAATGGTCTCATGAGAGAACAGGTGAGGTTAATCCACTAGAAGACCAACCACCTCGTGTGGGAGCTTGATTGTTGCCAGCTGTAAAGATCCCATGACCAGACTCTGGGAGGAGATATATAAATGAGCCCAGAGCTGGAGGCGGGGCTTTTTGGAGACTTGGGATAGTTTTGGCTGTTAATCGCTGCACTTCAAGATGCTCCTAGAGAGAACCACTCGAGGGAAGGCTTTGGGACTCTGGCTCCTGCTGAGGTTCTGGGTCCTGGTTACCCCATGTTTCAGCGGAAGAAATCCTGCAGATTGTGCCAGGAGAATCGTTCCTTGGATCTGATATCCTTACGGTTTTGTTATTGTGTCCATTAATCCTCATATCCTATTGTTTTGGTTAGTCGGGTTATAAGTGACGTATGCTCGGTCACTAAGTTGTTAATAAAATATATTGGTTAAGAAAATTGAGCCTACACTGTTCCCCTTTCACACAAGACACCTCCCACAGTGCCTTCTGGTTCTATGCATGCCAGCACATAGATGCATGTATACATGCATGTGTGTATACATGGTCATCAACCATCAACAAACAGAACATTCCTATCATCTTAAAACATTCCTTCCCCTATGAGCATATACAGGGTGAAGAATTCCCCCTCAGTCACAGTCATGGGGGCGGGGAGTAAGGGGAAAATAGGAGGGAGGGAGGAATGGGAAGATACAAGGGATGGGATAACAATTGAGATGTAATATGAATAAATTAATAAAATATATTTTTAAAAAAACATTCCTTCATGCCAAGCATGGGGCACACACCTGTAAACCCAGCGCTAAGGTCATGCAGTAGGGTCATGAATTTCAGGCCAGCCTGAGCTATGTATTAAGACTGTGTCTCAAAAAACAATTCCTTCATGATCGTGGCCAATGAATCTTTCAATACATAGCTGTCCAAAATGTAGATGACCCTGGCCTGAGAACAAAATACACAAGGAAGAAACTGACAGAAACAAGAGAAGTCCCTAGCTACAGGTTAACTCTCTCTTAATAATTAATAGACTAATAGACAGAAGAGCTGTAAAGACACAAAACACTTGCGGAAAAGCCCTCAATAAGCTTGACTGGCTGACATTTATAGAACCCTGCAACCAGAACATGATGTTACAGTCCTTTAAACATTTACCAAGACACTCATATGTTAGATCATGGTGGTGGTGGGGGGAAGGCTTCAGCAAATTCAAATGGATTTAAACCATATCGCATCTGCACCATGATCACGGGGAAAACAAATTTAAAGTAGGTATTGAGTAAATATTTGGGAAATGCCCAAATATTTGGAAACTAAACAGTACACTCTAAAGGGTTTATGAGTCAAAAATTTGAAACTCAGAGGGGAAAACAGAAAATGCATCTGAAGTAAATTATAGTGAAAATGTAATGTCAAGCTTTGTATGATGTTGTTAAAGTGGAGGTTATGAGGAAATTCATATTCCTAATGTTTATATTAGGAAAGAGGAAAAAGTTTAAATCACTGAAACCATCAGAAGTCACTTGTTTAAAAAAAAAAAACACATTTGATAATTTTTTGGTGACGACAGAGAGGAAGGAGTGGGGAATGCATAGGCGAGGCCGGGAGGGGAAAGTCCAACACGAAGAGAATGAATGTTGGTCAAACATGCCAGAAGAGGCAGTACTACAGATCCCACAGAAAGCAAATAAAAAGGCACTGTGGGAAATTCTATGAACTAAATTTAAAAGCACAGAGCCAGCCTAAGAATGGGGGCACACACCTGCAGTCCAAGCACACGGAAGACTGAGGAGAGAAGATCCCAAGTTCGAGGTTATCTTCAGCTATAACGTGAACATTGTTCAAAAACAGAACAAAACAAACCAATAGTGGAAACGGACGAATTTCGCGAATTATCAAAACGTTGGGGCTGGAAAGATGGCTCAGCAGTTAAGAGCACTAGCTGCCCTTCCAAAGGACCCCAAGTTTAGTTCCCAGTACCCTCATGGAGGCGCACAACCATCTGTAACCCTAGTTCTGGAAGATCTGACACCGCTGGCCTTCAGAGGCACTGCCTGTGCGTGATGCATAGACACACATGTAGATAAAACACCTGCACACATAAAATAAAAATTAAAAAAATCTCAAAAACATCAAAACTCATGGAAAATGGAAAATGAGGATAATCTATCTTTTTTTTTATTTTTTTATTTTTTTAGGATAATCTATCTAACAGGAATAGAAGTTTAACTCTTTCCCTCAAGCCAGATGTGGTGTCTTATGACTGGAATCCCAGGCACTTGGGAGGTCAAAGCAGGGGAGATCAGAATGAGTTTAAGGCCAGCCTGGTTTGCACAGCAAGTTCAAGGCCAGTCCAAACTGCAGAGTGAGACCTTGCCTCAAAAAACAACCCAAATCCCCAAACACAAAAACAAACAAACCAACAACTTTCCCACCAGCTCAGTGTGACGAGTAATTGTTACAGTTGACATGACAGATCCTAAAGTCACTTAGGAAACCCATAGTTAGTGTTACAGTGAGCTTCACCTGTCTACTTGACACAGCCCAGAGAACTACATGAGAAAAGGAAACCTCACTTAGGGAGTTGCTTAGGCCACACTGGCCAATGGTTATGCATGTGAGGCAGTTTCTTAACTGCTAATTGCTGTAGGAAGGCCCAGCCCACTGTGGGCAGAACCATCCCTGGATATGTGAGCCTGGAATGTCTAAGTAAGGTAGCTGAGCAAACCAGAAGGAATGAGCTAGCAAGCAGTGTCCTTCCTGGGTATCTGTTTGAATTCCTGCCCTGATTCCCTCGAAGGACTGTCATGTGGAAATGTAAACCTTTTTATCCTCCAAGTTGCTTTTGATCAGCGTTTTATCACAGCAACAAGAGGTAAACTAGGATAATAACACATTAAACGATAAAATGTTCATGCGGCTGTTTACAGTTCTTGAGAGAAGCCACTACACGTAGATGGACAATATAAGGTACTCTTATTGAGGAGATATATTGATTAACCCTTAAAAGCCAGCATCCCACTATCAAAAAGAAAAATTCGAGGTACCTGGCACAGTGATACATGCCTGTAATCTCAGCACTCAGGAGTGGAGGCAAGAGAATTGAAGGTTTAAGGTCAGCCTGAATTACATAGTGAAACCCTGTCTCACAAAACAAACAAATACGGAGATTTGTGGAGAGATTTCGTGGGTCTAGTGTGGCCTCCAGGGAAAGGTCAAGGCTGACACCAGATGTGTCTCCCATGGAGATGCAGCTATCAGGGGAAATAGTGGGCCGGGGCCAGGAACTCAACCCCACGGGGTGCTTGTGAATGCAGTGTTGCAGAAATGATTTAATTATCATCACAGCCTTCCTACCCAAACCAGCTTGTGAAAGACGGGGAAGGTCTCCTTGGCCCTGATACCTTGGGGTCATCTTGAAGAGACTCGTTTTTGTCCATGGAGATGAAATTTCTAAATTGGAACTGCCCAGCGCACCCCCCCATCCTCCCACCCCCATTCCTGAGCCACGTCTCAGAGCGAGAATTCTTTAAGAGGAGACCAGCTCCTCACTGACACCTCTATAGAGAGCTCCATCAAAATCCTGCACTAGCCCAGTGTCCTTTCCTTGGCCACCCGTAACCAAGGAAACAAGATTCTATGGTAACAGGGAGGAGAGGAAGAGAGAGGCCTCTAGAGCCCTTTCGTGCATTCTTTCTCTCCTCTCCTGGAATCAAGGCAGTTTCAGGGCAGAGAGAACATGTTAGGGTTGGTGGCGGGGGTGGGGGGGGGTGGGGGTGGGAGCAGGGGACTGCTATCGCTTTCCAGGAGGAAGAGACCAAGGCACATGCATGGTTTAGTGTTGAACACCCACTTACAACCTGAAGGCTGGTGTGGCAGGAATTCTCAACCATGCCTGCCCAGGTGGAAGAACCTCCAGGATCTATAATAGAATGTCTCAAATACCTCACTGTAAGGGATGCAGACATTTTACTTAGATGCAGATTAATTCATATATAAGCAAAGCCCCAAACACTGAAATTATGGTATATGACCGAATTACAATTGTGTTGGTGTTTGTTGATGGCGTGTCGGGCTTGGTTTTGCCCTGCCTTTCTGCTTCCAACCCTCCCTCCTCTCATTAGCCCTGCTAGCCGGCTCTTTGGGTCTCTACTTCTCCAGCACCCTGCTTCTGTGGATTTCTCCTGAGATCTGCTTTCCTGCCTCCTCCCGACCCAGTGCACCTGCTATCTCAGGCTGCAGAAGCTTTAGAGAGTAAAAACTGTTTCTGGGGCCAGAGTACAGGTCTCACCCAGGCTGACTGCAATCCCCTCCATATAGATCACTTGTTCCTTCCTTCCAGTGACCTGGGTGTGGACAGGCAGGCTGGGCAGAGGACCTCCTGGCAGGACAAAGGAGACCTCCCTGTAGGAAGTCAGAGCATTAGAAACCACGATACACGTGATGATGTCGTAAATAATAAACTAGATAGGGCTCCCGCAAGTGTAAGGACAGCTGTCTTTGTGAAGTTTTGTTCTCTGGGTCTTGTTTCAGATTCTCGAGAATTCTCATCCGAGTCTAAAAACCTCATCACTTGATTTTCGCCAAGATGGTGCCAAAAGTGAAGAAGGAAGCTCCTACCCTTCCCAAAGCCAAAGGCAAAGCAAAGGCATTGAAAGCGAAGAAGGCAGTGCTGAAAGGAGGCCACAGCCACAAAAAGAACATCCACATGTCACTCACCTTTCGGCAGCCTAAGACCTTGTGGCTCCAAGGCAGCCCAAATACCCTCGAAAGAGCATAGCCAGGAGAAACAAGCATGACCACTATGCCATCATCAAATTCCCCCTGACCACCGAGTCAGCCATGAAGAAAGTAGAGGACAACAACACGCTGTGTTCACTGTGGATGTCAAGGCTAACAAGCACCAGATCAAACAGGCCATGAAGAAACTATGACATTGATGTGGTCAAAGGCCCTGATAAGGCCTGATGGAGAAGGAGTATGTTCGGCTGGCTCCTGATTATGATGCTCTCTGGATGTTGCCAACAAGATTGGGATCATCATTGGCCGGGCATGGTGGTGCACACCTTTAGTCCCAGCACTTGGGAGGCAGAGGCAGGCGGATCGCTGTGAGTTCGAGGCCAGCCTAGTCTACAAAGCAAGTCCAGGACAGCCAAGGCTAACACAGACAGATCCTGTCTTGAAAAACCAAACCAAAACAAAACAAAAGATTGGGATCATCTAAACTGAGTCCAGCTGGCTAATTCTAAATACACATTTTTCACCATTTAAAAACAAAAACAGAGCCGGGTGTGGTGGCGCATGCCTTTAATCTCAGCACTCGGGAGGCAGAGGTAGGCGGATCTCTGTAAGTTCGAGGCCAGCCTGGTCTACAAAGCAAGTCCGGGACAGCCAAGGCTACACAGAGAAACCCTGTCTCGAAAAACCAAAATAAATAAATAAATAAATTAATTAATTAAAAACAAGAACAAAAAAAAACACAAAAAAATCGTTACTCTTTTCTTTCCTTAAATGGGCATCAAAAAAATTTGTTCTTGGCCAGCCTGCCTTCTTGCCTGCCATTGTTGTTTGTTGGCTTTGTTTGAGACAGAGTATCACTTTGTAGCCAGCTAGCCTGGTTCTCAAAATCCACCTGCCTCAGCCTCCCAAGTGTTGGGAATAGAGCTCTCCAACATTTGTTTTGGTTGTCTCTTTGTAGTCCATGTGATGCAAGTGCTCTACCAGGAAGGGGCCTGCAGCAGACACAAGTGTTCACTTCACACCCACCAGTCAAAATACACTGAACGTGAGCCTCCCACTCAATGCCACTATTCAATCATGATAAAATAAACACACTACACACGAAGAAAATCCTAAGGATCCTCTGTAATCTCGTGTGAGTTCACTCAATCATTTCAAGTGACCAAGATCTTCCTCAGCTCCTCAGTCCCATTGGTCAAGTTTGCCTGCAAACCCAAGAAGAATTAATATTCGAGGACAAAGGTGTGACCTCCTATGGAGGTCTGTTTGTACGCTGTGGTAAGGAGAGTCCACCAGCAGGCATGTGGTAGCCGCAGAAATGTTTAGCTACCCAGCTCTGGAGGCTAAGGGCTGGGCTGCACGGCTCTCTTGAGATTGCGCCCTGTTCCTGGTCTTTGCCAGCCTCAGGAACTGGCTGGCTCTCCTCACATCCCAGGGCTACAGTGCATGGCCGACCAAAGCCTTCACCTTCCCACAGTGCTCCTCTTTGTTCGTATCTGTCTCCCAGTCTCCAAAGTCTCTCTTTTATTATGAGTCATGTTAGATCAGGGCCCCCACCCTAATGATCTCATTTCAATTCCAAAGCAGGTCACACTCACAGGTCCTGGTGTTAAGACTTTGACAAGTTTGGAGTCATAGATGTATAACTGGGGCTTACAGTAGAGAGGAGCTAGCAAGCAGGACACAGATGGGGAGCTTCTTCGGGACAGGTTGACAGGCAGCTCAGAGAAGCAGGGAGGGTCCGGTGGCCAGGACTGTCTTGTTCGGGGTTGAGAGACTCCGCTCCGAGCACGGACGGCTCTCTGCTGGCTGTGGCCTTCTGGTAGCTGCTGGTTCTGAGAAGTCCATCATCAAAGCGGTTCCGCGTTGTTGTTGTTTTTTTTTTACTCTGTGGTTCTCAACACACTTTGTTGTTTCTAGAAAAGAACCTACTGCTGTGGGTAGCAGGGAACCTCTGCGCTGGAACAGCGACCCCACTGGACTGTTCCTGGAAGAACAAGGACACGCCCTCCTGTCGCCGGGATTTTGAAAGCCACACAGTGATGTTTTGTTTCCTCAACAAGAATCGAATGTTTTGTCACTTGCGCTATTTAATTATGACCCGAGAGATTTGCTTCCATTACACATTCCGTCTGCAGTGCTTATTTAATTTTGGGATTAAAGAGACAGGGTGGCTATACAGTCAGCAAGTAACAAGTGTTAAACCTCAATAAATAGCATTTTAGTAATCGGGTTCTCAAATGCATAGATCACCTCTCCCTGCTCATTCTCTAAGAGAAACATTTTAATTATCTATTGACACGTATTGCACATGGAACAACCTTCTTTTTAGAAGATAAATGGGCTTATGGGCGAGCTGGGTTAATTAAAAGCCAGTGGAGTATTACAAGTGTATTTACTGGGGGAACGTTCACTGTAGGAGGGGAGGGAACAGCTCTTAACAGTTGTCAGAATTCTGTGAATGTATTGTTTAATAACCACTTGGCACTTAATTATTTCAGGGTGGTGATCACTTAAATCTAAACCAAGTACTGCTCCAGTTAGCTTTTCTAAATGGCTCCTTCTCAGTGGTGTTGATTTTCCAGGTCAGAACCGCACTAAGTGGCAAAATGTAGGCGATTGGATCAGAGGGGCTCAGGACCATGGGCCTGTCCCAAACAAGTTCTGTTCTCATGATGAGTGCCAGGAGGAAAAGTTCAATTCTTGAGGTGAGGACAAGTCTGAAAATGTCTATCACCAAAATGGCTCATAGTTCTAGAGGCTCCAGCAGAGCCTCGGGTACAGGTCACATATCATAAATAAATCAGTAGAGCCAAGCAAACCTCGTCAACCAGAAAGCGGAAGAGAGGATGAGAGGCCACAGTCCCACAGTCTCCAGTGAGTTAAGGACTTCCACTTAGGTCTCAAGTCCTAACAGTGCCATCATCTCTGATCTCACCATTCTGGGGACCCAATCCTTAAGATGTGGACCTTTAGGGAATATGCTTCCAGATGTTAGGGTCCCCCTTCTCCTTTCCCCACCTGACTCATTCTTCTAAGGCCCGTGGTGTGCCTCACTGGCTCTCTTTCCCCTGTCACAAGGGGAAGCCATGCATGAACTTGATACCATAAGAAGCATTAGCAAAAAGCACCAACCGGCCCTGTGATGAATACACAGTCAGCTCTTGCTGCTTGAAGTTGTGGTACCCAGGGGATGTTTGTTACGCCAGCACAACAAGACTCGTCCTGACCGCTGCATTCCTACGGCCAATCAAAGAAAGGGCTTATGTGAACACTTGACGATGCATGAGTACATGAATCGCCCAATGGACCTTCCTTCCCTGCAACCCCCTTTATAATATATACGAACATGAAGAACTTCTCCCTAGACGGGAAGGAGACCCAACCCTGGGCGTGCACTGGCGCATCACTAGTACTTGGAACAACTTTTGTCAAGGGATTGAAAAGATTCACAGGAGCAGGAGCCGCTGAACAAACATCGCGAGGGTGCTGGCCTTGCCACTATTCGCTCTCTTTCCTACCCCCTGATAAAAGCACACCAATTTCCCTCAAAGAACCCACCTCAGCCTGCACTCACAGGTCCTGTGGTATGGCCAGCATGGGTAGACTCTCGCTTCTAAGGGTGGATGTAGAGTCTCAAGGCCACAAAGTTAACATAATGATAGAGCCAAAAAAATAGTGCCTGAACCTCTGGCCTCTAGCCTCACCCCCTTCAAAACTCTGTAGTGGCTCCTGCTGTGACCCACAAAACAGGAATACTGGATGGATGCGCTCTGTCAGCACACACAAGGGTTAGTCTCCCTTCCTCCACCATGACACGTCTCCTTCACTCTCCGGCCTTCCCACAGCTTCCTCACTATGTAGGCATGCTCCCCAAAAGCATCTCTTTACCAACACCTCCTCTTTGTTCTGATCTCTCTCAGCCACCGCCATCAGCATGTGGAGAGAAATGTGACAAGTCACACAGAGGAGGAGCCAGTTAGGGCTGAAGGCTTTCTTGTCTAGAAGTAGCAGGACCAGATACTCTGGGGACCAGATGGGCCTTGGCTGAGTCCCACAAATGCCACCAATGGTGCTGATGGGGAGCTTGTGAGGGCCCAGTTTAGGAGCCCCTTCGGTGACTGTGGCTCTGACCAGATGCTAAGCTGTAGCCCCCCCACCCCCACCCCCCACCTCTAGGGAAGGAAGTGTGAGGGTTTAGCTGCTCGGTTGTGAGCAGAGTCCTTGGGCACCACAGGACAAGGACAAGCAAGAAGCTGATTGCATTGCCCTTGGCAACCACACGTCCCAGCAGGTGGAGTCAATACAGCAGGCTCTGGGATGTGGCTTCCTGTAGCTTTGCGAAAGCTAAAGAAATCTATAATGTTCTTGGGAACGACCAATCTTTCTCCAGGAAACATGAGTTCCCTCCCATCTGTGGGCAGCTTAAAGGGAGCCAGAGACCAAGCTCAGGGGGTCATTAATGTGTAGACCCCCCCAATCAATAGCCTATAACAGGGCACTTTCCAATTGCCTTAACTCTCCCGCACCAGCGCCTCTTGGTCCCATCTTCCAATGGACTCCAAAAAAATACATGTTTTCTTTGTTTGATTTTTTTGTCTCTTCTTTCCAGCCCAGCATAACAATGGTAATCGCACCTTTATAATGTGCTCGTGTGTCTGGAAATTACTTGGCATGTATTAACTCAGAAGACCTCACCTCATGGAGAAGACAATCAGCATTGTCTCTCTTTTTCCTTGAGAAACAGTCACAGAGTATTTAAACAATTCTCCCAGCATCACACAGCTCTTCATGGGTACAGACAGCATAGCCTGTGCCCGTTAATGTACTTTCCCACTCCGCCAGGGGCAAAGCAAATAAAAGGTTCAGGGCTAGGCCAACCTCCCTGATAGGGCAATGCTAGGCTGACTGTTTCTCAGTGATGGGATGGAACATGGACCCTCAAGGATGCTAAACTTGGCTTTGTCCTGAGCTGTGCTCCCAGCCCCAAGGTTTCCTTTCGATGAGCCGCCAGCTTTTCTGTCAGCACTGTCCATCCTCACGCTTGCCCCGCTCTGTCCACACTGAATCATGTGCTCTCCTGACCTCATTTCTAGCTAGCTCGATTGACTATGGGGTCTCAGCTAGATTCTGTCTCCTTGGAAAAGCCACCCTTCCCAGCTGTGCACTCTCTGTTGTTTTAGTGGTCTCCCACATGCCTACACAGCCCACTGTGGTCATCGTTACACTAGAGGGTTGTTGGGGCGTGTCTATAGGCACACCCACCTCACCCACCAGGCTGAGCTTCACGAGAGCAATGCCTGGGACCCTCCTCTGCCCTGTATCCATAGTCTCCGACAAGGTACCCGGAATAAAGATCGGTAAATATTTGGTGTACAAATAACCAAATGAAAAAAACATTTTTAATATGCGTGCTGTTGCTTAGTACCTCCTAAAAGATGGTAAGTGTCTTTAAGACATGTCTTGCTGTTGGTTTATTAATTTCTCACCATATCCCAGTGCCATCTAAGCAGAGCTGGGGTGTGGATGAAGTGAATGGAGTGGGTGAGCAGGACACCTAAAGAGGGACCAGCAGGCCAGGCACGGAAGGTCCTCAGTTCACGCTATCTGACTGAAAATATTAAGTGCCGCAATAGTTGTCATGATGCCTGCATCCAACTAAAACCCAGGTATGGCTGGGCATACCTGTGAGGGTTTGTTTTTAGACAGGGTCTCTCTGTGTAGCCTTGGATGTCCCAGACTCGCTTTGTAGACCATGCTGGCCTCGAACTCACAGTGCCTCTGCTTCCTTGAGTTCTGGGATTAAAGGGATATTTTTCTTCATCTAATCATTTGAAGTAGTAAGACCTACTTCTAAGCTGGATCTTTGAGGTAGAACACACACACTTACACCAGATCTTTTGAGGTGGGAAGATGCGTCTTTAGTCTGGGCCACACCTGCTGACAGCCAATATAAAGGACACAGAAGAAGGAAGCGCCACTCTTTGCCTGTTTGCTCTCACTCTCACTGGCAAGTCTGTTCCTTCACTACCATTAGAGCCTATTCCTGGATTTTGGAGCTTACTGAAGACCAGCTGAGATATCCAGCCTTGTAGACTGAACAACTATTGGATTCTTGGACCTTTTGTTGGTAGACAGCCATTGTTGGACTAGCTGGACCATAGCCTGTAATTCATTCCAAAAAAAAAATATATATATATATATATATATACACACACACACATATATATACACATACATATATATATATACACATACATATATATACATACACACATATATATAATGGATATATATAAAATGTATATATATAAAATATATATATATATATATAAAATGTGTGTGTGTGTGTGTATATATATATATATAAAATGACTTGACTAGGGCACCAAGGAAATGAAGAAAAGACAAACAACAGATACACGGACACAGAAAAGCTGGGATAGGGTGGACTGGGCTCTCTGATGGAGACGCTGCAGAACCCAAGAAGCTCAATGTACTTATTATATGCAACTGAAAAAATAAGACGGCTATTGCATACAGCTTAAAAAGGAGACAAGGTCATTATATACAGCTGAACAAGGAAGCCAGGTTATTATATACCACTGAACAAGGAGTGAGGTTTGTCTAATGTTGGTAGAGGCGATCTCTAGGCTGCACATAGGCAGGATGAGAAAGGTAATGGTGGACATTTTCTATGCACACTGTCAACATTTAAATACAGAGCCTGGCTTCGGAGGGAGTTTGCCATTTTCTCATGGGTCTGAGGCATTGGGGTCCTTGATATTGCTGTGCCCATGTCAACAGCACACACTCACTCAGGACTACACTCATCAGGGATTCCTATGTCCCAATATCTGATGCAGAGCTTGGTCCCATGAAAACGGTAGTTGCTGCTGGGCTTAGTGCCACCACACCAAACGAGGCCTGTAGCGGGGAAAGCGATTAGGAATCAGAGACCGAGCAAGGCCCAGTTGCATGAAGACCAAGGAAATGCAAAGGACAACCCAAGATGGGTCGTACGAAAATCAATTGGGTGAAGAAGACAGAGCATTCCAGATGGAGAATTGGATAAACAAAGCCAGAAAAAAAACCTAGTTTTTTGGGGTTCGGGAAACTCATCTGATTGGAATCCAGCCCATATCCAGTGAGTTTGCATGAAGTCTAAAATTCATGATCCCATCCATCGTTTCATTTAATCCCTGAGACAAGAAGATGACAGTTATTCCTAAATCATTGTTGAGGAAACTGAGTGTTGAAATCAGTGGGCTTTGGCAGTGTCTACACTCAGGTGGGCTTGCTGTTGGCACCCTTTGTTGGGTCTCCTGGTGTCATCCCCCACTTCCTGTTGGCCCATAGCTTCCTGTAGCCCGGATTCCATGAGGTTGTTTTGAGACTCTTTGAAAGTCTCAGGTTTCAATTGTCTTAAGCAGTGAGACTGAGAGGTCTGGGGTGGGGGATGGGGAGCGTGCGGGGTGATGGAATTTGTTCTATCTCTCTTGTCCAGCCAGCTATGGAAGCAAAATAACTAAGGCCTCAAAAGGAGGGCTTTGGCTTAAGTAAAAACAGAAATTCAAAGGCCCTGGGCAAACAATGTGGACAGCATGTCACTGCTTTCTGATGTGTCACCCACACCAGGCTGCATTCAGCCAGGGAGGAGAGTGGCTGCCTCCTTTGTCTGTGTGGACGAGAACAAAGCAGGAGGATTAGCTAGCCCCCTGCGGACAAAGATACAAGCCTGAAATGCAGCTCAGGACTCCTGAGCTAGGGGGTCAAGAAGGTAGCAGTGTCCAGTGCAGCCCTGCATGGCTCCCCATTGCCCACAGCTACCTGAGTAACCTAAAGGGCTGGTGGGAGGTCACAGCAGGGGCGGCTCCATTTTAACCCCATTGTTTAGCCAAATGAAGCCAAGATGTTCCTGCCCCCCCACTGGAGAAGTCAGCCCAGCTTCAATAATTTCTGAGTGCTGACAGATAATTCAGAGATATTGGATATTTTGCCACCTGGGGACTGCCCTTCACCAACACAGCAATCCGTTACTGGCCGCCAACCAGGGGCCATGCAGAGGCCCCGGGCCCCCTCACGCCTTTACGATCAAGCTCCCCGTGTCTTGAAAAATATTGCTTGAATTTATTTATATAATCAGGTTAGGAAGGCGGTGAGTTATTGTGAAGTCAGCATTCCTCTATCTTCCTTCCCACTAATCCTTTGTTTGAGATTCTACTCAAAGGATTCCGATTACTAATGCAATTACACGCTACCTGGTAAAGGGTAATCCAAAAGAAATTAAGCCCCTTTCCATATTGTATTTTTTCACTCAGAGCACCCTTCTCCTAAAACTGAGTGCTGACATAAGTCAATTAGCTACTGATTTTATGACCACCTACATTTAAGGAAAACATAGAGAGACTCTTGACATTAGCCTCACAAGCATATATGTCACCTCAAGGAGAAAGGCTGTCCCCTCAGTTGGTGTACCAGGCTTTGGGGGACCTGAGACAAAGACTGAGCTCTGTGTTCTTTGAAGGAAAGAGCAGGCTTCGGAGTCTATAAGGGAAAGACCGGGTTTCGAGGGGGCTCTGAGGCAAACGGACACTCAGAGCAGGGTTGGTTTTAATAACAGCAGAGCACAAGGGCTAACACCCATCCAAGCAATGTACACAGTCTTTATGCCGGTCTCGCTAAAGCCAGAGGCTTCACACTGTACTGCCGGTCCTCACAGGTTCTTCTCCACTCATTTTAGGACAAATGTGAACAAGAGCCTATCTGTTGCATTTGTGTCCCTGTGACCACAATCGCTGACAGACCAAAAAAAAAAAAAAAAAAAAAAAAAAAAAAAAAAGCTTAAGAGATAAAAGGTCTGGGCTCAGAGTTTCTGGTGCCATCTCAGTGTGGCAGAGACTCCATGACAGCAGGCAGCGTGGCAAAGGCTCCTCATATCATATCGGAATAGAAATCATAGTGTATGACGCAAGGGTCTGTTATAATCCTCCAAGTCTCACCACCAGTGACCTACTTACGCCAGCTAGGCCCTACTCCCTAAAGACCCTACTTCCAAAACTAGCATCACCAGACTGGGTGTAAGCTTTCAGAACCCGAGTCTGAAGGATTCGAATTTAAACCCATCACAATGAATACGATGGCTGCAGAATCTAAGCATATGGTCCTAATGTGGCACAGGGGTTCTAGCACCGAGAACCTGTCATCCAGGGTTGCTACTGATTTCTGCCACGAACCAACCATGCTCTGTGGTAGATGGAGGGGGAGGCAGGGGCTTCATGATGTGGCTGAACTTGCACAGGTAACCAATGCATTATACAAGGGGCTTGTACACAGTGTACACAAGGGAAAAGAAAGGTATGACTTAGTCATACTTGGAAGAGTGGAAAAGGGGAGAGGATGCTATGAAGAAGCCAAACCTTCTGCCATAGGAGCAAGTCACTTGTCAAGAAGATGTAGGACTCTACTTCAAACAGACGACATTAGCAAAGGACAAAGCGGCTGCGTGCTAACCATCGAAGAGGCAGAGGTCAGGAATCTCTAACTTTGGGGGTAAGGGTGGCTCTCAGGGTACTGAGGACCCTCTCCTTCTTGATCTGGGTTACAGGAGAATCGGTTTTCTAAAACCCATCAAGAGTATACTATGAGGGGGGTGTGTTTTCTATCTGTGGGTTATACTTCAATTTAAAATGTCCCTAAATGAAAGTGGCTGCCACTGAGGACCAGGGAAAAGGAGATAGGAGAGGGGCCACTATCGGTTCCCCACAGCCAGCCCTAGCTGATGGCTCTATTATTTTTAGCCACATGTGTGTATTGCTTGGATAAAAATTAATTATCTTCATGCTGCTTCATTTGGACTGTTGGGTGACTTCCTGCGTATAGAGCGATCCATGGGCCCTAGAGGCAAATTGCCTGGGTCGTGTTTAAGTTCTAGGAAGATGGGTATCGGCTGACTTAGGGAAGTTTCTTTCTAAGCATCCTCCCTTCAGTACCTTGGCTAGTTCCAGGAGATTGCAACAGGTTTTGCCAGCAGGTGCGAAGGTGGTGTGTCTCAGACAGGGCTCTCTCTTCTGTGCACCTGAAGACAGAGGCACCTGATTTTTCTCTACCTGGTTTTGATTACTGGTTTTCTACAATTAAATTAATTAACAATAGTAATAATTATAATGATTAAATAACTTCTTCTGTCCAGAAGTAAATAGTTAGAAATGAAAAATCCAAGAACCCAATGAGAAATATACTCCTCAAAGATTAGGGCAAGATTCAAACTGGAAAAAGAGTCAAAGGGAGTCTCTTCCCCACATTGAAGTTAAAGGGAAGCAGCCAGTGGGGGACCCTGGGGAAGAGAACACATCTGAGCAACCATGCCAACATGGCCACCCACTGATGTTGCCATTATAGAAATGAATATGCTATTGCTCCAAAAATTAAAAACAAAAGTGTCTACAATCTTGCAGATCCACTACTAGGTCTCCCCAAAGGATGAGAAGTCAGTACGTTGAAGAAAAACTGCATTCAAAATCACTGTAGCAGAATCAAATTATAGAGTCAAATGAAGGGCACCTGATGAGTGGATAAGGCAAACAAGACGCACACTACAGGCTGCTGTGACGCGGCCATAGGAAAGGAAGCAGTTCAGCCATTCACACCAACAGGGACATACTTCAGACACAGAAAAGCCCGTAACACATGATCTCAATTTTTTTTTAATTAAAAAAGTTGATGTCATAGAGATTGAGATTAAAGTGGCTGAAGAATGGAGAGGAAGTGTGGTACGCAGTTCAGCGGGCGCCAAGCTACCTTGGACAGGGGAGGGATGGCTGTGGTGCTCTGACAGCGACTAGAGTAATAACTGCTACAAGTATTTATTCATGTTTTAAAATAACTGGAGGAGGATTTTGAACAATCTCACCACAAAGGAATGGTGAATGTTTAAGATGGTCAAATATGCCAACAATTACCCTGGTTTGGTTGTTATACTATATATACTGTATCGAAGAAGAAGAAGAAGAAGAAGGAGGAGGAGGAGGAGGAGGAGGAAGAGGAGGAGGAGGAGGAGAAGGAGAAATACATTTGTAGTCTTGGAGTAGAGAGATGCCTTCATTTGCAGTTACCTTATTCTACACAGGGAAAACCACAGAGAATCTCCGTGGCCACTTTTACTGAGGTCACTGTAAAGTGAGTAAGGTCCATGTATTATTTCACTCCCCCTCTCAACAGACATTGCCGGTGGGGGGGGGGGGCAGGTGTTGGATCCCCTGCAAATGTGATGGAATGGTCCTGCCTCCACTCATCCTTTTGAAGTGTTATTTTGGAAATGATGATGCCTCCTTCTCAGTCCTCCTGTTGTTTCTAAAAGCAAGCAGAGGGAGCCTGCCCTACAGTAAGGTTGGCATGACAGCCCGGGCAGAAGCCGGAATCTTCTCAGCCCTCTCACGCTCCTCAGACACTGGGGATTAGCAACCAGAGTGGTGCTTGACAGTGTGATTCTCCACGATTGACTCCTGCCAGCTTCTACACTCTCAAACCCTATGGTAGTGCGGGGATGGGAGGTTGGGGGATGGGGGTGGGAGGTAGGGGTGGAGGGGGTTCAACTGTCTGAGAGGTCTCTCGGTAGTTGCTGGAGCAAGGAGCAGAGCTGGGCCCCTCCCCAAGGCCCAGTGGGCTGCAGGGCTCGGCTGGTGGCCTGTGCCTGAGTGTAACCTCTTGAAGCCCAATGGAGGCTCCTCTCCTCTCTGGTGGTTGTCATGGAGACCAAGAACCCTGGAAAGCACTGGGGTGCTTCCAGCTTCCCTGGGCTTCCCTGGGAGAAAGGCAGATTTAATCAAAGGACAAGTCTTTGTGCCCAAACAAGAGTTTTCTTCATTGCACAAGGAACAACTTTGCCATGTATGTTCCTTCCTTTGTTTTTGAAATTTTCATAAATGTATACAATGCATCTTGGTCCTATCCACACACACACACACACCCCATTCCTTTCCTCCAGTTCTTTGGACCCACCCAACCCCACTCAACATAGCTCCCAACTCCCTTCCAATTCCGTGCCTTTTTTGTTTTAACCCACTAACTCCAATAAATGCCTCCTGTACGTGCATGTGTGCAGTCATTCATTGGGACACAGGCGACCTACCAATGGCTGCCCATGCCCCCCACCAAATGTGACTCTCCCCTTCTCCATAGCCATCAGTGATGACAAGAGTGGGATAGTGGAAAATCCTCCCCTCTCCCCGGTGGAGGTCTTATGCAAGCAACTACAGCTGCAGTGAGCTCGTGTGTGTGACAGCCATGTCACATCCCAAGGACAGCCTTGCAGAGCACTCTTTCCCATCCCCCAGCTTCCACATTCTTCCTGCCCCTTCTCACTCTATATTCCCCGAGCCTCGGAGACAGTGATAACATGGACGGTCCATCCGTGGCTGAGCACTCTCGCTTGCTTTTGCTTGGCATGTTGAACAGCTCCAAGTGTTTGCACTACCCACTGAACTAAGACTCTAATCAAGGTGGAGAGTGGCACACATCTATGGTCTAATCATAGATATTTAGGAGAAGGTTTCACAACAGGACCATTTATCAAGACATCAGTAGGTTCTCCAGTGGGACCTATGGTTTCCCTAGCTGTGGCTTTAAAGGCAGGGTATGAATTCTCTCCTGTGCAATTTCTTTCTTAAATTTCTTTTTTAACTTTTTAAGTACGGTGCTAGGCATTGAACCCAGGACCTCAAGCCTGCTAGGCAAATCCTCTGTCACTGAGTCATATCACCAGCCCTCTTTTTACTTTTTATATTGAGAGGAAGTTTCACTAAGTTGACCAGATTGGCCTTGAATTCTGTGTAGCTCAGCTAGGACTTCATCCCCTCGTTTTAGCCCTTCCAGAAGTGGAGGATCACAGAACTTTCCCACCAGGCTTTGCTGTGATACATTCTTCTTAGGGACCTTGTTTGAAGAAATTTGGAACCCTAGACCGTAGGGTAGCGGGAACAAAGCTTGAGCAATACAATGTAACAGTTTTCCTTCGAGATTGAAACATTCCATCCCACAGAGAAGGTTTTTAAGCAGGGAGGCGAACAACTCAAAATAGTTTCAGGAAGTTCCCTGAAACTGACTAGACTGATTAGGCTCCTTTCTCCAAGAGTAAGCAATTAAGTTACAAAAAGGACTCTCAAACAAGCCAAGCTGCAAAGAAGACTCTGAGACCACACTAGCACAACCTATGTAAAAGAAGCAGAAACCAGCCAAGCTGTCTGGAAGAGAGAATTGGAAGAAACCAGTTGAGGCACCTGGAAAGAACCCTAACCTGTTGCGCTGCCTTCAGGCTGTGCAGTGCGCTCCAGTTTTGTGTCCTGTTACCCACTCTGAGTGGGCTTAAGTAACACCTCATCCAAATAATATCTGTAAATAATCCCAATAAAAGTCATAGTTCACCAAGTTGGACTTTGGTGGTATCCTTACTTTGGTCTGTCATGGGCTTTCTCTCTAGCGTGAGTAGACGTGTACTATCTCTCTAGGAACAGTTTTGTCCCACAAGAAGCAGAAAGCTAGGAGCAGCTGGCCACTTTCTCTCCTCACCTGTTAATTCTAATTCTTAAATCAAGCTATCTGCATTAACATCCTTAATTCCTGCATGACGCCTGTGTCACCTGAGAGGTCTCAGTCTGTAAGGCCCAATTCATATGTGAAAATATGCCCCCCACATCTCCTACCTCAACAGGTATTGAGGGTTTGCCCAAACAGTAAGTATAGAGCAGTCAGAACTGAATGTGGCCCAGAGAAGTGAGAAATGTGATTCTGCCAATCCTCCCACATGGGGAGGAATCTGTCCAGGGTATGAGGAGCTTTTGGCATAGGGCAGAGCTAGGTCCCTGGGCTAACCACACCAACCCAGAGGGCAGGGGATGGTTGTTTTCTTGGCCCGTCCAAATGACTTATTACACCCTCCCTGGCAAGGGAGTAGGAAGGAAGAAGATAAAAAATCATAACATCGATTTTTTTTCCAGCATGTGAAACCAGCAATGTTATTTCCAGATCCATCCTTTTTGAAATTAAATTAAATAAAGTTTAGCTTCAGTTTGTCAATTTGCTGAAAACCATCTCTGTCCAATTCTCTCCTTGGTGGTGAAGGAGTGCACAGGATGTTTTTTTTTTCCTGGGGAGGCATTATTGCATTAGGAGAAGCACAAGACTGTTATGATGTGCCAGAATTCTAAGAGCCTTTTCTGCCCAGTGAGGTGTCAATTTGCAAGTTCCTTTCTCCATAGCCATTAGGTGGGCGCTTTAACAAATGAGGGCTGTGGCAGAACAGCACTCCATGAAAGAGTTGTGGCTGAAGGGCTTGGTTCTTCTGCAGAAATCCAGCCCCTCCAGTGGGCGCTAGAATTGTCCCTCTGCCTCAAAGACACACTTTCAGAAAAACAGAAGCATATTCCTCGTTTACTTCAATTATGAGATTTTTTTTCTTTCAAAAACAATAAATGTGCCAGTTATTTCAGGTGAGAAAACATAATCTTGAAAGCTGCCTCAAGGAGAATGTTTGCCAAGCCCCAACTCACCCAGGTGAGGGGCTAATAAAAGCCTCTGGAGGGGACAGGCAGGGGCAGACAGGAGTAATAAGTGGCCTGTCAGTCATCCTAACCAGCCGGAACCACTGGCAGGACCTGGGGAGAGATTTCCCACTGTTAACAGGCTGTGAGTGGGGTTAATAAAAGCTGGTTCTATTGCCCAAGCTCAACCAGAGGGGGGCTCAGTAGGTGGCTACGGTTGCCTTGTCTTCAGTTTGCCCCTGAGACCGGTGATCCCTGAAAGGTCAGGATCACAGAATCAAGGACGAGGACAGGATGGCCAAGGGATCGTTTCTTAATCAGAAGTCATGGTCCAAGGGCTGAACCATTCCATAAAGTCTGAGCTGTTAGCAGTAATGTCAATTGTCCAGGAGGCTGCCCAGGGTGGCTTCAATGGGGTCAGTGGCCCATGTCAGTTCCTCAGAAGTAGGTGCTTGCTTATTCTTCAACGCCTGAGCTGAGTGGCCCCACCTCCCAGCTCCCAGGACATGTCCCATGTTCCTCAGCCAACACCCTCCAGCATCCAGCACTCTCATCTACATGGCTCCAGTATCCACACAGTCTACCCAATGGAGAGAGGACTGAACGTGGCTTGATTCAGTGAAGAGAAGGACCCCAAGGGGAGCCCCTGAGATCCTGACGGCACAGCCTCTTTCAAAATGACTTGACAGTCAAAGTGAATGGCAGCACACCCACTCAATAGGCCATTGCGCAACCGCCAACAAAGAGACAGCAGGTGCATATTTACTGCTTTGGAAGAGTGCACCGGACATATGATTCAGAGGGAAGAAGGAAGCTCCATTCCTGTTAGGGGGAGGATGATAAAGATGGTCAGAGTGAGCCTCCTTTTCTCTCAGCATCTCTGTTTGTGTGTCTCTCTATCTATGGGTGGGTGGGTGTGTGTGTGTGTGTGTGTGTGTGTGTGTGTGTGTGTGTGTGTACATCGGTTTCTCTCATATGAGTAGATGCATAGAGTCAGGTCCTGTCCACAGAAGTGCAGTATTGCTGAAGAGATGCCACCAAAGCACCAAATTGCTACAGAACCTTGAATGCGTAATCTGTACTTGGAGGAAGGTGACAGAAAGGAAGGACCTATCATGTCGTTGGCATGGGGACTGAATGGACTGAGAGTCCTAACAGAGATGAGAGCTGCTCTGGTGTGGCTGAAGGATGGAGCCAATAGCATCACTCACAGCGCTGGTTCAACACTCTCCATGTGCAGGAAGAGGGAGAACGGCTGCAGGGGGTAGGGGTGGCTCCTCAGCAGAAGGCAAAGCCCCACCATACACAAAAAGAAGGCAGTTCCCCTGTGTATAGAGGAGCTATGGTAAGCATCCAAATGCTGTTAAAGACAAACCAAACTCCTTCCTGGCAGGAATTCTATCCAGGACAGAGATGAGGACAAGGAAACCAACCTGTTCTCCCACCAGTGCTCCCATGACCACCCTGAGCAAGGGGCAATCTACTGCCCACACAGCGGTGAAGACAGGACAGATTCAGGCCCATGGAGCTGGAGATAGGCAAGGCTGGCACCATTGGCACGAACCTGTCTCATATCACACACCATAGAGGAGGTGGAGGTGATTTCTCATTATAATCGTATTCTGGTTGGTTTCTGCACTCTCACCATATATTATTCATTTGGAACAAAAGACATATTTTCATGCATATACATACAAATCCTTGGACAATATTTTAAAAAGCAAGTGGTCTGGATATAGTTGAGAAAGAAGGCTTTGGTATCAAGGTACCATGGGGCCAGACCGTTACCTATCACAGTCATGTGGTCTTAAGGAAAAGTGTTAGCCTCCGAAGCCTCTAAGTTCTCATTTGTAGAAAGTGCATAGGAGCAGCCATCACATTGGGTTATAGAACATATTAACAGGCCCTCTGCCCTACCCAGCATCCAGTGACTTGTGATGGCACCATGTCTTCTGTCTTGGATTCTTTAAATATGCTATCAAAAGTCACTAGTCCCAAACTAGGTGTGCTGGCACGCTCCTGTCACTTGGGCAGCTGAGGCAGGAGGATCTTGAATTTCAGGCCAGCCTTGGCTACATAGCAAGGCACTGTCTCAAAAACTGACTAACCTGACTAACTAACTAATTAGCTGGATAACTAACTAACTACTAACTAACTAACTAACTCACTAACTAACACACACCACTAGATCCCACTCCTGAAGTCAGATGAAAGCACATACAAGTCAAGAACAGTTTAATGTGTCTGTCAGGCTGTTTTGTCTTTGTCATTCTCATGACCAAAGCATATTTTGTGCCATTAATTACATGTATCCAATAGACTGTTCTCTTGCCAGCTCTTCATTTTAATAAGATAACAATCTGAATATTCCTATTGCTAGAAGAAAAAAAAAGATAGATGCATTAAACTACAGGTCTGGAACTCCCCTGCCTCAGCTGCCCAAATGCTAAGGTGGCAGGCATGTGGCACTACACCCAGTTTAGAACAAAGACCCTTGGGTGGCAAAATTATTCTTCATCCCTGAGACTGTGAACCTGTTAATGTGTGGGTTCCCAAGGATTTGCTGTGTATTCCCAACTCCAATACACGCACATAGGAAGTACCCTGGCACTAAAGGGCCTTCCCCACCAAGAAGAGTCCAAGCCACACCATTGGATGAAGAGCCCCAAAGAGAGGAAATGTGTCTGTTGATTTTCATCTCTTTAATACGACCCTAGCAACACCCATAGGAGTTGGTACATCTCGCTTTTAAAGGCTGTTGTCGATTGACAAGGGCACAAGCAAAGGTGCGAATGAGTGTTAGTTAGCTTCTGAAGTGTGCCTTCCCCCTGACCTTAAACACATGATGTATCTGTTTTCCTCTCTGCATGCCTGGCGTGGCTCCATCATCCTCTACCCCTCCATCATCCAGGGCAGCTTTCTAACGATAGGCAGAAGGATCCTGCAGGATGCTCATTCCTCACTCATTAACAGTGATCAGTAAACCCTATGGTGTTCATTAAAATGTTGCTCCGCAACACTGCAATATTGTTTTTCACTGAAAGCCAATTTTTGCCGCTGTGAGGTCAAAAAAAAAAAAAAAAAAACAGAACAATTACAGAGAAGGTAATCTTGCCATACTTTTTTTGAGTGCATCCTGGGGTTGAGTAAGCTGTTTTGATTTATTGCTACTTGGACCCATGGCTCTCATTTGAAGACTGTTTGCTAGGGCTCTGTCCATCCCCACTAAGGCCACGCAAACTTGATACAGGGTAAAGAGCCAAAAAGTGACAACCCTCTGCACACAAGAGCTAGTGACTTCTGACCTCACCTGGGTTTGCTTTTTATGACTTTCATATCCCTGAAGTTATTTAAAAGAAGATGAAATATGACAGGTGCTGGCGTTGGCAAATGCAGCCAGTTGATTGCATTCAGGGCTGCCAGTGGGAACCCCTCCCTGATCATCGTCAGCACATTTGACAATGCACTGTGCACTGTCGTCCTCTGCATTTCTCTCCTGACCTGCAGAGCAAAACTGCTGTGCTCACAGGTGGACAAACATTTGCTTTCTGCTGGCCGGCTTCTCGTTTAGGTCTGTCCGGCCCCAACCAAGAGTTCAGGTGAGCTTATCAGAATCCAGGGAGATGTGTATGGTAGCTGACTCTAGCTGGCCAGATCACCACTTTCACTGGCCATGGTGACAGCTTTCAAGACAGGCATGTGACTTTAAGGGGGTCGATGAACACAATCCCCGGGACTTTCAAAGAAACTATAAGAGGATGTGGCGTGATATAAGCCCTAGAGCCATCATGTGGGGAGAACCTGTATTGGTAGAAAATACAGACCACAACAGAGAAAGCTGACTTCAGGGGACACTGAATGACAACTGGGTGCAGCCATGCCTGAACCTAACCATAGAATTCTTAGATGGACGCAGTCGTTTCCTTAGTACCGAGATATACCAACTTTGGTCTCTGTCTCAATCAAATGATGCCCAAGTAGCAAAGATACATTTTTTACTAAGTCTTGAGAAGCACAAAGAATATTTTTAGCCTGTAATCTGTAATCTCACCAGCTTCTTACAATTAGAATATCATTATTATTGGCACTCACTTTCTCCAGGAAAAGCAAAAGATACCATATGTCCATAAAGCCTCGCCCTAATGCCAGCTTCTTGAGAGGCAGAAGGTGAAGCTGGGTAAGTCATGGGAATTAATCTCATCTCACTTACTGACTATGTGTACAGTCAACAGGTGTTGAGTATTCCTGTGCTGGTAGAAGAGCTGGAAGCACACTGTCATCTCCTGAAATCCCAACTAACATTCAACTATGGCTACCTAACAAGTAAACGCCTGTACTACAGCTGATCTACAAGGAGATTTTAATGCTCAGGGACTTTACTATCTTCCCAAGCTATGACTTAGTCATGACTCATGAAATGCTTACCACAATAGTCATGAAGCCTCAAGTGTCTTGAGATTCTAAATACAAGTTGACGTTTAAGCCGAGAGTATCCTAAGCATTACGTGTGTACCAAGAATACTGCGAATGAGCAGAAAATTCTTATTTGACAAACTATAGGAATGATCCCTGAAAGTATAGTCCTATCAAATTCATATTTGAGTGAGGTAGCCCAGATCCTGAAAGACATCAAATGTTCTCTCTTATCAGCAGCTTTTAGCTCCAAATAGTCAGATGTGAGTACATGTCCTATAGTAACAAGGAACCATTGCCAATGTAGGAAGGTAGGGGAGCAATAGAGAGGGAATATGTGGTCAAGGAAAGGGGGAAGGTGCTTTCTAATTAAAGGTAAGAGATAAATACAGGAGAAAGGAGGGGAAATAACACTAAGGTTGTCTAAAGAGGTCATAAGTAATCAAAGTATTAACTAAAAAACTATAATATGCATAAATATGTATATAAATGCACATGTATAATCTAAATTAAAAGTTCTCTTTCTCCAAGAACCAAAGACCATGTAACAAAAACCCCATCACCAAGCATGAGAAGCCACCTTTTGAGTTGTTGGTCAGAGTTCTCCAAGAGACTCCCAAAATGTTATAGGCTACTGCTATTACCCTTGGTTTCCCTCAAGCGGTGGAACGTAAGTCCATATTGCTGAAGACACCATGCACCTCAAACTCATGACCCAAAGGTCCCTGAGCTGACATTGACCTGAAGGTTTTCTCCCTAGGAACTATATTTCACGGTACCAGAAGGTGACAAGCAAGGTTCCCAAACAGGGAAGCAACCAACAGTCCTAGTCACCTATGATGCCTATGAACCACCACAACAACCAACATAGTACAATAACACTATGGGTGTAGTAGTGGCACACATGCCTTGGAAGTAACCAACAACTCTCTCATTGTACTAAAGGTCTGGTCAACAAGAGGAAAACCATACTGTAAATCTAGGCAATTTCCCAAGGCTAATAAAGTCATAGATCTCAGAGTAGAACCTATAGCCACTTTACTAAACCAGTACCAATCCCAGTCTACCTTCTAAGTAACTGTCCTTTTACCGACGGAGACATGATGTACTCACCCCTCATCAAGAAAACTTTCCTTAAAAACAAATAAACAAAAACTTTTCTTTGCAGTAGATGGAGACCATTACTAAAAACTATGGCCAATCAAAATGCATAGGTGTGGATCCCTGTGCCAAAAACATTCACCTACAACAACTCCTGCACCTAAGGCTCAGGAACCATTGTGGAAGAGGGAGCAGAAAGATTGTGAAAGCCAGAGGATCAACGGTTTTCTGGGAGATTGTCTCTTGCTAATGTCTCACCGACATGACTGCCTAAACATGAGCTGGACAAAGGCTACAACAATAGACATGCTAAGGCAGACAAGGGCAACTGTATGAGTCCTCAACTCTACACGAAGAACTACAGGAATGCTTAGTTAAGGAATCCTGAGAACAGGAGAAATAGTCTCACTCAGAGAAGAACACCCCAAATGGTGTCTGATACTGAATTGTCAGTCCTGAGAACACACATGTGAGTAACATTAAATAGACTGAGCAGGTTATAGCTATGTATTTAGGAGTATATATTTATAGATGTATGTATGTATGTATGTATATATGTATATATGTATTGCATACATGCATGTAACAATAATTAATGAAAAAATAGATCATGAATTTAAAAGAAAGGAAAGATATATGGGATGGGACTAGAGGGAATAATACAGTTATATTCTCAAAATTAAATACCTTTTAAAATAAAAAAAAAAGAACAGTGAGTGTCAAGTTGACAAGGGATTGTCTTGAGATGAATGATATCTGTCTCAGGGTGACTGTTGCTGTGATGAAACCCAATGGCCAAAAAGCAAGTTGGGGAGGAAAGGGTTTATTTGGTTTACACTTCCATGTTGTAGCCCATTATTATCAAAGGAAGTCAGGACAGAAACTCAAACAGAACAGGAACCTGGAGGCAGGAGCTGATGCAGAGGTCAAGGAGGAGTGCTGCTTATTGGCTTGCTTCTCCTGGCTTGCTCAGCCTGCTTTCTTATAGTTGCCAGGACCACCAGCCTAGGAATGGCACCACCCATAAAGGGCTGGACCCTTCCCCATCAAGAAAATGCCTCACAGCTAGATCTCATGGAGGCATTTACTCAACCCAGGCTCTTTCCTCACTGATGACTCTAGCTTGTTTCAATTTAATACTTCTGAGTCTCTGTTCCAAGTATCATGTGTACAGCAGACCCTGGTTCTAGTCTGGCATGGAAACTCCCTCCTCCAATGAATCAGAGTTGTGTTAAACAGACATGCCAAGTCAAGTCTCCCTTGGGATTAAGTACCAATGCTAAAGCAGAAGCCTAACCTGAGGGTACCTCCCTGTGTTTGCATACACAGCTTGAAGCACAGATGCTACCTGACCCCCAGGGTCAAACCTGTTGCCACAGTCCCAACGTGCCATGGGTTTGATCCCTATCCTCCACGGCATGGACCCCAAAGCTTGACTAGTATGGCCCCAGTGATCCATGGCCGTGCTCCCCAGTGTCCCAAAGTGTAATCCCAGTGCTCCATGGGTGTGTGACCCCAGTATTCCATGCAGGTGGGATGCTGGAGAATTCCACTCCTTCATGAGTGTGGCTCCATTTCTCAGGCTGCCCTGCGGTTTGTCACTGGGACCTTAACTCTGACGTTGGTTCTCTCCTTGGTGTCCTGATTCTTTTCTACTGCAGTGACAGGGGCAGCTACGGCATTTTCAAGAACTGATGCTAACCTGCTGCACACTCGCTGTTTGGCTTCCGTTTCCCCCCACAGTCACATTCACACTCATCATTTCATCGGGTCTTGTTGCCAAGGACAAAAATGGCATCCCCCGCTGGGGTGCTAAGCTGCAGATGGAACCTGTGGTCCCCTAAGGCAGGGAGCTGTGTGAGATTAAAGCCACACAAATGAAAGCAGAGGGAAGTGATGGAGAGACAGTGTCCTGGGGTTATTGTCTGAGCCTCGCTCTCTTCAGCCAATTTCCTTTAGAGTATTCAGGTGCGTGTGTGTGTGTGTGTGTGTGTGTGTGTGTGTGTGTGTGTGCTAGCAGAAGCATGCATTGTCAATATGAGTTGTTTCTGTCTTTTCCAACTTGAGAGGCCCATATAACAAAATACCCATTCATCTGATATCCTAAGGCCCCTTCCATCCCAATTTAGAACCAATGACTAGATAAGCCACTGAAGTGGGGAACAGGTAGAGTGCAGCCAAAGTATCTAAGGACACACCACGATTCTTCCATGATTACCAGCTGACCTTGAGAAGCGAATGGGCACTCTGACGTGAGTCCTTGATTAGAATAGGGTAGGCTATGCTTTAATTGACAATCCCATAACATCACTGACCTACACTAATTAGCTGTCAATGGACATATGCTAATAAGAACATAAAAAGATAGATAAAATAATAAGCTTTGCCCACTTGCACTCCCCATGGCTCACAGATTGTCTAGAGGTTCAGTTGTTTGTCCTCACTTTGAGACCCTGACTGACACAGTAATTGGTGTATGGCATGTGTCCCGGTCTCTGTGCCATAACAGGAAAGAAGCCAATCATAGGCTAGCTCTAAACCCTGGAAGAGATGCATGCTAACATTTCATTGACCAAAGCAAGTCATATGACCATACCTAACTTCATAGCTGAAACTAATATACTTAGGAGAAAACCAAGAAAATTCCACTAAAGTTCACTGGTAACTCATAACTGCCACGCTGCACTAATGTTTACAAGAGTTTTGACAAGAATTGTGTCTGACACATGTAGGCAAGTGATTTTTTTTTTTGCATTTACCACTACACATCATGGCCCTGACAGAGGCCTCACATCTGCCAGATGCATCCTCTGAGAAGCTCCTACTGCTGCAGGTGACAGTTCCTACCCAGGAACTAAATGAGTGTGGCTATGTTGCAACTGGAGCCAGATACCAGCTGCACAGTGGCACAGAGCACAATCATGGGTCAATTACAAGCTTCAGGATGGACTTGCCCTCCAGCACCAAAAGGTGTCAATATTTCTACTGGAGAGTCAAGAATCAGGGACAGATGCTACCTCAGAATGCATAACTGTATGGGTTGACCACATCATCTCTTGTCTCTGAAACACCATTACAGGGATGTAGTAGTTGAATGAGATGCCCCCATGGTCCCAAGCATCCGTATACTTGGTCCCCAGTTAGTGGAGTCGTTTTGGCAGTTTAGGGGGTCTAGCCTTGATGGAGTAGGTGTGTCACTGGAGGCAGGATCTGAGCTTTCAAAGCCTTGCACCCCTCCCAGTTGGCTCTCTCTGCTTCCTGTTTGTGCAAACAGAGATGTGAACTCTCAGCTTGCTGCTTCAGTTGCTGTCATTCTCTGCCAAAAGGGTGATGGGGGAGGTGTTCTTCCTTTTCTAAATTGCCTTGGTCATGGTTTTTTATCAAACCAGCTGGAACACAGATTAATACAGGGGACATGAGACAGGACTCAGCAAGCACTTCCTCACCGCACTGATAGGATGATCTCATCCACACATACTTCTCAGCAAGAGACAGTCCTCAGACAAAACACTTCCCCATCTTAAGAGTAAAGGCACTTGATGATGGAATGTATTCATTTATTTATTGTTTGTTTGTATGTTTTGCAACAGAGTCTCATATGCCCTAAGAACACCTGCTCCTCCTGTCTCAGATTCCTGAGTGTTGTAATTATTATAAGTGTGCATTACCACATCCAGCTGGAATCTTTTTCATTATTTTATTTTTTTGTAGATTTACTTTAGTATTTTATGGGTAAGAGTGTTCTGTCTTTGTGCTGGCTAGTTCTATGTCAACTTGACACAAGCTAGAGTAATCGGGGAGGAGGGAGCCTCAGTTGAGAAAATGTCTTATAAGACCAGGCTATAGGCCTATTAATTAGTGATTGGTGGAAGAGGACCCAGCCCTACTCTGGGTGGAGCTATTCCTGGGCTGGTCATCCTGGCTTCTAGAAGAAAGGAGGCTGAGCAAACCATGGGAAGCAAGCCAGTAAGCAGCACCTCTCCATGGCCTCTGCATCAGCTCCTGCCTCCAGATTCCTGCTCTGTTTGAGTTCCTGTCCTGACTTCCTTTGATGATGAACAGTGATGTGGAAGTGTAGGCCAAATAAACCCTTTCCTCACCCAAGTTGCTCATGTTCATGGCGTTTTAGCACAGCAATAGTAACCCTAACACAGCTTGTGTATATAGAACATCAAAAGAGAGGATAAGAAGAGGGCACCGGGTTACCTGGGAACAGAGTTAAGGACAATTACGAGCTGCCTTATGGGTACTGGGAACTGAAACTGGGTCCTTTGCAAGAGCAAGAAGTGTTCTTAACCACTGAGCCATCTTTCCAGCCCTGGAAACTCACTTTTTAAGTCCGGTTGAACTTTAAAATACAGCTTCTAGTAGGCCCTGAACCTCACCTGGGCAGCACAGTAGAGGGGGCCTTATTGGCAGAGGCAAGGCTGGGCTGTCCTAGAAAAGAGTGGGAGCGTGGGAGGGCTGGCCCCACAACCTGTCTGCCAAGTAGCAGCACAAGCAAGGAAGAGATGTTCTCCGCCACCTTTGCTCCTTGCCACCTAAGGCAAGTGGGAGAACTGGCCCTGCGGTACTGAGATCAGGAGGGCGATCCCTGTCTCTCCCTTGCCGTAGCCCTTGGGAGAGTAGGCCTTGTACCTTGTCTGGAAAGCAGGGTGGAGCTGGCCCTGTGCCTAGGGTAAGCCATCCCTAAGGATGTAAGAGCAGGAGAGTTGATGAACAGACCAGATCCAGAGTTTTAAATTAGCCCACTCCAACATTCACCCCATCGATGAACTGCTGGGGTGTATGAAGGAGCTGGTCCTATAGATGCAAAACTACAGGATCTCCATGACGCGGGACAATAACAGGATGTCTGAGAAGAGTCCCAGTGAGGATCCAGTATTGATGAAGTCCCAGAAGCCAGAGGCCTCGTGCCAGACTAATGACTCATTTGCAATGAACATTTGCAAGCAAAGAAGTGTGAATAAAATGGAATACTGTGAGACACTCTGTGATACGCTACAGTTTCCACAATGAGATTTTTTTTCTCTGTTGTTGGGGAGGTTGCAAGGGCGGAGGGCGGGTTTGAGGCAAGGGGCAGATGAGTAGGATTGGGTACAGGATACAAAATTCACAAAGAACTAATAAAAAGTGAAACAACAACAAAAACAAAACCAGATAAAATACAGCTCTCTCTAGAAATACTGTGAGACACTCTGTGATACGCTACAGTTTCCACAGAGAGATTTTTTCTCGCTGTTGTTGGGGAGGTTGCAAGGGCGGAGGAGGGCAGGTTCGGGGCGAGAAGCAGATGAGTAGGATTGGGTGCAAGATGCGAAATTCACAAAGAGTGAATAAAAAGTGAAACAACAACAAAAACAAAAACAGATAAAATACAGCTCTCTCTAGAAGCCGATGCTAAGGTTATGGGCCTAAAGGCATACGTGCAGAAGTGTTCTCCTCAGCATTGCTCACACTGCTGAGAGCTAAGATGACTTTCAAGGGCCATATGGCCAAATAAGCATGATGAATGCATTAGGGAGATTAAATTTAAACACACGTTTAAGAATTAGAAGTTAATAGTAACCATTAAAATAATCAGAACAATAATACTCTAATTAAGTAGCCCTACATAGGCTAATACTTGGGCATCTATCCAATATTAAGTGCAAGGATGTGGTTGGACTTGTGCATGTTCTAACTGTCTATATGCATTTTTAAGAATATGTGCATATGCATCCTGATAGAGACCACAGGAAATAAGAAGAATTCTATACCTCTCCTAGGCTCTGTCATGAAGGCTCTTTAAAATCACCTCCGCATGCACGCTCTTTCTATGAATGAACGAACATAACCCAAGATAATGGGCTGAACCACCGTTTCAGATGTGGGATGAACCGATTGATAATGGCGTGCTAGTCAAACTTGAAAGGACAAACCTGTGATCTCAGCTACTCTGGAGTCTGAGGCAGGAGGATCTTAAAGTTCCAGATTAACCTTGGCTATGGAAGGGGTTCTAGGCCAGCATGGACAAACTAGACAGACCTGGTCTCAAACACAAAGTGAAAAGGAAGCTGTTTGTATAGCTCGGGGTAAAGTACTCACACTCGCCTGGTGTGCATGAGACCCTCAGTTCAGCCCTTGGTTCTGTATACTAATCATCCACATTATCAAATATTTAGGCAAGAACTAAAGAGAAGGAAAGATTACAGCCCCAAACATCCATTCTAAGCAACCCCAGCACTGTGCTAGTGAATGTCGAGGCAGCAGACAGCCCTTCCCCCACAGTTTGCTTTCCGACTTTTACTCTTTATTTCTTGTTTATGTTTCCATAAAATTATAATCAAGCAACTTTATACATACAGCTATTTCCATTCTGCTGGGTGTTGCTCAGCATCTGTGGGTGGTGGTGTTATTTGAACACAACGAAACCTTTTAAAAACAGTTTTGTAATAATCATTCTGTTATTGCTAGCAATCTTTGTCCAACTTGTATGTGTTTGATTTGATTCAAGAAGTTAAATTACAAATTATGCAGTGATAAGTGCATCAGGGCTGGAGGTTTTCCTCATTAGATATATAGAATTATTTCCTTGTACTAGGGTGGCAAATATGATGTAATTAAGTGGAACTCTAGCATATGTCAGATGGTTTCTGTTTGTTGATTTAAACAATGGCTAGCTCCCTTTGACATAAAACCAGGACAGCTGACTTAACCTAAGTTTCTGCTAAGTTTTTGGCTTTGTGGTTTTTAGACAACTTACCCAGTGTGTCTGGACCTGTTTTCCATCTGGGAAGTGCAGAGCCTTGGGAGGAAAAGGAGCAAGCTTACAGAGAGACTTTCATAGGGGCATAGGAACCAGCCAGGCCCCCTCCCAAGAGTCTCACCTGTAGGGAAGCAAGAGCAAGACTTCCCACCTCATGGCCTGGCTCTAGTGCATTCTCCTCTGTCCTTCCAAGTCACTGGATTTATAGTTGTATTAATGCTGTTATGAATTGAATTAAACAAGGCCTTCCTTCCCCCAGGACTCCAAACAGTGGAAATCAGACTTGAAATCCTCAGCCACATACAGCAGCTTTATTAAAATCCAGCCTAGACAAGAGAGGCAGAGCCGACGGTGCAAGGGGTGGGGCCCAGGAGGAAAGTCAGGTGCAGAGAGGAGCACCCAGAAGCAGGCTCGTGTGTCTGTAATCGGACAACATTAACAAACTGTCTTTGTTTGTCTTCTGTTGCCGTGATAAAACACCATGACCAAAGGCAACGTGGGGGAGGAAAGGGTTTATTTTGCTTATACTTGCAGATTGCATACATCATGAAGGAAAGTCAGGGTTGCAACTCAAGGTAGGAACCCGGAGGCAGAAAAGGATGCAGAGGCCCGTGGGGGGACACTATGTACTTAGTGGCTTGCTCCCTGTGCCTTGCTCAGCCTGTTTTTTTTTTAAATAGCACTCAGAACTACCTGCCCAGAGGCAGCACCATCCAAGTGAGCTGGACTCTCCTACAGCAATCATCAATCAAGAAAATGCCCCACAGGCTTACCTGCAGGCTAATCTGATGGAGGCAGTTTCTCTATTGAAACTCCCTCTTAGATGACCTGAGCTGTGTCAGATATATATATCTCCAGGACATAAATACAACATTTGATTTGGATGAAGCAAAGTCTTTGCATCAGAATCCTAAATCTGGGATTCTCCATCAGGGAATTGCATGTGACAACAAGTGACCAAGGATTGTCCATTTCATATGTAGTTTCGGGCCATTATCTTTCACCATGATACAAATATAGATAAGCCCACACTCAATAAGAGAACACCAAATTTATAATCAGCTATATGCCATTTATTTATATATTTATAGTATATGTTTATCAAATATATATTACATATATGGTCAACTAGACATGTACAGTCAAATATCTGACACATGACTCATGTGTTTGAATGGTTTCCAGGATACAGACTCAAAGAGGCATATACAACAACAGCCAAGCATGCAAAGTGATAATCGTGAATGCTATCCTGACATGTGTAGTCTTACTACATTAGATCTTTTATCTTTAATAGTATAGTGCTCTACCTGTGGTACTGTGCCATGTCACTCTGTTTACTATGTCCTTTGACTGCATTGAGGTCATATCAAGTGGCTGATCCATCACTTCTAGGATGTGTAAACACAGTATGATGGTCACATAGCAATACAGTGGTCTAGTGATACATTGCTCAGAACACAGCCCCATCACCAAGCAAGATTGCGAGTGCTTGTATATAGACATATCTTCATACATACATTGTGTGTACTTATATAGAGACATATCTGAATATATACATATTGTGTGCTTGTATATAGACTTATCTACATATATAGATATATATAATAGAGAGAGGGTTTTCCATGGAGAAACTTATGGCATTTTTCATATCAAGCTCTTGCCGTAAGTGAGCCCTAAGTCAATTTCACATCTGCTTGGATCCCTGCTTTTGGAGGAGCTCATTTTCCTCAGCTCACTCCCTATCCCTTGGCTGAGGTTGTATGCTGTCCTTTGCTGATAATGCCACAGTGCAAAGAGCATCCTGGGTCTTGTGTTCACGTGTACTACCACTCCAGAGTAAACAGTCACTGAATTCTGAGGCCTGGCATTTCTCAGGCCTCTAGGGAGTCCAGAGCACAGCAAACAGCCAATTTTTTTTTCAGATCCATGCTCTCTAGCTCCTGGCCAGCTCACTGACTTCAGCAGGCAGAATGGGTGAGTAGGTAACTGTGTTCATGTCATCCAGAAGCAGGAGGATCTGCCTAGATTTATTCCCACCAGTGGTGCTTGGGACCAAGACAGGAAGGGTGTGGTCAGAGGAGGTAGGCAGAAGGGCTGCACTAGCTAGGTAGAGGCTGGTGTTATCTCTGGTTCCCCTAAATCCATCCTCTGTGCTGTCTAAACACTCCCAGCACCCATCAGAAAGCACTTTAACAGACCTTTGTGAATTGCTAGGGTCGGAATGAAGTGATTCATACTCCTTTGGCCGTACATAATTAGTTAATAAACTACAAATGAATAATCGACTCTCAGGAGACAGCAGGGAGAAGAGACAGCATCACACACAGACCCTAGTTTTCCTCGGGGACTGTGGCTAAGTCACCATTTTGTCTGGAATTTCAGGCAGTTTCCCCTGTCAGTGTTACAAGGCTGTTCTTAGCTTTGGCATACAGCCAAGCACTTGTTCCCCCAACTACCTGGGAAGGATTGCCTCTGTAGGGCATACGGCCGGTTTGCAGAGTGGCCTTCAGCTGCCCTACGAAAGACAGGACAGGAAAACTGCAGGCTCAGTCCAGCCTGCTCCAGGCCTGAGAAATCTGGAAAGGTACTGGGTTCCAAGCTCTAGGGAAAATGCTAGCTTCAACCTCTGCACCAGGGACTGTCCACACTAGTGGACTCTAGGTGTGTCTTAGGAGAAATCCCCTGCCCTGCCAAGAAAGACCAAAGGCTGGGCATCTGAGCACCCAGTCAGTGCCCACAGGATGCCAGGCTTGCAGTCAAGTGACTCAAAGAATGAAAGCGTTTTTGTTTAGCTGAAATACATTTCTCCACAATATTGGAGCATCCCTCATCTCCCAGGACTTCATCTCTGAAGTCCTTTGGCACAGCTTTCTCTGGCGTGCCAATATCTGCTCACTGACACATGAGGCCACACCAGGAAGGCTCGGCTTACATTTCTCTCTCCAGGAAGCTGGTATGCTCTATGCTGAGAGCTGTGACTATGACACTGTCAGTGCAAATGTTGGACACCCAAGCCACGTGGTCTAAGCTTTTTGCAGGATGGACAGCTCTGGATGCCAGGCACACAACAATGGGACAATACTTGACCCTGCTGAACTGTGTGTGCGGAAAGGGTAGAGATGGGGTGGAGACACAAGTCAACTGAGACTCCAGCGCACTGTTGATGTGTCAGATGGCACAGCTGCCACAGAAAACAGTGTGAAGATTCCTCAAAGAGATTAAAACTAGAATTACCATATGGTCTGGCCATCCCACCTTGGTGTACGTCTACCCCCTGGAATTGGAAACAGGATTCAACTAGATACTTGCGTAGTCATGACCACTGAAGCATCAATCTCAACAACCAAAAGGTGATCATAGCCTAAATGTTCAGAGATTAAAAAAAGAAAAACGGCAAATATGCAAATGGAATAGAATTAAGCCTTAAAAAAAAAAAAGAAAGAAAGAAGGAAAATCTGCTAAGAGAAATTAAGTCAGTCACAAATAAGCAATTGCTGCACAACTCAGTTTCCATGAGTTATCTAAAGGACTGTGTTCACAGTGTAGACGCTGAACAGGGATTGCCCGGGGCTGCAGGCGGCCATCCAGTGGCTGGGAACTGTCTGGCAGAAGAGGGGCCTTCTACGGGGTCTACAGCTTAGCCAGTGCATGAGGCTGACAGTGCTCTATTTTATACCTGGGAATCGTTGAGAAAATGAATTCGTGTTATTTTTGCCACAATAGGAAATAGAGAATACAAGACATAAATATTTCCGTGCCAATAAACACCACACAAACCACATAATTTTCTGTTGTGTCTTCTACCATGGTTTGAAATGTTTATAAATGGTTTTAGCCAAAAGGAAAAATTTTAAAGGCTCCTGTAGGTGAAAAGAATGCTGGAAGAATGATACAGTTGGAGAACTCATCTTGTGAGGTACCAGCCTCCTTCCCCTCTGGTCTCAGGCCCTCAAGTCTTCATTCCTTACTGTGCCCACGAGGCTGGGGCATTTGTGAAGCCCCATTCGGAATCTTCATCAGTAACCCTTGCATGATCCTTTCCCTAGGTTTCGCATTTTTCTTTTTTCCTTTTTTTCTCCTTCTTTTGTTTTGAAGTCCTGAGAAGAAAAAAAAATCGACACACTTTCCATATGGTGCCCTTCCTGGAGGCTGTCCAAGTCCCCAGCTCCCCAAGGCCTGGGTCATGCATATGCATGGCCAAGAAGGTTGCTCAGACACCCGCTGCGCCATCACAGCCTGTCTGCTCAATGTGTCCATGTTGGCCAGCCCAGCGCCCCACCCCATCTGTCCCCAAATCTCCACCACACTATCAGGCCTCTGATTTAGTGTCACTTAGTAATTCTCCAGGCCCATGTGATCACACATGCTGCAGGTGTGGGCGGGAGAAGGAAAGGATGGTAGGAGAAAATACTTGGCAAGCCACACGTTCCTGGATGGCCTGAAACCCAAGACAGGACCCTTTCACTAGAGGAGGTCATACATAAAACACAGCAGCGTGTGAGAGAGAGCTGGGAAGAGAAACCGTGGGTTTCAACATCAAACATGGGGCCACCGATGGGGCGGGCGAGATGGTTCAGGTGGCAAATCCACCTGCCTCACCAGCCTGGTGACCCGAGTTCAAGCCCCTTTCCACAGCAGATGGAGAGGACCGACTCCTAAAAGTTGTTCTCTGACTTCAGTATGAGCGAGGTAGCAAGTGTGTGCAGGTCTGTGCTCACGCACATACAATAATAATAAATAAAAAGTTGCTGGGTATGCCTTTAATCCCAGGGCTTGGGAGGCAGAGACAGGTGGATCTTTGTTAAGTTCAAGGCCAGCCAGAGACACATGAAAACTTGCCTTGCTCCAGGTGTGGTGGCACTTGGCTTTAATCCCAGCACTCGGAAGGCAGAAGCAGGTGGAACCGCTGTGAGTTTGAGGCCAGCCTGGTCTATAAAGCAAGTCTAGGACAGCCAAGGCTACACAGGGAAACCCTGTCTCAAAAAAAAAAATAATAATTTAATTAATTAATTAAGACACCTGCGACTGCCTTGTGGCTTAGCAAACTGCATTGTGGGACATTGCCTATGGTAGAACCCAAACCAGAACTCAGGCTGCAGATAGGTGTAGTAAGCATCCAAATCATACTTAGCATGCCATGGTCCGGTCTTACAGGAAGTTCCGAATTGTGAGGCATTTACCATAAAACGTTCTGGCATCTTGAACCCATGAAAATCGCTCAACAGAGTAAATCACTACTATATCTGCCCTCAAGTTGCAGAACTAGCCTCTTCAAGTACAGTGTGGCTCAGTTCCATTCTTGTTTTGGTTTCTGTTGCTGCGGTCAACATCAGGACTAAGACAAGTCGGGGGAGGAAAGAGTTTATCTCATCTTCTGCTTCCGGGTCATAATGCACCAGTAAAGGAAGTCAGGGTATGGACCAAAGCAGGAACAGAGGCAGGAACAGTCGAGCGATGCTGCTTACTAGCCTGCTCAGCTACCTGTCTTATCCATCAGGCCGGCAGGCCAACCTACTGCAAGCAATTCCTCAGAGTCCTTCTTTTTTATTTATGTATTTATTTTTGGTTGTGAGCCTTGCCTTTAACAGCTGAGCCATCTCTCCAGCCTGAGAGTCCCTCTTGCTGTCTATGTTTGTATCAAGTTAACTACAGCTAGCCAGGACAAATCTGTTGTGGTGTTTCAGCATCTCCCTATTCCCCGGTGTATGGGAGGGGTAGGAGGTATTACTCCTGGGTCTTCCCAACCCTATAGCATAGGATGCCCCTGGGAAGGAAGGACACAGCACGTGGACATGAGTAGCCAGTTAGGTGTCTGCAGGCAACGGAGCTCTGCTGGCCAGAGGGTAGTCGCTGAAGGAGATGGCAATTTGTCTGAGCACTTCAGGAAGGAGCTGGATGCAGCATTCAGAATCTGGAAGGAAGCGGGGGCGAACGACTCTAACCTTTCTGTGTGTGTAAACAGATGAAGGGTAGAACGGGGGAAGGATCTCTTCAAACAGTACAGTGGCATCAAATTAATGTCATCAGAACAGAAGGAGGAGGAGGCCCACGGAGAAGCAGCCTGGGCAAAGATGCTTGACCACTCAGATGTCTCTCTTCCCTTTTATTGGGCAATTGCTTCCTGCCCACACCAAGACACTAAGATTGAGGCCTTCCTGGGCTGCATAGTGAGTCCTAGGCCAGCCTAAGCTATATAACAAGACCCTGTCTACTAACAATCAATAACTCATTTCCCTGAGAGAAGGGAAGGACTGTCTTTATTTATCCCACCAGCTCTGACACACCATGTGTGCCAGGTTATCAGGAAGTTACCTGTTTCATAGGACTCACAAGAGAACCCCCACAGGATGTTTGTTGTAAGTCTCCACAGGCCAGCTGATCCCCTCTCCACGGGGCCTGTGATGGCAGATGGTTGTATCCTGCCTCACTCTTGACTCTACCTGTGAGTCCTTTAAGACTGTTGGGAAGAAACAAAATAAACTTGTCCTAAGTGCTGCCATTTTGTTTTCAGACTCCATTTTAATCATGGGGTGAAACTAAGTTCTAATTCTCAGGCACTAGGGGAGCTAGGGACTCCCCAGTAGCTGACAGGTTTTCATTATTCTTTTGATCCCCCCAAAACATGACTATTCCTGACCAGCTTCTGTTATTCATCTTTTGTTCCCCCAAATATAATGACTTTTCCAAAAACATAATGACTGTTCCTGACCACTTTTTCATATTCATCTTTTGTTCCCCAAGACATGACTGTTCCCAACCAAAAAAAAAAAAAAAAAAAAAAAAAAAAAGAATGGATTTGATTGGTTGGACTGTAAAATCTACATTTTGTATCAGTTGACATAGATCAACCACATAAGTAAAGCCCTTATCCTGAATCCTGATTGATGGGAAAAATGTAACTGTAACTTGGCACAGATGTTTATGATTTTTCAAGCTTAAAGACTCTATAAGATTCTGGCTTGAGGTTGCCGTTCGCCTCCCAAGTCTGTTCTGTGGCCCTGATCAATTAGTAATGGCTTGAGTCTAATAAATTGTTGTCATCTGCATTGACCTGGTGTTTGAGTTGTGTTGGATCTAAGCAGACGCCGTAACAATGGAAGACAGAGACCCAGGTGACCCACATACACAGCTAACCTGGGAAATGCCATGGGGAGAGTAATCTGCAGACCCTTGTCCCTGTTAGTCCTGTCCACTCTTTCCCTTCTCTCAACCCTCCAGTGGCCTCTGTCTCCAGTGGCCATAGCTACAGAGGACTAAACACTTCCCCAGAGATTTACTCCTATTCGGACGGCAGAACAAAGCAGAACAGACTGGCAGTGACTCATCATTCAGAGAAACATCTACAAAGCCTTCAGTCCCCAGACCCAGTATCCTGGGAGCCCACTGTGCACAACTGAGCCTACAGGAAATACCTAGGAGAGAAATGTTAGGAATGAAGGGCCCTTAAGGCCCAAGGGGAGGCCTTTGAAGCAATGAGGCCTTGCCCTATGGTCCAGTGTGATCTGGCAGGAAGAGATGCCATCTGCAGGGACCCCCTTCCAGGATTACATCCATGTGGGCAGCCCTGGTGCTGAGAGCACAAGGAAACTAAGGACGGGGCCAGGGAATTAGGGAGCAGTCGTACTTTCTTTTCTTGTTGCTATAATAAAATTCCTTCACATAAGCTGCTTAAGGAAGGCTAGATTAATATTGGGACACAATTCTTCAGGTTGCAGTCTATTCCAGTGGGGGAAGTCACAGCACCAGAAGGAAGCTGGTCAGGTCACATGCATAATCAGGAACAGAGAACAGTGAACGGTCGCAGGCTGCTCAGCACCTTGTCTCCACTTAGAGCCCAGGGCCAACAAGAGAAGTCTGCTGCCCACAATGGGTGCCTCTTCTATCCTTAATTAATGCAGTCGAGATAACCCCTACAGGCCCATCTCCGTAGATTCTGTCATGTTGACAATTAGCCATCACGGGAGCCTAGCAGAAATGAATGTGCTCAAAGGGGGATGTGGGGAATGAGGGAAGGGATGAGCTAGAGGTTTGGAGAACCGGAGGACCATTGAAATGGGAAGCGAAATCCTCCGAGCCTACCAGCCACAACACAGTGGGCAGGAACCGTCTCCACTCCCATCCGCCCTGGACACTGGCCATCGCTTAGCACAAGGTTACCCCTCTTGACCAGGAGAGCAGGAGAAGGAGTAGCCAGATGAGATGGCCTCACTCCTCTCCCCTGAGGGGCAGGCCAGACCATAGCTTCCAGCTGTGGATCAAAAAACTGATCTCACACTCTTGGTCCACTCCTGGCCTCTCATGTCATGTATTCCACCCCAGGGGGCCCTGGAAGAGAGGGGGCCATGCATCACACTGGGAGGAAGCCAGGCTGTGCTCAGGCACTAGGGATAGAACGCTGAGCCAACTGCACCATTTCATACCAAGCAGCCCTCTACCTCTTGGGGGCGGTCCTCCATGCCAGCATTTTCTCCAAAGCATTCTGTCTAGAGGAAGTCTGATGATGACCATAGGCTTGGCTATCGACTCAAGTTCCATGAGGCTCACTCTACCCTTGTAAAGCTGCACAACTCACCCTCAAATGTCAGAAGGGATCCTGGGGGGCCAGCGGGAGTGTGCATCATCAGCCCTTTGTTCCCGAATAACCCTCTAAAATGTCTTTTCATTCTTGTCGGCATCCTACAGACAAGAACAGTCAGGCTGGCTGAAGAATTCATTCCTCCAAACTCAAAATGGCAGACCCCTGCCTCGAAGGGACACCTAGCAAGCATCTGCCCTCCTTTATGCCTCTTATTGGCTCGATGTGTTCGGCAGACATGGAGGCCCAGCTTCTAAACCTTTCGTGATCCTGTGCTTATGTCTAGTTTCCCCCCACTGGGTTCCAGGCCACCTCAGCCTACCCACAGCCTCCAGTGCTGAAACTTTCCAGAAGGAAGCAGCCACACCTTCTTTCCCCCTCCCCGCCCCGCCCCACCCCAAGCTGATACACCTGTCAGTCCGGCTACTTGACAAGTAAATCCAGCCTATAGGAGTGTGAATGGAAAGCCACCCAGGCAACCCCATTCTGCGCATGCCCACTCCGACCTCGGGCCTTTCTGTAGAACCTAGTTGAGAAATTGAGATTTAATCCCTGGCCGACCAAAGTACACCCCCCTCCCTGCCGCCACCGCCCGCCACTGCCCACCCCCGCCGCCCCAATTCACTCTCCTGCTCGTCCCCAGTCTGTGCTAGGGCTGAGGAGAAAGAACAAGGTACAACCATATGGAGTGCGTAATGCTGACAGCACCTACAGGGCTCGCTCATATTTAAAACTTCCTTCCGTATATTTTTAATAAAACAACTGATACAAATTCAAAACCAACTTCATAAATCAAACATTATTTCATGTTGGCGGCTTCAAGGTTTCCCCGGCGCTTGGCTGGGAGCACCGGTCTCCCACACGGGCTTTGCACTCCAGCGCTCCAGGTTTTCTGAAAGGTTTATTGGATTTCATGGTCCCTTAAGGGGAAACCCTTTAAATGTCTTTGCAATTATAAGTCTAATAACACTCCCAGCCCTTGGACACAGCCTTGACTTGACAGAGATAAGGAACTCCGAGTTGCTCAGTCAATACCAGGCTATTAATCTCTGTCACCTCGCTGTCACCGAGGCTCAGGAAAACAATGTCGTTTCTTGACCTAGGTGAAGGCATGGAGTGATTTTATTCAGAATGTCGGCATTCATCAAGCCGGATTTTGTCAGCCCCTCAGCTTCTAAAAGAGGAGTTCTTCATCCCACTGGTGTTGACGCCCTCTTCGAATGCAAGAGTTTCTTTCTGTCTCGGCCCATTATTATTATTTAGCACTTACTCAAGTGTAAAAAAAAAAGCCTTTAAGAATAAAGTTTTCCCTGCCGTAAAGAGACCTGGCAGATAAATCACATCCTGCCGCTCTTGAGCAGGCCAAGGACAGCTGGAAATTACCAAAAGGCCCTGTTTGTTTACATATTCAAATGAAGGTTAATTTTTATCCTGTCTCTGCTCAAATTTGATTAGGGTGGGGCTCTCCCCCTTCCTCAGTGGTCTATTTATATCAGCAGCCTCCCTCTTGACCTTGAAAGAAACCTAAGAAATTGTGTAAAAGAAAAGCTGACAAAATTCCTAATGAGAAGCTAACAAGGACAAGCAAATGTTTCTCAGTAGGGCAGCCAGCCTCTCTATGGGCCATAGTCAGAACTGGCAACCTATGTTGGGGCTGTCTTCTCAGGGGTGGGTGGATGGGTGAAGCCTGCTGTACCCCAGCATAGCCAAGGATAGACGGAACCCCTGGCTTGCCCTCTCAGGCCAGGAATCAGGTAGAGTAATGCCAGTGGTGGCTACTCTAGTTTTGCATATGAAATATGTCCCCCCCCCCCCCCAACTTACACACCATCCACAGCCTTAATGCCTTTGAGCTCTTGGCCAGCAGCTGGTGCCACTGATTTAGAAGGTTGTAGAGCCTTCGGGAAGTAGGGCCTTGACAGGGAAAGTGGGTCACTGCCAGGCAGGGCTTGAGATTTTATAGCCTGGCCCTACTTTCTGTATTCCTGAATAGGGATGCAATGTGACCAGGTGCCTTACACACCTGCAGCCATGACTCCCTTGCGACAACAGACTGTATTACTTCGTGAACCACGTGCCAAGATAAGCAGTTCCTCATTTAAGTTGCTTTTACCGGATATTTTGTCACATGGAGGGCGAAGGTCACTAGCACAGGTGCCACCCTAGGGCACATGGTGCCAGAGGTGAGGGGATGCCAGTCAAGCAGCCTCTAGAGACAAAGAGCCGCCTCAGGCATGTGGGAGGCAGGCTTGGAGAATTGCCAGACCAGAGCTGCTGTGGCTCCATGGGAGAGATGGGGTTTAGAAGCAAAGAGGGCAGGGTCCGCCAGGACTCTGGCCCCCAGCATTTCAGATGCAGCTGTTTCTTAGGATTCATTTCAGGATCACTTCCTTTGGATTATGTTGGAGCCCTCTGAAGTCCCAAGTTGGTTAAGGAACGGCAAGAAAGCATGCTTCTGAGGACCAGGTGCTTCCCGGAAGATTGAGTGGGAAGAGCTGAAGCCAGGACTTACATGATGAGACTCGGTCTCAAACCTCAGCAAAGAAAAGAGAATATACTTCTGCTGTTGCTAAAAACTAACACTCAGCACGTTCCACTGGTAGCAGTGAGGGTCATCCCTGTCCAAGGCTCTTGAATGGATGGTGAAACCAACCAAAAAGTAATGGTAAAGAGCTACTGCAACCCCTCTCTCCCTCTCTCCCTCTCTCTCTCTCTCTCTCTCTCTCTCTCTCTCTCTCTCTCTCTCTCTCTCTCCTCTGTTTGTCTCTCTGTCTGTCTGTCTCTGTCTCTGTCTCTGTCTGTCTCTGTCTCTGTCTGTCTCTGTCTCTCTCTCTCTCTCTCTCTCTCTCTCTCTCTCTCTCTCTCTCTCCCTGTCTGTCTGTCTCTCTCTCTCTCTGTCTGTCTCTCTCTCAGTCCCAGGAGGCTCAAGCCCAAGTTTCCCATCAAAGAGGACATGTTTGCATTCAAATTTGGTCTCAATTCTCTTTTGTTGGTCATATTTTTGGAATTTGGTTCTTTTGTGTCCCTTCCTATAAGTCTCCCTGAAGCCCCATCCCATAATAGCAAGGTTTGAGTGAAGACTCAAGTGTCTAGGGCTAGAACGGAGAGGCTAGAACTGTGAGGGAGGAGTGAGAACCAGCCCGGCCTCTGTTTCCTTATCCATAAAATGAAGGGTTGGGGTAAAGCTAACTCTCACCCACTCCCCTCCTGCTGACTTGGGGCTCACAAGTGGGCAAAACATGGAGGCAAAGAGCTGAACTCATAGCCAGACCCATTTGCTTGGAACTTGTTCATCGTGCCCCAAGACAGCCCTCAGTTCCACGTGAGCCACAGTGTTCAGTCACCTAACAGGTCAACCTGCCAACTTGCCACTGACAAAACTGTGCCCACTTGGAAAAGCTTCCTGAGTTACCTTCCGGTACCTTGATTTCCTCCACTTTCATCTAGGATTATAAACAAAGCCTTTTCCAGTGTTGGTAAAAGTCCTCAGCATGCTCGTACTTGACAAGGGTACACATTTGTACTATGTAAAATATACCACACGTGTTTCTTAAAGTTTGCTGGCAGATGGGCCTGGCCATGAGTTTCTGCTCAAGATGGAAGAATGCCCCCACCTTTTCAAAATGTCATCCTTTCTTGAGACAGGGTTTCTTCTATGTCATGGCGGGCCTCGAGCTTCCTACAAAGCTGAGGAGGGCTTTGAACTTCTGATCCTCCGGCCTCTACTTCCCAAGTGCTGGGGTCATAGATATGCACCACCTTGTCCAGTTTACATGATGCTGGAGTTCAAGTTCAGGGCTTTGTGCATGCCAGGCACTCTACCGTCAGAGCTATGTCCTCAGCCTGGAATTTATCACTTAGAAACGAAACTACTCCAAGACAGAAGGAAACACCCTGAGAAAGGAAACTGTTACGGAGCCGTTTTGGGATATATTGAAGGCAGAGTCACTGGGAAGAACCAAGGTTGTGTGGGATGCAGGGACCCTCTCATCCCAGTCAGGGAGACAGGACCACCATCTAGGTTATCAGCGAAAGAGGCTGCTCTGTATGGAATTTTAGCTGGATCCACCATGGAACTGAGAGCCAAGTTCAGGCATCACTACCAGGTTCTTCTGGAAGCCAGGACAGGGGATGCTGGTAAGTGGAGGGGATATCTTGGAGTTCCTCTGACGATGAGCTGACATCCCCACCAGAACCTTGCTCCTCACTTGGAATAGGACCAGAGATCACCTCTGCAGAGCCAAGCCTGGGCATCACTACCTTGCACAGTTTACCAGCCCTGCCAGGCTATCCTTACAGACCTGACAAAAGATAAGGCGGTGTTTCCATTAGACAAATCCTAACTGCATAACTGACAGGACACATGATATAGCGCACTGCCCATTGGTCACCCACATCACAGAGCACCTGTTCAAAAAAACCACAAAGTGCCATCCCACTGCCACTGTTCAACAGCCACAGGTGGCCAGAGGCACCTACGCAACACAACCCAGTATAAAACCTTTATGCTGACACAGAACATTCTATTTAAGGTTGCTGACCTAGAACATAGAGAAAGGAGGTAGTCCAACAGTACCACCTCTTCAAAACTGTCACCTCAGGGTCCCAGGGTCTTAGAAGACTGTGTTGATCTTGTTCTGTATCTTAGAAGTTATGCCAGGAAAGACTGGCACACTGGGAGAGGGCCTTTCACAAGGATGTACTATTCTGAGTGACCCAAGCCAATAAAATCTAGTCTGTCACTCCCCCACTAAGGGGTGATCCTGTGGTGATCCCATCAGAAGATGATGGGAGAGAGAAGCAGCTGACACACAGTGAGCTCTTCCCAGGGATTCCTGAATGAGGCATCCAGGGGTCCCTGAACATAGCATCTTCAGCATCCTCCAAGGCACCAAGCATGCATAATGGCCTGTCCTCAGCTATATGTGTATAGTCTAGGCTTCAGCCTAGAAAGAAGGCAGAATGTCATACCAGGGAAATAATTTAAGTTGGTCTGGTAGCTCTGACTCTTAAGTGGGGAGTCCCTGTAGATTCCCCAACATACTCAAGTCATCTGACCAAGGAGAAAGCCCCAGATTCAATGCCTATAGAATCCATCTAGGGAACACAGATTGGCAAGAGAGGAGACTCAGCCATGAACAATCATCATAAAACCACCAGGAAGAGAGCCAGGCCCAGGGGAGAAGACAGAGAGCTGTGAGAAGCCCATGTCTTCTGCCCTAGTTCCATCCTGAAGATCCGTTCAGGCTTCACACAGAAAGGGATGCTACACACAGTGTTCCATCTCAGAAGCGGTAGGAGGCCAGTGCTCTCCCCATGTCAGCCATATGCTATGGGTGTCACTCTGGATAGACTACCCATCCTTGGGTCACCCAGGCAGCAGCTAGCTAGTCCCTTTCTATCCCAAACCACAGCTAAATCAGCACAAGCTTGGGCTCTGGGCAAAAACAAAAACAAAACAAACAAACTCAAACAGTATTTTGAGCAATAGCACTAGCAAGTGGCATTTCTTGACTGATTTTTTTTTTTAGATCTAGGATGGGAATCACCTCATTTTATCTCACCATAATCCTCAGAGAAAAACACTAAGCTGCCCCATTTTACAGATGGAGAAACTTAGGCTCAGAGAAGAGCAACAACTTCCCTATGTAACAGAAAGGATGAGGATTTGTTCCGATTTGTGTTACAATGTAGCCTTACAGGTCGCATGATGGGGGTCACGAGCTCTTCAAGTTTGAGTAAGTGAACTGAAAATCCAATAGAGAACTTCAAAGAACAAATTATCTTCTATAATAACTTCCAAATGACCAAAGCCAGTAGTGCAGTGGTGATTAAAGAGGCGCTGAGCACTCCCTGTGGCAGAAGGAAATCGCTGTGGCCTTGGGGAACATTTTCTGTGCCCTGATCCCTGGGGTGAAGCCGTGGTTGAGGGAAGAGACTTCACTGCAGACATGAGATCGAACAAGGAAGAGGCCTCTCTGACCAGGTGACCGATCAGCACCTATGACTCCTGTCCCCCAACAGCAGACTGCAAGAGCAGAACCAGGCAGTGCTCCATTCTGCCAGCTTCAGAGATGGGCAGGGGCCTGGGCCTACTTCCCAAGGCACATAGACCATAAATCAGCCAGAGCCGGCTGCACAATTGCAGTGCGCCTCTTTCAAGCAGCTCTGAGGAAAAATGGCTCCATCTGCTCACTGCTAGGTCATAAATAAAACCGAATTGGAGCAAAATGGATGGAAAGCAATTTTTGGAAGATGAATTTCCAAGAGTTTGGCTCCCGTTCGTGCACCTCTTCTGCTTCTGGAAATGGCCGGCTGCGGTCCTGCCAAGCCGCAGCTGGAGCTGACTCGGTATGGGAATGTGGGTAAGGGCTGCCCATCACAGGTTTCTTGCAAAGCCTTCTTTGATGAGTCCTTCTCTTCCGTGTTCTCCTCACCATCACCATCACCATCACTATCACCACCATCACCACCATCACCATCATCACCATCATCGTCATTGTTGCCCTCCCTATGTTCAGACGCTGAGCTGGAATCTGTAAACCTACCCCCTGTAAGTCTTGATCTATCCTGACTGCACATATGTTTAAGGCTGCAAAGCCCTTCCCCATAACAGTCTCTGTGACCTGTACTTCGCTTTTCTTTATCACTTCTGAAATGGTCCTTTCGTTGAACACATGCAATTGTACATATTCATAGGGTACAATGTGACACTTGTGTGCAAAGTGTAATGATCCTCTCAGGGTCATGGGAAGAGCGCCTCTTTAAGATCTAGCATTTGTATTGGGAACATTCAGAATTCTCAAGTTTGTATAGCTAAAATACACAGCAATTCTTAGTTACCAGTTGTCTTCCTCCTGATCTAGAGCAGGCACTTTTTTTTTCTTTTTTGGTTTTTCGAGACAGAGTTTCTCTGTGTAGCTCTCTGGCTGTCCTGGAATCACTTTGTAAACCAGGCTGGCCTCGATCTCACAGAGATCCACCTGCCTCTGGCTCCCTATCTGCTGGGTTAAAGGTGTGCCCCACCATGCCGGCTAGCAGGCACTTCTTAGAACAGGGAGCTCACCAGCTTTTCTACCCCTCTATCTCTGAGCTGAGTACAATTCCTAACCAGTAGAAACGATTCAATAAATGCTTTTGGATCATTGAATGGATGGATGAATTGGGAATCCCACCATCTGTGCAACATACCCAGCCTGTGCCAAACTCTCCACACCCATTTCTTGCCTCTGACCATAGAACATTTTGTAGACCTCTAGTGTGGTCATAGACCCTCCCCCACTGCAACCTCCGGCCTCTGTCCTTGGCACTTCCTGCCCCTTTCCCCTGATAGCCCTCTGCAGATCTTCCTTGACTCTTCCCTCTGGTTTTGTTCCTGGTGGCCAGAGCCGCGGCATATGTTAATCCTGTAGTTCTTTGTCAGTGCTCATGGAGTATTTCTCACACTGTCATTAGATATACTCATTTATGACCTTGCAATGGTCCAAGGTCCATGGGACATAACTCACCCCAGGGCAAGGTGTGGCACTGTCAGAAATCTGAGGACTTGGGAGTTGATGCTGAGTGTGAGCACCCCGCTATGCTTTCTAGGGCTTTCTTTAGTTTTAGTAAAGTCACCATGTCCATTGCGTGCTCTGTTGCCCTGGTGATTGACTTCAGTGGCCTTTTAGCCTATTACATCTCTACTCACCTTTTAGTGACTTTGCATCCACCTCCTCTGGCCACACAGTTCCAGAAGGCATGATCAAGACCAAGGAGATTCTGGTCCTCATAGAGCCTCATCCCAGTGAAGGTACAGACAAGAGCACGTGAGAAAGCAAAGGAGAAAGGATTTCAGAGCAGGGCAAATGCTGTGATGCCAGTAGAGATGAGGGAGGCAGCGTGGCAGAGGAAGTGGCCACCTCATGTCTTCACATGTTATTCTCCATGTTGTTACCCTGGTTACCTTCAGAGCTTATTCATACTGCTCCAGATGCCAATTTTTAGTGGCCCTGACTGCTCAAGCCAATCTTTTGCATCAGGCCCATGGATATATGAACTAGCACATGACACAGAAGAGAAATGAAATCCCTTGCTGCTCTGGCCAGCCTTCAGAGCCAGGTCTCATGTCTGCCTCAGAGGCAGGAAAATTTAAGTAGCTATGACAGGTGAAGCCTAGCGGCTACCCACAACTAAGTTACTGGACTCACAGGGACCTGCCCCTTCCAATCTCTCATGGGTAACTTAGAATTACTAAGTCCTACCTACAATGACAATGTCAAGTCCTGTATCAGAACTGAGTCTTCCTTGAAGCGTTTCAAATAAAGGCACAAGGTCAGAATGAAGATTCACTGAGAGGGGCTGTGTCAATACATTGTAAAGAAGGGTGCCCAACGGCCAAGAGACATGTGCCAAGGGTCTCTCTGGAAATGGAGATCCAGTCATCTGCCCCGCCCCTTCTTAGCTACTTCTGCTACACACTTGCCTTGTGACTTTGGCACATCTTCCTCCTCACTTGACCCTCCTCACTTGTACATATTTTCTTCATGTACAAGAACAAAATAAGATTTCTCTCAGCAGTGACTGGAACACTATGAATATTGTCTCCATATAACTTCTCCATCCTTTCCTCCACAGTAGCCCACCCTATAGAGTGTGGTGTGTGCATAGTAAAGGCATTAATGATTGTTGTCAAATAAATGGATGTATGGATGGATGGGTGAGTGGGTGGATGGATGGATGAGTGGGTGGGTGGATAGATGGATGGGTGGGTGGATAGATGGATGGGTGTGTGGGTGGATGGATGGATGGATGAGTGGGTGGGTAGGTGGATGGATGGATGGATGAGTGGGTGGGTAGGTGGATGGGTGGGTGAGTGTATGGGTGAATGGATGCATGGATGCATGGGTAGATGGGTGGGTGGGTGAGTGGATGGATGGATGGATGGATGGATGGATGGATGGATGGATGGATAGGTGGATGGATGGGTGGGTGAGAGGGTGGATGGATGGATAAATCAGTGGATGACTCAAAATAACCTTAGAATGTTTCAGAGTGGAAAACCAAAAGAAAATGGTTAAAAGAGTCAAGGAAAAGCTGGAGATGTAGATAAGCTATAATGGGTCATCTCCCTTCTTTGTATCACTCTAGCCAAATGAAAGAGACACAAAGCTGACTTGAGTGGAGTCTTTGACAGCAAACTAAAGGATTATAAATATTACAAAATATGGATCTAAGATGAGAAGGGTAACGATGGCTGCTATTGACGTGAGGTGAGATGCTTTTCATTTAAAGCAATCACATGTATTCACACCAAATGGGGCTAGTAAGCAAGTGGGGGGTTGAAATAGGAAGCCTGCCAGCGGAGACCATTGAAATAATTCAGGGACAGAGCTGAAAGGTAGCTCAGCTGGTAAGATGATGGCCTAGCATGGAAGAGGCAGTGCGTGTCTTCTGGTGGTGCATGTCTGTTATCCCAGCACTTAAGAGGTAGAGGCAAAAAATCAGAAGTTCAGGACCATCCTGGGCTACAGATTGAGTTCAAGGTTATCCTAAGCTACATGAGAGCCTGCCTTACAAGAAAACAAAAAGGATGTAGGGAGGAGCTAGTGGTGCATGATGGTTGATGGTAGCAGAGATGGGGGAAGACTTGGCCGCTGGCCTAGTGTGGACAATGTAAGTTGAAGATCTGAATGTAGGTAGTGAAGCACAGAAAGCAAGAAACCCAAGCACTGTAACCTGCAGAGTGACAAGCACTGAACTGAGACGGGGAAGGCTTGGGGAAACAGGTTCATAAGAAATGGGGTTTGGCTTAGGACAAAAATGAGTTTATGTTGTCTGTTCAGCATGTCTTCTAATCATGCTTGCTGTGGCTTCCCACTTTGTAGGATTAGCCATGGGGCTTGCTGTGAGCGAGCAACAAAGTGTGAGCAGGCGTTCCTGAGTCAGTTTACAGTTTGCCGCTTTCATTTTCTGTCGCACTGTGACCAGTGGAGTTCTAGAAAGGGAGCTGGTCCATCAGGCAGAGTGAGGGTGACATGGACAGTACATGGTGGACAGACGGCACAAGTGTAAACCTGTTGGTGTCGGGCCATTAGGTTTTGAGGTTTGATACAGCCTCCTGTTGGCGTGTCAATAGGCAGCTGTGTGTGTGGCTGGCTGGGAGAGAGAATCCCAGCAGGAGACAGAACCTGTGGAGTCCCTGACAAAAAGAACAGCAAAGAGAAACCAGCAAGGATGAATGGGGAAAACCTGTGGTCTGAGCTCTGCCCTGGAACATTCCAGAAGAAGAGGCAGCAGGGATCTGAGGAGTGGGCAGTGTGTGTCCTGGAAGCCTAGGGGGAAAATACATCAAGAAGTGACTAGCTGTGGCCAGCACTGCTGACAACTCAAGACAAGGACTTAGAACAGACCCCTGGGCTTGGCTACATGGAAGTCATTGATAATTCTGCCAGTGGCAGTGGCCATGGACTAGTGGGTATGCATGGGCAAATGTCAGTTTGGATTTCATTTAAAAGAAAACAAAAGGGAAGCAAATGGAGACAGCAATTATAGATAGCATTGGAAGACGTGCTAGTACTACAGGAGTGCGCAGGAAAGTGGACAGGAACTGATGGAATAACTAGAGTCAAGCTATTGTGAGTGAGGAGAGATACGAGCATGGCTTGTGAGCTCTAGGGAAAGATTCAGAAGAAAGGACAGTGTTGAAGTATAGGAGACGGTGGGCAGGATGGCTGCAGATACTACGTTCTTTAAGAAGCAGGAAGGGAGCTGGGCTTGGTGGCGCACGCCTTTAGTCTCAGCACTCAGGAGGCAGAGGCAGGTGGATCTCTGTGAGTTTGAGGCCTGGTCTACAAAGTGAGTCCAGGACAGCCAGAGCTACACAGAGAAACCCTGTCTCAAAAACCGAAAAAGAAGAGGAGGAGGAGGAAGAGGAAGAGGAGGAGGAGGAAGAGGAGGAGGAGGAAAAGGAGGAGGAGGAAGAGGAGGAAGAGGAGGAGGAGGAGGAGGAGGAAGAGGAAGAATCAGGAAGAGATGGGATCCCATATACAAGAGAAGAACAGACCTTACACGCGACCTGCCTGGTCTCTGTGGTAGCCCATGGGAAGGCAGCTTGAGCAGACACTGAGTCAGCCTCATTCTAAACTCGGCCACTGGCAATTCTTGGCGCAGTTGTGTAACTTCAGCCTCTTCCAGTGGCTGCTACCACAGTGATCCAGTCATGAGCTCTCATCCCTCTAAATCCTCCTCTCCTCCAGCTTGATTCAAATCTCCTCTCCCTCCCTCCCCAGTCAGGCTCAGTCTGTAGGGGGGGGGGAGAGGGGAGGGGGGAGAAGGCAGGACAAGTGTCAGTCAGAGACATGGCTACTCTTTTCAGGGCTCTGGCTCTTCTACCTTGGGCACAGAGCACTCCCCGGATTTGCTATCCAAAGGGTGCTATTGAGGGTCCAAGTCAAGACTAATTAGTTCTCTCTACAACTAATTAGTCCATGTAGATGTTCAGAGAGCCAAGTTCAGCTCCAACCCGAACTCTAGATGACAGAGGACCTTCCTCACAAAAACTGTACCAGTTTCTGGTCCATGGAAATCATGGTTCATTGTTGGTTGTGGGTTGTTCAGAACACATGAAAACCCTTCATAAGAGAAGTGGTGGCAGAAGTTTTCCCTGTTTGGACAGAGAAGGCAGACAAGGTGATGTCGAGGTTGCAGCTCATAAAAAATTATTTCGAGGGGCCGGAAAGATGCTGTTCTTGCAGAGGACCCTCGATCAGTTTGCAGCACTCATCTCAGAAATCTCACAGACACCTGTCATTACTCCAATTCCAGGAGATCTGATGCTTCTGTCTTCTTCTAGTACAGCACATATGTGCACATACCCCCACATAGACCTACACACGTGCACATACTCCCACATAGACCTACACACGTGCACATACCCCCACATAGACCTACACACGTGCACATACCCCCACATAAACCTACACACGTGCACATACTCCCACATAGACCTACACACGTGCACATACCCCCACATAGACCTACACACGTGCACATACCCCCACATAGACCTACACACGTGCACATACCCCCACATAGACCTAGACATGTGCACATACCCCCACATAGACCTACACACGTGCACATACCCCCACATAGACCTACACACACAAACATTATATAAAACAGTTTAAAAACTTTAAAAAAATGATTTTGAATAAACTTTAAAACGGATATCATCAAAGTGTTTTGCAGGGTAATGCCCCAAAGTTCTGTGAACCCTAGGCCTGAGGACACGTGTGTGGCTGATGAAAATGGTGACCTGACAGGAGAACTTGGTGAACAAGGTGGGATTGGGGTGGCTGAACGCACGCAGCCTCAGTGGTTAATTACTTACAATTTCCTCACATTTCAAAGGGCAGGATCACCTTGACCCCAAACACCTAGATGAGTTGTCCTAGGAGCAGTCACAATTTCTGGAAAAGCATCATTGCTAAGTCAGGTTTCTCACAGGAAGCCTGTGAGTACAGGCTGCATCACAGGACTAGAGCCTGGCCTTGGCGTGGGGCATGCACAGGGACTGCAGGTGTCAGAGATGAGCTCCTGGCTTTGATGCACAGAATATCACAGGAAAGGACCACGCACTCTCATGCGCCCTGAAGGACTTGATAGCTACTTTTGTTCTTGATATTTCTGGGCTTCAACATGCTTCCCCAACGCCATACAGTTACCGTGCCCTCAAGCCCCCTGCACCCCAATACTACTTCCAAGGAAGTTAGGATTCTACAGAGAATTGCCAAACAAAACCCACACATCTGCTGGTTAATAAAAAGCAACCTGCCTGGTGGACTGATAAATTGACTCCAAAATTCTGAAGGTTCTCTGCGTTTATTTGAAAAAACAAAAACTAGAAGCAAAATCCATGATCCTATAGAAGACATAGAATTCCAATATGTCACCCCATCTTTGCAGTCACTGGAGAAAGAAGTAAGTTAATGAACTATCTAAGAAAGTCACCAAATGAAAAAAAAATGACCCATAGCATAAGAAACAAGGGGTTACTTTCTGGCTTTCGAACGCAACATCTTACACTGAGCTGTCACCAAAAGCGTGTTGCTATTTCCAGAAAACATGGCTCAAAACTACTAAAACCAGACTAGACATAGTGCTGCTTCATTCTAATAAGAAAGGCAATCATACGATCTTTGACAACACAGCAAAACCAGCCACTGAAAGACATCTACCGTATGATCCCACGTGTGGACGCCATAAAAAAACATTTTCTAAACTCATAGGATGCAGGTTGCCAGAGATGGGGAAATGAAGGCTGAAGAGATGTCGGTCAAAAGATGTAGAGTTTCAGCCAATATGGACGAGCTCCAGAGAGTTTAGTGCACTGCAGGATGTCTGTACCTGTGCACCATATTTTTTTTCACATTTTTTTCCTTTATTAATTTATTCTTGTTACATCTCAATGGTTATCCCATCCCTTGTATCCTCCCATTCTTCCCTCCTTCCTCTTTTCCCCTTATTCCCCTCCCCTATGACTGTTCCTGAGGGGGATTATCTCCCCCTGTATCTGTGCATCATATTTTGAAACTTGGTAAGAAAGAGGCTTTAAGTGTTCTATGCAAGCAGTAAGTACCTGAGGAAATGCATATGTTAATGGCCTTTGTCGAACCACTTCATTCAGAATACATATTTCAAAAACACGGTGCATAAGTGTATACAATCTTTATATGTCATTTCAAAGCAGCACTGACATTATGTTAATTTAAAACTTCACACCGTTCAGACCTCCTAGTAAGCTCTTATGCCTGTACATCAGGTAAGAGTGAGAACATCTTATAATTATTTAATAATTGTACAAACAATAAAAGTTACCAAGGACTAGCTCTTGTGCCTCAGAAACCTCAGTGGCCACCCCCCTGTGACACACTTCCTCCAAGGCCACACCAAACCAACAAGGCCACATATCCTAACCCTTTCACATAGCTCCACTCTCTATGGGCCTACAGGGGCCATTTTCATTCAAACCACCACAGACAACATTCTCTGATATTTTTTTCCTCGATGTTTTTGCTATTGAGAACATTCTTAAGAATTGTATCCTAGGAAGCTGGATATGATGACCACTGATCCTAGCTGTGAGAAGCAGAGGCGGGGGGGGGGGGGGTCTGAGGTAGAGGACAGCCTGGACCATATATCAAGTTCCAGGCAGTCAGAGCCACATGGTAAGACATTGTCTCAACAGAAGAAAATTGCATCAGAGGGTTCCCTAGATGAAACCTTGACTGAACAACTAGGGTCTTCTTGCTCTCATGTCCTCTTAGGCCTGTCCTGCACCTGGCAGAATTAATTATCTAATAGTCCTATCTCATGGAAAGCCTGAGTGTGACCACGCATTCGATGATAATGAAGACCACTGCAGGCCAATCAGAGGCCAATGCTTGTGGTTGGATTGGGGGAGCATTTTCTTTCCTATAAAAGGAGTTTTTCCTGCAGTGGAGGTAAATGATCAGTAGTCTCGTTTTGAGGGATTTTTTTTTTATGGTGTGTGTGCAGCACACACATGAGGGCAACCTTGACTGTCATTCCTCAAGAACACTACCCATCTTGCTTATTGAGACAGGGTCTCCCACTGGCCAGCCGGTCCCAGACATCTGCCAGTTCAGCCTCCCCAGTACTGGGATTACATGTGCACACCACCAGTCCAGCTTTTTCCACATGGGCTCTGGGTACCATACCCAGGTCATCATGTTTTCATGACAATCACATTACTACTGAGCTAGCTTCCCAGCCTACTAGACTGTATTTGTTGTGTGTATTGCACAGTGACTGACTTCCACAAACAATTGTGTTTTAAACCCAGGAGAGCAGAACGCTGGTGATGTTTGACTCACTGTGAAATCTCTGCCACAAGTGCCTGTCACCTAGCTGTTGCCCAGTAAATATTTGTTAAATATAGACGAAGGTGTGAAATATAAATTGAGGGGCTGGAAAGATGGCTTAGAACTAAGAACTGTTCTACCACAGGATCCAAGTCCAGTCCCTGGCACCCTCATCAGTGGCTCACAGCCTCCCACAATTCCAACTCCAGGGGAGCCTCTGTGGGCACGCACACTCAAGCTCACATACCCACACACTCACCCCACTTATGCACAATTGGTTTTTTTTTTAAGTCTTTTTTGTTTTTTTAAGTATAGCTTGCAGTCACAGCTCATTGTGGGAGGGGAGCCGCCTCAGCAGGACAGCTTCTGTGGTCAGGAGCAAGGAGAGATGAACATCTGTGCTCCGCTCACTTCCCTCTTTTTCTCCAGTGCAGGATCTCAGCCCAAGGGATGGTTCCCACCCCAGTGCAGTCAAGGCACTCCCCCACTGGCATGCCCAGAGGCCCGTCTCCCAGGTGATCGAGATTATCAAGTTGACAGACCCCGTGACCCATAGAACCACGAATAGGTGAAGGGTCATCTCTTGATATCACTGTTTAGAGGCTGCTCCTCGGGCAGCTGCTGCTGTCACAGCAGACCATGTTGTCCCTCCAATACCACCAACAAAGGTTTCTCACAAGCTAGCTTCCCAAACACCACCTTTCCCTCTCAGCAATGCCCAAAGCTAAAGGTCCAGAGGCTTCATTTCAACAAAGCCTAAATTCTGCCTCTGTCCTCAGTGTGGCAGCTGCCACGAATTGGGTTTCAGGGACAATACCCATCACGCAAGCCATGCGAGCTCATTAGCCAGAAATAACCAGGGCTGCTCAACCACTCACTCCTCCTGGAGACAGAAAAGGGCACTTGTCAATTTTTCACTTGTGTGCGTGTGTGTGTGTGTGTGTGTGTGTGTGTGTGTGTGTGTGTGTGTGTGTGTGTCACATGCACATGCTTGTGCCACAGCATACATGTAGAGATCAGACAACAACCTACAGGTGATGCCTCTTTCACTCACAGGTGAGTCCAGGGGACTGAACTCGGGCTATCAGGCTTGCAAGCAGGTGTCTTTACAGATTTAGCCATCTCACCAGCCCTGGTCAATCTTTCTGAGGAGTGAGAAAAATATGCAGTCGGTTTTATATTGTAAGCCACTGACCAACGCTCCAGGCCTCGCTCACACCTAGCCACCCTCTGGCTTTTGTAGGCCGTGCCCAGAGAGCACGGCTGGGTTTTGTTGAGCTCTGTCATGCATCTATCTCTCCTCAGCCCCCAGGTCTGCCCTGCTCCTCTTACCAAGCAGCTATCCACCTTGCAGTACTCAGCAGGGAAATCATCCACCAGAATCCTGACCCCATGGAATTAAAAACCTGGCCTGTTGCACTAGCAAGAGTGATTAGTCAGGACCCGCCATGCCACCTCAGATACCTGCAGTCCCACGCCCCCAGCCCCAGGGAAGATGTAATTACGGTGTGCAAGAGAAGACGTGGCCTCATTTTTCACAGGCCACTGAACCACAAGACTTAGTCACCAAGAGCTCTGCAGCTCTGTGGGACCTAGACAGGAAAACCTCAAACTTTCTCCTGCTCCTGGACTCCCCAGGATACACACTAGCCTGGAGTTCAGAGATTGTGTCCTATAGGAATCTAAATGTGTTGTATTGGGCTATTTAAGAATCGGAGATGTTACAGAAAACAGCATTCCCGATGACTTGAGTTTGGGCAGCAGTGCAAGCGAGGCACCAGTCACCTGGAATGGAATAGTAAAAGGGAAAATTGTGTTCGAGATGTTATTAAGTACTGGCTACAGAACAGGAGCGGAGCCAAAGGTGGGGTTGAGGGGGATGGCAACTAGACCAGATACCCAACACCATCCTAAAGAATAATATTGTATTAATTGTCCAGTAGTAAAGCATTGCTTTCATCAAACAGGTTGTAGGAGTTTTAGTGTGTACAGAGATTCACATAATCTCATAACCTATAGTCACATCCTCCCTCCGTTCCTAAGGATCGCCATTCTGCTGGCACGGCTGTTTTGTTTTGTTATTTTACTTTCTGTAAATGTCACATAAATGGAATAATGTGCTATGTAATCTCGTAAGACTGTGATTTCAGTCAGCATAATACATTAAGTGTAACCACGTGGCACCCTGTATCGGTAGTAGTTACTCATTTGTATTGCGGTGTTGTATCCCTTTGTATGGATGTCCACGTGTTTCCCTGACGGGAGTCCTTTGGTTTGCTGCAAGTCGGGGACAGTGATTCATAGAGTTGCCGTAAACGTTTGTATGTAAATCTCACGAGCAGGTTGGGTTCTTTAAGGAACACACAGGAGTGAGAGTGCCAGGTCGGGTGTTAAATGCACGTTTAACTTTTTAGGGAATCGTCCGGCTATTTTCCAGAATTGCTGACTCACTCTGGACTCTCACCTGCAGTGTCTGAGAACTGCAGTGGCTCCCCGTGCTCGGCAGTGCTTGGATGGACGTCTAAATCAGCCTCTCACAACAGTTTGCACAACAGGTTTGATCAAGGGACTAACACAATTGGGTTTGGGAGAAAATTTAAGGCAGAAGAGCCAGGTAGGAGTGTGATATAGCAATGAAGATGAGGGACACTGGTGGCCTGAGCAGGGCCACAGCAATGGGGACAAATCATCAGGGAGATCAGTGGTTCTCTGTTGTTCCTAACAAAATCTCAAATGTTTGTTTTTACCAATAAAGACTGGAGATCCAGATGCTGGGGTGAAAGCCTGCTAGCTCAGAGAGGCAGAGAAAGCACCCAGCTGGCCTTCCTCCTCAGCCAAAGTCCCAAAAGGGAGCAGTGCCCCTTTCTCCATGCCGGCTCAAAAACTCCAAGATGAATGTCCCTCCCTTCTACTTCCTGTGCGTCTCTCTATCTGTTCTCCTGACTTCCTCTTGTTTTTTTTTTTTTCTCCCTATGTTCTCTTTCTGTCAACTGGTTGTTTGCTCCATCTCTTGACCTAGGGTTAACTTGATTTAATCCTCTTTACAAGACTCATGCAGAAAACTCTTGGATTAAAAGTGTGCGCTAGGGCTGAGCACATAGGCTCATCCAGTAACCAACACAATCCCAGGGTTCACAGTGTGATTCAAATATCCTGCAACAGTTCTCAGCCTATGAGCCACAATCCCTTTGGGGAATTGAATGATCCTTTCACAGGGGTCACATATCAAATACCCTCCATATCAGATATTAAGTTGCAATTCATAGTAATAGCAGTTTTATTCATAATAGCAGCATAATAGCTAGGAAGTAGCAACAAAATAATTTTATGGTTGAGGGTCACCACGACATGAGGAACTGCATTAGATGGTCGCAGAATTAGCAAGGTTGAGACCCACTGCGCTAGAAGACGAGTAAGCTTTTGTTAAGGTATCAAGTCATGGCTGATTAGATAGCTCAGAGAGTAAAGCACTTGGCTTAAAAGCTGGATAGCCTCAGTTCGGTCTCTAAAACCCATGAGAAAGCTGGACACACAAACATAATACTGTAGTCCCAGGGTGTCCCCAGAGGGACAAAGGAGGCAGGGACAGGAAAATCTCCAGAAGCTTGAAAGTTAGCCTGGTTCATACAACAGCTAAGAGAACCTGCCTCAAAGGAGGTAGTAAGTCAAAGACTGACACCTGAAGGTTGCCCTCTGTCCTCCACACGTGTGCGGTGGCAAGTGTGTGCCGAGAGAGAGAGAGAGAGAGAGAGAAAGAGAGAGAGAGAGAGAGAGAAGGGGGGAGGGTAGAGACAGAGACACAGAGGGACAGAGACTCAGAGAGGCACAGAGAGAGGGAGGGAGACTGAGAGGGAAAGAGAGGGTAACAAAGACAGACAGACAGACAGACAGAGAGGGCGGGGTCAGAAATTACCTTCAAGTTTCTGCTTCTTCAAGACCCAGAGTGTCATTTGGAACAAAAGTTGAAATCCACTGTGAGGAGATGGGTGGCTGGTGGCTTCTAGGCTCAATTTTCTTAACCAATATATTTTATTAACAACTTAGTGACCGAGCATACATCACTTATAACTCGACTAAGCAAAACAATAGGAAATGAGGATTAATGGACACAATAACAAAACTGTAAGGATATCAGTTCTAAGGAACGATTCTCCTGGCCCAATCTGCAGGATTTCTTCTGCTGGAACCTAGAATAACCAGAACTCAGAACCTCAACAGGAGCCGGAGCCCCAGAGTTGAGCAGTTCTCTGTAGGAGCGTCTGGAAGTGCGGCAACGACAGCCAAACTATCCCAAGTTTCTAAAAAGCCCCGCCTCCAGTTCTGGGCTCATTTATATATCTCCTCCCAGAGTCTGGTCATGGGATCTTTACAGCTGGCAACAATTAAGCTCCTGCATGAGGTGGTTGGTCTTCTAGTATATTAACCTCACCTGTTCTCTCACGAGACCATTCCGAGCCCACACTTGGGATCCTAAAAACCAGGTTTATCTCTCCTTCAGTGGCTGGTGGCTGGTGGCTGGTGACAGGAGCAGCCTCCCTCCTCTGCACTGACTCTGGATCCCAGGCAATGATTGCAGCAAATGGCTTGGCTCCATTTCCCAAGGAAAGCTTTATACACCCTGCCAGGTGAAGAGAGACTGGCCGATCTACCAGCCTAGGTCCACAGAGTTATAAAGCCAGCAGCAGCATTCTGGAATTGGCCTCTGCCAAAGTTCTAGCTGTCCTCAGAACTCTGGCAGAAGCAGCTCCTTCTGAAGTCCCATCTGAGCTAGCAGGTGGCTGAGAGGTACTGTCAGAGCTCTGAGCCTCTGCATTCTTCTCGGGCCTGGGTGAGTGAGTGCCAAAGGCCCGCAGTCAGGACAGGCGACCCTGTAGAAGGTTCCCAGGCCTCCCTCCAGAAAGGGCCCATAGGCTCCTAGGACCAGGACCGCCTGCCTGGTTAGCATGAAGGAGGAATTCTGCAGAGCTCTGCAATGAGCTCCTTCCTGTGAGGTCTGCATCACTTATGCCAGAATCCCCACCTTTCCATTGGAGAAGTTGAGGCCCAGTGTGGCTGATGGCTTAGGTATCCAGACTTCATTAAGTTCCTCAGTCAGGCCTTCCATGCGTATTGAGCCTTCAGCCTGTTTCAGACTATCTTCTCCCAGAGAGCGACACGTCCAGACAATCTGTGGGTCTCTGTACTGCACCCCTGGGATGGCTGGTCCCATCTCTGCTTCCCTCATGGTACAGTAGCCATGTTTGCAGTGGCACAAACATTGCTCAGCTCAGCTTATAGCGGGTTGGACACAAGTTACCCCACACAGAATGAACCAATCAAAATCCCTGCCCTCTGAACTGAGGCTTGTGGTGAGAAAGAACAGGTTCTCTGGAAGGCCTACCCCATGTGAGCTGTGCCCATACCTTCCACACAGAATGAAAAATAACCTACAAGGAAAAAGAACCCCATACTGCAGTGCAGAACAGGTTAGAGAGATAGATGGTTAGCTGGTTAACGGAAAAAGGAGTCATAGGGTCACGGATGTTGTTTTTTTGGTTGACTGATATTTCTGTCTGTCTGTCTCTGATTCTCTGTCTCTGTCTCTGTGTCTCTGTCTCTCTCTCTCTCTGTGTGTATGTGTGTCTCTGTCTGTCTGTCTGTCTATCTGTCTGTCTCTCTATGTGTGCGCATTCCTACCTGCCTACGTGTCTGTCTGTCTCTCTCTGTGTATGTGTGTGTGTGTGTGTGTATGTGTGTGTGTGTGTGTGTGTGAGAGAGAGAGAGAGAGAGAGAGAGAGAGAGAGAGAGAGAGAGAGACTCACACTCTGAAGTGGAGGCCTTTGGACCTGGTACACCCCAGACCATGCTTGCTTGCTCTAGCTATACAAGTTATCAGCTTGTTCACTGACACAGGAAAGAGCAGAGAAGGAAATCAGTAAACAGGTGCATTAGCTCTAAAGAAAAAGCAATAGACTGGGATTCAAGGCCCAACACCACCCTTAGCATTGTGACTTTGAATGAGCTGATATTCTTCCATGACAGCCACAAAGTGTTTAGAAGGAGAGCATAGACAGGCATTACAGGAGAGTGGTACTGCAAAGCTCTTGGAATAGAAAAGATGTAAGAACTAGGCCTGCAGATGTGGAGCCTTGGTTCGCAGGCACTCACTCAGGCCAGGATCCAGGCAGGGGCAGAGGTGGAGCCCCAGCAGCCTGCCATCTTTTCCAGATGTTCCAGCAAAGGCAGAGCCTAGTGCTTCGCTTCCCCGTCCTGTTTGAGGACTGAAAGGTCCTGCCAGCAAAGGTTAATCGCTTAAATTCCTTAAGCACTAGAAGGGGAATTTCCACTCGGCAATTAAGTTTGCAAATATTGTACAACCTTATAGAGCACATTTCTCCAAATAGATGTGTTCTTTTTCATATACTAATCAATTCGTGGGTGTTTTGCCTGCCTAATTAGCTCTGTGTGTTAATTAATCTCTGCATATTGAAATTGCAAACCCTGCCTTGTATCCTGGATAAATCAACTTACCGTGGCCCCAGCAAAGGTTTTGGGTTCTGAGCATTGCCCAAAGGCAGCAGGTCCCTTAACACTGGGGGGGGTGGGGTCGGAGCTTAGCGGGGGGGGGGGGGGGGCAGGAGGAAGGGGGAAGGGGGAAGGGGCTGGCCTGAAATCCAGGCTACTTACATTTACCCACAGAGAGGACCCATGCCAGTTCCTCTTCTGCTGCTAGGCAAAGTGGCAGTGGTTGCATTCTCTGAGCCATTTGGGTCTCCTGCCTTGGTCTCAGTGTTACTGGAGAAGAAAAGGCCTCAGGGAGGGCTGCGGTGGATTCATTCCTGTTTCACTTAGGCTGCTGAGACGAGAGGGGATGGGTAAACTCAGGTCCAGTTCAGATTCCATAGCCCCAAGCTTCCTGCAAGAAGCCATTTTTGCCTAAGCCAAGCCACAGAGCCCTCGCCCCACTGCCAAAGTACCTCCAGGACTGGGTGGGCCCTCGGGTGTAACAGGCGAGGCTCCCCGTCCATAGGCACCCACACATATTTGGAATCAAACAGTCCTGGGTTCAAGCCATGGGTCTACTCTCTTTAATGGGGGGGGGGGGTTGATTGAACGAGAGTGCCCCCCATAGGCTCGCATGTTTGAATACTTGGTCTCCAGTTGGTGGGACTGTTTGGGAAGGATTAAGAGGTGTGGCTTAGTTTGAAAGAGGCGCGTTGCCGGCAGTGGGCTTTGGGGTTTCAATAGACTCAGGCCATTCTCGAGAGTGTTCTCTCTATTTTCTGCATGGACGTTGAGATGTGAGCTCTTGGCTGTTCTTGCGGCCATGCCTTTGCTCCACTGTCATGGACTCTAATCCCCTGGAGCCATATGCCCAATTGAACACTCCCTTCTCTAAGCTGACTTGGTCATAGTGTTTTATGGTCACAGCACTAGAAAAGTAACTATAGTCATAGGTTGACTCTCCTCATTTGTGAGTGAAAGTCATGGAGTCCCACCTCCACACTTAGCCTGAGGGAGGTGACGAAGGGAGCTGCGTTTTAAACAACTTTGGTAGATGCTAAGGCCCTATGCGATGGCAGACAAGTGTCGGTTGGGTTTGTGTTTCCTGTTACTCTTTGGTGCGCCAACAACAAGGAGGCAGAGCTGTTGCTTTTTCTCCCACTAAAGTGTTGGCTCACACACAGTGCCTCATCCAAGACCAGCTTTTAGGCTGGCTGAGACCCAGCAGAGCATGGATGATAGGGGACTGCCCTGGGCAAGCTGTCCTTGGAAGATGTTTCTGTGGTCACTAAAAACTTCCCTCTGGGCTGGTTTCCTTAGCTTGTTTTGAGAAACCTGGAAGAAAATAATTTTTTTCTATAGCCTTTATAACACTGGAGCTCCCTAGACATGGCTACCTCTACATTCATGCCCCATTTGTCTCGACCGTTACCCTATACCAAGGCCAATGCAAATAAGAATTGGAGATTTGATTTTTCCCATAGCTGCAGCCAGGAGAACACCTACTTTGAGGCCAGACTATCTTACAGGCCTCCCACAGGGCCTGGGCCCCCATGGGACAGCCAAAAGGACCATAGACTCTTGACAAAGTGCCTAGAACTTTCATGGAGATGCAGTGCACTGTGTTTGCAGTTAGATGACACAGCACACAAGTCAGAATGTGATGCGCCACATATAGACTGAGATTCTGTCATCTCAACCGCTGAAGCACTCCATGAGACAGACACCACCCATAGTCTAGAACACATCATGAAAACATAGTAGAATTCAGAAAGACATGAACACAGCTAAAACACGCACATTCATGTGTGTCCACGAGTATGTAAAAATAACAAGTCAGGAGGTGAATAAAGAAATGATGAAAGGGTGCAGATTTGAAAGCAGTATGTTGAAGACTGCAGAGCCGGGCACAGTTACCTATGCTGTAAAATCGACCCAAGTGCCCATCAAGGGATGAATTATTTAAAAATGTCAGTCTGCACACCCATGTTCATTGCTGCTCTGTTCACAATAGCAAGGTTACAGAGCCAGCCTAGATGTCCATCAACAGATTAATAAATGAAAATAAAGGCACATATATAGACAATGGAGTAGTCTTTCTGTCATAAAGAGAAAACAATGTTTCCAGGAAGCTAGATAGAACTCACAACCATAGTGTTAAGGGAAATAAGCCAGACACTGAAGGACAAGGGTCATGTGTTTTTCCTCACATGTAGAAATGGGAAAGGCTGTGAAAGTGCTATCAGTGTTGTTAAGGAGGAAGGGGGTGTGGTGAGGACAGGAGGGAGAGAATAGAGTAAGGGCAGAGGGGAGTGAGCATGATGGAATGTGGATAAAGCTATCATACACTTGTACAATTAACACACACTGATATTTGAAAATGGGTAAGAGATTCTGTTATTTGCAAGAATATAAATGGGACTGGAAAGCCCATGCCTGTGTGATCCCAGCACTCTGAGAGGCAGAGGTAGGTGGATCTCTGTGAGTTCCAGGCCAGCCTGATCTACAAAGTGAGTCCAGGACAGCCAGGGCTACACAGAGACACTCTATCTCAAAAAACCAATTAATAACAACAACAACAACAACAACAACAACAATAATAATAATAATAATAATAATAATAACAATAATAAATGGAACTGGAGAACTTTGTCTGAATGAAATAAGCCAAATACAGAAAGACATACTATCTATTCTTATTTATACACATGGAGTCTACAACTGTCTCCTTTGTTTTCTCTTTTTCAGATCAGCTGCAAAGCATGGTAAATTTATCAAGATGCTGGATATTTTAATTTAAATGTCAAATCTTCTGGTCAAAAAAGTTTAGAGATCTGAGACAAATGTTAATAGCCTTGAGTAAACCATCCCAGTACGGTGGGATCTGAGGATACTCCTGTCATCCTCTGGGACTGCTCACGTGTTAGTCGGCTTTGTATCGCTGTGACCAGACACCTGAGGTAAATATATTAAGTGGAAACGTTGATTTGGTTCGTAGAGTTTTCAGTCCATCGTTGGCTGGCTCCACTGCTGTGGGTCTGGGAGGGCGCAGGGGCAGAAGCCTACTCAGATCGTAGCAGCATTTGGCACTACCTAAACGTACACGAGTACAATTTGTCAGTTACAAAATGAAAGATGTGAGTGCAGGGGTAGTAGTGCTCGTAGTCCCAGCGTTGAGACTCAGAAGAAGAGTGCCAATCTGGGTTATACAGAGAGATTCTGAGCAGGTGTGTTAGTGTGTGCATGCATGCGTTTGTGCGTGCGTGCCTGTGTGCATGTGTGCGTGTGTCTGTGTGTCTGTGTGTCTGTGTGTCTGTGTGTCTGTGAAGAGAGGGACCTTAATGTGGGAAAACTAAGGAGAAAGGGCTGTCTTTCTTGGTCCCACTTCCCCTCTAGGCAAAACCTCCTGAAAACTGAGAGCTCCAAGAGCCCAGGTTTTGTTTTATGTAGGAATCCACCCCATCCCCTCCCACCACTCTCAAGACCCCAGATTGGCCATTGAGATTTTGGTTTTCAGGTTCTGCCTGGGGTCACAGGGTGTTTCTGCAGCCGAGAGGACCTATGTTTAGACTCTTCTACCAGAGCCACAGGACCTTCATTCCCGATGCTGCAAGTGACCATAGCAACTCAAGAAACTGCAAGTCCCTCCACTGGTGCACGCCTGTAATCCCAGCACTCTAGGATGCAGAGGTGGGTGGATCTCTGAGAGTTCGAGGCCAGCCTGGTCTACAAAGTGAATCCAGGACAGCCAAGACTACACAGAGAAACTCTGTCTGAAAAAAACAAGAATAAGGAGGAGGAGAGAGGGGAAGGGAAGGACCAAAGTGGGAAAGAGAGGCAGGGATAGAGAGGAGGGGAGGGAGGGAAGGAGGGAGGGGGAAGGCAGGCAGGAAGGAAAGAAGGAAGGAAGGAAGGAAGGAAAGAAGGAAGGAAGGAAGGAAACTGCAAGTTTCCAAAAGAATCAACCAGAGCCTTCACGAGCAACCCACAGTAACATCTCCTTGGGGCAGGATGCTAAGGGCTGGACCTTCCTGTCTGGAGAAGTCTTTAAGTTTTAAGACTAGATCCTGGGGAGATGAGGACCTTGCCATGTAATTTTCCCCTCCTCTAGAGCTAGGTGGTCCCAAAGCCTGGGGCTCACGTTGTCCAGTAGTCCACCAGGAGCCCTGACAAGGGAAGTAGTGAGGATCTGCATAAGTCACACGGAAATACTGATCCAGCCAGCATATCCTGAAACAGATGCTGCACCGTGCGTAGCTCAAGGCTTCTGGGCAAACTACGGCAAATGAAAGTGTCTTCTGTAGCAACCCTCTCTGATCTACACAGCCTAATCTTGTTTCTTCAACACACAGACACACACACACACACACACACACACACACACACACACACACACGTGTATTCCAGCCCCTGACAAATGCAAGCATAATTCATCAGTCCTAGACTCCTTGCTGTGTTTTCATCTCCCACTTCTCTCCTATATCCTATTTCTTGGCCCGCAGCCCACTGACTCTTCCCCTCACTTCAGGACTAACCACCCCATTTGGATGAGCTGTAAGGTCTGTTCCTGGACTGCTGCATTTTCAGTTTTAAGACTAGACAGTCTCCAGCAAACCATGACAGACCAGTCACCTTGTCATTTGCATGTGAGAAAAATCTATGTGAGAAATAACTATCTCAGTCAGGTCTTGAAATTACCATGTGATGTACTTGAGACGTTATGGGAGCTCCTTCCATAGCACGTGTGCTGTAAGTAGAGCAACGTGAAGGAGATTAGCATGGTCCCCTGTGTCAACTTGACACAACCTAAAGTCATCTGAGAGGAGGGAACCTCGACTAAAAAAAAAAAAAAAAAAAAAAAAAAAAAAAAAAAAAGCCTCCATGAGATCGGGCTGCAGGCAAACCTGTAGGATATTTTTCTAATTAGTGGTTGATGGGGAGGGCCCAGCCCTCACCCCTTTGTGGATGGTGCCATCCTTGGCCTGGTGGTCCTAGGTTCTATGAGAAAGCCAGCTGTGCAAGCCATGGGAAGCAAGGCAGTAAATACCTCTCTTCCATGACCTCTACATCAGCTCCTGCCTCCAGGTTCCTGCCCTGCTTGAGATCCAGTCCTGATTTCCTTCAGTGATGGACTGCAATGTGGAAGCGTAAACCAAATAAACCCTTTCCTCTGTAGCTTGCTTTGGCCATAGCAATAGTAACCCAAACTACGACAGTCCCTATGGAAGGAAGACAGGCAAATTTGTGAAGCATTATATATTTTTAAAAAAACCAAACATATGGGAACATATACAGGCTTAATAAGTACTAGCTACAGTCACACTGCTGTCACGGTTACATTCAGATGGCCCCCGTGTGGTGGGATCTGAAGGCATTCCTCCCATCCGCTGGGACTGCACGCATGTTAGTCAGCTTCCTGTCACCGTGGCAAAACACCTGAGATGAGTGGAAAAGTTGGCTTGGTTCATAGTGTTCTAACTTTCAGTCCATGGTTGGCTGGCTTTGCTGCTGTGGGTCTACACGGAGGCAGAGCACAGTGGTGGCAGAAGCCTATGGCAGTAGGTAGGGGAGGAGCAACAAGGGAGGGGCAATGGAATAGAGAAAAAGAGGGACGCGCCGATATAAATTATGAACCCATCCCTGATGGGTCAGACTCTGCGTGATCCAGTCACCTTATTTGTGAACACTGCGTTAGGCACCGGGCTTTCAATACATGAACCTCAAACCATAACAGTTTCTCATGGGTCATTGCCTCGTTTCTCTAAAAATAAACACTAGAGGCTAGATCCCAGGGCTTAAGGTACAGTAAACAAATGCTTTATCACTGACTTACAACCCAACCCTTGTCAAACTTTATCATTTTAATTTAACATAATTCACTGAGGCCCTCTTATATCCCAAAATACCATTTCAGGGGCTCAGAAAATAGATGCTAAAGGTAGCATTTGATGTGCGGACTGCTTTCGACTCAAAACTCAGCCTCAAGATCTTTCCGACCTCACCTGGGCTATCCTCCCAACTCTCCACCCTCCTTTTCTCCAAAGCAAAGGACAGGGAAGGACTTTCGATGAAGTCCTTCATCCGACCTTCAAGGACCAATGGAGGCCAGAGAGTCCTGTCTGAGATATGACTCTATCAGAAAAGCCACACCATAAAAAGCCTCTGGGTTTGTTTTTTCGAGCGGGGGAGGTGGGGGGGATGGGGGGATCCGGGTGTGTGTATATTGTGGTGGCCTCCCTTCATGTACGTGTATTTACATATGTGTGAAAGTACCTGTATACGGGTACACCTACATGTATGTGCACATAGTCTTTCTTGATCAGTCTCTACCTTATTATTTGAGGCAGGGTCTCAATTGAACCTGGAGCTTGCTGGCACAACTAGTCCTGCCTGTTTCATGAACCGCTTCCTTTAAAGGATGGAGTTACATTGGGCTGCTGTGCCTCCCATGCGTGTATGTGGGTTCTGGGAGTTCGAACTGCAGCCTCCCACTTACATGACAGGCACCTTACCCACTGAGGAAGCTGATTTCATCTGTCCTGGTCAGAGCTGACAAGGTCAGTCACAGAGGGTATGCAGGGTGGGGGAGTGGGGGGGGGCATCCAATTCAGGACCAAAAGTCAGAAAAGTCCTCTCTGAAGCAGTCATGTTTAAACAAAAGCTAACTGGCGAGTAGACTGGGTAAATGCTGGAAGACCAGTCACTCACTTTGAGAGACATACCCGGGCCTGCAAATTCCAGCTGTCTCTCAAGTTTTTAAGAGTAATGAACCAGAAAGTCTAGTTATTTAAATGAAGCTAATAGTGGAAACTGAGAAGTTAAAGTCTCTGATGCATCTTAAATATTCCCTACTCAGCTGTTAGGCAAGAACTTTCATAGACACGTGCACCCCCAACTTGAGTGATTTAGAAAAGCCAAAGTGCCCTAAAGCTGAGTTATAAAAAGATACTAACTCTGGAGAGCACACTCAGCCTTCCTGACTGTTGGGACTCTAGAGCAACACCAGCAGAGGAAAGACCGAGAATCAGGACCCTAGGGTCAGCATCTCACTGTGTCTCTTATGGCAATGCCCCAGGGCTAGCTGTTCCTCATCTCTGAGCTTTGCCTTTCGTGTGGCACCTACCAAGTGGTTGAGCAAAGTCACGTGATATTACTAAGCTGACCCATCCACTGCATCCATAGGCAGAGACATCTTGGTTTGAATCTAAGCCTTGCCCCTTCCCAGCTTTGTGGCCTCAGCCCTGGCTAATGACTAAAAGTCGCCATGGTGCTCTTGACAATGCGACAGGGTTCTGATGCCTGCTTTTTAAGGCTAAGTTGAGGAATAATGACAGGGAGTAAACAATACCGGCAGAGTACGCAGGCTCCTTTCCTAGCTCAACCCTTCTTCGAATGAGCCACCTTTTTACTGCCTCAACTTCCCGACACCCAGGCTGCCCTCTTTGTTTGAATGTTGTTCCTCCAGCTTTACTGGTGGCTGGTCTTTCACGGAGAGCAGTGAGGCCTCCCTCCTTTGAGTCACTTGTCCTTAAGTCTTTAGTAGAAAAGTCCATCTGATGCCTGCATTCCGTTCCCGGGTGAAAACTTCACTGGGAGTCAGATGACTTATGAATAAATATCATCCAGCTTCTGTGGCAAGGAGGGTTCCCACCACAGCTTCCCTGAGGCCCCTGTCCCCACTGGGCTGAGCTCAGTGTCTCTCAGGAGGGAGACAAGCATTGACTGGGCTTGTGGTCTTGCTCCAAGCTCACTGATGAAGCTGGCCCCAGGCCCCAGGGCCTCCCCTGCAGTTGGCTGCCAACTTTAGCTGCCCCACATGGGCCTCTCCTGGGGCAGCTGGCTGCCAGCAGTGACACAAGAGGGAGGGAGACTAGTGACAAGACACAAATCACTCTTCTCATCTTGGTGACAGTGCCCATCACATTCACCACATTGTGTATATCCATCCCACACTGAAGGGAGCAAGCATTCCTAAAGGGCGTGGCTACCAAGGAGGCAGAATTACCTGAGGCCATATAAGAGGCTTCCCACAAGTATAACCTTTGTAAGGCTTCCTCGGTTTCTTTCCTGCTTATTTAGCTCACTTTTAAAAAATCATCCCATACCTGGACCAATAGCAGGATCTTAGCAAGAAATACACAGTACACACACTCATGAGGAGTGGCAGCCACAGGCCTCGGCTAGTAGAAAACAAAGGCCCGGCCCGGCTCGTTACTGTCCATGCCAGACAGAATGGACAAGCACAGCAGGCAGTGTCTTTGCTATTCTCTCTCTCTCTCTCTCTCTCTCTCTCTCTCTTTTTTTAAACCTTCTGAGGCATTGTGATGCTTGCCTTATAAAATAACTGAAATTTTTCCTTTTTTTTTTTTCTTCCTCCAAAAGATTTGTTTTGCCTTCTGGTACCTGTCATCATTTCTGATATTGTGCCAACTCATCCTTTGCGTTGGAGGCTGGGGATAACAGGGCAGGCTCAGACAGAGAGCGAAAGGAGAAAAGTTCCACTGGGCACAAGAAGCCGCAGAAAGGTCTTGAGGAGCGGGGTGGCCAGAGGCTCAAGAGCTCACTGTCGGCTGTGCACTGTCCTGTTTGAGGTATCATTTGCCAAAAAGCCTGGCCAGCAGGAGCTTTGACCTTGGAGGGAGAGCGATCTGTCTTCATGGAGACACGCTGTCATAAGCACATGTCTCAATTTCACCTGGGAAGGTGCTGAGGCTGCGCGAGATGAGAGCCTTGGACACGGCTAAGGAGGAAAAATGTGTGGTTCTTCCGTGGGCATGGAAGCAGCTAAGATTAACCCAGAGTGACCCTGAGGGACAGGCTGAAATTCATATTCCTCTCCAGTGGCCAAGAATTCTCCACAAGGCCAGCAGCACGGTCAGCCCTTCCTTGGGGAGCCAAGTGTCCCTCACCTCCCAGCTTCCAATGCCAGACTCTTCATCCACACCAAGGACAAAGGGTACAGATCTTTTCATTTGTCACCAAAGATAAAGGAGAGAAAGGATCTTTGGAGGCAACACCTTTAGCATCTAGGTCTCTTATAGGAAAAACAAAACCAAGCCAAACCAACCAAATAAATAAATTAAGAAGCCCACATGCCGACCTGCTCTCCACTCTGAAGGTCAGGGTGGCACCCTAGGGGCCAAGTTGGGTGATAAATCTAGTGTCTGCAGTTGTTTCTCTGAGGACTCAGCCCAGCCGCTCCTCTCTGCCTGTGCTGACAGCTCCACAGAGATTTATCTGGCAAGATCTGGAGCTGTTGCACAAGCAGCCGACTCATGAATCTGGAGGAAGCTCTGACCAGAGCTGGGGATGTGCTAACTGCAGGAGAGAAAGGGACAGGCAGAAGAGCCCAGAGCCCCTGCCAGCCCTGTTTTGACTGACCAGGAGTAGGTATTACCAGATGGTTGGGCCTGGCTATTTTAGGATGCACTGGACAATAATGTTCATAGGAAGAAAATAAAAACCAGAGATGCTCTGAGTCACTGATAAAGAGCAGCAGCAGGGAGCGGAAAAGGATTGGGGCAGCGGGGCACTTCTGAAGGGCCAGCTGAGGCTCACCACCCAGAGGTAGCAGAGGACTATGCTACCCAAGGGATGTGGCCTGCCTGCCATATCCACAGAAACCCTGGCACAGGAGGCTGGGAAACAGGCTTAGCTAAGAGAGCAGGTTCCCACAGGGCGAAGAAGGGCCAGAGCCCATCTTCCTGAAACTAGGGGCTAGACATGTCCTTCAGTGCATAAGCTCCCTCCAGGAGAGATGCAGTCTAGTAGCATTTATTTGAGATTCCAACAGATGTTATCTTCTCTGTGTTGATGACTTTTGCCAGAGCCACTTTTACGATACCAAATGTCAGAGAGCCAATGGCCCCGCCCTGGGTTTTTATTCATTTTTTTCCCTTAAGAGACTATGTTGTCCACACTGGGCCCAAACTCCCACACTCAAGTGACCCTCCTGCCTCAGCATCACCACTCATGAGAGCTACAAGTGAATGCCACTGCACCCAGCTCTATCCCCGAGTTTCTAAAAGGTGATGCTTTCGCATTTGTTGTCATTTTGCCTGCATATTCTATGATGTAGGGAAAGTCATGGGAACCTATATGTCTGGCCTCAACATTAACTGCTCAGCTCCTCCCCAACCAAAGACATGGTGGCATCCAAGCTAGTTGCACAGGCATCCAAAGCCCTAGAGCCCTGTGGAGGCTGAGAAAGGGAGAACCCTGTGACAAATGCTGAAGATGGGTCACCTGCTTCCAAACCTGCAGGCCATGGCCCCAGATGGAGACAAGTCACTGAATGGAGGGATTATGAAGAACAAGGATGGCTCGATGGCTCAGCAGATAAAGGCGCCTACCACCAAGACTGACCTGAGTGCTACCCAGAGTCTCACAGGCCAGCCTGGTCTACATAGCAAATTCTACTCTAGGCTGGGCTACATACTGAGACTCTGTCTCAAAAAAAAAAAAAAGAAAAAGAAAGAAAGAAAGATCTGTCACTTGATCTTCACGCGTGCATTGTGGCACACATGTCTACATACATGTTTGTACTCACGCAGTAATGAAATGTAATGATTTTTATATATTCCTAGGTACTTTATTATATTTGATATTATTAAAATCTGTTTTTTAAGTTTACTTTTCTCTCATATATTGCATCCTAACTGCAAGTATCCCCTCCCTCCTCTTCTCCAAGTCCTACCCCGAATCCACTTCTCCTCCACTTCTGTTCAGAAGAAGGCAGGCCTCCCAGGGATAGCAAGCAAGCACGGCACGGCAAGTTGCAATAAGACTAGGCACCTCCCTTCGTATTAGGGCTGGACAAGGTGACCCGGGAAGAGGAAAAGGACCTCCAAAGCAGACAACCACAACAGGGACATCCCTCTGCTCCCACTGTTAGAAGTCGCGTAAGAAAACCAAGTTACACGGCCATAACATATACGCAGAGGACCTAGGTCGTTCCCTCCCTGGCCCCTGGCTGCCACTTCTGTGAGTCCCTGGGAGCCCAGGTTAGTTAATTCTGGGGATTTTCTTGCAGTATCCTTGTCTCCTCTGGCTCCTTCGTCCCTCTCTTCTGCAGGATTCCCTGAGATCTGCCTAACGTTTGGCTGTGAGTCTCTGCATCTCTTTCCATCAGTTGCTGAGTGAAGCCTCTCTGATGACAGTTATGCTAGACTCCCATATAAATGTACTAATTTAAGAAAAAAAAAAGGCAACTGTAAGTTTTCTGAGCACACAATAGCCAAAAATTAACTCAAAACCAAAGGTGTCCTGAACTCAAAGTGCTTCTGGTAGTGTTGACTCATGGTGTATCGCAAGACTTCACTGGCAGCATAGGTTCTGAACACACAACAGGCTCACTTTGCACCACGCATGTCACTCCATGCAGAGGCAACAGACAGTTCCTGAACACCTGGCTCAAATTCCAGACTGTTGTATGCTGCGACTTACAGTGTTTCTACTGCACATACAAAGTTCTGTGCTCTTAAACCAGATGGTTTAATGACAGAAAACAAATGTTTTTCTACCATCATTCCTCACCATGTAGGTATCAAATCAATGTCTCTTTTGGATTATATTGTGCTAGAATGTTTGATTTTAAAACTTGTCTGGCATGGTGGCATAGATTTAGTTTCACCATTTAAGAAGCTGAGGCTTGCCTGAACAACAGAGTAAATTCAGGATCAGCCTGGGAAACTCAGTGAGACCCTGTCTCAAAAATAAAAAGGTTAAAAAAAAAAAGAAGTGGGGATGGGATAGTTCAGTAGTAGAGTTCTTGCCAGCATGGGTAAGGTCCTGAGTTCAATTCCTAACGTGTGAACACACACACACACACACACACACACACACACACACACAGGGGAGGGGGTGGAGGGAGAGGAGAGAGAGAGAGAGAGATTTGACTTTCTGACATGAATGTCTTTCTTTTTTTTTTCTCATTAAATGGAAATTATTTTAATTATTGTTAACTTGGCATGAAAACATACATACATATAACACATTTTGGGTGCACTTTTGAGAAATTTTTCTCTTTTATTTTTTATTTATTTTGTTTGGTTTTAATATATTTTATTAATTTATTCATATTACATTTCAATTGTTATCCCATCCCTTGTATCCTCCCATTCCTCCCTCCCTCCAATTTTCCCTTTACTCCCCTCCCCTATGACTATGACTGAGGGGGACTTCTTACCCCTGTATATGCTCATAGGGTATCAAGTCTCTTCTTGGTAGCCTACTGTCCTTCCTCTGAGTGCCACTAGGCTCTGACATGAATTTCATTTTTTAAAATTGTTAAATGAATTTTGACTTGAGATTAGGACAAAATGTCCAACCATTTCTGAAATGGCCCCAAACACACTCCTGTCATTTTGTTCTACATATTTATGTGAATTGACATTGACACTCATAAAATCAAAATAATCATCAACCTGAAAACTGTTGTAGATGCTCTGGGTCTTACAATATAAACTGTTTAGCCAATATTTTGTTCTTTATGTAAAAACAAAGACGCTCATTCATTACTAAGCAAATTTGTTTTCATCTCTCTAATAAACAGAAAAGTTATAGGCATACCAAAGAATTATTTTAAAATAAATCTTCTTATGATTTATTACAAGCAAGGATTTGATTCATATGCCCATTTAAGACACAGACCCAGGGTTAGATAAACATTTCTCAGGTGAAAGTGGGTTGTGGGTAAAAAGAGTAATCCCAGAACCTGGGAGACTGAGGCAGGAAAATCAGAAATCCAATGCCATCCTTAGCTACATAGCAAGTTCAAGGCCAGTTTGAGCACATGAGACCCTATCTCAAAAAAAATGCTTTCAGACAAAAGATGAAAAGGACTTGGGAGTGTCCCCAAACTCCATGTGAATGGTCCAACACACAATGACAAAGTTCTCAGATACCAGCTGATAGTCTCATCCAATAGCTAACAATGATCAAAAGCACTATTTCATGTCTCCATTGGTGCCGGGTACCACAGGCTAGCCCACGGAAGCTTGCCTGATCAAATGTGTCTGCCCCACCCAAGACTATTCTCAACTTGATTGTATCCCACAGTCTGAGGTGACATTAACCTAGTCGCTCTACTACAGACTGGAAATTATTTCCATTTTCTACTCTTTGAATAGGAGTGTTCTTATTTTCTGTGCAGGTTCAAGACTGGAGTAATGAACGACCCGTGACCCTGCTGAAGCATTTCAAAAGGAAATAACATTTTGAAGATGAATGCCTTGAGAAATGACGTTGTGCGAATCCCAATTACAGTTATAACAAAATCTGTCAAGTTCTGAATCTGCCTGCTTTTTGGCATCAGGAAATAGTATACAATGGTGATTTTGTTTATTTTCTTCTTTCTTTCTCTTTTGTGTTCAATTTCACTGTGGAAAAAAAACATTGAGAAAAGCAACACAGTAACAGCTAAGCTTCTACCTGGCAATTGTCTGTCTGTGGCGTTTGGGATCTGCAAATATGTCAGGAGAAGCCTCTGATGCTGAATCCTGTCACATCTCAGATTTTAATGTATAGGCAACTAAAGCGATGTCTTTAGTCACACGGAGGTTACTGCTCAGCATGAGAAAAACAAAGCCTGACTTTTCCTTGCCCTGTAACATGTGTACGGTCTCTGATTGAGTTGCTGGATGATTGAATATAACTTTAGTTTCTAGTTACTTGATTTTTTAAAAATTAATACCATATAGCTACGGCGATGGGCAGGGAGGAAGAAATGGCTAGGAAAGCTGCAGAATCTCATATCCCATCCTTCATATTAAAGCACTTCCACAAGTGCAGACTGTCACTCAGAGTATGGCGGTTCTGTGACAGGTAGATGCAGGGATGGTAAAGATTTGTCAGGCTGGACTAAGGCTGTGTGGCCTCCTGCCATTCCCCAGAGTCCCTCTCAGAAATGACAGCTGCTGGTTCTGCAGCTTCTACCATCTGGCTATGAGCAGCCACTGACCCACTGTAATAAAAGGCCTCGGGTCCCTCTAATCTATGTACTACACACCAATCGATAACATGGGGAGTCACGCCCCCCACCCACGCACAAACATGTAACTCAATCAGTACTGTGACTGTGGGGGAAAAATTTGCCCCCTCCCTCTTAAAACCTGCTGCGAACAGCAGAAACGTGGCTGATTTCATTATCCGGGATTGCTTTGTCATATTTCTGCTGAAGCGGAGGATAACTGAAATGAGCATTAATAATTCAGCACCACGGCCAGCGACGCGGCTGCCAGCCTCCTGCTCCTCCTGGGCTGGGATATGGAGACCCAGGGAAGGCTGTGGCCAGGTGAGCTGTTGCCTATGGCTGCACCTGAGGGGGCTTTTTGCTTACAGGAGCACAGGTGGATGCATTCCTGGGCTCAGTCTTGGCCAGGCATTTTGAGCAGTACCTAGACACGCAGGAATGGCAGTTTCTCCCAGGAATCTGTCTATTGATTCTATTCCTCGTAAGTGGCTGTGAACTTGCTTTTAATTCAAAGGACAGGTTGGAGTGACTCTTTGGGACAAAGCATTGTTTCTTGCTTAATTTTTTCCCCCACCTGTCTCTCATTCCCTATTTTCTCCTTTTTTTCTTTTCTTCCTCTGTTCCTTTTAGTCTACTTTGCTCCTTTTATTTAGCCCTGTTTTTTTTTTTAAATAAAATTTTAGCACATCAAAGCAAATGAGTTCTAGATGCTTCTAATTCCAGGGTTAGCAGTGTCCTTGAGCTAGCAGGTCTCTCACACATGGAGAGTGAACAAGAAACTTATGCTAGCCAGAGATGCTTCTGTGGACCGTTGTGCTCTACTTAAATGCACTCAGATTGTGTAGTTTTACATTTTAATGCTGGACAAGCAAAACCAATTACAGCCTAGATGGCCCCCAAGGCCCTAATTTCAGACCCAATCTAAGAGCCAAGGACCAAAGAAGGCAAAGTGACTGGCCTGGTCTCCTGGTTTGGTGGTTTCCGGTCACTGGAGATTGGAGCTTGCTCCCTGACACCCTGCTGTGAATTTTCTCATTCACTCATTCAGTCTTGCCCTTTCCTGCCCTTCCGGGAAGGATCCAGATGAATCAACCAAGGCCTCTACCCTTCCAGGACACTTGGCCTGGCTCTGGGAGGTCATGTGGTACTTACTATTCATTTTCAGCGTGACAACTGCAGGGGCAAGGTTATAGCTTGCTAGGACCTGAGTCTGAGCCTTGCAGAGTTTTCTTCGCTCTGACCTTGAGTTGTCACCTGAGCAGATAGGTTCTCATGCACCACTCCTAAGTGATGAACCTAAGCATGTGCCACCACCAAAATGTCCCCTGAGCCCACAGAAGATGGGCCTAGTCTTCACCAAAACTGCTCCAGCATTTAACAGAATTAACAGATCCACCCCAAGTCTCCTACCACCCTCTGAGCTCAGGTCTCTGGCCAGGGCTGATAACAAAATCCCAGTATGACCTCAGCATGGTGGGATCCTGATCTGAATCTAAGTGAGAAGGGCTGCTGACCTCCAGGTTTCAGCCCCCTAGTTTCCTGTTCTTCGGGAATATTGTCACGTGGGAGTCACAAGTACTTAGAAAAACCCAGTCCCCCTCCATCACATACCTACCAATTGTTCCCTGTGCTCTGGGCCTAGGATTGCATCACATCCTCACTGTCCCATAAGGAGGCAGGAGGATCAGCACTCCTTCTGGAGCCAAGAGGAGAAGACATGGGCCTGGGACATCCTTTTCACCCACTTGCCTCCTAACCTGTGTCCTCACTCTCTGGTTTTCCTTCCGGCTTTATTTGGGGTACATCTCAGTCCTTCAGTCCTTCTCTAACTCCCATTCCATTAACTCTTGACCACAGCCCCCCCCCTTTCAGGAACATGGAGTGGCTCTTAGTTCCATCTTGTAGATGAGGAAACTGAGGTTCAGAAAAGAAGTGATCAATCAAGTGACAAGGTGACAACTAGAGCTGGAAGGAGGCCTCATAAAGTACAGATGGCAGGGTACTCTGGGAAGACAGTGGCCTGGGAATGACAGATCCTGACATCTATGAAAAAGCTACCATCTGACACAAGGACTGGGGGGGGGGGCTGAATCCTATGGTGACAGCATGGAGGAAAGTCAAGCACTTCAGGGGAAAATAGATAAATATTCAATTGACTTATGTGGCACCTAGCACTCAGTAATTACTCAGTGTCTCGCCCAGTCAGTCACCGTAAAACCACACAGAGTGCTCTACGCTCTTGTCCTACTCTGTGGTGAGGAAACATAGACCCAGAGAGATCTTATCACACAGCTGGAAAGAGGAAGTATGGCAGATCAGAGAGTTTGGCTCTGAGATGGCACTTTTAACTGCGCTGGCCTGTGGTCTGGCTTTCCCATTCTGAGGGAATATGGACAGATAAGGAAAGGTAGCCTGACAGCTAGGTTATTGACAAAGAAATAGCTGTCCTTAAGAGAAGCCAGGGTGGTGCATTTGTCCTGCCTCCATAGCACGAGATGGTAGGGTCTAGTCAGTGCAGGCCTTCTTCAGAGACAGGGCACAAAGAAACAGAGACCCACACACCTGAGGCTTCCTAGGAATCCTCAAAAGAGGATTCCAGAACTGCACCCCACAACCTATCCATAGAAATCCCACATACACCATTGTCCACCTGTCTGCCGTCATGCTCCCAGTCAGAGAGGCTCATCTCTGGAGAAGGTGCTGCAGCCTTTGATGGAGGGCCAGACCCGTAAACCTGAGTGTCCAAGCTCTGTACTGCCACACAGAGGATGGATGAAAATGGAGGAACTTAATCACAAAATGTCCCATGGTCCCTACGGATAGGACCAAACAAGCTAGGCTTCCATCTGTGTCAGCAGCCCTCTGAGAGCTGCAGTCTATGTGACAGTCAGAGCATCGGAAAAAAAAAAAAAAACAATGTTGGTGAGGATACAGGGCTGGGGTAAAGGATCCTTTATACACTGCTGCCTGGCATGTAAATTAGTACAGTCACTGTGGAAACTGATATGAAGGTTCCTCCAAAAACTAAGACTATTCAGGCAGGGTGGGGCACATTTTCTTTTTATTATTTGACTTTTTATGGATTCTTTGTGAGTTTCATATCATGCACCCCAATCCTACTCATCTCCCCACCCCTTTGTACCTACCCTCCTCCCTTGCAACCTCCCCCTGCAAAAGAAAAAAAACCACCTCACTGTGGAAGCTGTAGTGTGTCGCAATGTGCCCCACATATACCCTTTTGTCTACACTTCTTTGCTTGCAAATGTTCATTGCAATGAGTCGTTGGTGATTCAAGGCCTCTGGCTCCTGCTACACTATCAGTACTGGAACTCCACTGGGACTCCTCTTGGATATCCTGTTGTTGCCCTGTGTCATGGAGATCATTCAGCTTTGTATCTGTAGGACTAGGCCCTTTCACATGCTCCGGTAGTTCATTGATTGATGGGGTATATGTTGGGGTGGGCTAACTCAAAGCCCTGGATCTTGGCTTGGGTCACAGCTGAGCTGATCAGCTCACCAGCTCTTCCACACCCACCCACAGGTGGTGCACATTTTTAATTCTAGCAACTGGGAGGCATAGGCAGGAGGCACCACATGGGTGTCTGTGAGTTCAAATCCAGCTTAGTTTCATAGCCACTTCCAGGTCAGCCAAGGATACATAGTGAGACCCTGGCTCAAAACAAGGAAACAATAACAAAATAAGTAAAAATAGATCTGCCATGTGCCATTAGCTTTTCTACTCCTGATCGTAGACCACCCAAGGGCCCTACTGAGTCAGCACGCTGCAGAAATACTTGCACATCTCTGTTTATTGCTGCACTATTCAATGGTCACGATGGCCAAGATGTGAAGCCATCCTGGGTGCCTGTGAGCACATAAATGGCTGATGGAAATGTGTGGCCCATACACACTGTGGAAAATTACTTAGCCATGAAGGAAAATGAAACTATGACATATATAGAAAAGCAGATGCAATTGAAGATCACCATGTTGAACAAAATCAACGAGAATCAAAAGATAACGTCATCCTTCTTTCCCCTCCTGTACAGACCTTAAATTTAACAAAGAACTGACAAAACAGTAAAAAGCACAGTATTCAACAAGAAAATTATATATATCAATCACAGTGAAACCCATTGTCTTCTGTCTTCTGCTGTTAATATATGCAAATAATTGAGCCTGGAGAAATGGCTCAGTAGATAGGAGCACCTGTTGCTCTTACAGATGACCCAGGTTTGGTTCCCAGCACCCATATGGTGGCTCACAACCATGCCTAACTCCAGTTCCCAGGCATCCGATGCCTTCTTCTGACATCCTTGGGTATCAGGCACACATGTGGTAATCCAACAGGTAAATCACTCCTACACTAAAATAAATCTAAAATGTTTAAATGCTAATAATGTCAACAAGGACAAATCAGTCAGAGCTGGAGGCTCATCTGAAAGCTCACCCAGGAAGAATCCACTTCCAAGTTCCTGTGCCTTCTGGAAAGATTCAGCTAAGAATGACAGACGGTTCCTGCTCCCTGTTGTCTGCCGCCCCAAGGCCATCCTCAGCCCTAGCCACATGGGCCTCACCAAGACTGTCAAGATGAGAATGCAATGAAGAGTGTGCTAGCAAAACAGAACTTAGGAGTCCTTCATAACTCATCACAGAAGTGACTGTCCTCCATGATGAGATATTCTTACACCCCGAGGCAAACTGTCCAGAAGCCAGGATGTAGACTGTGGCTGCCAAGGGGGCAGGGACCCACAGCTGTCTTAACAGCTACTTATTGCATAAATCATTATGGTATTAGTAAAGACTAGTTGATCAGCATTTTACAGAAAGACAGGTAGGTGACAAAAAAAGAGATTTTGACAAACAGAGGAAAGAGGGACAGTTTTGAAATCTTGGCTTTTCTGCTGCAGGATGAGCCAGCTTAGCAAGGTTTGGACCACCAGTAGCCAAATGTGTCTTCCCTGAGCCTAGGCACACTCTTTGTGAAAGGTAAGGACAGAGTGAACTAAGCCAGTCTCTGTCATTTCTTATGTTGTCCTTGTGCCATGGTTTTGGCACTAAGTGGAGGCTTTGACTGTCCCATGGTGGGGAGACTGGTTGTTCTGTATGTTTCATCCCAAACTCACCAACTCTCCTTCCACAGACTAAAGAACACCCAACTGTAACTGCCAATGAATATTGTCCCCAAAGCCTGCAGCACACGTACTAAGGGTTTCCCTGGGTTCTCTGTACAAAAAGAAAGACCCCAGGCTCTGTGCTGCATGCATTGGCCAAGTCACAGCGTTTTGGACAGTGGCTTTCCCTGCACTTCCAAAGCTACAGTGTTCTCTCTGGAGAGGTTATGTAAAGAACACTTACTTTATTAAAAGACCTCTGACAGAGACACATCATTAGCCAAGATTAGCTTAACAAAGGCTTAATAAAGATGACAATGAGAAGGTATTAACTCATTTGGCTGATGTTTGAGAACCTGACACACGGCAGATACAGGGCTCTTTTCAGCCTTGCTGATGGATGGTGTCTGTTTGCATTGGAAATTGGCTAATGTGCTGGCACCCTAGAAATCTTGTGCTGAAGCCAAGAAGACATTGAACCTGTCTGAATGCATAATCTATCTCCTCACCCACAAAGTTTGCACCACCCCAAGCCAGGCCCTCCAGAGCAGGCAGGTTGCTTACAGAGCCCAGAGCCTGCTTGATTCCCCTTACGGAGCAACTTACCATTCTCGGCCATTTATTTTAAGCAAATTATTCAGCCAAGTTGACAAGCATGAAAAAAAAAAATACATGAACTGTCCTAAGCTTTTCAAAAGAGATTTTCTCCCAAATATTATTCCCTATGCTCTGATCTCTTCCTGTATTCTTATCAAATGCTCTGGGCCAGCTCTTAAAAGGAAGTTGTCAGCAATGCTCTGATGGCTAATTCTTCATCTCTGCTGTCAGATGAATCTCTTATCAACATATAAGCCAAATTTCCACCTTTAAGAAGCTCCAGAAGATGACCTAAGGGGCCTCCAGGAGTCTAGAAACAGAGGTTCAGTGACCCACAGATCAAATAATTAGGCTTTGCCAGGCCCAATGGGTGCTAACTTTGATAGCTCCCTGACTTCATGGAGGTTAAAGTCTGAGAGACACTATATGACAGAGAGATAGATAGATAGATAGATAGATAGATAGATAGATAGCAGATGTAAATACATATAGTCTCTTCTTTATAATTATTGGTATTAATATGTATGTGTATAGTTTCTATATACATAGAAACAAATTAAGAATAGGATGAATAAAGTAATTTTGAACATTAATAAACATGAATTCTCACAGAGGCAGATGTGTCTCCTCACTGAGGCCCCACACTTGTCTCTGGGGTCATGGAAAGCCACTACTCACTGGTTCCTCCCATCTGTCCTCAGCATGCCACCACCCTTGCTTTACAATTCCAATTCAAGCACACCCTTAGCTATTCCCTGTCCCTGGAAGTCCCTAATCTGAATAACTTTCCATCCTTGACTGCTCTCCGAGCCACTAGAAATGAATTACTAAGCCTACCGGACATGGCTCCCCTATCTACATAAAGGCAATGCTTTCCTCAACCCTGGCTTCATCTTTGCAAACCTATGCACCATTCCTGGCATACTGAAAGCATGGAATCAGTTCTTCCCATAACTGGATTGTACGAGACTCATCTGGGAGCTTTTAAAAGTGTGATTGTCTGAGCCCCAACTCAGACTCACAAAATTGTCATCCCTGAGAGTGGGAGCCTCTATGTGAACAATTTTTTAGCAGTCTCAAGGTGACTGTAATTAGCAGCAAGGAGAGGGAAATGGCTGCTGCTGTTGCTTTTTTAAACTCACACCATCCAGATGCGAACTCAAAGCTATGTAGACCCTATAGGAGAAAAGTTTGCTTGTGTCTGGTGGTTCTCAGCCAAGCCCTGCTTTCATCTTCCAAAGGGAACTGACCTCAGAAGGCCATAGCCCATAGCAGAGCATCTTTAGGTGAAAGCCACCTAATCAAACATTTCAGGATGATTGGCAAACTGGCTCTTCATAAGAGAGAAGTAACCTGCATTTAGAGCCATGAGCAAGCCTGTGGCTCTGGGCTCTGGGCTCCAGTTACATCTGCATAAACAAATCAGACCCTGGGACATGTGCTCCTCCTCCTCCTCCTCCTCCTCCTCCTCCTCCTCCTCCTCCTCCTTTCATGAACCTGGACTGCCGCTGCTCTGCTTGGAGAGCTTGATCTGAGGGAAGGGGAGTTCAAGGCTGGGCGCCCACACCAACCAGGGCAGGCAGAGACAGGATGGAGGAAGTCTTGAAAGCAAAAGGGTTCCTGTTCATTTGAAACCATGAAACAAGCTGCTGTCTGCCACACCGCTGCCTCAGGACGAGATGTGAGGCATCACTGTCTTCACAGGCAATTTTTAAAAAGAAAAAAAAATGCTGGGAGGAAAGAAAGAAAAGAGCACTGCCCTTTCCCGCGTCCTCTTGCCTCTGAGTTGGAGTCAGAGCCCTCATTATCCTCATCAGCTGGTCTCACTCCCTCAACCACAACTGGGTTCGTGCGCCTTTGATTTAAGCTACGACTCAAAGCCCCAGTCATAGAAATTCATTTTCAGAAGATAATTGGGTGCACCACGCCAGCTTGTTGGCCTGTTAGCCAGCTCTAATTGTTGGCTGGTAAATTGAAAGCATGGTGTGAGTAAATAGCTCTTCCAAAGGCATGAATGAGAGAGAGCAAGTCGTGTTCCCGTTGGTGGAGGACCCTGCCCTCTCTGATCGGGGAAGCACACGGTGGCAGGCGTCGAAATTACTGTGCGTGGGGTGGAGTGAGGAGGGCTTGAGGGATGTCTGTGGTTGCTTCTTCCACACCCCATCTCTCTCTTTTCCTTTCAGAGAAGCCTCGTTTCTTCATCTTTCCCTTCCCTCTACAGCTGTAGCTTCTAAAGCAGTAGGTTAAGAAAGGGATGTTTTTCTTCTTTTTCTTCTTCTTCTTCTTCTTCTTCTTCTTCTTCTTCTTCTTCTTCTTCTTCTTCTTCTTCTTCTTCTTCTTCTATGGTGTCAGAGTGGTCAAAAGACAGATCTTGTTGTTCCTGCAGGCTAAGTTTTCCTGTGCAGGGGGGCCAAAGGGGATCCTCACCCACTAGATGGAGATGTCACTGTTTAGGAGCCTGTCTTGTTTTGTCCGTTGCTCTAGCATTGCACTCTTTCTTTTGGAAAAGCTCCCTCTCCCCTCTCTGGAGTGGGAGTCATGGTAGATCTTATGAGAACTCTGTGGAACCACATGCACACAGCCCTTACCACTTGTCTTAGTCACGTGACTAGCCTCGGCCAATGGAACACAGGTGATCCTGACTAGACCAGGGGTGAATAGAAGCTTTAAATTGATTTTTGTCACCATCGTCTTCTGCTCTTTCTGTCTGTCCTCAGAGAGGTTTGAGCACACACTGAAAATTCATGCTGTCTGAGCCAGAAGACCTATGGAGGGAAGTCTAGGAGCCACCAGAGCTGTCCTCTCTTAACCAGGGAGACAAAGCATAGTGAACCCAGCAAGGGGTGGCTACTTTCTTCATAGGGTGTGAGGTGGGACAGGGTACATGCATCTACCCTCTAGTTTAAGATAAGGCCCAGATGTTAAAGGATGTAAGTTGAGGCATAGAGAAGCCTGCCTTTGTGGCATCTTCAGCCTGCTGAGCCATCTGAAAAAACAAAACAACAACAATAATAGACCCTACCTCACAGGGCTTTCACATAGGACTGTTGGCATCAGAGTTTCTGTCAATTATAAGTAAAGGATTTCTGCTTGAAACCAATTCCAAATATAGTCTCTCCTCTCTCAGCCTCTCCCCTTTTCCTCTCAAGAGACAAAGGAACCCAAGACCTCAGGAGCCACGGGAACCTCAGGAGCCATGGGACCGTATCTAAAACAGAAGTGCTCCTAGGACTCAAAAGCCGACAAAGCTCCAGGACCCGCCCAGGCTGGGATCTGTCATCTACTGACCCACAATTTGAAGAATGGACCCAAAGGATTGGAGAGTAGGTTCTGAAGACTGAGCTGGAGAAAAGACTTTGATAGGAGCCCAGGGTGACTTGGCGTTTCATCCATAGCCTTGAGCTATGTGTTGAATCCTTCTCATCCCACACCATCAATCATTGCAGCAACCAACATCAGCCAGTAAGCGGCTTGGCTAAGGCAATCCCAGAGTTTTATTTCTAAAAGCATCAATAGCAATTTGATTTAGATGATTAATTTCTTCACCAATAGCCATTTCTTCCTGCTTTAAGCCAGAAACTAAATAATACAAACTGACTAGGATATCATTGAAGAATCAATAAAACATCCTTAACAGATAATTATAGCATTAATGCACTATTCTCTGGTTGGTGCATCAATCATAGTTAATGGGCATAAGTTGAAGTGATGTTAATTAAAGGCTGTGGGTTCTGTTGCCCTGAGTCATAGATGCTTCAGTGCAAGGCTGAGCTGAAGGATCATGGGTCTTCCTCGTGTGTTAACTGCAACCCTGGGCTCCTAAGACATACCTCTTGGACTGCTATCAGGCCATGGCAGGAAGTAGTAAGGGTCAAGAGTTGGGTGTAGATGCCCCAGTTTCTAGTGTCATCTTCTCCAAATATGAGGAACATTCACAACTATTAATTTATTTGGGAAAAATGGCTTAAGCTATAACATTTCCAAGGAAAGGGAAAGGAATGAAAAAAACAAAAGAACAGAGGAAGAATAAGATTCATCTAGTCCAACCCCCTTATTTTGTCAATGGGGAAACTAAAACTCAAAAAATGAGAGAGATTTGTTAATGTCACAAAGAAGCCAACAGTGGAACCTGTGCCTGAATGCAAGTGTCCCCAGTTACCAAGCCACGGTGTCTCCATGATATTCCCCTTATGTGTTTTTGATGTTAGAGACACGATTGCATTTCACAGCGCAGGAAGAATTTAGGAGTCTGCCCCCAGACAACATCAGGACAAAGCTACACCTGTCTCATGCTCCTTACCAGCTATAAATGCCAGGCCTCATCTCTGGCCCAATATTCCTGCTTCTGTGTTTCATTCTGGACCTTTCCTGTGGGAGATAGAGCCCGTGCCCAGCAACTCTTGGCAGGAATAGCTAGCCTGGACTGCTGGCCAGTTTTGTTATTACCATGTTTTCATTCATTGGCATACCACTTAGTAAGCACGAAGCAAGATGCCAAACCTTTAGAATTTTTAAAAAAACAAGAACAGTATCTAGGCCCCCATAGTCTGAAAAAGAAAATAAAATTAACAATCTAATATCACAGTACAAGGCTCTACTGGTGCTTCTTATCCACCGGTCTACCGGAAGGCATTGTGTTCTTCATTCACTGCAATCATGTCCAGGGCCTCCATACTGGGTTCATCATAGAGACTTAATAGCTACATTAGATATTTATTTGTTCATTGATGCAAAGTCTGGTTGTGTAGCACAGGCTAGCCTTAAAAAATCACTGTGTATCTCAGGTTAGCCTGAGATCTACTGTTCTCCTTCATTAGCCACCTGAGTACTGGAATTACAGTATGTACCACTATGCCTGCATATTTCTGGTCTTAAAACACTTAGGAGTTCACACAAAGCCAGGTGTGGTGGTGCATGTCTTTAATCCCAGCAGTCGGGAGTTTGAAGCGAGCCTGGTCTACAAAGTGAGTCTAGGACAGCCAAGGCTATGCAGAGAAACCCTGTCTCAAAAAAAAAAAAAAAAGAAAAGAAAAGAAAAGAAAGAAAGAAAGAAAGAAAAAAGACTTCACACAATGCATCATCCTCATTTGAAGTTAGTGCATTATAAAGATTTTCATCTTTATCATTACCTAAGAAGCAATTCTGGGTTTTTTGGTTTGGTTTGGTTTGGTTTTTTGGGTTTTTTTGTTTGTTTGTTTTTTTGTTTTTGTTTTTTGTTTGTTTGTTTGTTTTGTACTTCTTTCTAGAGCGTAGGCACAGAGGAGTGAAGTACATTACCCAGGGTGACACATCCAGGAAGTGACAAACCTGGCACCTGACCCTAATTTCCATGAGCTTCTTCCTTAACTATACTTCTGTAACTCCCAAAGATACCAGAGAGTCTCGGAGGCCTACAATGAGATCAAGAAAGATTTCAGGGGCACAGTGGGCCTGGTAGAAGCTAGTCCATGCTTTGGTGAAAGACACGCTTTAAACTTCAGCAGTATGGGGGTGGGGGCATCTGACGAAAAGAATAGAGCACATGCTGGTGCTGAGGAGCTGGGCACACAGGGAAGGCAAGCTCAGCATGGTGGGACACACTCCTAAGACAGGAGGCACAAGGAAATGTGGCCAGTGACCAGTGTCACCACCAGGTGGTGTGGAGTTATTTGGAAGCCATTGAACGTGACATTATGAGAGCTATAGTGCAGATGAACCTCATTTGACCTACCTTAGAGGTCAGAGGGTAAGGCTGAGTGACAGTGAAGTGGGAAAATAAGAGAATAAACTTGGAAGCTTTTTCCAGGCCTCCTTAACAAACAGGTCACAGTTGGAAGCTGCTCTTGGGCATCACTCGTGAGCCGACGTCACTCCTTGAGCCAGTGGTCTGGTCAGCTTCACCCACATTACCCATCCTGATGCCCTTGACTTATGGTTGGCCTTAGGTTCGGTAGCAATAACAACCTAGATGGGTCCTGGAATTTCATCCCAGGTGGAAAACAGCCTCTATCTGCCACAGCCACAAATTTAAGTGCTGCATCTGGTTGGAGTTTAGTGTTTGTTTGCTGGCTGGCTTGTTTTTGTTGTTTGCTGGCTTGAGTTGCTTTTTTAGTTTCATTTGTGACAAAGCCTTATTGTGGAGCCCAGGCTGGCCTCGGACTAGCAAGCCTTCTTCTCCCACCTCCTGAGAGCTGAAGTTATAGGCATGCACCATGCCAAGCTCTTCCAATTGTTCATTCTATCAACAATTCCTCCAGTCCCCCAAGGAACCACATTTCTCAGGTCTAGACATAAAGATGAATTCAACTACCTGCATCCTTGGAAAATTCCTCAAAAACTCATAAATTCTTTAATTCCTAGAATCCCATTGGAGAAAGCTTTTAGGTTAGATTTAACAAACACATCAAGCCATGCATACTTTAAAAATAGCCTGTGACTTTGTGCAAAAGCATTATTACCTGTAGATTTAAAAATAATACAAGGAGCTAGAGAGATGATTCAGTGGGTAGGAGTGCATGCTGCACAAATCTAGGGATCTGAGCTTGGAGCCCAGTTACCAGGTAAGAATCTGGGTGTGCATGTACCTGTAGCTCCAGTCTTGTGAGTGGTAGAGACGGGAGGACTTCTGGGGTTTCTTGACTGACAGCCTGGGTCAAGGTTTAGTGAGAGACATTAACGCAAAGGAATAAGGCTGAGAGTGATTATGCAGAACTCTCAATGTTCCTCTGGCTTCCATGTGGGCTCACGTAGGTGTAAGTGCCCACATGCACACATATACACAACAGCACACAAACATACACTATGTTCACACACATATACATAGCACACACATGCACTACTCTCACACAGGTATATATAGCACATACACATGTACTACTTTCAAACACATATGTACCACACACACACACACACACACACACACACACACACACACACACACACACATCATGTCAGTAGTTTTGTCTATTATTTCTGGAAGCCTAAAATCTAAGACTTTATTTTCAAGATCAACAGCATCCTCAACTTCAAGTGTAGCAGATCATACCGAGGGGAACATAGAAATTGATAGTGTTGTAGGTGACCCAAACTGATTCAGAACTGGATGAAGTGTTTAAAAATGGGAAAATGAGAATAGGACAAAGGCCTCCTTGAGGAAATTGGCTACCCCGTAATGGAAGAGTATTACATTCAATGATACAAGCTTTGGGTTACGCACCTTTTCAGACCACCTCTCTCCAGGGAGCTCTAAATCTACCATGCCTGCTTAAGGTCTGCAAAGCTCTTCTGTTGACTCACACACTGAGAGCCTTGCTCCTCCCCCTTGGGTTGGTGACTTTAGTAATGGGCTTTACAGGTCTTCCCACTAAAGGATGAGGCTTGCTTCTTCACCCTTCTTTGAGACTGGGCCAATCAACATACTCAAGGTTCAAAATGTAGGAAGATGCTCACACCAGGGGTCAGTCAAGTGCAAGGCCAATGCCTAAGAGTTAGTGTCACCTTCAAATATGTGCCCTAGGGAACTTCTTCCCTAGCCCCAATCCTAATCTTATTCATGACTACCTTGGACAATATTATATGGAAGAGGTGACCTTGTATTCATGGAGTGATTTGGGGGACAGCAAATGCCCCCCCCAAAGCATGTGTTGAACGCTTAGTCCCCTGCCTGGAGGCTTATTGGAAGATAGTGGAACCTTTAGGCTGTGAGGCCTAATGGGAAGAAGTTAGGTCATTGGGCCATGTCATTGAAGGGGATATCAGACGACAGCCCTTTCCTCTCTTTCCTTCTTTGCTTATAGAAGCCATAAATGGAGCAGCTTCCTACACCCCTCGCTCCCTCTGCAGCGCACTGCCCTTCTATAGGTACAGAGCAAAATGCCCAAGTACGCACGGACTAGAACCCCGAGCACAAACAAGCCTTTCTTCCTTCAAATTTATTTATTTTAGGTAACTTGCCACAACGCTGGAAAGCTGACCCACAGTTCTGAGCCCTGGCCTCTGAAGGAAGCTTCTGCGTGCACTCGTGAAGCCGGCGCCTGGCATAAGAGGAAGAGCTGTAGACATTGGGAGTGGTTTGCTGTGGAGAACTCCATGCAGGCTGAACACCACTGACCTAAAAATCCAAAACACTCCACCATCTGAAACGTAAAACTAAACAAGCAACCAACACACAACGACGACAACAAACATGACCAGCGCAAATGGAAAACCCCGGATCTGCCTTCAGCTAAGACACAGCGTCATTACAACCTGTAACATACCTTCAGACACTGTGTATAAGGTTATGTGACACACAGATGAATTTCTAGGTTAGTTTTAGGACTCATCTCAGAGACACCACATTAGATATGTGCAATATTCTAAAACATTACAAAAGCTAAAGCCAAGGACATGTCTGTCTCAAGCACCTCAGATATAGATTATAACACACATAACTTCAGTCTTAATCCTTCTCTGCTGCTATGACAAAATTTTCCTGATGGCTGGAGTACAGCTTGTACGGCACTTGCTTAACTGGAAGGCTGGAAGGTCCATCTCCACTTGCAAATGGAAATCACTTCACAGTTTACACAGTGCTTTCACAACCTTAATTTCATTTGATCCTCAGATCCTCAGCAGGGCCCTGTGATGAGAAAACTGAGCCCCCCACACACACACACACAAGAAGGTGACAGCCTGTGGGCCAAACACAGGAGAAAGGGCTGAGGCACAAATACAACTCTGCTCACTGAGACCCTGTCTTCTTGTCACTCTATAAACCCATGGAACCACATAGCCAGCATCACCCACTCACCAGCTGTTTCACATGACTAATAAGGTCCAGGCAACTCAGGAGACATTTGTCAGCTCCCCAAAGCTTTGATTGGTCCCTCTTCACCGATCTTCCAGCCCCTTCACTTTCCAGCCCTCCCCCACCACACCCCAGCAGGACTGCTCTTGTGAAGTGCTTCTCCCCAAGCAGAGGAGGGGGGGGAGGCATGTGACACACAAGGAGGAAACCACTTTTGAGTCAAACTGACTTCAGTAGCAACTCTGATGCCACATAATTATCTTCAGCTGTCAAGCTGACACAAACCTAAAGTTGCCTGGGGAAAAAGAAATACCAACTGAAGAATTGCTCAGATCAGATTGGCCTGTGGCCAAGTCTATAAGCCATCTTCTAAACTACTAATTGACGTGAGAGGGCCCCATCCACTGTGGGCGGTGCCATCCCTAGGCAGGTGGACCTGAGCTATATAAGACCTGAGCTATATAAGAAAGCCAGAGGGAACAAACCAGGAAACAGTGCTCCACCATGGTCTCAGCTTTGGTTCCTGCCTCCAGGTTCCTGCCTCCAGGTTCCTGCCTCCAGGTCCCTGCCATGAGTTCCTGCCTTGGCTTCCCTCCATGATGGACTGTAATCCGTAAGCAGGAATGAACCCTTTCCTCCTCAAGTTGCTTTTGGTCAGAGTGCTTTATCACAGCCACAGAAAGCAAATGAGAGCACTCCCCATATGGGCAAGTTATATAACTTCTCTAGTTCTGTGTCTTCGTTCATAAAATGAGTAAAAGGAGTAAGAATAAAATACCCACAGATAAAATAAAGACCATGAAAGGGGTTTCTCAGTGCCTAAAACACAGTGGCTTTACCAAACTGTACTAGTAGATGAATAACTGCAATTAACACTAATACCAGAACCCAGGCAAACAAACTGGGCACAGCTGGTACCTGAGCACCCTTTTTATCCGTGTGGCCATCTCCAAAGGCCTTTCCTATTGTGAGAGAAATAAAACACCCCCAGCAAAGTTCCCCACGCCCCATTCATCAGCTTTAACAAGAGCTCCCTGTCAACACTCGATTTATTGAGTGTAGGACGCAGAAAATAGGTTGGAGGAGGAGGAGTGGGTTATATAATCAGGTGTGTGATTAGTCATGCTAATGGTGTTTTATTATGCCGTGAGTAGAACCTATTTACAATAATTTAATCATCAACAAACAGCTGCAGGAAGAGGAAGTGGTGCTGTCAGAGTCACAGATGTGGACTCTCCTCCACTAACAGGTCCAGCGCGACCCTGAACTTCCGGTAATTCCAGAGGGAAAAGCTGAGCTTGGGTTTGAGTAACGTCCCGGACAATAATGCCTGACATCTGCGTAGTGCCTGCAGCCCTCAGGAAGTACCTACCCGCACAGAATGAATTTCATTTCCTCAGCCTCGCACTACTTAAATCTGGTTTACGTCGGCAAAATGCGTGTGAAACATGAGAAGGACCACGGGCAGGACTTGAACGAAGTCTTCCTTTGATTCCAGTCTCGCCTCTGTCTTCCTGACCCAGAGCTCCAGTCTGGTTTTTATTATGATTAGTAACTCTAGGGTACGTGATGGCACTCTGGATTGAGAAACACAAAGAGCCCCGGCGGCTGCACTGCGGCTGAGAGGACCCTTCCAACAGGAAAAGCAGAGCCACCTTGTCCAGGTCCCCCACGCCTGACCCAATTAATATCCACACTGAAGTGGGGGGGCTGAGCACCCCCAACTATCACTGGAATTGGGGGTGAGTGGGCAGGTCTTTGACTAGCCTGAAGTCCGGGGAGTTATGATAGTAGCTATCTGTAGGTAATTCCTGTCCAGAAAACTTTTATGTATTGTGTTTTGTTGTTGTTTGGTTTGTTTGGTTTGGCTTGGGTGGTTTTTTGTTTTGTTTTGTTTTGTTTTGTTTTTTTGAGACAGGGTTTCTCTGTGTAACCTTGACTGTCTTGGAGTCACTTTGTAGACCAGGCTGGCCTCGAACTCACAGAGATCCACCTGCCTCTGCCTCCCAAGTGCTGGGATTACAGGCATGGACCACTGCATCCAGCTTATGTATTGTTTTAAAGATGAAACTTGGCAAAGGGGAGTGAAAGAGACTTCTGCTTCCTTTCTTCTCTCAGTGCAGCCCCTCTTGGGTGTTCAGGGTGATGAGTGGGCCGGGGGCCACCATCAGCTCTCCCCTACTCAGACCTAAGTCCCTAAGACTGAAGCCACAAGACAGAGTAGAGTTGGGCCTTGCCTGGCAATTACCCTGACACAGTCCAAAGAGCCAGCCCTGGGGTCCCCTACTCCAGAAATGTTTTTCCACCTACAGTGGAGAAATACTCTGGCCTTGCACAGTGCTATGTAGACAGTTTAGGTAAGCCCCTCCCCACCGGACTGCTGTGAGGTTGAACACTTAGTGCTACACAGACAATGTGAGGTGTGAGCAATTCAAAATGGGCTCAGGTTCTCTGAGTCCATGTGGCTGTTCTGTGACAGGTCTTCCCCAAGTGAACTGTGGACATCTTGATGCCTCTTTGCCACAATGAGGGATAGGTCGGCTGTACAGCACTCTAGGAAAGGCCATACTGGCCCCCAGATTGCAGAGAGACATATGTGTCACCCTAATAGGACCAGCTCATGCTACCTTCCCCATCCTTGATTTTGTGTACAGACCCTTGTCCTCTGAGGTCTCATAGGGTTCTTGTCAGCACCCTTAGTTTCACCTGGCGTGAGATCTGAAGTCAACGGCCCAGGGATTCATCTACACTGAGTCCACATTTGTGTTGGTTCTGACAGGGTCATCTTGGGGAGTCAGGAGAGGTAGAGAGCAGAAAGGCAAAGAATCTCTCCAACTGCTGGCCAGCAGGATACAGAGACAGTGCCAAGAGCTGTTTAGTCTCACACCTGATCATTGCTTCACCTTCCCATCTCTCCTGGTCCCCATAATCAAGTAAACTGGGTGTCTTGGCATTGTTGTGTCCATATTTCCAAAGCTATAGTGGTTTAAATAAGAATGCCCCCCCCAAATAGCTCATATATTTAAATGCTTACTCATCAGGGAACGGCACTACTTGGGAAGGGATAGAAGGTGTGACCTTGTTGGAGTAAGTGTGGCCTTATTGAAGGAAGTGTTGCTGGGGATGGACTTGGAAGTTTTAAGAGGCTAAGGCAGGCCCAGTGTCTCACTCTCTTCTGCTGCCTGAAGAGCTGGATGTAGAACTCTCAGCTCCTTCTCCAGCACCATGTCTGCCTGCGTGCCACCAGGCTTCCTGCCGTGATGACAATGGACTAAACCTCTGAAACTGTAAGCAAGTCCCAATTACATGCTTTCCTCTATAAGAGTTGCCATGGTCATGGTGCCTCTTCACAGCAATAGAAGAACACTTAAGACAAAATGCAATCATATGAGCACCACTACCCTTGCTGGGTAGGTGTCAAGGCAGCACAAATTTCAGGAGAACTTTCTGCCACTTATTATTCCCTCACTTTCATTTTTGTCTACAAAACCTTTTGAGTATTTTTCTCATGTTCTGGCACCAATACAATTCATGGTTGGCTTGTTCATTATTGTCTTTTAGCTAAAGTAATTGTTGTGACAAGAAGAGGAAGAGAAGGAGGAGGAGAAGAAAGAGGAGGAGGAGGCAGGGGAGGAGGAACTGCAGCAGCAGCAGCAGCAGCAGCAGCAGCAGCAGCAGCAGCAGCAGCAGCAGCATGTTCTGGATTGAATCACTCACCACAAGCCAAAGGGAAGCCATGACTGTAGGAGTCTTTGAAGTGAATGCCAAATCAACCGTTCATGATGTGAGTCAAAAGTCACATCACCTCAGGCCTCAGTTTCCCCATCTGCAAACGGGATGATCAGATCAATGCCATGTGCTGAGAAAAATGTAACCCAGGCCCTGCAAGAGTTGAATGGATATGCTACCCTAAGTTGACTGGACAGCAACTGTTTGAAAGAACTCAAGTGTGCGGTAGATATTTCCTCGATTTACCAAAAGCAAGTGTTCTCTTTGCTCAAAACCTATCACAGATTGTCTAAATGCAATGTTCCAAAGGGGGGGGGGGGAACCTAACAAAATCAGCCTACCTATGATTGAAGCTCTTAGCCTTTCCTGTTCAAAGAGCCAGTGGCCCTCAACGCTTCATTATTGCAGCAGCTGCCTTGTGCCCTGTGTGGCCTCAGAGTATAAGCTTCTCCCCAATCCTGGGTGAGTGGAAAAGGGATTCCAATACTATTTCCACCTCTGTTATTTAAAAAAAAAACAACAACAACAAAACTAAAAGGTCAAAGAAAAGGCAGTCCTTACTCTGCTAGGGAGTTCCTGGGAAAGAACTCAGCGGGCCCCTTACTAAACTAAAAACATCTTAAACCTGTGGTCCCCTGGGGCTCCAGGAAGGACCCTTCCTTTAAACCTCCTTCTCCCTTCCCAACCTTCCTCCTGGTCTTCAGAACACTGTGGTGGGAAAGGCCAAGAGGATCCCCCCGAACAACTGCTGGTCTGGGAGTTTGCCCTCTTTCCAAGCAAGGAGTCCTGACTCTGCCCACTTTTCCTCTGACCAGATTGGTTCTCTGGGAGAGTCCCGTCCCAAGTCCCAGGAGTTCATGACTCAGCCTTCCTGGGCCCTTTCAGCTCAGCTCAGGCACATCTCATTTCCCAATCTTAGGTGCTCTCCATGGCTCTGGGGAAGGAGTCTGCTGTGGCCAGCCTAGGGAATGCCTCTGCTGTCAAGCTGACACTTAATGAGTCGGTAATGGAGAGAAAAAATGCCCCATCGGTTTAGGCTCCGGTTTAATCCTGGCTGCCTAATTGCACTCAGCTTTTCACTGACTGCCCTCCTTGCCTGCCTCAGCTGTCCGTTGAGGGGGCTGACTGGCTGGCTGCACAAGCAGGGCATAGGGAAGGCCAATTATTGGTGAAATTGAATCCAAAACTCGGCTCAGCACAGAGAAATCTATGTCATCTGGCAAAGAGTCCACAGAGGCTGGCCAGTGACCCAGAATCCCACCCTGGAGGGGTTCCAGCCAGAAATAAGTCAATGCAATGAAAAAAAAAGAAAAATTTTATAGTTTTCCCTAATTGTGTAATCCTAGGATTTTAAAAATATTTACTTCACATTTCACACCACAAGATGTAGATTTCTATTTTTCTGCTACAGAAGCCATGAACACAGTAGACTCATGGCCTGCATCACTAAGGAGAATTGTTTGGGAATCCAGAGCACGTGCTCCAATTAGCCACAGTCACCACTGCTCTCTCCTGCCTGTGATGCTTATGCCCTTGACACTCCTGAATATGACCCCGGGCTGACTACCTGGAGCACACTGGCACAGGTCAGACAGACTCTGTGCTCCTCGAAGGCTCCTACACAATTCTACAAGTCCTCCTGAAGTCACAGGCATGCTCCTTGGGGCTAGGGGGTCATAGAATCAACGCAGTTAAGTCAATCTCCGGACTGTTCACCTTAGAAGAGCTGGGGGGAGGTGTCTGTGCCCTCCTCACACTCAGTGTGTATCCGTTACTGCCCAATGGCCCCTCTCCAGCCAGCTGAGGCAGCCACTGCTAACAACAGCCCCAGTGTGAGGTCTCCGCGTGGTAGCACTTACAGGGCCAAGGACTCCTTGTTTTTTTTCCCTCAACCGCCACTGGCCACTGCTGTTCATGGGCGGATTTAAAGGACGATCAAGAGTATGGCATGGCTTGAAAAAGAAAGGGACAAGCCGGTGGGGTGCTTGCCCGGAGCTTGTTAGGGCAAGAATGCCCAGTCAGGACAAGGTGAGCTTCTGCCCACCTCTAATTGCACACCCCATTTGCCCAGCTCCACTCAGCTAACCCGCAGAGCATGCCAGCGTTTAAAGATTACCGAGGCAAGTTTGTACCAAAGCCGCTCCCTCTTTGTCTGTCCTTGCGCCAACAGCAGCAGAAGGGATACTAATTAGAGGGTGAATTATTAGCTTCCCATGGTGCACTGCAGGGACATTAAAAATGAGGGGGCCTTGCTGCTTGCCTTTTAGACGGTTAGTCTCGGTTTAATATATTCGTGTTTCTAGGTGAGCAGCAGGGGACAGTTTTTATGATTATAATTGTTGCATAATTACTGGCCTAAGGTTGCCTATTGTTAAATAAAAATGCTGAGATACTAATGTTTTATTGAACAGTACAAGGAGATAAAATTGTAATATCTTTTCCTGAGCAATCGAAGCTGCTCATCTGCAGCCCGGTGACAACCCTTAGTCGTCCTGTGGAAGAGGTAGATGGGTTCTGCCTGGGCTAGGAGTCAAATGGGAGGCATTGGCTTAGGAAAAAAAAAAGTAACAGAGGCAGAGAGACAAAGGGATGAAGGTGTTCTCTGGTGCCACCGCAGTCTCTGAACATTGGAAGAGATGGGCTGTCCAAGCCTGGGTGGATGGTTTGACATACCTGCACTCAGCATGGAAGTTGACTCCCATCCCGCTGGTTCTGATGGAAGTTACAAATGCTTTCCCCAAGAGAGGTGCCCATCCACACAACAGACACTGAAGGCGTCGGAAACATGGTCGCCATCAGATGGTCTAATGAGGTCTGATAGCCCTTCTTTGGTTTTGGTTTTGGTTTTGTTGATTTTTTTTTTTTTTGAGACAGAGTTTCTCTGTGTAACCTTGACTGTCCTGGACTCACTTTGTAGACCAGGCTGGCCTTGAACTCACAGCGATCCGCCTGCCTCTGCCTCCCGAGTGCTGGGATTAAAGGTTTGTGCCACCACTGCCCGGCAGTAGCCCTCCTCTGAATAATCTCCTTTGGTTTTGGTTTGTTGAGTCTACTTGTTTAGATTAATTAGGTTTGATTTGGCTTCATTTCATTTGTTTATTTTCTTTGTTGTTGTTTTGTTTTGTTTTGTTTTGTTTGAAAGAAGGTCTTGCTACATAGCCCAGACTGGTCTTGAACTTCCATCCAGGCCTCCCAAGTCCTCTGAGGAAAAAAAACGAAATTAAATCCTTGGGTATTTGAGTTACTGAGGGGATATCTGGAAACATGCAATAAATGTTTAGTATTAGTTAATTCCTCTTCTCCCTCCTGACCCCATGTCCTCTTATCCCGCTGAAGGCACCATCTCTGCAACCTGCCATAGTCTCTCTGCCTCACACACCTTGGTCCTTCTGGGAGCCAACTAAACTTCAACATCTTTCTGAAGTGCCTGCTCCCAGTCATCTGCCTCCTGTGGGCACAAGGGCATACAGGGTGGCAAGGCCACTGGAAAGTGAAGGCTGATAAACCCGGGCAAACTCCCTCAAATCTGTCCCCAGGAAGAGCAAAAGGAAGCTAGTCTGATTTTCTGCCTCATCCAGATGAATGCAGGTAGGCGAACCCAGGTAGAAACCTGACTTTCAGAAAACCCAGGAGTGTGGTGGCAGATCTGTGCCCAAAAGATCCCTGGGGTCTCCTTTCGTCTTGTTCAAGACTTCCACAACAGTTATAATCTGAAATCCAGGTTTCCACACAGTTCTTCGTGGGCCCACATCGGGATGCCTGAAAACCTCCCCTGCCCGGCCAGCCCTCTGCAAATCTGGAAATGCCACCACAGGTCTCATCTTTGCAGCAGAATCCAGTGCCTGCCTCTCGGTTCCGGTGAGGCCTGAATGGACTTCAAAGAAGCCAGGATGAGCAGGGCCAGGCAGCTCCAAGTGCAGGAAACCTTTCCAGAGCATTCCTGATAGATTGTTCATCCTCCCTCCTCATAAAGAAAACTCTAGAAGTCTTGGAGATGCCTTTTACATGACAGCTCTGACTTTGCCTCTTTGTGCAAGCTAAGTTCTGCCTAGACTAGGTACTGGGCTGCATCTTGTCCACACAATGGCTCTGTAGGAAACAGAACACGATGTTCTGCCTATTTTTGGTCTACTTGTCTCCAGAACAGCTACCCTCCACTCCTCCACCCCACCCCACCCCGGCCCTTTTTCCTATTTCCACCCCTTTATCATCATCTTCCTCAGGACTTTCCTTGCTTGGACGACAGACACATCCAACATCAAAAAAGAACATAATTCCATGTGCAAGTTGCCCAGTCAAGAAGTCATGGCATCCCTCGATCTTCTCACTCAACTCCTATTAAGGAAGGTCAGGACTCTGCAAACTTTTCAAGGGGCACAGAACTCAGTCGGCCCCTTCTGAGCCGTGCTCTACTAACTCTTATAGACCAGTGGCTCCCAACCTTCCTAATGCTTCGACCCTTTAGTACGGTTTCTTGTCTTGTGGTGACCCCTAAACATACCTAAAGGTATTTTTTCTACTTCATAACTGTAAATTTGCTACTGCTATGAATTGTAATGCCAATATCTGATATGCAGGATATCTGATATGCAACCCTTGTGAAAGGGTGGTTCGACCTGCCAAAGGAGTTGCAACCCACAGGTTGATAACCACTTTTATAGACACTTTCCCACATGAATGGCTTTCATTTGGAAAATTAAAAGTTTCTCCATTTTTACACATGGGACAGCTGCTTATTTAGAAATTAAATGTGTGAGCTTAGATGTTTGCCTTATTCAGTATGTCATTTTGGACCTTTCTTTCCCACCTATGAAAAAAAAAATCTTTATAAACCCCGAGTCTGTCACCTCACCCTAGGTTTGGGAAGGTCTTATAGCTTTGTAGCATCCATGAGTTTATTACCAAACCTTCACAGTCTTGGGCAAGAGTATTGAGCTGACAGCATTGACCTATAAAAAAATCTATTGTATCCAAGCAATGGGAGATGTCAAGACCAATGGAAATAAAATTAGTTGTTAAGAAGAAAAATGTGTTGATATAGTTTTGATGTGAAGTATCTCCCAAAAGCTCATATGTCTGAATGCTTAGTCCCCAGCTAATGACATTGCTTGTGTGGGGGGATATGGGGTGTTACAGAACCTTTGGGAAATGGGGCTCACCTGGAGGAGGAAATGAATTGCTAGGGGACAGTTTTCGGGAAATGTTGGCCAAGTCTGGGAAGAGCAGGCTGCTCTACTTGCGGTCCAGGATCAGTGAGACCATCTGCAGCTATGAAACTACAGGTCCAGCCGATGCAATCTGTGAGGCTTAGGCCAGAGCTCCTGCATTCTGGATGCAGCTCTTGAGGAAACACCTGAATCTGGCAGGATGCTGGAACATATACACATATTAGGGCCAGAAGATGCATCCGAGACTTTTAGGCCTATGGTTTTGGTAGCTGGAGGGGGTCGGTCCCAGGACCAGGGAAAGGGGAACAGATACCACCCTCAGCCAAACAAACTCTTGATTGACAGTACTTTTCTGGAGTCCATTTGTCCCGGAAGAGATGTATTCCCTGAAGCATACAAGAACCCTTTTATGTTTACAGAAAAAAAATTTTTTAAATATGTTAGCATCACCCCCCCAACCTTTATAATTTGCATTTACTGACCTTAGAACACCTTCTCAGACCCTCAAACACTTTCTTAGATCCTCAGATCTTACATAAACTTTACACTTTTCTGAACAGGCAGCAGAAGCCGTGGTGTCTGCTGTTAAACTGATCTTCAAACGCATCAGAGACCTGAGAAAGATAAATTACCGCAGGAAGAGTAATCCAGGCGGCCTATGTGTTCATTAATATGACAGAGGTTTATCCATGATCCAGACGGACTTTCCACTAGACGCCTGTGGTGTTGATGGCTTCACTGTGGGCACAGGTCCTAGGGCAGCATCAGTCTTCAGCTGCCATGCCCAGCAAATCTGAGAGACCTTTTTGTAGAGAAGGAACTTGGGAGACTGACCAGGCTTATCTTGCCCAGGCAAAACAGGGCAGTTAACTCTCTGGTGTCCAGTTTGTCCACAATTCGGTAGGGCCTTAGCAGTGGGTAAGGCATAGGGGCAGTCTTGCCCACTATCAGAATCTAGGCGGAATCCTCTGTCATTGTACCTAAATCTTCTTGGAGGCCTTGGAGTCACTGCTAAAAGCTGAGGTCTCTGTCATAGTAAGCTTTTTTTATTATTATTAAACATTTAAATGCCATATTCAGCAGATTCTCTGACAGGTTTGAGGACCATAATCTATTAAGTATAGCTGATGTAAACAAATTTTGTTCATTTTTAGCTGCCCATCCTAGGCTTCACCTTGAAAACATTAAAGAGAGAGAGAAAGAGAGAGAGAGAGAGAGAGAGAGAGAGAGAGAGAGAGACTGGCTAGGTAAAACTCAATCTTGCAATTAACTGCATCAGTTCTTCTTACAACTTCAAATATACTTTTGAACTGGTATCAAAGCAAAACTTTCAATCATAGATACAGTTCATAGAGTGACTGGCAACCCTGCTGATACTACCACATTGCATCATTACAGAACAAACAACCAAAGCTTAAAAGACAGAAGTTATATCTGGCAGTCAGCAAGGTACTGAATGTATCTGGCAGCCCTCAATAAAGATGGCTGCAAAGCCACAACTCTCCCATAACCAAGATGGCTGCCAGTCATGTGACTGTCCTTAGTCAAGATGGCGGTGAAGCTTTGGCTCCACATGGCTTACCAGCACAGCCAGCTAGAGGCAATTTAAGACTGCCACAGGTTTCAATGCCACCACTGCTGCCAGCACCCACTGCTAAGACCATGCATGAATGGGAGAGTAGTGGGGTAGAAGGGGAGGAGGTAGGTGGGACCTGGAGCCTCTTGTGCAGAAAGGAGCCACAGGAAGTGGAAGAGGAGAGAAGTGAGAGCATGTTCCCAAAGACCTGAAAAGATTCAGTTTAGAAAAATTCCTGCAGATACCCAGTGGCACCCATTTTAGCAGGCTTTGCTGCAATCCTAAGAATATAGAAGTGGAGTCAGATTCAATATTCGTTCTGGGACTGGTCAGTTTGGTGGTGTTAACTTACAATCAGATGTCTCTGAATCAAAAGTTTACCCCAGAACAAGGCATGGTCCAGATAGACTGGTTCTGGCATAGCCGCAGCTTCGTAGAGTGAGTCCAAGGGGTCTGGAGGCCCAGAAGAGGCACCTGGTATCTCTTGGAAGCAGGTGGGGGATGGGTCACTCACCAAGTCCAGGGTTGTATCAGGCAGTGAGGGAGGTAGGAGAGAAGCTGTCCCCGTGTGGCTCCAGGTTACAGGGGCTTTAAAGATGATTGATCAGAGCAGTTGGAGAAAGATGAGGTGAAAAGGAGTGGCCCTACATGTCCGGTTTGGCCTGGCCTGCTAGGCTGGGTGGGGCTCAGCTTCCTCCTAGTCAGGGGCACCACCAGCTGATTGAAATAACAGAATGAGCTAAGATGGCAAGATGAAATTATATTTATATAAATTCAGGCTTATTGGAAGCAGCTCTTGGCTGTCATGCAAGGGGAAGAGGGAAAAGGGGGGAAAGCACACACAGAGAGAGGAAAGAGAGAAGGAGGAGGAGAGGAGAGATACAGAAAGAGAGAGGAGATCATAGGAAAGAGAGTGAGAGGAACCAGAATGTCTGGATTATATAGTGAAGGGAGAGGGAGAGCCCCGCCACTGGGCTAGGGGGTTCAGGGTAGAGGGCAGGGTATGCCAGCCACACCCTGCAACAGGTAGAGACCAAGGGATTCCTGGAACCAAACAGATAGGAGTTAATCATGCCTTTTAAGTTACTTTTGTAATCTGTGATACAATATCATGACCAAGGTAACTTATGAAAAAAATCACATTTATTTGGGGCTTTATAGTTTGAAAGGGTTAAAGTCCATAATTATCAGGACACTGAGCCTGGAAGCAGGCAGTCAGACATGCTGCTGGAGCAGTAGCTGAGAATTTATGTCCGATCCACAGACGCAACGCAGGGAAAGCTAACTGCAGATGGCATAGACTTTTGAAACCCCCAAATCCACCCCCCAGGGGCACACCTCCTAGTCCTTCCCAAACAGTTCCACCAACTGGAGACCAAGTATTTAAATTATAAGCCCATGGGGGCCATTTGCATTCAGACCCCCACAGCCCATCTCTCTTTTTTACCCTGCCTGTTCTCTGTTTCTGATCTGCTGAAATATAAGGAAGTGAAAAACCCAAGTCATCTTCTCCTCTCACTGCCATGGAGCTCTGCCTGCTGCCGTGGAACCACCTGCCACTGGGTCTTCTTTGTCATGATTGTTATATCCTCTCAGGCAGTGAACCAAGGGAAACTCCTGCAACAAGAAAAGTCTAGTGTACATGTCATTAAAACGGTACAGGTGAAGGCAGACCAACAAGGGGCATGTTAGTGTTCTACTGCTATGAAAAGATGCCGTGACCATGGCAACTCTTATAAAAGAAAGCATTTAATTAGGGCTTGCTTACAGCTTCAGAGGTTTAGACCATTATCGTCGTCATGATAGGAAGCATGGCGGCAGGCAGGCAGACACGGTGCTGGAGAGGTAGCTGAGAGTTCTACATCCAGATCAGCAGGCAGCAGGAAGAGAGAGACACAGAGCCTGGCTTGGACTTTTGGAACCTCAAAGCTCACCCCAGTGACACACTTCTTCCAACAAGGCCACACCTACTCCAACAAAGCCACACCTCCTAATCCTTTTCAAGAAGTGCCAGTCCCTCATGGTTACGCATTCAAATCTATGACCCTATGGGGAGGGGGGGGCATTCTTACTCAAACCACTACAATGGGGAAAGTCCAGTACTTGCATATGGCCACCAACAAGGATACTCAAGATGCCAAGTTTACTCTAGCTCTGTCTAACAAGGTTAAGACTGTCTGCTAAGCACTGTGCAATCACTCGGTTTCCCAGGAAACAGGGTCCCAGCTGTCAATAACTACACAACATGAAACCGTCTTATTATGCATGCTAGAAAGGGACTTCAAGTCCTACAGTTCAGTCTAGTGAATTCTGCGTGAACTCAACTCCTAGACATAAAGATAAACATTTAAACGATATGCATGAGAGGTAAAGTAAGATGGCACCCTGCTGAGCCTGCACAGCCATCACTTCCCTGATGAGCTGAACTTCTTCCTCCTTATAAACCAATCGCACATCTGTATCTAGAGGTGAGTTGCCTAGAAGGACCCTGGATTAGGAAATGGTTGACCTTTTTCTTCTGAGGTAAGATCTTTGAAGATGTGGATGATGTCCTCACAATGAGTAAAAGCCACTCAAGGCCGCTATAACAAATTATCCCAAACTTGGTGTCTTGAGCCAGCAGACGTTAAAGTTCAGAATTGAAGTCCACAGTGAGTTTCACTAAGCTCAAAGCAATATGCTATAAGGTCCTGCTCCCTTGGGAAACTCTCCTGCCTCTCGCAGCTGCCGGCTTTCCTTGGCTTCTGGCCACATGGCTCCAATCTCTGCCTTTGTAGTCAGTCATGTTACATTTTCTTCTGGGTACCAAAGCCTCTGTCTGTCTTATAAAAATTCTCATGTTTGGAGTTAAGATCCACCTTGGAAATGCAAGATAATTTCCCCCATGACAAAATCCTTAATTTCATTTGTAAAATCCTAATCCTATCAAAGAGTTCCACTCCCTAGTGAACTAAGCATTTGACTACAGAAGCCTATAGGGGCCATTCTTATTTAAACCACACTCAGGGATGTCAGAGATCACAGTCGCTGAAAAAGACAAGACTGTGATTCATGGCCTCTTCAATGAAGGATTCAGTGTGTCTAGCTTTGGAAGGGATATCATTAATTAACCCCTACAGCTGGCCTCATCAGGGACCATCTCACCGCAGAGAGCGGCATTGCCTGTGGTTACACCTCACCCTGGATGGACCACATCCAGTGATCACCCTGACCTGTGGCAGCCCCAGAGCTACTGTTAGTCTCCAAATGGTGAGCTGTCAGTAAAGGGTTAAGAGGTGTGGCTTGTTGGAGGAAGTGTGTCACCAGGAATGGGCTGTAAGGTTACAAAAGCCCACACCAAGCCCAGTGTCTCCCTCGCTGCCTGCTGATCAGAATGTTGCACTCAGCTGCTTCTCCAGGGCGATGTGTGCCTCTATGCTCCGCCATGATGATTATGGACCAAACCTCTGAGACTGCAAGCAAGCCTCCAGTTAAATGTTTTGCTTTGTGTTCAGATAAGAGTTGCCTTGATCATGGTGCCTTTCCATGGCGAGAGAACAGTGACTCAGGCACGGACTATTTATTCACACACCACGATGGCGAGACCTCAGGATGGGAGAGTCTTCCAGAGTAGAGTAAGGACGACAGGTTTGGTTATTATTTAATTATTGAGTTTTGGTTATTTTTCTATGTCAGAAGTCTTCAAGAAACTTGTTTTCCACGATTCAATTTCTTCAACAAAACATTTATTACAATTGAAACAAACATGAGAGCTCTTGCCATTTCTATTCAGTATTATACTAAAGGTTAAAGTTGGGGGAAGCAGGCAGTAAAATGGAATAAAAGTATCTAAATTGAAAAGGCAGAAGCATTACTATCTCTGTCTGCATACAACCTTGCATATGGAAAACCTTAAGGAACCCATTAAAACCTATTAGAACCAATGAAGAGTTCGCCAAGGTTGCAGGATGTGTGATCAACACACAAAAGTTAATTGTATTTCTCTGCACTTACAACGAACAACCTGAAAATGAAGCAAAGAAGTTTAAAACTCATACTCCATCAACTACAAAATGCTGTGGGCAAATAAAGACCTAAGTAAATAGGAAAAGACCCTAAATTCATGGTTCAGAAAGCAACTGCGGTAAGAGAGGTGTCATTACTCCTCATGAGATGAAGACAGTGAAATCCTGTCACAATTTTAAAGGTCATTTTTAGCGAATTTAGAAAAACTGATCGTCATATTTGTAAGAAATTACAAGAGGCTCCAAATAGCCACATCGGTCTTTAAAAATAAAAACAAAATTAAAAAAGAAGAAAATTAAAATAAAAACTAAATACAATAAATAAAATTAAAAATAAAAACAAAATTAAAAGAGGAGAAACAGTTGGAGGATTGACGTTTTCTGATTTTAACTTTACTACAAACCCATATTAAACAAAACAGCTTTTTTTGACCCATATTACTTAAGTGTAATGAAGATGAAGATCCATATTTTATCACCTGATGGAATACTCATACACAGGCATATACGAAGGAATAGAATCAAGGCTCCAGAAAGAATCCTGCACAATGGCAAAGCTAGTAGGCGCCACGAGAATATGACTTCAACAGGCAACACTAGGACAGCTGGATAGTCACATGCCAAGGAATGAGATGTCATACTGCATGGAAACCAACTCAAGGTGGCTCAAAAGCTTAAACGTAAAATGTCAAATGTCAAATTGCTTAGGAGCAAGTTGGTGTAAACCTCTGTGGCCTTGAATTAGCCCGTCATTTCTGAGATGTGATAGCAAAAGCATAAGTAGACAACTTGGGCTCCATCAAAATTAAAAACTTTTGATCCTTTAAAGGTACATGGTCAAGAAAATATCCCAACTCGTATATCTGAGAAAGGGCTTATATCCACAATATCTACAGAGCTGCTCCAGGGCTGAGGTGTGGCTCATGGCAGAACACATGCGTAGCACATGCAAGAACCGAGTTCAGTACCTGCCTGTGAGGAGGGGATGGTACTGCACACAAGCTAATTAAGTAATTGAATTGTATAATACAGAAAAGATAGTCAAGTAAACTGGGGTTTTTTGTTTTGTTTTGTTTTTAAGATTTACTAAGCACTGGTAATCATGAAACCATTTAGTACACAGACAAGAGAGCTTCTGAAGTTGTTGGTCCCTTGGTGAGTTGTGACATCTGCGTACAAACTAAGAGTTCATCTTGGCCATGCCCTCTCCTCCTCTGCTATAGTCAGTCAAGTGTTTCTCACAAACAGGAAAGGAAAATGACACAGAGGCTCACAGCCAGATTTGCCTTTCTTAAGCATGCTGTGGTGGGTTAGCATCTGTAACTGGCTGCGACTCTGCTGTGTGGCAGATCATCTGTTAACTAACACTCTTGTCAGACCCTGATTGTTTATACACTGCTGGATTGTGGTTCCCTGTGTAAGGCCCAGATGTACGGAAACAGCTTAGGCCAAACTTCAGTTAACTTCACCCCTATATTATCAGTTCCTTCCTCAACTTCTAACAAACTTCTACTCACTGTCTTGTGAAAGGCTCTGCAAACACCATGGCCAACAGGGTGTCGATCCGTGTGAGGCAAGAAGGAAATTCGGTTCAACACAACTCAGCAGCCGGTGTTGGTTCAACCTTTCAGAGTTTGAGGCAGGGCAGTTTGTTTTAGGCACATTGAATACAGCACAATGTGGAGGGGGGAAAAAAGGGTTTTCTGGTAACAATTAACTCAGTCCTGTGTGCTCTATAAAGCTTAAGGCCTGATCCATTGAATTTCTTTTACAAAGTACCTGTGACCTCATCTATAAAGGGGGGTGCTGTAGCTTAAGAGCCTAGGGTGGTTCCACAGAGGTCACCAAGCTATAAAGTACATGTGACATCTCTCCTAAGGATGGGTTATTTTCACTGAGAAACAAGATAAAGGAGGAGTTTGAGATAACTATAACAGCCTGAGGACAATCAGGTGTGGGCTTGTCCTACAGACAGCACAAATCATCAGGCTGTTAACTACATCCATTTCCAGCCTTCTGCAAGGAAAACAGGGTATATAGCAGCTCTTCTTTAAAGAGACAACGCTGTGTGTTTAACATTCCTGGCTTCCCTAATGCTTATCTGTGAGCACAAGGACCTCGTGCCTTCTACGTTGTCTCTGGGACTTCCATTCCTCCTGAGTCTTCCTCAGCCCTTTGGAGGTCAGTCCTCCCTCAAGGCAGTCACATCATTTTTTCTTAGCATTTTCTAGCATCCCCCTGCATAGCATGTATGTGATCAACTGCAATGTTAGCACAGAAGGCAAAGCTCACCTAGGGTAATACCTCTTGGAAAGTGCCTCAGAAGATGCCTTGGGGAAGGCCTCAGGCTCCACAAACAGGAGGACGTGAATTTCCCTTTCAGCATTTACGTAAGAAGCCAGTCATAGCTGGTCATGTCTGTAATCCCAGCATTAAGGACATAAAGGTGGGAGGACCCTTGGGGGCGCTGGCCAGCCCAGTCCAGCCAATCAGTGAGCTCTGGGTTCAGTAGAAAATTCTATCTCAGAAGCATAAAGTGGAAAAGTAGTTGAGGAAGACCTCATCCATCAGCCTCTGGTCTCCCGACACACACAAACCCACACACTTAGAGCTTTCACACACACACACACACACACACACACACACACACACACACACAGCCTCAGAAGAGTGTAGTCGTGGTGTGTCTTCCTACCCCATTCAATAATTACGTATTCCTCCAATTTTAGAGCAGATCACTTTTTATCTGGGTGCTAGATAAAAACAGCTGGCCCACGTCCGCGATCTCTCAGTCCACACATATCTTATCTGGAATTGTATCCACTGTGGAGAGGCATAGGAGACCTAAGATAAACAACTGGATAAAAATTCAGCACCCCACCCCCACCCCCGCACCCCTATCTCACGTTCCCCTGGAGCTGCAAGGTAGAAAGGCTATCAAAATCACCCTCACCAACTAAATCCATCTGCAGGGCCCACCCACCCCCCACACCCCCCACCCCACCACACATTATGGCGGTGACTTTGTAAAATCACCCTCACCAACTAAATCCATCTGCAGGGCCCACCTACCCCACCACACATTATGGCGGTGACTTTGTAGACATAATTCCTGATGCAGAGCGCATGCTACTTCAACCTAAACATGAACTGGGCTTCTGTGTAACGCAGGCTTGGAACTTACATTAAAGCAAAAAGCACACAGGCCTGGAGAGATGGCACACAGGTGAAAGTGCTCTTCTTCAAGCCTGGTGACCTGACTCTACTCTCCAGGACCCACAGGGCAAAGAGATAGAAACAGCTTCCAGAAATTGTCCTCTGCCCTTATGGCAGCCATGTCCATGCATACATGCACTAAATAGATCAATGTAATTTAAATTTTTACAACAACCTGAGGCTGTAGCCAAATGGAAAATTCCCCAGAATAATGTCTTTTACTGCCATATTGTCTTGATTATTTCCCCCCCCCTTTTTTTATTATATTTTCCTTTTAACACGTACATTTATATTATTACACGTGAATAAAATAAACTGCATGCATCAGGAAGAACCATGAGACAATTAGGAATTATATAAATGTTATATTCATAGTGTTTTGGCTATTTGTATTTGGAAAATTTGAAGTAAACATCTTTCCTATGTTGTTGGTTCTAAATTACTGAATGAAAATCAACATCTATCATATCTCATCTCTATTAACTTATAACATCTATCTTGATCTAAAAACATCTTAACCCCTAGCCAACTAAGCTTAATTGTAAGACTAAACTATCTGACCTTGAACCCCATCAGAGACTTAAGAAGGATTCCTGTGATAAGACACCATGACCAAGGCAACTTAGAGAAGATAGGATTTCTTTGCAGATGCCAGTTTCAGAGGGTTAGAGTCTGGACCATCATTGTGGAGAACATGGCAGGAAGCAGGCAGGCACGGCTCTGGAGCAGTAGCTGAGAGCCTAAATCTTAGTCCACAAACATGAGACAGAGAGCTAACTGGGTACAGTGTGGCCTTGAAACTTCAAAGTCCACCCCTAGAGATATACCTCCTTCAAGAAGGCCATACCTCTTACTCCTTCCCAAACAATTCCATCAGCTGGGAACCAAGTATATTCCACTCCCTGACCCCTATAGACTCACGGCTATATCATAACACAAAATACATTTAGTTAAATGTTAAAAGTCCACATAGTCTTTTACAGTATCAACAGGGTTTATAAGTCCAGTCTCTCCTGAGACTCGAGGCACTATCTTAATTGTACTCCCTTATAAAACCAAAATACAAACTATATATTTCCAATATACAATGGCACAGAATATACACTACTACTCCAAAAGAGAGAAGAGGGGCATTGTAGGAAATACTAGACAAAAGCAAGACCAAAACTCCAAATCCTGTAGCTCCGTCAGACAATCATGTCCGATGTCAAAGGGCTAAGATAACTTCACCATTCTGGCTTTGCTGACTACCACACGCTTGTCTCTTTTAGACTGGCTCTACATGCTGTTAGTAGCTCTCCTTGGCAGGTATCCCATAATATTGACAACTCCAAAATCCTGAGGTCTCCACTACAATCCAGGCTTCACTTTCAGAACTTCATGCAACGGCCTTTCAGGACCTCCGTGCAGGGACTCTCCTGCCCCACACTGGCCTCACAAGCTTACTCAACTGCAAAAGAAGTTTCTACAGCTCCTTTCCTTGTTTATCCTTCATGATCCTAAAACCAGAACTGCATAGCCAACGCTGCCAAGTTCAGCTCCCCACTCAGGATGCCTTTCCATTTCTTAAGTAACATTTGCCACCGTTTTGATTTGGTATTTCTTTTTAGGAGCAGCAAATGTCTCCTGCCTTTCCTTTTTACAAGTTGCAGGGTTAGCCTAATGGCATCTTGCCTGAGGGCATCCCTCCACTCTTCTGTTTCTCCTTAACTTTTTCAGAACAAGCCTTGGCTCCAACATCAAATTTTCTGGTGCCCCTTTTCTCCCCAAACCGTACATTTTGTGTTTCTCTTTGCCCTGCTTGCCCTTTTACCTTGTAGACTTGCATAAGAGTGATCACTAATAACCACATGACAAAGTCAATATTGGATCCTCTTGAACTCTCTTCTGCCAACAAAATTAGTCCAAAACTTTCAATTTAGCCTCAGGCAGACTTTTAGGACAAGGGCAGAAAACAGCCACATCCTTTGCCAAAATATCACAAGAATGGTCTCATCCCTAGCCTAGTTGCTAAAACTGTTCCCCTCTAAAACTTCTTGAGCTGGACTCGGGCAGGCAACATGGCTCTCAGCACTAGTACCTCACATATATTAGAAGTAATAGGAGTTATACCATCAAACCAAGGTTGACCAGAACCCCCTTCCCTCCTGTGATGATTTGAACGAGAATGCCCCATTGGCTCATATGTTTAAATGCTTGGTTCTCAGTTGGCAGAACTGTTTGGGAAGGATTAGGAGGTGTGGTCTTCTTGAAAAAGGCATGTCATGTCACTGGGGGTAGATTCTGAGGTTGCAGAAGCCCACGCCATTCCCAGTCATGTCTCTGCCTCATGCCTGCGTAAGTTCCTAGCTACTACTCCAACGCCATGTTTGCCTGCCTGCCCACTACCATGCTCCCCACCCTTAGCCGTGGTGTTTTTGTCACAGCAATGGAAAAGGAACCAAGACACCTCCATTTCAAACTTAACTCCTGCTGCAAAATGTCTTCCAAGCAGCCAGATCTTCCTCTTCATGGGTAATGGGCTGTGCCCTCCTTTCTTCAGTTCTGGAATCCTTGGACCTTTACTTTGTCAAACAGCTTGCAGTTCTCACCCTCTTGTTGACACTAAGTCTTTCCTACTGCAGAGACGATCAGGGCAATTCAGGTAAAATGTCCACATGTCTGTTTCCCCTTCACCATGTTATTGAAACCCCAACATTTCTGCACACTGTTTAAAAGACTTACGTGAGCCGGGGGTGGTAGCATGTCATCAGGAAAAGGTGTGGTGCTGGCCACCACATTTTGCAAGAAATTTTTTTAAAAAATCATCTATGGCAGTGGCATGTGCCTGTAATCCCAGCAAGGGGATCTCTGTGAGTTCTAGGCCAGCATGGTCTACAAAGAGAGTCCGGGACAGCCAAGGCTACACAGGGAAACCTTGAATCCTGTCTCAAAAAAAAAAAACCATGAGAGAGAGAGAGAAAGAGAGAGAGAGAGAGAGAGAGAGAGAGAGAGAGAGAGAGAGAGAGAGAGAGAGAGAGAGACTGAGATTTGTGTCTCTTAAAAATCCAGGTTTCTAACTTCTGAAAAAAAAATGAGAATATTTGTTGATCTGAAATCTCTTCCCTCCGTGAAAGCAGATAAGATCTAGGGATTGGCATCTGTTTGGGGATGGGTCTCGTTTGCCGCTCCCCGCAACACTGCTTGGCACACCTCCTCACTCACCTTCCCTTCTTGGAGTCTGTGAGTATCTGAGCCGGTGCCTCTTCTTCCCACAGCTCCTGTTTTGTATCTGAGATCTTAAACCCAGACTTCAGCAAGCCAGAGACCAGCCCAGTCAAGGCTGCACGACATAACACAGCACACCAGGTGTGGCTTCTTACCAAGGGAAAGGCAGTTTCTAACTTTTCTCTGCCCCCCCCCCCAACTGCACAATGTGCATGGCCCAGAGCCGCTATTTGGGTAACCATGCTGTTTGGGGGTGCATTTCAGTTTCTTTTTCATCTAAGGCCCCCTCCCTTCTATAGATCCACTGACTCTCTTCAGGCCTGGCCTTGATTCATTAGAAATTAGAAAGATTGTGGCAAAAGCTAGCAAGATGGCTCCGTGGGTTAAAGTGCTTGCTGGGCTCTCATATAAAATTGGAAAGAAATTAACTGACCCTGCAAAGTTAGCCTCTGACCTCCACATAACGTGCACGAGTGTCCCCTTCGTACACATTATATACATACACAGCAGTGAAACAAACAAACAAAAAAACAATAAATAAATAAATAAATAAATAAATAAATAGATGGCTTCAGAAACGCTTCAAGAATAGGGACTGCCCCATGCAGAGGACCAAGTTACATTCCCAATACCCGTGTTGGGGAGCTCCCAACCCCTGTGACTCTAGCTCTATGGATATCCAAGGCCTCTGGCTTCCAAGGGCCCCTGCGCTCACCTGAGCATAAGGACACACAATTTAAAAAATCTTTTAAAATCTTTAAACTAGATCAAAGGAAGTGGTGGGAAGTAAAGTCATGGTATAAGGCAAACCCGGGCACAAGTTGCAGCCCAAACCCCACTGTCAAGGACCCCAGCCTGTCCTCCCCAGCCAGTGTAGCTCAGCAGCCAGATGGCAAAGATTTCTCCTTTCCCACAGCCCAGGCAGGCTGTGAACAGGCGGCGTCAAGTGTGGTCCTCATCGGCCAAGCCCTGGGGCCCAAAGCTGCCTTGTTCCGGGAAATGATGACTTTTTAATTTTGAGCCTTTGGTCCCTGGTGAGAGAGGTGAAGAGAGGATTGAGGATGGCATCTGGATTCTGGAACTCAGAGAGACCTTGGGCAGAGAACGACCTTGAGAGGTCCTGCATCTCTGCCTGCCTGCTTCTCTTTCTCCAAGGCTTATACCGGGTACCTCCTTCAAGAAGACTTTCTGAACTGCCTGTCCCCTCTGCTCTCTCTCTCTCTGTCTCTCTCCCTCTCTCTCCTCCCCTCACCCCCTTCTTCTAGCACTTCTAAAATACTCCAATGCAAAATTGATTCTAAGATGTAGGCCCTGAGTGAACTTGGCGATAGACAAATATATCCAAACAATTTAAACCTTGGCTTTGAATCCTGAAGTGGCTGTCACCTTGCAAAAGTCACTCGGTCTTGCTGGGCTGCCATCACCAAGAACGGGAAGAAATCTCATCCCTGGTTACTCACAGGGCTATTGAGAGGGTTTAATACAGTAATGAAAAAACAATGCAAAGTTGGCATAAAAGAAAAGAAGGAGGATGCTATCCTTGTTGCTGCCGTTGACCGTTTCTATTGCAAAGTTAGCAAGGGAGAAGCAAACACCAGACTCCTGATGTCCCAGGAGCTAATGCGGAACCTCGGGGCATGTCCTCACATACCATTCCATTTGGTCTGCACAAAAGGCAGTAAGAGAGTCAGGACCCATTGTACAGATAGGGCAACTGAGGCCCAAAGAGTGGCAGTCATTTATCTCAGCATATGGCCCAAGCTTTGGGAAGAAGTCAGATCTTAGCATAACTGCTAGAAGAAAGCCTTGTATAAATAACATAAAGAACACAATCAGTCATTTTGTCATAGGTTCAAATCCCAGCTCAGTCATTTACTAGACTACAGACCCTGGGGTAAGTCACAGACCCTTTCTGACCCTCACTTGAGGAATGAAGCGCATAGAGCCTACCTCACAGGGCTGTCTGTGGGCTGGGGCTGGGGCTCAGTGCTAGAGCCCTGGCTAGCATCTTCAAGGCCTGGGAAGAGTAAGTGTGGTCATACATAGCACATTCCTACAGGTGTTTAGAATCAGGCTATGTTTAGTTATAACCTATATTTTTTCCCAAAGCAAACTTGAGGCCAACTATGAAACTTAACAGCATATCCTATATCACCAAATGACAAGGATAGAGGTCAGCTAAGGAAAGTGCTATCGGCTATATTCCCACTGCTTTGGTTTTATTAAATGATCATCATTTTAAACAAAGGGGAAAAAATCACACAAAATTAAAAGCAGTGTACACAAACAATTAAAGAGGATGGGGGAAATAGCAGGACTAGCAGCCATAAGACGTGAAGCATGTTTCAAAGTGGAGGTAAACTGAGTCCACCCTGCCAACCAGATGAGTTCCCACTGACCAGTTATAAGAAACAAAGCCGCCTGCCCACAAAGTCTCTGCAGCCTGCTTGCAAAGAGTCGCTGCTCAAGGACCCTTACATAAGCCAGGTCACAGAGTGAACTGTGATTTAGCAAAATGCAGAACCATCGTTCACGGACTTTTCTCATTACAGGGGTCACCCAGGGCTTTAGCTGCCTGTCCCCAGGGCATGCTGAGTAAGCCCTGCCCCACCCAGGAGCACAGGTCTGTGGCCATCTCTCCAGCTGCACTTCTTCAGTGATGCTCACACCTGTACCCCTAATAGACAGCTCTCTCTGCTGTCATGGGGTCCATAGACCCTGTGGCTTTCGGAGCCTCTGGGAGAGCTGAGATACACCCCCCCCCAAACTCCACATCTCTCTTCTCCCCCCTTTTAAGCATATCTACTTCACTAATGATGACATTTTCACCCAAGTGGCAATGACAAGAGAAATTAGTTCACGGCCCTTGGCAACTGAACATTGAAGATTCCGATTAAACTTTCAAGGGGAAAATGCAATCGGAGCATGCAGAAAATCGTTTGGTATTTGGAAGAGACTTCAGGGGGAGAAGACCCGGTGGGGGGGGGGGGGGCAAACAAGAATAGTGCAAAGGCCTGAACAGCACTATCAAAGACACGGGACTGTCCACACATGAAAGCATAGGGTCCTTGTCAGAGATCTTGGTGGCTTAGTGAGCCCCTCAAGCTGGGGCACTAACAATGTTTCTGCTGACTGGCTGAACACAGCTCTTCCACAGCCCCTTCCGGCTCCTCTTCCTACTCACTGGAAATGATTAAGAAATCTTGGCATTAAGCAGAACACGGCAGCGTTTACTTCATGTGCCCCTGGCACTGCCCTCGGTGCCTTTAAAGGCTGGGAACTCAACCTTATGAAGTTAGACCCCTCAAGTGGACCACGGAGGCATGCAGATGAGATTGAACAAACTTCCCTGGGGCTCAGGCAGTCTCTTCTGCATTGCTAAGCATAGAGCAGAGAGGATTCAGGGTCAAAAGAAACTTGGCCTGAGCCCTTGGAGCCGTGTACAGTTCTGGCCTGCGCAGCGCTAGGGTGTACCACTTACATCAGTGCCTTTGGATCCTCCCTGGGTTGGTCAGTGAGCAACCCACGCAGCTGTTTTTGGCAGCCCCATCCCTCCCACATTTAAGTCTATTTTCTTATTTTTGCATGCACAGTGCCTGCACATACTTGGCCTTCGACATATGGCTATCATGTGCGTGTATAGTGCATGAGTTCTGCGGAGGCGGGGCGGGGGGATGTTTGATGAATTTAATGTAATTTAAGGTCTGGATGTCAGGTATTGTACCACTCAGCTTGCTAGTCTAGGCCTCCTGCAGAGAGGTGGGAGAGTCACTCAGACAGAGACAGAGACAGAGACAGAGACAGAGACAGACACAGACACAGACACAGACACAGACACAGACACAGACACAGACACAGACACAGACACAGACACAGACACAGACAGAGATGGGAGGAAGGGAGGGAGGGAGGGAGGGAGGAGACTCAGAGAGAAAAGGAGACTCAGACTCAGACCAGCTCCTGTTCTTTCTAAGGTTCCTGGTCTCTGGGCCTTGACTTCTTCATCTATAAAACGAGGCAAGCGGACTTTAACTTCCCAAAGCTCTGCCCGCCAAGTCATTCAGACTAGGAGGACAAGCCCCTCAGGCTGAGACCCTCGCAGTGCTCAGAGAACGATGGTTGACATTGTTTCCTTCCTCTCTGTCCCTTCTGTTGCTGGCTCCATTCTCAGGAGAGTGCTCACTTCAGGTGGCAGGATGCTGCCCAGAGCTCCAGCCCTTATCTATCTGGAAAATAATCTCTTACCTTTGCACAATCTTAAAGCCAAGTACCAGATGCAATCTCCATCTGAAAATTTGGTCATGCGCTAAAGGAATCCAATGTTCTGATTGGCCAGCAAGCACAAAACCCACCCACAATACAATCCCATAGGCTGAGAGTTGGAAAGCAGTGGTTCTCCGAGGTAAGTATGGGTACATTCTGAAGCAGTATATTATGAAAATACCTTACATTCTAAAAGACTCTAACTTTTGCTGGGCTTCACATCCGGAGTTAATAATACTCCTTAATGTCATCTAAGACTTAAGGCTGCTATCCTACGGTGCACACGGACTGTTTGTTTAACCTGCCTTTAAGAGAGCAATGAAACCCCCAACTCCAATGCCTTGGAGTTCCCGTGTAATCAATCAGCTTTTACAACCTAAGCTAAAGCACAGCCATAATCTTAATTTATTATGTGCTCTTCCTCCACGCCCTTGACCCATGAGTAACAGTAGTGCCGAAATTTGAGGCTGGCCTTGGCTGCAGAGCAGGACTGTTTCAGCCACACACCCCAAAAGAAAAACAATGCGGAGGAAAGAAAGGTAACTCTCTAAAGGCAATTCCAGAAGGGATGGATTTCCTGAGAGTAAAGAATCTTCCAGGACTCCGAGAGTTCAGAGGCATCAGGAAAAGCTGGAGCTGTGAGCGTTCGACTATATTAAAACACAGGAGCAATGGCAAAAGATAGCTGTGAAAAGTATGCGGATTTGCCTGTTTCTTTGTTTCACATTTGGGTTTTTTTGGAATAGAGTCTTACTCTGACTCCAGGGAGGTTGCTAAGCTAGCCCCAAACTTAAGCAGCTCTGCCTCAGCCCTCTGAGTGCTAGGACTATAGGCACAAACCATTCTAACTATGACATATCCATTTTTCACTTTAAATAATTATTTTCAATTTTTTTCTTCATGTGTTCACGCTGTTGTATAACATCTCATGCAAGCATATATTTTGTATTGACTATCCCCCATACTCCTCTACCCTCCCCCTCCCTCTTCGCCATCCCATTTGTTTCCTTTGTTCTCCTTGACAACTTAGCCATTATTCTCATGTCAAATATAAATACATGATTTTATGTAGCTATCAAATCTAGGGCCCACAAATGAGTGGAAACATGTATCTCTTGGAGGCTACTTTAATTCACTTAATATGGTTATCTCTAGTTGTACTTATTTTCCTGCAAACAATACAGCTTCATTCTTCATAGCTAAAAAAAAACAAAAAAACAAAAACATTGTGTGTGCGTGTGTTCATGTGTGTATGTGTGTGTGTGTGCGCGCGCGCGTGTGTGTGTGTGTGTGTGTGTGTGTGTGTTTTATACTTTCTTTATCCATTCTTCTGTCATTACACCCCTCGGCTGACTCTACAGATTAACTATTATGCGGTAAATGCAGACATATTCTTGATGCAAACTCTCAATGAAGTGACGATCACCAGCCAAGACATCAACATAGTGCGACGTCGCTAATCACAAAATAAGTGCAGAATTGATCAGAATCATGAGTTCACACAGTTCCACAAGCTACGTGTTTCATTCACACTTGAGGGAGGAGCGTGTTTTCTCAGGGGCGTGGATGGATCCCTAACTGTAGCCAAGCTGTCGGGCGATGCTCTCAGAAGCTGTTGTGGAGGCGTCTGGGCTTTGTGACAATTTCCACTCCTTGGTTTTTGAGACAGGGTCTCACACAGTAGCCTAGGTTAGCCTGGGACTATGGAACCTAGGCTGGCACTGAAGCTGCAGCTATCCTCCTGGCTCAGCCTCTTGTGTGTTGGGAGTACACAAGCAGGAACCACCTCACCTGCTTCATGACAGCTTTCTTTCTTTCTGTTGAATGCAAACTGTCATGCAAAGCAAGGCCTTCCCATAATAATCACATTGAGCTGTTCTGTGAGTGAGTAGCAGTGTCTATAATCTCACTCGGCTGCACAGTTTAGGGGGCTAGCATGATGGCTCAGTGGTTAAAAGCCCAGGCTACTCCTCTAGAAGACTAAGATTCAAGTCTCAGCAGCCACAGGGTAGTTCACAACCATCCGTAAATCTAGTCCTGGGGGAATCGAGTGCCCTCTTCTGGCTCCCAAGGGCATTGCACATATGTGGTATACAGACAAGCACTACTGCAGAAAAGCAATATACCCAACAAAATAAAAAAATTTTTTTTAATGTAGGGGCAATTTCAGAGCCAGAGTGGTAGCATATGCCTGTGATCCAAACACTAGTGGTGAAGGAAAAAGGATCATTATTTCCAGGCTAGCCCTGCCTCAAAAGACCACACATGAATGGGGGGGCGGGGAGGAGACACAGAATCCCCCTCACCCCAAAAGTGTAATTAATTCTTTCTTTCTTTCTTTCTTTCTTTCTTTCTTTCTTTCTCTTGATACATGGTTTCTCTGTGTAGCCTTGGCTGTCCTGGACTCACTTTGTAGACTAGGCTGGCCTCGAACTCACAGAAATCCACCTGCCTCTGCCTCCCTCAGTGCTGGGATTATAGGCATGCACCACAGGACCTGGTTTTTCTTCCTTCCTTCCTTCCTTTCTTTCTTTCTTTCTTTCTTTTTTCTTTTCTTTTTTTTTTTATTTGTTTGTTTGTCAAAAATTAGGATTTCACTATGTAATCCGTACTGATCAGTAAGCTGTGATCCTGCCTCAGCCCTCAGAATACGGAAGATACTGGTAAGCACAGCCATACATAACTTTGAGACTCTCATTTAAATAAACGTGAGACCCTTGCTCCTCTCAGCACAGAGATGGCCACAGCCTCAGCTGGTAATTGGGGGGGCGGGGGCAGGGAGGACTCATCCTCTGTGTTCCTATTGGCCAAGTGTTATTTTCATAGCTCATGCTGTGGGTCTTGGTGGTGGTGGTGATGGGTTTTGTTTTTGTTTTTGTTTTTACTTCTTTTCTTCTTTTCTTTTTTCTTTAAAGCAAGGTCAGAAATAAGCTAGGGCAAGATGAGGAAGAAGCCCATAACGTCTGGCTGAGCATAGCAGCGACCCTGAGGGTTGACAGAGGCAGGCTTCCCAGATAGTGAAGCCACAAGGTTTGCAGATAATGAAACAGATTGATCTAACTGAGGGAGAGCCCAGGGCTGCTCCAACTCCAAGAAGAAGAGGGGTTTTAAGATCCCCTAATGGGGACACATTAGGAGGTGGAGCCTCCTGCATTCATTGCCAGGAGAAGCACGTGGTAACAGACCTCTTGAAAAGCATAGACAGAGGGTTTGGGCTCTTGGAGGGATGGGGGGGCGGGGGGCGAGGTGGGGCGAGGAGCAGGCTTCTCGGGTGGAGTCTGCCAGTAGCTGGCTGTTGTGGAACAACCTTGTGCTTTTTTACAAGTTTATGGAAGGCAGGAAGAATATAGCTAGATAGGAAGTAGATAAATAGAGTCCGAATTTGCCAAAGGATTTTGGAATCTAAACAAAATAAGGTCTCCTCGCCCCCTGCCCTTTGGATTTCTGTAGCTGCCAGTAGAGATGGTTCTCTGTGACAGACCTGTTCAGCATGCACACGAATGGAAACACGAAATGAGAGCGGCGGGGCGGGGCGGGGCGGGGCGGGGCGCAGGGAGGGGGAAGGGGAGGGGGAAGGGGAGGGGGCGCCCAGCAGTGTTCAGAGCGCTGCCCTTCTCTGGATCTCTGAAACGGAGACCGAGAGGTTTCCCATCTTCCAGCAAGCCCCCACCCTGGCAGCAAGAGTTGGGATGGGAAGGAAGGGGTCGAAGCCCGCCGAGCTGGAGTCTTGAAGCCCAGGCAGTTGAAGAGCGGCAGGCAGCGTGACGGAAGAGGGACCTGGAGAGGCGAAGATGGAGAGGATGGCAGGCGAATGAGCCAGAACTGACACCTGAGGGAAGAGAAGTGAGCGACTAGAGGGGACTGATTTGAGGATCTCCGTTCCCAGGATCCTCCGATTATTCCATCATTCGGGTCACCTGTGGTCCCCGGGGGCGTGGCGACCTGAGTGACAGGTGTCCCTGGCTCTTGGAGACACATCGACCGAGTCCCGCGGGGCTGAGGCCTCAGCGGCCGCTTCGATCCCCAGCGTCAGATCGATGGCCTGCGCCACTGCGCGCTCCCCACCGGGCCGCCGAAGCCCGATAAGTGGGAGCAATTGGGCCTGGCGACAGCGAGGCACATCCTCTCGGCGCGGGTGCCGGGGGCTCAGCTCGGCCCAATTAGGGCTGAATGTCTAAATCGGCTGGGCTCGCGGCGGAGCATGTCCCGGCTTCACACCCGCCAGTCCCGCAGCCACCCGTCGGCCACAGGAAGCCACGCACAGAGCCTGGCTTCGAAGCCTCTCTCTGCCTAGGCCACCGCGCCCCCATCCCGCTCCTGACGTCCACCCTTTCCCTTCCCAAGCCAAATGATCCCTCCTGTCCCTCTACCTGGACACTGCCCTCCCTCAGGCGATTCAATGCCAGAAATTCCAGGACAGTAAATTCTGCCAGGTCCTCAAAACACGGGGACCTTGTGCCTGTTACAGCAAGGAGTCGTCAGAAAGGTTCCCTAACTGAGAGAGGAGCCTGAGCCCTGAAATTCAGCGCCGTCCTCTGTCCACACACAAGTGGACAAATAGGAGCCAGTAAGGATGCTAACCCGTTTTTGTTTATGGACACAAGGCAAAGCAAGTCTCGCAAGGGTGGTGTCATGCTTATTTCACAGTGGAGGAAACACCTTTTCACACTAATAGTGAGGAGCCAGGGCTTGAGCCTGACCCCCCCACACCCTGCACCCTCCCACCCCCACCCCGTCTCCATCTCCTGATGCCACACTCCGTTGTTTACCAGACCCAGAAGAAAACGAAGTGTTCTATCTATCCAATACCTAGGGTACAGAGTGATTATTGCAGGAGACTCGGGCTTTCGGTGGCCTATATCTTTCCTCCTTTGCTCTACCATCCTTCTGAGGGAAGCGTGTGAATTTGTCTGCCCGCCCCTGTGAACATCCTCAGTAAATGGACCCATGTCCCTACTGTGCCAAGCTGATAGCTGGGGTGAGCACAGCAGGGACCAGAACCTTCATAAGAGCAGAAGGACCGAGAATCTACACAGACAAAGGTGGCACCAGCCGTTGATACGACTTTGAAGCCAAATCTAGAATGGGTTAAGGCTGGAGAGCCAAAGGGCAGACTGGAGTTGCGATGGGGTTACTCGGATATAACCACGGCAAATTGAGATCACGGTCAATCTGAAACACATTTACTATGACTACCTACCAAGCTTCCTAGCCTAGTCCAGCTTTCACAGCTCAGAATGCTCACCTACAACTGGGCAAACTCATGCAACGCTAGCTTTATAACAGCTGATGTGTGTGTGTCTCTCTCTCATGAGTACTCGGAGGTAGGTGTTTCATAGACAAGCTGTGCAAAAAGAAAGCACAGCCTCCAAAATCCACTGACAGACTGCTCCAGTGCACTGTAAGAGTGTTTCGTATGTGCTTTCATGACCTCATTGTCTACTCTGGCCTAGAAAATGCCAGACTTCAAATTTTGAGGTGATTTCTTTTGAATGTGCATCGCTTTTGGAACATAGGCTTGGAAAGGTTTTAGATTAAATTACCATAGGTTGAGGAGCCTATCAGTCAGGCATCTAGTTTTTCAGATGGGGAAGTTGAGGTCTGGAGAACTTGTGATTGTATAACAGGAACAGGATGGCAGGGGGTCTTCATCCTTTCGTATGGACGGCCATTGAATGCTGTGACCTGAACTGAGCCAGAACCAAAGTCCAAAGACTTCCCCATCTAGCACTTGGGAGAGGGGCCCCAATCCTAAAGAAAAAAAGAGACTGGAACCCTTTTCCTCTCTTCCCTTCTCATCCACATTCTCCCAGGAAGTGACATGGGTTGAGAGGATTTGAGAGGGGGGGAGGTTGGAGTTTTTTCTTTCTTTCTTTCTTTCTTTCTTTCTTTCTTTTTTTTTTTTTTTTTTTGGTTTTTTTTTTTTTTTTTTTTTTTTTTTTTTTGTATTTTGGAATTGTTTATTTCCATTACAGATTCAGTATGAGCTCATTTCCTAACTTAAAGACATAGCTATTTTCAAGCGTAACGTTTTGACCTTTCTTTTTCCTCCTCCTTTTTTCTTTTTTTCCTCTGAAATAGATTGTATTGTTTTTAGAGCAGTTTCTGGTTCACAATATCAAGCAAAAACACACAGAAATTCCCCACACAGCCTCCGCTTGCACACAGTATGCACAGCCTCCCCCACAGCCAACACCTACACAGTTCTACGTTTCTACGGTTTCCATGGTCTCAATGTTTGCCGCCCTCTCCTTAAATCACATGCTGGAAACTGACCTACAATACAATAGTATTAAGCAGAGACCTTGAAAGATCACGGTCATGAGGGTTTGCTTCCTGGCTCTCGTGGTGCACTCATACAGGAGGCATGAGGCATGGTGTTTGTCTCATCTGCTCCATGACTGCACCCAGAAGGCGCCGGCCGGGAAGAATGCGCAATTGTTGACAATGGATCTTCTGGGGCATTGGTCTTGGACTTTCAGGGCTCCGGAGCAATACGTTTCTATTGTCCACTCAGCAAGTAATTGCCTGAATAGACTCACACAGTGAGGCTACATTGACACATCACTTGTCACTCAAAGCCTGTAGACTATGGGTGTCGAGGCTTAATCTTGGCACGCATTCCATGGGCCCGAATAAATGTACACCGTGCCTCACGGATTCACTGCCCTCCAAGTCTTCCACGGCCCTCCTGTTTATTCCTCCCTCCCCTCTAACTCATGGAAACCAGCAGTATTTTCACCGTCAGCATTGTTTTACCTTTTCCAGGATGACATATAATTGGGATAATATAGTGATCCGCTCTCAGATGGCCTTCTTCTACTTTGGGGTATGTGGGGGTTCCTTTATACCCTTGCACTGCTCAGTAGCTCATGTCTCTCTTCTGCCCAGGGCTCTGAGTTGGCCCACCACGAAATCTCTATCATCTGGAAACGGTTGGGACACGTGAAAGGGCCAGTCCTGCTGATCCAAAGCTGCAGGATCTCCATGACACAGGGCAACAATAGGATAACTGGGAGGAGGCCCAGTGAGGAGCCAATATTGATGGTGTCACAGAAGCCAAGGATCCAGGAACTAGACCAATGACTCATTGCAATGAACCTTCGCAAGTGATGATGTGTGGACAGGGAGGTGGTGCGGGACACTCTGTGACACACAATTCTACCATGAAATGTTTTCTATGCTTTGTGTTTTGGGGCGGGGTGTGTGTATGTGTATGTGTGTGTTTTATTTTGGTGGGGGGAGGCTACAAGGACAAAGGGAAGATATGAGGGGACAGAGAGATGAACAGGATGGGGTGCATGATGCAAAACTAAAAAAAAATCAATAAAAAGGAAGATAGAGGAGGAGGAAGAGGAGGAGGAGGAGATCTTCTGGGTCTAGAGAGAGAGAGAGAGCTCAGTCATTAAGAGCTTGCTGCTCCTCTCAGAAGAGCTAAGTTCAGTTCTGGGTAACCACATCAGGTGGCTCATAGCCATCTGTCACTCCAGTTCCAGGAAATCAGATGCTAATTCAGGCACTGTATCACACAGTGAAATAACCAAATACATTTTTTTTTTTTTTTTTTTTTTTTTGGTTTTTCGAGACAGGGTCTCTCCCAAATACATTTTTTAAAAGATGTCTTTCCACATCAAATAACCTAACTAGGAAAATCCCTTCACTGACTTTCCCAGAGGCTAACCTTAATCTAAGCAGCCCCCCACAGGTGTCCCCACAGGTGTGCGTCCTAGGTGATGCTAGCTCCTGTCACTCTGTTGACACTGCCTATCACTTCCTTCTGTCAAAAGCCACCGAGCTGATACTCAGTGTGCAAGCTGGCATTCCTGTTGCTCTCCTCAGCATCTGATATGGTTTCTGCTCTCTATGCAGTCATCCCAATAGTTGGATACTAGTGCCTCATTAATTTACATTCCCCCAAGGAGACGGGACCTGGACTATCTTTCTATATATTTACATGCTATCTGCATATCTTCTTAACTGATTTTAACAGGGTTGTTTCCATTCTGGTAGATTGGTTTTTTAAGAGTTATTTCTGTATTTTGGATTTTCATTAGATACGTCTCGTGAAAATACTTTCTTCCGGACCATGGCTTGTCTTTTCCTTCTCTTCTTTCCATGGAGCAGAAAACTTTAATTGTAACGAACACCTGCTCATCCGTTCTTTCCGTCATAAAACACGCCTTCGGCACTGCCTTTCAAAGCTCTTTGCCATCCATGGCTGGGCATCGTGGCACGAGCTTCTAATCTCAGCACTTGAGAGGCCGAGGCAAGAGGCTCAGGGATTCGAGGCCAGCCTTGGCTACATAGTGACTCTGAGGTCAGCTGAGAGGTTGTCAAGCCCAACATCATATTAATTATCTCCTATATCGTCAACTTTTGTGGTTTTACACTTCTGTTCATGACCCGCTGGATTTAACTTAGATGACAGGAATAAGATCTGTGCCCAGATGTGTATTTTACAAGTGGATATGCAGTTGTTTGGTGCCATTTGTTGAAAAAAAAAAAAAAGAATCTTTTCTCCACCGACAAAAACCTCTTTGCTCTTTGTCCAAAACAAAATGACTGTGTGTGTGTAGCTATTAAAAGCTTTCCAGTCTGTTCTCTTTGTCTGTCTCTTTATTCACCAATACCTCACTGTCTTGTGACCAGCGTTGTTTAATAATTCATTTTGGAATCACAGTGTCAGTCCTCTGACTTTTTTGCCTTTGTTATTGAGTAGGTTTTACTGAGCCTTTTGCCACTTCGTATAGTATTTTTGAGGCAGACCTTCACGGTTGCCCTGGCTTGCCTGGAATTTGCTACGTAGACCAGTCTGACCTCCAGTCCACAGAGATTTGCCAGCTAGATTTATATTTTGTTAGATTTATGGATAAGTATTTCATTCCTATATGTCAAAGTATATTTGTTCATTAGTAATATCAATTGATATACCAATTGATTAAACAGATTAAGTTTATACCCATAGCCTTGATGTAAGTTACTGTTGCTTTCTTGGAAGATTTTTGTCTATTTTTCAGACTTTTGATAGATAATCTAGTAATCTGTGAACAGTGATAGCTTACTTTTTTCTCAATAAGTATACCTTTTATTTTACTCTCTTGTCCTACTGAACCAAGTCTATCAGGATAGTTTTGACAAGGAGTGAGAGCAGAAATTCTTGTTTTGTTCTTTTGTGAGCAGGAAAGTTGGTTTGCTGACATTACTGGGGCTAACAGGAGGCTTTGTAGCTATCCCTTGTGAAGTAGATGACATTCACAGCTATTTTTCTTTTCTATGGGTTTGAAAATCATGAACAAGTGTTGGATTTGGCCAAATAACTTTTGTTCATCTATTATATGATAAAATGGTGTTTCCACTCAGCTTGCACACAGTATAGATTACATTGGCTAATGTTAAAATGTTAGATCAATCTTGCATGTCTGGAATAAATTCCTCTTGGCTTATGATGTAGAAATCTTTATAAACACCACTGTATTCTATTTGTCCATATTTTTTGCTGCAGATATTTGTGTAGACTTAATCAGAAGTATTAGGCATCTGTTCCCTTCTTATTGTATCAATGTTTAGCCTTGGCAAACTCAAGAATAATTTTTCTGTTTTGGTCTTCTGAAAAATTTTGTAGAGCATTAATTCCTTTTTTCCAATTACGTTTGGTAGAATTTTCCAGTGACTCCATCTGAGCCAAGTCTTGCTTAGGAGGCTATTGATTAATGATTCAGTTTCTATAAATAATACAGATTCATTCAGATTGCTGCTTTTGCACTGAACGTGTTTTGCTGAATGTGAACATATATGCCTAGAAATTGGCCCATTTGATCTAGTTCATCAAATTTATAGACAGAATTATTCATGCTATACTTTCATTTTTATATCCATGGTATCTACCGAGATGGCTTCTCTCTTATAAAGTGATATTGGTAATTTGTGCCCTCCTTTTGTTAGGCTAACTAGATGCTTGTTGATTTAATTTATATATTCAAAGAAGTAGCCTTTGATTTTACTGATTTTTCTGTATTTCTTGTTTTCAATGAGATTGTTTTATTCCTTTTCTTCTACTTACTTTGGACTTAATAAACTGAGATTGACTCTATGTCTTTCCTCTTTTCGGATACTTCCATTTGGTGTTCTAAACTTCCCTCTACACAGTACTTTTGCAGCACCCTGTAAGTTTTGTGCTTTTCATTTCATTCAGTTCAAAATATTTTTAAATTTCTCTCGATATATGCTTTCTATATATATACAGGTTACTTAAATGTGTATTGTTAAATCTCCAAGAATATAGGAAACCCCCAGCTACCATTCTGCAATGAATTTCTAGGTAATTTCCTTATGGCTTGAGAACAGGTATCACATGACTTCCATCTCTTAGATATGCTAATATGGCTGAGGATGTGGGTGTTCAGCTATTCAGCATTCACGGATTAATTGTTCTATGGGATGTCCCTTGTGTCCTCTTGACTGATGCTGCTGTTGACTCCGCTGTTGATGATACTGTATGTCCTTATTGACTCTTGCCTGCTAGGTTGGTGCATTTCTGATGGAGGTGCTGAAGCTGCCAACTGCCTCTGAGTGCACCCTCACATGTGGTTCTATGCCACACCGGGAACTGCTCCCAAGGGCTCTGGGTACACACTGAGCAAGCATTCTACAGACTGAGCTGCATCCCCAGCCCCACTTTTGGTTAGTGTTAGTATCACTTTGTCCATCCATTTACTTTTGATCTATGGTCAAATGCACGTACAGATATAAGACACATTTAGGTTTCCTTCTTTTCAACCCATAGCTGAGTCTTGGTTTCTGGTTTGCTCCCCAAGTCTGTCTTTCGGGGTCTGCATTTACATGGATTTTGAAAGTGATTTGAGCACAGCTGGTTCTATCCAGGATGTGTGTTTTCCTTTCTCTCATGGCCCTACTGCATTCTTACTTCTATCTTCTGCTAGTTTTCTCCATTTACATAGTCCAGTTTTCTCCTTTCTTAGCAAATACATATTTACATTTATGTGTGTGGGGTTTTTTTTTAAATTTCTGCTTTATTCCAGGGTTGTTCTACAGCTCTCGGGGTACACTGCAGCAAACCCAACTCTGCTTTGAAATAACCCTATGCCACCTCACGGGTACTGTAAGGAACACAGGGCAGTGACAAACTAACCCTAATTTCTTCTCATCTCTAAAAACACTGCTGCACTTACTTCATTTGAATACAATAAATAATGACACAGACATGAACGCATGCATAAACACATAAGCATAAATAATTGTGAGTTACTATCGTTGGCTTAGACCAATTAGTAGATCAATTTAAAGTAAGAAAGTTGTCTGCCCGTAGAGCCACTGCAGGGATGGCTGCTGTGTCACGTGTGTTCCAGTAGGTGGCAGAGAGGAAAGAGGCTATGTCTGCCTTTAGCGTTCTTGATTAATAGCCTAACGTTTCCTGAAAAAAAGCAAACCCGAGATGACCACCAGCCCAGCGCCAGGGGCCCCACACAGGGAGCTGGCCTGAGATGACAACCAGTCTGGTGCCAGACAGCCCCCCAGACTGGCTCCCAGGACAGGGAGCAAGCTGAGGGGTCCAGAAAGAAGAACCCTGCCTGGGACCAAGGGCCCTGGATGAGAGTGAGCCCAGACAGATGACTGGGCAACAAAGTAGAGCTGGCCCTGGATATGAGGGTAGCAAATGAGCTGAGGGCATGAGTCTGGGAAAAGTAGCCCTGCTTCTTGTCTGCTGGGCAGTGGCATCAGTAAGAAAGAAATCCCCTCTCCTCACTTTCACCCCTGTCACCGGCAGAGGGTAGGAGAGTTGTCCCTGCCCCTTACCTGCTACAGCACTTGGGAAAACAGGACTGAGTCTTACCTAGGCAGCACAATAGAGCTGAAGGCAGAAGCCCAGGTGAGCCAGCCCCACAACTTGTCTGTCGTGTGGCAGCCTGGGTGAAGTAGAGATGCCCTCCTCCCCTCCTTCCTCCCTTGCTGTCTATAGCATCAGGAGAGTTGGCTCCTGGGTCATAACGGTGGGGAAACTGGCCATGTCCCTCACCAACTGCAGCACTCAGGACAGTGGGTCCTGCACCTACCTGGACAGCAGGGCAGAGCTGGGCCTGGTTGCAGGGGAGTTGCTGGTGAGAAGGCCCCAAGGGCATGAGAGTGGGAGAACTAGCAGACTGACCAGCTCAGACACCTCTCAGGCCTAGATCTAGGGCTTCGAATTGGCCCACAGTGAACATTTGTAAGCAAAGAAGTACAGGCAAATGGGTGGACTCTGGGACACGCTGGGACACGCTGGGACACGCTGGGACACACTACAGCTTCCACAATGGGGTTTTTTTCCCTCTGTTGTGAGGGAGGTTGCAAGGGTAGAGGACATGTATAGGAAGAGGAGGGGATGAATGGAATTCGGGTGAATGATGTGAAATTCACAAAGAACCAATAAAAAGGTTTGTTTTTTTTTTAATTTACACTATAGGAAAAAAGAGTAAGAAAATCAAGTGAGGATTGCCAAGATGGTTCAGTGGATTAAAGCATCTGGCACCAAATAACCCCCCTCTCTGTCTCTCTCTCTCTCTGTCTCTCTCTCTCTGTCTCTCTCTCTCTCTCTGTCTCTCTCTCTCTCTCTCTCTCTCTCTCTCTCTCTCTCTCACACACACACACACACACACACACACACACACACACACAAGAAAATATAATAAAAGAAAATGAAATTGTCTTAATTTCCCTTCCTCTCTTCTCTGACGTAACCCTCACTTACCTGCCTTTCCTTGTGCAAGTTGAGTTCATGGCCTAAACCATATCCTTTCCCTTTTCCCTAAAGAACCTCTTTTGCCGTTTCTTGTAAGGCATTTCTACAGGACACACGTTTCTTGAAACTTATTTTTCTGAAAATAAAAATACTCTTCATTTCCCCCTTTGCTTCTGAAAAGTAATTGTACCAAGTGCCAAATTTATTTTTTGCCTCCGTGGTTTCTGAGAAGTAGGGTGTGTCTCTCATCTTTGTTCTTCAATAGAAAAGGTAATTTTTTTTATGTCTTCTTTGTGGATTTTTAACATAAAACTTACATGAAATATATAACATGATATTGTGATATGCACACATGCTGTGAAATGATAAGGCCTGTAACCCCACGATCTACCTTAGATGAGTTTCAAGTACCCAATATACAACGCAGTGTTCCTGACTCCTTATTTTTAGTCAGTTTTTCACCACAGTGACAATACATGTCAATACATAGACGGAACAGAGCATTCTAAAGATGAGACTTTTTAGCTCACGAACCCTTCTACCGCTTGCTTTCAGGCCTGTGATAAAGCCAAACATGGCAGAGAGCATAGACCAGAAATATGCTCACTTCTTGGCATTGAGAAAGCAAAGAGAGAGACAGGGCTGGGGTCCCAATAGACACGCCCTCAGTGGCCTTATCGCCTCTAACTAGGTGCCACTTCTTAAAGATGCTACCACCTTCCAATACCACCGTTAACCTTTGGGATTCATCCATATGCAACAGCCTATATGCACCCTGCCATATAGGAAAGCACCAGAGTTTACTCGTCCCACACAGTGAGGACTATACACTCTGACCAGCAGCTTCCACCACCCTCAACTCCCAGTGCCGGCAGCGGCCACTTTGCTCTCTGCTTCTTATGTTGGCTCTTTCAGATACTCTAAATCTGAGATCGTGTGATGTCTGTCCTACTGCTTCTAGTTTTATCTACTTATCATAATGTTCTCCACAATCATATCTGTCTTTGCAGTCTCTGTCATGCCCTGAGCCTTGTGACAGGCTCAAAGGCAAGAGGCAGGAGACTGTCGACGGAAAACTCTGGAGCCAGGAGCCAAAAATCAACCTTCCCTCTTTTTAATTCATCCCAGGTGTTTTCACAGTGCTGCAAAGCTGACTAAAACTCAATGCTATCTTTCTTTTTAAGGGATGGATAATATTTTACTGCACACATGCCACACTTCCTATCTGTTTGTGGGAACTGAGGTTGTTTCCCATGTCAACAGCTGACACCAGTGCTGAGCTGAGCATGCGCAGGCTACCCATCTTTGGAATACATATCCAGTGTGGGGGTTACTAAACCATCTGGCAAAGTTTTATAATCTTTGTGTGTATCTATGGTGTGTGTGTGTGTGTGTGTGTGTGTGTGTGTGTGTGTGTGTGTGTGTGCACTCTTGTGTTTGAGTGTGGGCAGGCATGAGCCACAACATATGGAAATCAAAGGACACACCTGGGTTTCCTTCTACCTTGTCTGAGATAAAGTCTCTCTCTCTCCTTTTTAAAGATTTATTTATTTATTTAGTGTATATTAGTGCTTTATTAGCAGAAGAGAGCATCAAATCACATCATAGGTGGTTGTGAGCCATCATGTGGTTGCTGGGAATTGAACTCAGGACCTCTGGAAGAGCAGGTGGCACTCTTAACCACTGAGCCATCTCTCCAGCCATGAGATAAAGTCTCTTAAGGTTGTGCACTGTATGTCAGGCTAGCTAACATACTAGCTTACAGGAATTCCCTTGTCTCTCCTTTTCATCCTACAAGTGCAGGAATATTAGACATCCACTTTCATTTCTTGTGTCATGTGGGCTACAGACTCAACTCTTTATACATGCACAGCAAGTACTTTACCCTCTGAGTGGTCTCCTTAGTCTTCATCTAATAATACTATTTATAATTTATTTTGCTGGAATTCCATATCATTTCCCATAATGGCTATATCAATTTATATTTTCAGTGATAATGTTGAAAGTTTCCTTGTGCCTACAGTCACACCAACACTTGCTAAAGTCAGTCTTCTTATAAATAGCCATCCTGATGAATGTCATACTACTACTGTGAGGTGGCATTACTCTGTAGTAACTGACTTTTGCCCATGAGGTTTACATGTGCATTCGTGTTGCACTCCTCATATTTCTATTTCAGTCTGAAGAACTTTTCTGAAGCATTCCTTAGAAGGTGGGCCTAACAGCGGCCATCCTCATCTGGCCAGGAGTTGTCATTATGTCTTGTAGAAAGTAGATCTTAGGGCAGCAGAGAATTCATAGTTGGCAGAATTTGGTTGGGGGTGGGGGAGGAGTCACTGATCTTGAGACAAGGTCTCTCTATGTGGCCTACAGTGACCTCCAACTCACCATCTCCCTGCCTCAGCCTCCTGGGTGCTGTAGGTGAGCACCGCCACATCCAACCCTCTTCGGGTCTTTCAATCTACCATCTACCTTGTCTGAGCGTGAGCAAGCCACCGGTGGGCTCATGCAGGCCACCCCTTCCATGCCACTTTCCCTTGCTGCTTTTAGATTCTCCTGTGCTCTTGACTTCTGTCAATTTAATGACAACAGGTTTTCCTATGGTGGTCCTGTGGGCCTTATGGTGGTGCTCCTGGTCTTGTAATGGTCCTGGTGGTCCTATGATGGTTCTACTGGTCCTATGATGGTCCTGCTGCTCCTATGGTGGTGCTCCTGGTCTTGTGATGGTCCTGCTGGTCCTATGGTGGTCCTGTGGGCCCTATGGTGGTCCTACTGGCCTTATGGTAGTTCTACTAGTCCTATGGTGGTCCTACTGGCCCTATGGTGGTCCTACTGGAGACAATTGAACTTTGTGGACCTAGGTGCTAAGTTCCCACCAAAACTGAAGACTTCTCAGTCATTGTTTCTGTCTGTTACTCTATTCTTCCTAAACCCCTATAGTGCATATGTAGCTTATCTACTCTGTTTTCATTACTTTTTTTTTTCTTGTCTGTATCATTTGACCCAGTCTGTCTTTGAATTCACATTCTTCTGCCGGATTGATTCTGCTGTTGACATTGCCTGGGCTTTTTGCTCATCTGTTTGCCTTTTCCTTTCAGTAATTATAATACTCAACTTCAGAATTTCTGTTTGTTTGGGTTTTTTCCCCTTTTCTGTTGACCTTTCAGCCTCCTTGTCACATATTTCAATGTCATTTGCTTGCCTCTCTGTGTCCTCTCCTGGGCCATGGATCGTCTCTGACATAATTACTTTGAGTCTTTGTGCAGTGGTTTTAGACCCTTGTTTCTCTCTGCTCAGTTTCTGGCGAGTCTGGGTACCCTGCTGCTTTGTTTCTTGGGTTTTCCACGTTTCTTGCAATTCTGCCTTGTTTTCTTCAGTCTCTACCTCCAAACTTCACAAGCCGGCCTGGACAGAAAAAAAAAGCCCTTCTCCCGGGACTCAAAAGTAACAGCAGGGTGATGAATGTGGGTCTTCAAATCCAAACCCAGATTGGTTTATGTGCAGCACTGCTTATGCCAGAGAGCGTGGCGGTCATTGCAGAGGTGCATAGAAAATGCCAGAGAGCATGGGGGGGTCATCGCAGAGGTGCACAGAAAGGCTATGTACTGACACACAGACACACACGGCACAAAAGACCCCTCCTGGCCTGGAGCTCGGCATGGTGGACATGGCAGGCACAACAGTGGTGCAGTTCAGTTCCATGGGTGTGCATGTGGGCACCAATCCCACAGGCTTATAAACAGCAGTGACTAGAGCAGCCCCGTGGCACTTGGACAGGGACATCAGCAGATACTAGGAGAGGTGCCTGAGAGCTCTTCTGGAGCATAGATATGCATAAACTGGCTGGCATTGATTGGAGAGTGGTAACTCCTACTCCAGTATGGAAAGGAGTGTTCAGTATCTGTAAGGTCTGCTTATGCATTGGTTCTGCATAACCAATTCTGCACTGGGTCTGCATAACTACAGACAAGCCTGGAGTTAGCGATGACTGGAAAGTCCCCTGCAGTGGTCACTAGAGCTGCAAGGATTGTCAGAGTGGAAGCTGCTGAGGTCTGCACTTTCTTCTGCCACCTCGGGATGTGGGCAGATGAAGGACCTCAGTCCCTGGACAGGGAACTGGACAGTACCAGAAGATTGCTTCCTATACTTCCTGCAGCAGCCAGAACTATCTTCATCCCTGGACACTGACTTCATCGTGATGCGTATGCAAGGGAGGGCTGGGAGTTCATCTTCTTAACACTCCAATGGCAGATTTTTTAAAAAGATTTATTTATTTATTTATTTATTTATTTATTTATTTATTTATGTGTGACTGCCCGCCAGAAGTGGGCACCAGATCTCATTATAGATGGTGTGAGCCACCATGTGGTTGCTGGGAATTGAACTCAGGACCTCTGGAAGAGCAGCCAGTGCTCTTAACCTCTGAGCCATGTCTCCAGACCCCAATGGCAGATTTTTAATGCTTTGTTTCTTCTATAGTTTGAAAGTGATATGTCAAATGGCATTTGGAGACAGTTTACCTGGCTCGATATTCTCTGAGCATCCTGGTGTCAGACATTAATTTGGGGGAAATCCATCAGTATTGACTCACACATTTCCCTTGTTCATTTCTGACTCTTTCTGCATCCCTGATGTGTGTACTCACACCTTTTGTAGTCACTCCCTAAATTGTCCCCTCTAGTTTAGGACATGTTCTCATGAGAGCAGCAACCTACTGGTTGCTGGCATTGTATCAACTGCTGCTACAGGTTCCCTCATCACCTCTGCTTAACAGATGAAAGGGCTGGGCCTCTATTACCTTGCCCAAGGTCACAGAAGCATTGGTTGAGCTATGAAAAGTCAAACCCAGGTGAGTCTGTCTTCTGACCACAATCTGCACCACTAACATTCCAGCTTGCGGAGCTCCTCAGCATGCTCCTCAGTGGAGATAATAAAAAGGAAGTGTGAATACCAAGGACTCTTGGTTCATCATACTGATTAATTCCAGGCTTCATTATTCTGCCCACCAGTGGCAAGCCAAGGTAGGTCGGTCACTCAGCCACTTATGCCTATTTCTGGCAAAGACAAACCAATAGTAGCTGAAGTCAACAGCTGGGGTCACATCCATCTGTGTTCTGAAGCTCACATAACCTTGGTACACAGTGAAATCTCCTCCAATGGTCACTGTGTGCTGTGGGTGATGTCCATCTACATTGCTTTGCTACTAGTGACTTCCAGGCACAAAAAAACTGGGCAGCCTTGACCTTGCCAGAGGAGGGAGCTGAAAATAGACTTGGTTTCTATCTCCCAAAGGCACAAGGCTTTCTTCATCTCCAAGGAGACACTCCTTAGGTCAAGCAGGCCAGGCACCAACTCAAGGGGAGAAGAATAAGGGAGCCTTTCTAGTCTTTGGGGACTTCCAGCCCAGTGATCAGGCCAGGAGCCCTAAAATCCTTATGCAGCCTGTTTATCCATCAAGCTGGAGTTGAAACTATGGACCCAAAGGCCAGTTTCCTTTTCTCTCCGTCTTTGGCTTCCAAGTCTCTTGTGGACTCTGATTCACTTTCTTCTGTCTCAGGATAATCAAGAAGGCACTTTAGATCACTTGTATTTTTCAGTCATGTAATAAAAGCCATCACCCCCAAAATAAAATAAAAGTCATCACCCAGCACCCCTTTGGTACTTGCTAGTTAGCATTATTTACACTTTTTCCAGAGTTATGTTTTAAAAAAATAGAAAAATGAAGGAAAATAAGTACTGTTTGTGTGTGGTCACAAAGCTGGTACGCTTTAAATGACCAACAAGCAAGTGCTTTCTCCCCACCCTATCCTCATCCACTTTTTGGAGGAACCCTATCTATTCCTCTCCTTTGGTCTAGACAATACCTCTCCTTGGCCTTAAACTCCAGCCCCTCCCAACACCTCACACCGTCAGTGTGTCCTCCTACAGTGTGAGGGGGACTCGGGGGATGCGATGAAGTATCCTGAGATGATGGGGAGATGAGCCTGAACGGTCCGTGGGGCCCTGTGCTGTCACAAGAGTCAAGGAGAAGATGTGGTGATCGAAGGAAGATGGGGAAGTGCTACATCGCTGGCTCGGAAGGACAGGGCCCTGTGCCGAAAATGCAGGTCGCCTCCAGGAAGTCTCCTCTGAAGCTTCCAGAAGCAATACCGCCCTGCGGGCCCATTTTGGATAAAGACCATGACAAAAGCAGCTTGGAGACAACAGGTTTATTTGTTCCTGCTCACAGCCCATCACTGAGGAAAGCCAAGGCAGGAACTAGGACAAGAACCTGGAGACAATAACTCAAGCAGAAGCCATGGAGAAACGCTGCTGAGGAGCCTGTTTCCCGCAACTTGCTCAGTCTGTTTTCTTATACAGCCCAGGGGTGACATCACCCACAATGGTCCGGGCTCTCCCACATCAATCATCTGTAAAAAAAAAAAAATGTACCACAGACTTGCCTACAGGCCAATCTGATGGAGACATTTTAGCAACTCAAGTCCCCTCTTCCCAGATGTATATCCCTGGTTTGTGTCGAATTGATAAAACAAAACAAACACCAGCACCCTTGGGAACTGTGAGAAAATGAGTATGGCAGTGCTATTTGTTACAGCACTCGTGACTATTACAGTCTTCTCCTAGGGTCTCTATGTCCCCAGGATGCTGGTTTTTAGAACGTTATCAGGCTACCTGCCTAGGTTACTTTTGGTTCCCAGAAAATCCCCCATATTGTCCACAACCTTCTAAAAACGCAGCTCACAGGGCACAGCCCACTCTCAGCTCTTGGATGGAAGGCTATAACTGTCATCTCGGAAGGCTGTGGCTGTCACCTCTACTAAGAAGACACAAACCCAACAGCACAGCCTGCCTTCCCATCTCTGGAAGAGCAGCCTCCCAGCTACCACAGGGAGCCTCGGTGCCTCTCCTACCTGGCTTGGAGTGAGAAAGAAGCAACCCTTCGTGTTGGAGTATGGCCTGGTGCTTTGGATTTGTTAATTGCTTGTCCCCCACCCCCCATACCCCCAACCCACCCCCCAAGATTCTTACTGTTTACACGCAGACTGTCACATACCCCAAGTATTGCTATTTAAACTTGCTTAAGAACTTATTCCTGGTTGGCTGATTAAAAGGCCTACAAGTCTGGGAAGGGCAGAATGGGGTGGGTGTGGCTAAAATTTGAAGGCTTTGGGAGGGCAGGGTCTTGGGAAGGAGGAGCGTGCAGGTAAGTGGAGGAGGAAGCCGGTATCGGAGGACAAGGAAGAGCACGTGGCCAGATCGGCATGAACGGAGGAAAGCAACAAAGAGGGAGAACACTACCAAGTATTTACGGCATTATGGATGGGAGGTAGCCCAGATAGAATTTACTAGAGCATATGACAATATATGGAGGCTTGGTAAATAAATATAGCTTAGGAGGTAATGTTTGCCTTGCCCCAGGTAAAAATAGGCTACTCTAAAATGCCTCAGGTGTCTGTGCCTTTATTGATTATGAAAGTGGGTTAGATAATATCACCGTAGTAATTATAAGCCTAATAATAAACATTAGTCAGGCCATACTTCTAAATTAACAGCAACACGTTTGTCTACTGATGTGCCTTTTCCAAACATCCCCTCCCCCACCTCCTACATGATAGCTCTTGGTGACTCTTGGTGTTTGGGGCACTGTGGTGGCACAGACAATTCCCCAGTCACTCACTGTCTTACACAAGTAGCCAGCCCCTCACTTCATATGACACATGTCCTGATGCCAGCCATGCCGTTCTCAGCCTTTGAAGAGTGCAGAGGCAAAGAGAATTGTCCCCTGCATATGAGCTGACTGGGGACCTTGAGTGGACAGCAAAGCATTGTGAAGGCTGGTGTTTGTCAGGGCTTGCTGTGAAAAAAGCGCTGTTCTCTGCACTTCACGTGGGTGGTTTTCTTTAATCCTCACACAAGGTGCTGTCGCCGTCATTCTACTGATGAGGAAACTGAGGCAGAGGATTAGCACAAGGTCACATAGAAAATAGGGCTAGGTCTCAAATGAGACAGCACACTCAGCAGTTACCACCCGAAGACCCCAGTTCTGACCCCAGTCTCGACCCCAGTCTGAGTTACTCCGCCGATGACTGAGGCATCTGAAGAGCGTGGCTGGACTGAGTTGCAGAATGAAAAAGTGACAAAGGAGCTTGGCATCAGCGTAGCCAAAATTACCTGACAGTGACCGTTTCCGGGAGGAGGATTTATCATGGCCGTGGTTTCCTAGGGTTCAGTCCCTGGTTGCTTAGCCCCAATGCCCTAGCTCCATAGTGGCCACAGTATGTGCTGAGAAGAAGCACTCACTCCTTAGCTGACCAGGAAGCAGAGAAAGGAGAATGCAGCAAAGAGCCAGAGTGAGAAATACCCTCGAGTTCAGACTCAGTGACCTACCTCCTCCAACCAGGCCCCACCTCCAACTTTCACCAACTCCCAATATTGACATCAAGGGATTAGTTTAGATGGTCATAATCTGGTTGTCCCTAGAAATACCCTCAAAGACACCCCTGGAAGTCAGGATTGGGGCAGGTGTTTCCAGCTTCTTGACCTCTTAGACAAAGGATTGGATGGAGTAAGGGCTCACACTGGTTTGTAAGGAAGCTGTATTCAAGCCAAAGTGACAGAGCAGGTCAAATACACTGTTGGGAGTGACAGTGGGCCATATGAATGAAGGTACTCACGGTTCCTGGTTATTTGGGGGGTCTTCATTTATGAGGTTCAAGAGAGAAGGGTTTGTTGCTAAGAGGCATAACATGGGCAGTTTTCTGTTTTGATTGATAAGCTTGGATTGTGTAGGCCTTTGCTCATTGTGTGTGCCCCTTCCCAGAATGCATATGATTTTAATCATGCACTGAGTGAGAGTGGCCCCATAGGCTCAGACGTTTGAATACTTGGTCCCCAGTTGGTGGAAATGTTTGGGAAGGATTAGAAGGTATGGCTGTGTTATAGGAGGTTTGTTGTTCAGCCCAGGCCTTGAAGTTTCAAATGTCCATGCTATTCCTAGTTAGTTCTCTGCCTCATGATAGTATCTCAAGATGTGAGCTCTCAGTGGCCTCTCTGGTGCCACGCCCACCCGCCTGTTTGCTGCCATGCTTCGCGCCATGAGAGTCACCAATTCCAATCCTCTGAAATTTAATCCCCATAGAAAGTCTGTCTTTTATAAATTACCTTGGCCATAGTGTCTTATAATAATAGAAAAGTCATTAAGATCAGGAGGTTGGTTACATGTATGAGAAGCTGGATGAATTTTTGTCCCAGTTGTGCTACTTTCTACTCTGTGATATTAGATAAATTATTAACCATCCTTATGCCTCAGTTCCCTCATTGATATCATGAGATCAACACTGTTTCCCGTTGCTGGAAGTTTTAATAAGTAACATACACAGCACTAAGTGTGAAGCCTGGCATAAGTATACAAGGAACGGTGGCTATTGTGTGCAGAGCACCCTCTGTGCCCTGTAAGTAGGTCTCTTCTTCCTTCTGAATGCTGTGTCGAGTGTCTGCTGCTCTGCAGACGACTGGGAGAGCTGAGATGAGCTTCTCTCCCACCCCACCCCTGCTCATCAAAGTACTTATGAAGAAAACAACACCACAAAGGCGCAAGCGCACACACACACACACACACACACACACACACACACACACACACCCTATAAGAGGCAGAATAGGTAACAAGGAACAAATACAAACGTTGTCACCAAGGGCTCTTCTTATGATGGAAATGTGTATGAAGAGGGAATAGAGGATTTTTAAATCCATCTGGATCAGGACAAGCCTGGAAAGAGTGCAGAGTGGGCAGGGATGACACTGCCCTGACAGCACAGAGCAGGAGGGTAGGAGGCAAGTGTGAAAGCTTACCCTCCCCAGGAGGAAACTATGCCACATGCAGTGGGGCGCTCAACAACAAATGAGCCCTCTGAATCTCCACCCCTCCCCAAGGCTCAGGGGCCATCGAGGAAGAGGGGTGGAGAGATTGTAAGAACTAGAGATGAGGAAGCCAGAGAGAAGACAGTGATCTAAAGCACTACGTTGTCTTACTTTGTCATGACAGCGCTAGGCAAGGAACACAGCTGGCCTCTGTGACTCCTTACATCATTCCAGCCCGTGAACTGGACTGTCTGTCTCTGCTGATGACCCAGCTGCCTGTCTGCCCAGCTTACTCTCTAACAGCCTGCTACAAATGATTGGGGCTCCCAACTCCCCAGCTTTGCAGTCAAGGAAAGAAGAGTTTGTCTGGCTTCCATATGTGAGGATCTGAGCTGGGCTGCTTGTGTGGAGGCACCTGCGAAGAACGGTCCCACCGTGACTGCTTGACTGAAAATGAGGGACAGAGAAGGGAAGCCATTGCCCAGTCAAGTAGAACCACTAGTAGATATTAGTTGGGCAAGAAGAAAGGTTATTTAAGTAGCATCTCTTTTGAGACAGGGTCTCACTTTGTAGTCCTGGCTGGCCCACAGTTCACTATGTAGACCAGGCTGGTCTCCAATTCACTGAGATCCACATGCCTCTAATTGCCAAGTGCTGGACCAGCACTGTCTAGACGAAACACCTTTGTGTCCATCTGGCTCAGGACCCAGTGACAGAACCAACTCTCCATGAATGTTCAGCTAAAGTTCCTGAGTGACTTCTGTGGCTGTGCCAGTGGAGAAAGTAAGCTTGCCTGTGGCGGAGCCTCACTACTATCGATGCACAAGAGCACAACACTGGTACAGCGGGGCACAAGTTCACTCTTAGACATAACATCACTCAACACTTAGACATCAGTGAACTGGTCAGGGTCACCCCTTGATTCTGTTCAGCCTCATTGTTGAATTTTCCATATTGGGTTATATGACTAAGACAATCTGCAACTTCCTCAAACAGATAAATGATAAAAAATGAACTTACTGCAACACTATGCCTCGGCTGTCCACAGTGGCCTGCTCCCAGCTGTGGAGCTCAGTGCAGTCCATCTGGGTTCAGTGTGTAGCATCACCAACACAAGGAAGAAATGAGCCTGGAGCAGAACCTGGGCCTCCAGGGACAAGCACATATGGACCAGGCAGAGAAACCGAGGCTCTGCCTCACAATCATCGCAAACACAGTGTCCGAGACAGTACCGGTCCAAGGAGTCAGCTATGACAAAAGACTACGGGGGGGGGGGTCCATGCCAATGGTATACCCCCCAAAGGAAGATGAGGAATGAACATCTAGCAGAGGTAGGTCTAGGCCAGTCCTGGGGAGTGGAGAGGGGGCGTCACATGGCCAGGCCAGAGGCCTCTGGTGTTTTGTTGTGGTTTTCATTTATAGCAACTAGATACTGTAAACAGCTTCTCCTGTGCTGTCTCTTTTTCTCCCTTCTCCTTTCTCTCTCAGCCATGTCTCTGTCTCTTCTTTATCTCCTATCCCCCCCTTTCCCTCCCCTCCCTCCCTCCCTCCTTCCTTCTCTTCCCTTACCTCCCCCTCACCTTCTCCTGTCTACTGAGACTCTCCCTTTCCTTCCCATCCATGCTACAAGAGGAAGAACATGGTACTGAGGGCTGAGATTTCTCCTTGAGCAGATGCCCAAGAGTGCTGCTTGTTTAACATTCAGTACCTGTGCACAGCTTGTGAGCACACCATATTTTAGTGGCTGTGTGTGTTTAGTCAAATACTGAGAACATATGTCTCTTCATAAACCTCCTCGGAGGACCGCTAAGAGTAATTCAGAAAACAGTCTTGAATGTACCGGAGTCTACCTTTGCCCTCTCATGGGAAGGATTCATCCCAAAGAGCTCACTAATTCTCCCCCCACATGCCCCACCTTAGCCCTCCCCCTCAATAGCTCCTGACCCCTAAGAAAGCTTAGCATCCATAAGCAGAGTGGGCAGACATGACGTGCCAGATGCAAGTGCTCAGCACCTATCCATCTTCAGCATTTAACGACGATGCAGTGATGCTTCCAAGAAGGAAGTAAAAACGTGCCACCCGGCACTGCAGAAAAACAAAGACACTAAAATTTAAGAGTGGTGTAAAACTTGTTTATGGACCTTACTGAGGAAAAGTCGCTGAGTAATCCATCTGAAGGCCCATGCCGCTGTTCCTTGGGAGGTTTTGGCAGGGTTGGGAGGCCACCGAGACTCTTCTAGGTTGAGCAGTTGCTTGCTGTGCATGCTGGTACATGCACAAGGTTGTCTTAGTCAAGGCTTATTTACAGGGGGTGGACCGTTTAACAGACCGAGAAAGCATACCAATGCAAAACTCACTCAACAGAACATTCTTAAAGTTTTAGTCATAGATTTCAGAGGATGCTGTAGGCAGACTTTCAGAACAATTCGGAACATATTGCTCAAGTGTCACTAGGGACAGTCTTCTGAGAAACTGTCATATCTTGTTTCATTTGTGACTTGGAACCATCCTCAAAATAGCTATCCATTTCCCCACCTTCCAGACAAGGAAGTTGAGATTTGGAAATAAGAAGTCACTTCTCCAGAGTACCAAGATGGTTCAGCAGTTAAAGGCGTTCGCTGGCAAGCCTGATGACCTGAGTTCAATCCCCAGGCCCCATATGCTAGAAAGAGAGAAGCAATTTCTCCAGACTGTTCTCTGATTTCCGATTTCCACATGTGCATTGTGTGATGTGTGTGCATGTATGTGTATGTACCTATACAATAAATAAATAGGTAAATAAATAAGTGTGATTTTTAAAAAGTAACTTCTCCATGGTACTGTCATGACAAATGTGGGGGAGGGGGAGCGGAACTCAGATGCTAGTCTATATAACTCAGAACCTATGATCTTTCTCTGCCCCCTCTGCTTACTAAGCTGTTAGCAAAATTTTATGGAATGTTTCAAGGGGTCACTGAGAAATGATCCAGATGCATTGAGGAAGAATGCCTATGGGGAGGACATGAAGCCATTGTAGGGGTCTCTCCACGGCATTCATGCAGAATTGCCAGCTGTTAACCACAGGGACACTGGTTCCACTCTGCAGTGTAGACCAGTCTCCTCATATGGCCAGGAATCAGCTACAGATAACCAACTTATCCAATTTGCAACAAAGTGTTTTTCTAAGTCAGTTTCAGATTTGCCTATCTCAGATGCTTGCTAATCTTTTATTCTGTCTGGAAAATAATAGTTTTTTAATAAGATGTGTTCCAAGTATCAAAAAGTTTTTTTTCTACCCATTTTTTTTCATTCAACAATCCTGAGTAGTACATGATAGTATTTTCATAGAATGACAAGTAAATTTTGCCTGTGTGCCAACTCATTCGTCAAAGAGTATTCACAGAGTGTCAACTGCATGTAAAAAATAAAATAAAATAAATGTGCAGGGCTTGTCCTAACCTCTGGGCACGGAACAGTAGACAAAGCAAATGCATGTCGTTACTGCTTCTGTATAACAATTCCTTCATCTCTCTAAAATGTATCCACCTGATGAAGAATATTCAAATAACATTTTTTAAATGGAAATGTGTTCCAATATTGGGAGACTCAAAATTGTTAATGAGTCAGTTCCCAGGAAAGTGGCATAGAGATGCAGTGACAACTCCAGTCAATGGCAACCCCAGTTGATCTTTCTAGAGACACTGGCACGCACACTGGGTCTAAAATCTACATAGAAATGAAAAGAACCTGGTGAGATCAAAATAATCTTGGGGAAAAAAGAGTGATATTGGAGGACACACTATCCAATAGCTAGACTGAATGTGGGGCTGCAGAGATTGCTTGGTAATTAAAGAGCACTGGCAGCTGTTCTTAAAGAGGACCAACGTTCAGTTTTCAGCACCCACATGTGGGTTCACAATCATCTATAACTCCAGTTCCAGAAGATCTGATAATCCCTTCCCGCCTCTGAGGACACCAGGCATGCACATACGGGCTGGCAGAACATTCATATTCCTAAAATGTCTTACAAATTGAAAGACTGAATGTACAGCTGACTGAAAGTTGCTGATGTGAGGATAAACACCACACACACACACATACACACACACACATACACACACACACACATACACACACATACACACACACATACACACACACACATACACACACACACATACACACACACACATACACACACATACACACACACACACATACACACACACACATACACACACACACACACACACACACACACACACACACACACACACACCAGTCGGTGGAGCTGAGTTCCAGAGAGATCCCTATATGGTTAATTGACAAAGATGCTAAAATTATTCAACAGAAAAAATTTGTCTTAACAACAACAAATGAACTCTAATTCCAAAAGTAATCAATGAATCTCGCCAATCCACACCTTTCACTGTACTTGAAATTTTCTAAATGGATCACAGACAGAAACACAGTATCTAAAGTTCCAGAAGAAAATACTAGAGTCTGCAGCTTGTTAGGCCAAGTAAGCATTTTATAGATATAGTACCATAACTTGTAGGCTTAGAATTTTCAAAACCTACTTTATTTAGGGTTTTTTTTCCCCTTAGGGTTCTTAAAAACTCCAACCTCACTTCTAACCCACCAACCAGAGGAAGGGGAGTATAGGTGTACTTTTTAAATATAATTTTATTTTGGTTTCTATAATCTCTTTTTCTCTTCTCCACCTCAATCCCTTCCAACACCCCAACACCAGGTAGGAGAGAAAGTAGGTTAGTGGGGAGAAGGGGCGTAGTTTTTCATAGCTACTTCCTGCTGTTTGGGGCTGTCAGGTTCCTTGGGGCAGGTCCAATTCTTTTTTCAGGAGAGTTCCAACTTCTTCTTGTCAAACTGTATCAACAGCACCAGGAGTAGTAGGGGAAGCAACAGGAGCCGCCTTCTTTCTCAAAGCCCCACCCTCACCCCTCCCCCTCACCCCTCCCCCTCCCCCTCCCCCTCCCTCTCCCCCCCCCCTCTCTCTGTGTGTGTGTGTGTGTGTGTGTGTGTGTGTGTGTGTGTGTGTGTGTGTGTGTGTGTGTCTGGCATTTATGCCCTCTGGCAA